>NC_139249.1:47951826-49151826 GCF_977018435.1 Lepisma saccharinum
AGAAGTATAGATTTATTTCGTTAATAGAATCCAGAAAAATGAGGGAGACTCACCAGGAAAGCCTCCGTAGGGTGGCTTCACTCTCCTGGGGGACTGAAGGAGGGTGGAGAAGGGAGCGATTCCTGGGATGCTCCAGGAAAGGAAGAAGATATAAAAGTATTGTGGAGAATGTAATACCCAGAGGAGCAGTGTTGACCTGCAGCAGTTTCAGATGCTATCCTTTTCTTGTGACCTCGCAGCGAGTCTCGGGGATCTTCTTGTCTCCTTTGGCACTGGCTTGATCGGAGAAGCTGACGTATGTGGGCTTTTGAAGTCTTTCAGTTCCTTCCTAGACACGGCATCCGCCAACCTGTTTAGCTATTCCATGTGCTCCGATCTAAGCAGGTTGTGTACTGTACGTCGTGGTACGGTAATTGGTTCCTCAGATCCATAGTGGGACATAGGAAAAGCTTGTGCTCTGGGGAATCCTGTGTATCCGAGCAGTGCAGACGGGTAACCTGCATCCTTTTTCCTATTCTTTTTAGATGCTCACCGTAAGGATCGTGTCCTGGTAAGAAGCGGATCATGCTCCTAATGGCCTGACGCAGGGGAAGAAACTGTATAATCTCCTTCCTTTCGTTGAATTTGCCCACTCCTGTTGCCATTTATGTTTAGTTCTTGTCTTCAAAGCAACCTCTCTTTACTTCAAAGAAAGTTACAAAATATCGGTTTTCCCCCTTACAACCATATATCAAGTCCACGTGCAGTCCAGTAAATCCTCCCCTGAAACCTTTCCCACCAATAGTGATCTCATTTTGTTGATGGTTGTTATTCTGTTAAGGCTTGCTACCCATAAAGGTGCTCCATACGATATAATAGCGTTATATATGGTTTGAATATATGTTTTGATGTGAACAGAGGTAATTTAAGTGTTGCATTCTCATTTAATGTTATTTTACTTGTATTTGTCTCAGCTTTTTCTTTATTACTGTGTCAGTGTGTCTATTGTATGCCATTCTCTCCTGTATTGTTATGCCTAGGCATTTGACATGCTCTACTCTTTTAAGACTTCCCCCCCCCCGTAGCTTCCTGTTGCTAGCCAGTTTACCTTTTAACATTAAAAAGTTAGTTTTATGTTGAGCAATCTTAAGTTTAGCTGTGTCGCACCAATCAGCCAATATATCGATTGCGATAGTCGATCTGGTCTCTATTTGTTTCCACTTCAACAATCAAAATGATATCATCAGCATATGCTAGAGTCCGTTTTATATCTGCTGTGTGTCTGAGCTTTCGTAGGGCCAGCTCCAGATTTATATTCCAGAGTTCCGGTCCCAGTATAGAGCCCCGCTGGCAATCTTTTCTTATGTGCTTTGTTGTCGTGAAGTTTGGGCATCTAAAGTTAGCTTTTCTGTCTTGACAGTAATTTATTAGAAGATTGTAAATGGACTCCGTACAATCTTCCTTTAGGGTCTTGAAGAGGTGCGGCCACCATAGATTGTAAAATGCTCCAGAAATATCAACCATGATAGCCAGGACATACCTCCTCTGTCAGTGTGCAGAGAGCATCATCCTTTGACCTGCCCGTTGTGAAACCAATTTGATCTCCAGTTTCTCCTCAGAGTCGCCTGTGTTCTTGCAGACTTTGTAATAGCACTGAAGCTTGGCTAGGACGTTTAACAGGCAGATTGGACGGTATGTCTTGACTTGGGAATCATCTCTGGTAGGATCTTTCTTCATGATGACGTTTGCCTCATTCCAACACAATGGAATTAGTTTCTGTACGAGGCATTCATTATATAAGTTAGCCAAGTATTGCGATATATTTGCCCTTACCAGCTGTATGATTTCTACAGGAACGTTGTCTGGATCCGGGAGCTTTTCCTCTTCATTTTCCCTATTGCTGTCTCCGGATGGGATTATTGTTCGGAGTATTGGTTATGGAATGTCTAGTGTGTCTATTATCTGGTGTGTGTCTCTAATGTGTCATCAGGCAGGAGTTTTCCCAATAAATTCTGGCTGGTTTTTTCTAGAGTCTTCTAGTGTATGTAATATTAGCTTTTCTTCATGTAAAAAAAACGAACATTGTTGGATAAATCTTTAGAGAAGATTAGAAATCTTCCTACCAGAATAAGCCAACAGAAATACATTTATTATTTATAAATTCATGCATGGATTTCCCTTATTTTACTTCGTTGGTATGTTTCTATAGAGTAATCGCAACTCCTAATATATCACCATGAGGAAGTAGGTACATTACTTTTGACCTAACCTTTTACAATTCTATGAACGTTTACCAAAGTTAGAAGAGAGTTCTTACCTTTCAAGTGAAGGTAGAGCGGAATTATAACCTGCACACGAACCATATATGCTTTTCAAGAATTGTCCCAAGATGAATTCTTTTGTTTTTAAGTTCGTTACTGTTAATTTAGGAAGTGACCTCACCTACAATAAACAAACATTGTATGAGCTAAAACATTTGGTCAAATACAGTACATACAAGTAGAGGCAAGCGTTATTAATTCATGTACACACTTTACGACAATGCAAAGTCTAATAGGAGCACACACAAACTGTATAACATTGGTAACTACAATGAGATCGTGCTGAAATTTAGCCTAATAATGGGATTAGTGTACTATGGAACTTGCTGGAACACTGTTTCAATGTGCGAATTAACGGGGGGATGCCAGGAATTTTCCCCCATATAAATTTTATCCCCGGCAAAATATTTTTTTTCCTGCAAGGGATGATTTTATCCCCATCAATTAAATGGGAATTGAAGGCATGTAAGGTCGAATCACACGGAACTGGATTTCCAGTTAGTTGGCGCTGAACTGGCTACCTGACTGGCTGCTTGACTGGTTTCGAGGAAAAGGACATGTTCTAATTGCTACTGGCTTCCCTCGCCTGGATTCTGTGGAACAGACAATCAGAGAAAATTTTGGCCACGTGAAGATAATCTGTGAGTTTTCAAAGGGGAGTTTTTTTGTCTGTGTGCTGGCTGGTTTTGATAGTTTCTCGATAAAAAAGAGGAAAGAGATGACGTACAGTGCATTCGTGTTCAGTTCATTAATATTTAGGTATTTATGCAAAGCGATGAGATGTGTATGTGACAAATATGATTAGCTGAAAATGAAAATCCTTATTACTACATGTGTATTAAATTAAATGTTTGATTTTTTTAAAAAAAATTGTGAATGAAAGCTGCGAATCTCATGTATGAATAATGCATACCCGAGTTAATTAAAAAGCTTGTTCGGTACGCATTCATTACCATATTTTTTTCGAGCCAATCTCTAGTTCATACTTTTTCTCTTTTATTTTTTAACAAAAGCACAAAGCGGTAATTCTCCTATAACATTCTTCAAATTGCTCGTCCATCTTTACAGATTGTCTGCTCTGCGCAATGTCTTATGGGAACAGAAGTCTATCGACAAGTACGGAAAAAAGTATCGTGTGAGGCGAAAACTAGCAGATGGGTAGCAAGTCCAGCGCCAACTGGCGCATTCCTACAGTAACCAGTTCCGTGTGATTCAGGCTTAATATATCATTCCTTAACTTCGTTACAAACAATTGAAAAATCTGCAACGGATCAACATCACCGAGCCGGGACAACAACAAGCTGTTTTCTACTTAAATTCCCATAGCATAGTGCTGATATTTTACACGTATTGTGTTCACAAGAAACGTGTGGGTAGGAAAATAAGTATTATATGTAGTATTTGTATGATATTTGTAAATTTTATATAAGTTAATGACACCCCCCCACACACACATCTTCATTTAATACTGTTAACGTTTTGAAAAATGGAGTTGGTTTAAAGCCCCCCCCCTGATAACTCGTCAGCCCCCCTGGAGATCAATTCTAGCTACGGGCCTGTGTGCTGGGATACAAAAACTGCGACTCTCCTACACATGTATGTACCATTAACAGGCAATAAACTTGAATGGTTTCTGGTATATAACACTTTACTTTTATGACATCCCAAACGGATCACCCGGTATCTTATTGTGTATGCCGCCCACTAGAAAGCAAACATTGGGTTCCTATAAGCTAAAAAAAATCTCAAATTCTCCCTTCCATGTCCCATATATTAATGCATACCATACTCGCTATTTCAAATCTGTTATTTACTGATTTCAATACGCAAATATAAAAATAACAAATATAATAATAATAATTATTAGGTGCGCTAAGTTCCCACGGCCCTATAAGTTGACGCCACTGAAAGCATCAACCTATACAATTCAAGCCCCACGACCCCAAAATCCTGCGTACGTCAGTGTTCGTGGTTCGCAAAATAAAAATATTATTCAAATCCTGTCGAATTTCAAATGCCCCGCTTGAAAACGCTCCAGGCGTTAAGGCAAAAAAGGGCAAATTGGCCCCTGGCGTCTAAGGGTTTTAACTGCTATAGAATTTCGGTAGAGAAAACCAAACCCTCAAGGACCTAGACTTTTATGTATGGGCACTTCATAAATCAGAACATAGTTTAAGGTGAAGTAGGAATCGAACGGAAATAACTAGCCTCATGAACCTGCTGAAACCAGTTATTTTACCCACATAAGGAACGCACTAGGCGAAAGAGCCAGTCGTAGTGCTTTGTCTTTGAAATGTTTGCACAAGGCGTCCTGCGGGAGACCACATTTTAACAACAGTGAAGGCACGCTCATCTTGTACACAGGGTCGGACTGGGACTGCCAAGAGGGCGGTGGCTATTTTCCTTAAGAGGGTGCCCCAAAAAATCGTTAATTGCAATGACTTATCATTACATTGATACGTTCAGGCGATTTATTTCAAGTATTATTTATCTATTAAACGTATTATTATATTTATTAATAATAACTTAATAATAATGAGCGGTGAACGATGAGACTCGGTGAAGTACACAGACTCCTCTCAGGTACAGGGATAGTGTTAGGCAAAGACAATATTCACAGCACAGAGTAATAAAACCACTTTGCTGCAGTAGATAAACTAAAAGGTTTTATTCTTTATTTATGGCAATTATAATGCAAATATACTTGAGACGAAGGCAAGGATTTCGCTTTGTCGATGAGTTGACTCAACTATAAACGCATAAACTCAATGCGTGGCTATTGGCATTCCTATGATCACATAGACCTAGCTTGCGCCCCGAAACTACCACACCAAGAGATATGCAATAATAACTGAGCCAATATTTGCTCTTTAGCCTTTTATTTCCAAATTAATCCTTAGGCTAGCTTTATTATTTAACGTAGAATGGTTGCAGTATTGTGCATAACATCAATTCAGGGCTATCGGCGTACCTATGGTTGCATAGGCCTAGCTTGCGCCCCGAACTACCATACCAAGATGTATGCACAACACCGAGGAGTTCCTTTTATATTTAAAAGCTTCATGGATCTGTGGCGAAAGTAAAGTGTGATATTTCTTTTTTTTTTTTATTCGTGGACAGGTCGGGATTTTATGCAGTTTCATGTTTATTTTACTGCAATCTCGTTATCTATATTATTATTTACATGATTTTCTGGTGGGCATTACATCAATTTGTTGTTCCTCCCGCAACTGTCGCAGGGAGGAGAAATCTGTGGTGTTCCCTATACGTCACAAAACGAACACAACATAAAACATATAACCAATCAGATGGCAGCTAACAGTTCCTGAAGGATCTGAAGTCTGGCATCTGAGTCTGCTGTGCGGCGAATGGCTTGGAGTCCATCCACCAGCACACGTAGTGGTTGTAGAAGAGCTAGATTCAGCAACTTGTTTATCAGCCGACGAAGGACTTCCAAATCGTCGACTCGCTGTGGTTGAGGTCTCGGAGTTGGGGCTGTTGATTGGCTGGGAGAAGGCGCAGCCATTTCAGGTTGATTTTCAAGCTTCCTGGGTTGAATGGCGCTCTGCTTGTCTCGATGAGGTGGTTGAATGGCGCTCTGCGACGAAGTCGAAGCTGGTTGAATGGATACCGACTTCGGTAGTGGCTTCTTCTCCTGGGTTGACTTCTTAGTATTCTTACCACGGGAAGCTTGCAGGAATCGTTGATACGCAGGACAGCCCTGGAAGCTGGCTGTGTGTGCACCAGAACAGTTTACGCACTTCGGAGGTATATCCGGAGAGCGCTGTGGACATTCTTTAATCAGATGAGCCTCAGTGCATTTCACGCATCTGTGGTTCATTTGACAATAACGCTGCCCGTGGCCGAAGCGCTGGCAGCGATGGCATTGAAGTATCTTCTGAGTGTCCGAAGTTTAAAGATTTCCGATGATGGCTTTTCCACATTGAAATCGAGTTCATCTCGTCGTAATGTAACGACGACTAATGGAAGTTTAGTTTCCTCGGGATCAGGAACTGACGAATCATCGTTGAAGTTTGTAGATTGTCTTTTGTGGAGACGACGAACGTTTTCCACCTGGAAATTGAGGTAGTATAGGACCATATAGATGTCTTGCTCTGTGTACTCCAGAGGGACGTGCCGAATCACCACCTTGCGGAAGCTCTTTGTTGCGGGTCCTGCAGCCACGCATGATGTTCCTTCTGGTCCTTGCAGAACCTGCCAGGCCTTCTGGAAGTCGGAAACATTTGCGCATATAACCTTAAGTTGGTTACGTTGCGCGACGAAAATGGGACACGTAGCTGTGACGCGTCGAATCAGATCAGCGTAGTGAACGCAGCTAGTAGTTCTAATAAAGATGGGTTGGACATATTTGTCCGTACAATATGGAATCTTCCCGTAGTCGTATCGTTGATATCCATACAGCGATTGCGCAACTTCGTAACGCTGCGACTCTTGTACTTTTCGTATTTCACCTCGTGGCGGGCTCTCCCTGCGGCGCTTTGCCCTCGTTCTGGGCGACGAAGGCTCGGACATTCTGTCCTATCATGACCGGGGCTGGGAGTGTGTGATATTTCTTACGCGATATCCTCGCTTTTGTATTTTCGAGAACACAGATTCAAGTACAGATGAATCACTCACTATCTATAAAAGGATACTATCAACAAAACTGACATCTACACATGTTTAGAAATACAAATTCACATAGTGCACTCTCGCAAACATGAAGATATATTAAACTACTCATAATAGAGCATAAAATACAATGAACATTAAACAAAAGTTATGCATTACAAACAAGGTGCAATATTACATATAATAACACAACATTTACGTGTCTTTTCATAAAAATATAATATATCAGTGACATATTTTTAAGTTGTGACGTCACATAAAAATATAGAACATATCAACATAAAGGCTGAACTGACACATACACTTTTTTCTATAGTGTCTATTAAGAGACATAAGAAATTCAAGAGATTGTGTGCTACCAATACAGATAACAGTGTCAAGCTGTTTAACCCTTTACTACTTTGGTGGGGTCTGACAGACCCCAGTCGTCATGTATTTCTCTCTAAATTTAAAGCTACTCAGTAGATGGCTCTGGTTTCTTGTCTAATCTCATAGTATGAGTTGCACTTTCATTAGGTGAATGGGACCAAAAATTTACTATAACTTTTTTGCAATATGAGTCGCTTGGGATCTGTGTAAGTGTAAGTATTTTTCATTGAACATCGTGAATGAAAAACTACTCAATATATGTTTTGTAGATCAAAACCATCTGGAAAACGATGATGTAGGGAATGCCCTCGAAATGCCGACAAGAAGACACAGCTCTCTTGCATTAAATGTGACACACCACTCTGCATGCAGCACATCAACGTGTTATGCAAGAAATGCATATAAGAAGAAAGAACGTACCGTTAATACAAAATTTAGATATAGTATTTGTCTGTGGTAGGTGTACATCTTGAACCTCATACTGTATATGTACTGGTAAGGGTGATTAAGTTAAATAGATATTATTTGTTCTAATTCTGTAAGTGAGAATTGAGGCCCTATCTCTATTGTAAAGAAAAATATGTTGCTATCCTTAGTACGATAACTGTCAGATTTTCCCATTCAACTTGAATAAAATATAGTTATACATGAAATATTGGAGACTTCATATAGTCAAATTAATCCCGTTGTGTTAGTTACAAAGTAACTCAAGATTATTTGAGAGAGGGTGGAAGTGACCATGAGGTGATTCCTATTCTACAGTGAGATGCATGACTATTTTCATTAATGTTTCTCTTACATCCAGTAGCGTACGCAAGGGGGGGGGGGTTACCGGGTTTAACCCCACCCACCTTGGGCTCTTGAAATACGATTTTTTTTTAAAGAAATGGCCAATTTATCACAGTGAAAGATCTGTGACAATAATAATAACAATAAACATTTGAATAATTATTGCCATGTAGTTCGTAGGAAAGTATTCCATTCCAAACACGCGCGTCTTTAAGAGTGAAGAATGCCTTGAAAACAAACACGAATTCTTTAAAATAAAATATGAGAACCCCTATGATTTTCAAGAGAGAAACAAAGTTTTTTTTGTATCAGCTGCAATAATTACCCGTAAGAAAGTAAGGAAAATACTTGGTTCGTTGTACTAGCGGCTAATGGAGACAAAGGCTAAGCCGACAAAAATACACAGCCAACAGTCCGCCTTCCCATTGTTTACCGCGGCACGTTTGATTTTCTGAATTCGAACAATAAGCGTTAATATCTTTACAAGTAACTGCTCAATTGTCCTCACGATGCTGGGTCAAAACAGAAATTTTGGGAGTTCTCGCCAAGACTGGGACCGCTCGCATCAAAGCAAGAGTTCTAACCACTACGCTACGCGTGACCCCTCTTCACAGTGTTAGGTAACCTTAAATTTAAGTTGCTTTTTTTTTTTTTTTTTTTTTTTTTTTTTAAAGGAACTCTCTTCTAATTTTATCTAACCACCATTCGTCATCACGATCAGCCCAAAGAATAGAAAAGTGCAACTTTTTTTTCGTTGTGTTGTCCATTTGGTTACTTGTTTTAGGAAGTTTTAGTGCCTACAATACAAATCCACACCCATACACATTAAGGGGACCGCGGGAATGGGGACAAGTAGCGTACATCAAGAAGGTGAGCATGGTGGCAAGAAAGGGGTTGGCATGGATGAGGCTGGGGGGATGGAGACACAATTTAGTAAAAAATGAGGAAGGGAGATATAAATGCCTATTATGCAATGGTGATGATGGGCCAGAACATTTATTCTTATGTCAGGACACGCGCGTTCTGAAGGAGGAGAAGCTACGCAACATAAGCTGGGAAAGTGTGTTCGAATCAATTGTAGTGCAAAGGAACATGAAACTATTGGAAAAAGTGGGGGTACATTTACAAACAGTTAGGGGGGAAAAAGTGTTGCACAGAGATGGGATAAGGAAGAGGAATAAGTGTTAGTTTAAGTGAGAACAGTTAAAACAACCAGAACTGCTATTTAACACCTATACGGAATGTAATGGAAAGTGTAGTCTGTAAGGAAAATCATAGTTGTGTAATACGAATAGATGTAGTGCGCACAGCCGATGGCTCGCACATGAGATGAGCAATAAATACTTACTTACTTATTTACTTTCCTTCTAAACAAGAGCAGTACGTGCTTTGCACCAAAGTTCATCGACCGCTAGTTTCCCTCGCTCCGAAGCAGGCGGCAAACACATGTCAACAAACCTTTCTTTCATTCCTTGCACTAATGGGGTGAGGTATCAGACACTCGGAAGACAGTTTCATCTTGCCGTCAGAGAACCCCTGCTGAGGTGGTAAACACGGAGGCTTGAAAATAACCCAGCGGACTTTCAAGACCTTATTTTCATCTTTTCTCAATTTATCAACATGGTAAATTCCAAGAGCGCGGAGCGGCACACCCTCAAATTTGTTGTCCCTCGGCTTCAAGAGTAGACAAATGACCATTTTATGACGCCTGTTCTCTGTCGAGCAATACTGTACGACAGGAAATCAAGGAAAGCTGGATTCACAAATGCATCGCTGTTCCTTGTCGGCGACCTTTGACTGGTGGCTTCACAAGAGTGAACACACAGTTGTCCGTTACGAGAAATTCAACTTTGTTATAGCGAAATTTTTCTTTTCACAGCAATTATGTTTGTCTTCCCTTATTGCGGCCCTGGAACTTTTGTTGGTAAGAACAGCGAGACAATCCAGATGTGAATTACCGTGCGCGTGCATAGTAGATTTTGAGAACGGTCTTGGCGCGTTTCTCATTTGAACATAAACCCTTTACAGTGTCGTGTCGTTTGGGATCCGACGATATGTCTAAGCGATCGCAAAGTTCAATTTTGATTTTTTTTTTTTTTTTGCAAAAAATCGCGAGAATTGTGAAAATTGCACGCCATCGGAGAGTACTTCGTGTGATGACGTTATTGCGAACATTCTTTCCGGTAACGATTTCGCATCTCCATGTGAACTATCAAGTGATGCTGAACCTACATCTACATCGCTAAATAATGTCGAAGTGCTTCGTGAATCGCCTGGAAATGATAAATGTTTTGTTTTTGTTCAGGAATCATCTACATCTCCACGTTCTAATGACCCACACGCTTAGGACATTGGACTTTACGTAGGAAGAAACTTGTCCAATGAAAAAAGTTGGACGTCTTGAACAATGTCTGGGAACCAGATTCAGGATTTGTGTTTCCACCAAAAGGAAAGCGAAATTTGCGATTTCAGTTTAAGTGGCTTTATCGCTGGAAGTGGCTTGCATATTCCGAATTTAAGGGAGGAAGTTTTTGTAAATTTTGCGCCCTCTTTGCTCCAAGTGATGGTGCTGGATCAGGTAAGCAGCCCTTAGGTCAACTGTGTAGTGTGAAGTTTGAAAATTGGAAGGACGCCGTCGAGCGGTTTTCAGAACATGAAAAGTGTCTCTATCACAAGGAAAGTTTGGAGGCTGCAAGTACTTTGGGCGATATCTCGTGTGGTAAGAAACAGTCTATCGATGTTTTAATAGATACTGCAGCTATGCATAAAAAACTTGACAACAGGGAAAAAGTTGTTACTATAATTGAAACTGTTCTGTTCTGCGGCAAACAGTGTCTCGCACTGCGAGGCCACAGGGATTCGGGGCGAATAGAAGTTGATCCAAAGCCAGGAGAGAATGACGGCAACTTCAGGGCACTTCTTCGCTTTCGAAGTATGACTGATTCCGCATTAAAAAGTACATTGACTAGTAGTGCCGGAAATGCTCAATATATAAGTCCTAGAATACAGAACGAAATAATTGAAGCGTGCAACGACCTGATGTTTCGAGATCTTGTTAACGAACTTAATTCCTCCAGCTTCTTCTCTATCCTTGCCGATGAGACGTCAGATATAGCAGGCATAGAACAATTATCACTGTGCGTTCGTTATGTTGACACAAAAAAAAATCGTTGTGAGAGAAAACTTTTTACAATTCATACCATTGTATGATGTGACCGAAAAGGAAATCGCAAAGGCTATGTTGGACAAGTTGCGTTCATTAAATATAGACTTAAATAAAATTCGTGAACAAGGATATGACGGAGCTGCGTCAATGTCAGGACAACTGAACGGAGTCCAGGCACATGTAAAGGAAATAATTCCATCAACCTTGTATGTTCACTGCTCTGCTCACAGTCTCAACTTAGCTGTATCCAGTGCTTGTGAAGTTGCTGTTATTAGAAACTGCATGGGCACAATATCGAGACTGTATGAATTTCTTAATACACCTAAAAGGCAACATGTTTTAAAATCGGCGATAAATGAATTGGAAACTACAACTTCACGGCGTGAAAAATTAATTAAACTCTGTGCAACGCGTTGGTTGGAAAGGTGTGACTCAGTGGCCGCGGTGGTGGAATGGCATGACCCTATTATTGCAACACTCCAAAACATATCAGAATGGAAAGACAAAGACTAGTCGACACAGGCAAATTCAATTTTATGTGCTCTGAGTGATTGTCAATTTGTGATATCTCTGTTTTGTATTCAAAAGCTGTTTTCTTTAAGTCTGCCTTTGTGTAAATTCCTGCAGAATTCGACCATTGATCTATTGGAAGCCGTAAACCTCGCTGAAGATATTAACAATGAAATGAAATCCTTGCGCGAAAATGTCAATGAAGAATTTTTAAAAATCTTCACTTGCGCTTCCGAAGTCTTAGATAGGTTGGGGGCCTCCATTCAAATCCCCCGCATGGCAGCACGACAGAGAAACCGTGTGAACTTGGACTTACCATCTGCGACGCCAGAAATTTACTTTCGCGTCTCTATTTTTATCCCATTTCTGGGTACCTTTATGTCCCAATAGGATTCTCGTTTCTTGAAACATGAGGACATTTTAAAGAGTTTTTAGTGTCTTTTACCTAGCACCCCAGTCCCTCTGCCTTCTCAAGTTGCTGCTTTCATTTCGATCACGGAGTTCTATGCCAGAGACGTAAGAAACGATTGCCAAGAAGACCTGAACACTGAATTAAAATTATGGTACAGAAAAATTGCACGTCATGAGAAGGTGGACCAACCAAAAACTGCTATAGATGGATTAGTCATTTGCAATCCAAACATAATGCCAAATATATTTGCATTGCTAGAAATATTCGCTGTGCTGCCCGTGTCCACGTGCACAAACGAACGATCCTTCTCAACATTGCGCAGCTTAAAAACATATTTGCGCAATTCTACAGGAAATACACGATTAAATGGATTGGCACTCCTGAACATACATAAGAAGCACACTCCAACTGCAGAATTAATGAATTAATGAAAAAAAGTCGTCGTTTGGACATTGTGCTGTGATTTCCAATGTGTAGGGACAAATACGTACATATTATTTGATTTGTTTATTAGTTTAAACTTACTTTTGAACGCAAAAATAGACTCAGTGAAATTGACCTACATGTATAAAGTGAGTGTGAATTCTACATCGTGCCTCTTCATCATCCTTCTGGGTGAGTTCCATACTTTGATTATTTAAATTTGTTTTAATATATTTGCTTGTTCTCATGGATTTTCCTCACTTTTAAAATGTTTTACGTATCATATACAAATAACCGTTGACTAGACAATTATTTCATAATAAAGTTGGCATCTTCCTGGAATTTGTTAAAAATCGAATGACTCGAAGATAATTTCGTTCTCTTGCTTTCATAAGTATTTATGTAGATCCCTACTACTTAATAGTAGTAGTAGTAGTGATATTAGTAGTAACAGCAGCAGCATTAGTAGTAATAGTAGTATTAAGTAAACTATAATAAAACACTGGTAATATGAATTTGGCTTAACAGTTTTAGAAATAACCCCTCCTTGATGAAATCCTGCGTACACTACTGCTTACATCCTGTGTTTTTAAGCGATTGATAATTATGTATGCTGGTGCAGAAGTTGTCAACAGCTTGATTTACGTTTCATTTTAATTCTTGAAGCTCTTTTTGGGTCAAATAAAGTATGAACATGGTGATGGACAATTTGCACGGTACTACTCATGGATCCCACTGTACAGTGGGAGGATTATTACATATGCTGATGCACGGGTTGTCAGCAGCTTGTTAAGAGTATTGTGTCAATTATTGATGCCCTCATTGATTAAAACAAAGGCAATAAACGTGGTGACGGACAATTTGCTTGGTAATACTTATGCATCCCACTGTGCAAAGTTCGGCACGTGGCCAACAATGTTGCCTTCCTTCATGTTTTACTTTGTGTGTTCTGTGGCGGATTCGATACGAATGACGCTGTAGAGTGGGGCGCAAATTGTCCATGTACATATTCATTTACTTCATTTTACACATCGGGAGCTTCAGGAACTGAAACAAAACGCAAAACCAGCAGCTGACATCATCTGCACCAGCAAACGTAAAAATCCAATCCTGAAAAACACGTAAAATGCAAGGAAAAATACGAAAATAGTCATGGACAATTTGCCGAGTAATTCTTGTGTGTCCTGCTGTACGTAATCATTGTCTGTAATAACGTCTTGGAAAAAGAGACTTAAATATATACGAACATAAAATATATTATCCGAAAATATAAATTGACTAACCTCTTCCTGAAGTTCAGGCAAAACAAATCCCTCCAAAACTGAATCGTTCACATACTTCAACATGTTTGACATTGTAGAAATATTGAGGTTTGCAACTTCCGTAAAGACCTTCTTGTAGTATTCTTGCTTCTCCTTGTCGACGTTTCCGAATTTCCTGGGAGGAAAGAATAACTTTTTCTAAGTTCACTCACCATTTTAATGGAAGCTATAAGGTATAATTTCAATAGTAGAGGAGTTCATTTGTTGTACTACGTAAACAAATCTACGATATTACGAGAGTACTTGGATACTGTACAGGGGGGGATTTATAAAGTTTGAGCCCCTTGGCTAGCCTTTGTCTTGGGCCCTGCCGACATTATTATTATTATTATTATTATTATTATTATTAATATTAGTTTTGTTATCATGGTACTTACTCCACTTCCACTAATTGCATGCTCTGTATTAATAACACATATAATATTTGAAATATAGACACATTTGATTACAAATTATTAAACTTCGTGTTCGTTTGCAAGCGCTATTTGCACTAAGCATTTCGCCACACAAATACCACACACGCACCAAAGGAAAAGAAACCGACACTACATTACGGTAGCCACACTGGTCGCGAACTGAGAAACAATGATGTTGATTCCGACCGTCAATATCCCTCCACTTGACTTTCAATTGTTCTCGTTCAAAATGTTCCCATTCGTTTCGTCCAGCAACAATTGTTCATATTTGAGCACTGTTACGCAGGGACGTTGCTACGTTGATCAGTTCGGGGGGGGGGGGGGGGGGCAAAACTTAAGATTTTTTTTTCTATCAAACCATTAAAAACTAACAAACTATTAAGATACCATATAGGCCTACATAAGTATATGTACAGTATGTGTATATATATATATATATATATATATAAAATCTTGTTGGAAGAGAACATTATTTTCTCCTGTAGCCTCCATAACTTTACGGATATAGACTCGCAAAATACACGGACATTATTCGGGAATCTAAATGCAGAATGAACTTATTAACTTAATGGCATCTAGACAGTCTTTAAAAATCCATGTATTTTCTCTTATGTCAGATTTTTGAGACACCAAGAACAATGTCATTAGTCCTTACTCCTTAGATTTGTAAATTTGCTCGAAGAAAATTGAGAAGTAGAGAAAATCATCTTCCGTGGGTTTAGATATAAAAGGGTGCTGGTATTAGGTGTACGTACAAGTATAACAACGGTGCGAAAATGGAATGTTTGTATAATGAGTTCAAGATAGGCATCCCCCTATATTGTTTATACCAGAATCGAATCCGGCGGCCTTTAGTGCAGGCGACACCCTTAACCATTATTCTTTGGGACATTCACGAGTCTTTTGTGGCGTCGTACTGTACACATTGGAGAATGTTGACGATATATATGAAATTTTATGCACACATCTAGTTTCTTAAAAGTAATCTTCTTTGCGCGTGCAAAACTGAATATATGATGGCAATAGAAACAACAAAATTCTCGCGCGCTCAAATTATTGCGCTCTAGTCTTTCAAGGTTCGATCCCTTGTAGAAACTCCAAAATTTCTGTGATGGCCTAACATCGTGAGGACAATTGAGAAGCTACTTGAAATCAATATGTAAGCGAATTCCACTTTCAAAACTAGATGGGACTCGATGTGAGGCTTTGTCCTTCAAAATTAATTTTACTGAATAACTGTAGTTTTCTTCAAAGGACCTAAACATTGCCTTTTTGCCCAGTACAATGTTTTTTTTTTCATTTTCATTCAAAGGATTCAACTCCCGAAGCATGAGCATGACGCACTACGAAACCAGAGGTCCAAGGTTCGGACCTTGGACAGGTGTAGTTGCATCATGTCTCGCATCGCTATTCCTTCGGATCATCATTCAATCTCATCGTTGCATTTAACCCAAGAGGTAGAAAAGCGGCGTAAAATAACGAAATATAAATTATTGATTGACTTGGTTCATTTTACTTCACTTATCTGACACTTTTTGGCTAATCGTGAAGATGAGAATGAGTTAAGATTAACTTGATGAAAGGACCATCACGAAGAAGACACATTCTGAGGCCGGAATTCGAACACGGGACATTCTGCTTCGTAGCGTAACCTGCTAACCACTCCACCACGGAGTTGTCGGCCCAAATAGAAATGAAAATTAGAAATGCCGTCTTGAATTTGCAGGAACCGAGTTCACCAGCAAGGGCAAAAGATATTCGCTCCCACTAGGATAGGCAAATAACAGAAAATGTTTGATAAGTAATTTGGCTCTCCATATTTCATGATATTATTATGTAAGTAACTATTATTCGCTATATAACTTTGGATTAACTTTATTTGTATGTCTAGTCAACTTTCCCGCCTAAGCACTAAGCAGCAGCCACAGAGTCTGCATTTGCGGATGGAGGTCAGAGTTGCTAAAGGTCCAGGAATTTAGATTGTGCAAGAGAAAAGGTTCCGGTCCTATAACGGAATCCTATAGAACAAATTAGAATGTATGCGTTCCCTAATCTTTAACAATCCCAGGGTTGTTAATGGTCCAGGTATTGTAAAAAAAATCATTTCACATCCGGGAGAGAAAATCAGCAAGTGTAAATGGGTTCTAGGCCTCAATTCGGTCCAGGAACCTTTTTTCCGTATGAATTTAAATACGGTGCAGGAACTCTTTTTTCGGTAAAATTTAAATACGGTCCAGGAACCTTGTTTTGCGGCTGAATTTAAACACTGTCCAAGAACCTTTTTTCCCGGATCAATTAAAATTCGGCGCAGGAATATTTTCCGGATCAATTTAAATACGATCCAGTATCCATTTTTTTTAATGGAACAATACACTACTAGGACCGAATTTAAATTGTGCGAGAAGAAAGGTTCCGGTCCTGCAACGGAACCCAATAAAACCCATAGAAGTTACGGATAGATGGACCTTTGACAACCCTGGTAGAGGCTAAATGAAGAAAAATCCCAAAATATGCAGAATTTTGAAACGTATTATTTCTAGAGCATGCACACTACTATAAAAAGTTGACTACATACCTCGTTTCCTTCCTTAATTGAAATGTGACTTATTCCTCATTACATGTGAGATCAACCGCCCTGGGAGTCAAACGCGGTCTCCTGTGTGGTAGTGGGACACCAATTTAGAAAGTCAATGTGTTGGACATTTGGTCGATCAGTCGATCCTACTTCAGAAAAACGAGCTGGCAGCTTCACACTCGAAATTTCACTTCGCCTACCACCGTGGCGGAGCGGTTAGCACATCGTGCTACGATGCCAGGTGTGCCGGGTTCGAATTCCGGACTGAGCATAGGTGTTTGCTGTGTTCATTGATCAATTTAATCACATTATCACTCATCCCCATCTTCGCAATTAGCCAAATCTAGCAGAAGAGCAAAGTAAAATGAACTGGCTACCTGCCTAAATAATACATTTTCATTGCATTTATGCTAATGAAACCTAACCTAAAAGGTCTAACCTAACGTCGTAGGCATTCCTCGTCTGAAGTCAGAACACAAGGTAGCAAAACTGTTGTGCGAAGAGGAATACCCGTTTCTGTTAGTTTATCGATAAAAATGGAAATAGATGACGTGCAGTGTATTCGTGTTCAGTTCATTAATATTCAGGTATTTATGCGTGATAAATATGATTAGCCGCAAATAAAATCCTTGTTCAAATCCGGGAACTTTTCTAACGGTGAAAGCGGCCCCGGCGCCCACCCAGCGTCGAATAACATGGGTACCTGGGGGAAACCCTGGGGGGTAAAGGCGGTCAGGGGCGTGATGCTGATCACATCACCCCCACTCACGACCGGATCAAGAAAGTGTGGGGCGTTACCCCCACACCCCCTATACGCCTTCATGGCGTGGTGCTATGCACAGGGGAGCACTTTACTTTTTTTTTTTTTATTACAAGTGTATTAAATTAAATGTTTGATTTTTTTAAAAAAAATTGTGAATGAATCCTGCGTATCTCATATATGAATAATAATATACATACTCGAGTTATTTAAAAAGCTTGTTCGGTACGCATTTTATTTTCGAGCCAATCTCTGGTCTATACTTTTCCTTTTAAATTTTTAATAAAAGCACAAAGCAGTAATTCTTCTACAATATTCTTGAAATTGCTCGTCCATCTTTACAGATTGTCTGCTCTGCGCAATGTCTTATGGGAACAAAAGTCTATCGACAAGTACGGTAACAATTATCGTGTGAGGCGAAAACTAGCAAATGGGTAGCCAGTCCAGCGCCAACTAGGGCATTCCTACTGGAAATCCAGTACCGTGTGATTCAGGCTTAAAGTGCACACCAATAGAGCCAGACTACCAGCCGCCACTGGTTATCGTTAAAAGGAAAACTTCACGTCCCTAAACTGTAATGTACTGCAATGCATGTTGGTTTACATTAAGATTTGAGCAATACTTCACTCATATTTTGTTAGAGAAAAACTGGTATATCATGAAACAATATACTCTCGTTCCTTTTCTGTCCACTTTTTTGTCTTCCACGAGCTATTAATTGCACGAGAGCTTTTATACACTAATGACCATTAACACAAACACGGAAAACGCATTAAAAAAGTATCTACCATCAGGAAGAAACAGGGAGTCAGTCATACAATACATTAGGAGAGACGCCAATATGAATCGGCACATGCAACACATGCTTTAATATTTTATATATTGTCCCATTTGATTCCTTTTCTATTCTATCGATTTTCTTTTTATGTGCCGTTACATTTTACAATTCAGGATACCTAAAGCATGAGCATTGGGTACTAGTCGAAAAGATGTTTGCTACACACTAATGATGGGCATTAGTCGACTAATATTAGTCTATTATTAAAACCACCGAAAAAAATCTACTGAAAAAATTTGTCGACTAATATTAGTGGAAGTAGTCGAACGACTATTGTTAGTCGAAGTAATCGTTCGACTAATATCAGTCGAAGTAATCGCACGACTAATTTCAGTCGAACCATTAGTTGGCATTTCCGACTGATTCGACTAATATTAGTCGAACGACTATTCGTCGAACGGCTACTTCGACTAATATTAGTCGAAAAAATAGTCGACTAATTTTGTTCCAACTAACGACTAATTAGTCGATGGTGCCCATCACTACTACACACCCTTTGCGCGTGTGACGTCACTACTGACGCTTATCCTTTCCTTGCATGTGACCTCTATGACCTTTACCATTGCGTCCCTTTATTAACACTCCTCCAGATGACGTCACAGCTGTCTGAAATCAGCTGGTGGCAGGATTACCACATTTTGGTAGAATAAAGGAGTGTTCTGATCCCCGCAGTTCGGGGATGAAAATTGTACCGCGCAACCCATAGACAGGTATTGGACTTTGGAAGTAGCTTTGTTGGTTGATATGGTTTATTTTACTTTGATCTTCTGTCACTTGTGGCTAATCGCGAAGATGAAAATGAGCGATGAAATTGATGAAGGGACATTCACGAAGAACACCCTTGCCCAGGACAGGATTCGAACCTGGATCCCAGCCTTGACATGGGTGTTTTTTATAAGTGTCCCTTCATCAATTTCATGAAATCATCACTGATCTTCATCGTCGCGATTAACCAAAAGTGAAAAGTGACGTAAAATAACCTAATTCAATCAATCCAATAGCATTTCGGAACTTACTTTGTTCCATATTTTCAGATCTGACCCCCTCCCCCCCCAAGAAAATCCTGGGTAATGGATATGTCAGTGTGTGTGAAATCCACAGATTTCGATCTAAACAATTTACTCAAAACTGTAGGTTCCCTATAGACCAGTGGTTGCCAAAATGTGCACCGCGAAATGTTCCAATATTTGCACTGATATGATATGATTGTTCCAAATATGTGCTTATTTGGTACTTTTTACTTTTGACAAACAAAATGTTAATGAATTTGATTTTTTATAACTTAAGGCAACTAACCTAACCACACTAACTGAATGTTACACGTGTTAGATAGACGTAAATTCTGAATTGGGCACTACGGAAAAAATCTTCAAACACTAAGAACGCCGTGAAACGAAAAAGTTTGGTAATCTCTGCTATAGACTATTTATAATCTCTATAATATTACTGTGATTGAATATTAATGTACATATTTTAAAATTGCTACTTATCTTGAAAACTTACAACGTAACGTTGAAAACAATACCAGTAACACACAAATGGAAAAGTTATTTTAAATCCACTTTATGCACAAAATGGCTAATCGAGACTGCATCTACAGTTTAAAGTGGTATCCAACACACAAACGATTCGGATCTAACAATAGATTTTCACTAAATAAACTATGCAACACTTTATAAATAGAATATTATTGATAAATACTCACTTCTTTACTAACTTCTTTGCGCCCCGACTAACTACATTAGGCGCACATAATATAATTGCTGGCATTGGGATTTTCCATTCATTGTAATTTCGTTCTATTGTTACAACAACTGGATTATCTTGAAATTTTCTCCACGATTGGTATATGAGATATGTGGTTATTACAACGCTTATCAGCAGTAGGATAAACCACAGTAACCTGTAAATATTAATGTTAAAGAATAACAAGAATACATTTTGGAGATAAAAGAAAACATTTATAAGATTACAAAAACAGCCTTGTAAAAACGTGAAATTTTTATCAGTTCTTTTTATTTGTTCCTAATTTGAGTATCAGAGGAAAAAAGCTGATACCGTATTAATATGAAACAAGGGACTTTTGACTCACCCTGCAGATCTCAACCAGAGTGGGGGGTACGGAGCGGATGAGAAGCGATAAGTACCACGCTCCGTTCCCCTTTTGAAAGTTCCATTCTCATTCTACTTTATGTATAAGCGGTGTACCTTTATGCCCAGTATTTTCTCGCTCGATAGCACCATTGACGATAATACGCCAAGTCGAATATAGCAATCGGAGTTGTTAGCACAGCATGCTACGACGCCGCCAAGGATTGTGTTGGTTGATTGAGTAGGGGTTCTTTTAAGTTCACTTTACGCACATTAAGGCTAATCTGGACTGGACCTACAACTTAAAGTGGGATCCGAACCACTATGTGCCTCCACCGGGTATCGAACCCGTGACCCCTTGATTACAAGGCGACGACGCTACCACTGAGCCATCAGAGGTGCACCCCGGGTTCGAACCGCGGCCTGGGCATAGGTGTTCTATGTGAGTGTACCTTCATAAGTTTCATCATGTCGTGACTCATTTTCATCGTCGCGATTAGAGAAAAGTGGTAGGAAAGCTACGAATAAAGAGGCATGTTTGGCAGGAAAAACTTATCAGGGGCTGGGTGTCTATTGCCATCACTAGGGCTTGAAAGTTTATGACCTAAAAATTTTAAAAAATAACCTATAGAATGACTTTAATATAACAAAAATATGACCTAAGAATAATTTTCCCTCTTAAAATTAAAGTTTTATTTTTTTCATAAATTGCACTGTCCAACACTGAATTTTTTTCCTGAATAGTAATAGGTGATTCTGAAAGTTTTTTTTTTCTGCTGAAGTCGAAAATGATATTTCCCGTATCAAGTCTCAATTTTTGAAAAAAACCGAAAAGTGAATTGAAATTGTTAATTTTCAGGAACTAGCTTGGAAAAATATTAAAAAATATTTTAAAAAAACATTTCCTCATGATAATAATGTTAGTTATAATTTTTCATACACTTCAATGCATTAAACACAAACGTTTATTAATATAAAATAAATTACTCCCCCTGCCCCTTCACGTAACAGACGAAAGGTTCAGAAACTGATGCGGGGGAAAAAAGGGAAACGTGATCGTCGGAGGGAAATTTACTTACCCACACTTGGCAACATCGGACGACGCTGAAACAATTGAGCATCAGTATGACATGTTTACTCTCTTGCTTGGTCGTATAGTGATCTTCATTTTGCTGTTTAATTAATGTGCTATAGCAGATAGACAACATTGACAGTTGAGTTGTTGCGACACATTAACGTGTGGATGTTTCATTGTGAAGTACCAAACATTTGCAAACGTTGTTTCGTGTTGTGAAAATACAGTGCTACATTTCTGAAAATGTCTAGGAAGTGTAAGAACGATCGTGACAACTTCTGTTATGTGTATGGACGGATAACTCCGAAACCGAACCTCACGAAGATAACACCTGTTGTTAAAAAAGCGTATGAATTGTATTTTTTTCGAAAGTCGACATAGGCAAACCCTGGGCACCAAAATATTTCTGTAAATCGTGTGCAGTGAATCTAAGGGAATGGTTACGTGGTTCTCACAAATGTATGTCATTCGCTACACCAATGTTATGGTTTGAATCACATGATCACTTACACGACTGCTACTTTTGTGTTTCAAATGTAAAGAGAGTAACATCGAAAGGTATTAAATCAGTGCAATACCCAGATCTACAATCAGCTAGAAGACCCATCCCATATGGTGAAGGTTTCCCTGTGCCAGTACCGACAGAAGTATATACAGTAGACAGCAGTGATGTTGATGAAAGTGAATGTGGTATGAGTAGTGAGCGTGAGGATCCTACATACAGGGAACATGCCAGCGAACCACGTTCGATTACTCAGGAGGAACTGAACGACCTTGTTAGAGACTTGCACTTACCCAAACAACAAGATGAGCTCCTAGCTTCAAGGCTTTAAGGATGGAATCTTCTTAAAAAATAAACCAAAGTGACATTCTACCGTGACAGACAACATGACTTTCTTCAATTTTACAGCAGTAGTGAGGATTGCATATATTGCACAGATGCTGTAGGACTGATGCTGGCATTACAAATAGAGTATATACGCGTTGAGTGGCGGTTATTCATGGACTCGTCAAAAGCAAGCATGAAGTGTGTCCTCCTCCACAACGGTAATACTTACCCTTCCGTTCCAGTTGGATATTCAGTAAACATGAAGGAACCTTATCAAAATTTTAAATTCCTGTTGCAGAAAGTGAGGTATGATGAGCATAAGTGGAACATATGTGGGGACTTGAAGGTGATTGGTTTGGTGTTAGGGTTACAGTTAGGCTACACAAAGTACTGTTGTCTTTGCGAGTGGGACAGTAGAGCAAGGGAAATGCATTACAAATAAAGGGAATGGCCCACTCGTGCATCTCTCACTCCCAGAAAAAAGAATGTGAAAGAGGAACCTCTTGTCGATCCAAAGAAAATTTTTCTGTCTCCCCTCCATATTAAATTGGGACTTATGAAGGTATTTGTAAAAGGGTTGGAAAAGGAAGGGCAAGGATTTAAATATCGCCAGGAAAGTTCCCAAATATCTCAGATGCTAAACTAAAAGAAGGTGTGTTCATTGGCCCCCAGATACGTCAATTGATGAAAAATGACGTATTCCCTGAAAACTGACAGAAGTGGATAGGAAGACCTGGATTTCTCTTAAGTGTCTCAGAAAACTTTCTAGGAAGGCACAAAATTGCGAACTATGTGCAACTAGTGGAGGAGTTGTTGTCAAACCTGCACACTATGCGATGCAATATGTCGCTCAAAGTGCATTTTCTGCATAGCCACCTGTCATTCTTTCCCGAAAACCTAAGAGCTGTGTCTGATGAGCATGGTGAGAGGTTTCACCAATCAATTCGGATCCTGAAGCAGCGATACAAAGGAAAATCTGGTATGTCAATGCTCGCAGAATACTGTTGGAACTTGGCACGTGACACGCCCCCCACATCACAGAAGAGGAATGCTTCATAGGTGTTTATTTTATTTTGTGCTTCTTAACATGCATCAATCTATGTCTATGTCTTTGTCAATAGTCACTTTTGTTTGGTTCGCAATGTGTAAATGCATTGATTTCAACTGCATATTTATAGTTATACAGATTGTCTCATACATGTGGATTTTTACTGCTTTTTTGTTGACAGTGTATTGTCATGCAAAACTGCACGCAATACTTATTGGTTTATCCTTCTGATATCCAAACGTGCCACGCACATACTTTTTATGTCATAAAGTTTGCATTGCACATAGAAATATAAATTTTTTCAGACATAAATTTTCAAAAAAAGTGGGATTTTCTTCAAACATTCATTTCAACATTTCTGAAAAACTAGATCTGATAAGCATATCTGACTTCAGATTCGTAATCAGGAGGTCAAGGACTATAAGGAACACCTACTTTCGTTCAGGAAAGAGAAAAAAGCGAAAATTTGTAGGACAGTGTTACAAGAGAGTAGTTGAATAACCCGACAAAACCCATTGCTTGATGTTTTTTTTTTAATGTGGTGACTAGTTGTACTCTAAAACGAAAACCACAGAATAAAGCGATAAAACATTGGCCACGAACGGACCTCAAAGGAGGCTTCACCCAAAGTAAAATTTGCAGGAGAGAAAAAAAATTGCCACAAATAATTATGTAACCTTTTGATTACCAAGCCCATTTTGCCATGTAAGCTCTCCGGGACCGGGCCAATTTTAAGCAAAATGCAGAGTTTCATTTAGATGACTGTAGATCGGAGGCTAATTGCCTTGACAGACGAATGAAGTAACGTTATACGCGGAACGAACCATAGATTCGGACTACATTTAATTTATGTACATTGCGTGTATATATGGATGCGGGGGGAGGGGAGGAACCGGAAAATTCCAAAATTTCTGAAGAGAAATGCCCCTTCCCCCCTCTGCCCCCTGGACAACAAAGTACAGGACATTGTCAAAATACACATGGAAATGATCACAGGCATATTTGGAACAAAAAAATAATTGCATTATTATCATACGAGCAATAGAACACAACGTGTTCGAGTTTTTCTTCCCTAACCCTGTGCTGTGGTACTACTAGTTGAGATTGTACTACTACACATAAGTTAAGAGGTGAAACGTGTTGTATAGAAGTCCACCACAGCACAGGAAGGGACGTGGAACTCGTGGATGGATCGAAATTATTTTCAAACCACAGCATAGCCAACACAACACACGACGAACTGATAGGAAAGCAGAGCAATTACAGAAATATTATGAAACAGATATTGGTCCATCATTCCCAGCTAAATTGTTCTCTCTCCAAACAGCTTTGAAAAGTGTCTTATCAAAATTTACATCCGTATATGATTTTGCAAAATTTCTGTATGAGAAGTACATTACAATTCTGCCTAGCTACCTGTCGACTTTTGTGGCGGAGTGATTAAGACAGAGCGCTACGATGCAAGGGGTCTAGGGTTCCAATCACCTCGCTTAGCTCGCAATATGATTATTTTCTGTAATGTATTGTAAATTACCAGAGGGAGAAGTAAGACCAACTATGTACTTTAGATTGTTGCTGCTAAACAATTTTGTTGTAAATGCACCAACAATTGTTTTGAGGAAATCGACATTTCACAGACAATTCACATAATTTTTGCTGTTGGTTGAATTAATTATGTATTTTAATAATATATTGTCATGCCATATTCGGCCTTCCCTAGCCCGCCCCCTCCCTTCTCGGTCGCTGTCTAAATTATTAACAAATGCCAATAGGTAGGTTTCATATGACGTCACCGCCGCACAGTGTGGTATTTTCGTAATCTAGCTTGACAAAAGTCTATTTTCGCATTTGGCTACATGGGTTAAATACTTGTTAATTTGCAAAGGAGTTGAACCATATTACATGAAACTAGGCTCTGTATTCCAAGAAATCACACTGAACAATAGAAAAAAGGGTCTCACTAGCCGACTACCTGAGTTCCGCCTGCCAAGTGCTGCAAGCGATCGCGTCATTCGTCTGAGTTTGCTCCATGAATACGGTCTGTTTCTGTGTGCTAGTGGTGATTGTATGGTGTTTTTATTTTCTTTCGTGTTTCAACGCAAGGTTACATTTGTTGGTGTATTATTATATGTTTTAGTTTAAGCATAAGCACCATCAGAAAAAGGCACGTTTATTTCTGTATGTCAGTTTCGACTAGAGTTTTAGTACATTATATCGCATTATACAGATCTGTTGTCCTAGTTTTCTGAAAGAGTTACTTGTTACCTACACAAATAATGTTAATTTGTTTGCGAATGTTTGCGACACTCGTACACTTTCTTTAAAATTACAGAATGACTACGCAAATTTCACGGCGGAATGTTTTCGACGTGTGGTATACCAACGCCACAGAATCAAGAACGGATGCTTTGTTAGATTATATAATGGAAGAATGTGATGCCTCGTCCTTTTCGGATGACATTATAAAACGTTTAAAAGTAACAATCAGAAGTGTTAGCCAAAAAATAGAACAAAAGTGGTTGAAGTCCGGAAGACATGGAGAACGCTTTTTAAAAACGAATTCTTTGTGGTTAGAACAATATATATTACTTCCTGATATTATTACTGAAAGTGTCGAAAGTGTTTCACTACCTGGACCAAGTAGAAGGGTCGGAAGACCGCAAAAAGACTTTGAGAGTGCTAGTGATAGTGCTAGAAACATCGAATCAGGAAGAGATATATATCATTAGCAGCGGAATTACAGCTTCGGAAGGAAGGCAAAAGAAATTCAGCAGCAATTGTAAAAGAGCTTTGTCAATTTTCGCCTAGTAGAGGGACAAAGACAAAAATAGCGCGGAAGTGTTTGGTAAGCCCAAAACAAAGTTGACTGTGGGAAGACCAAGCCCTGGCATTAATGGTCGATGCGAATCTCTCGACACATCAATGTAACGCAATACGCCATACAACTAACCAATTAAGAAAAATATGTATCCTAGTTATAAGAAAGTCCAAGCGGCAAGACAGTTGTGCTAACCTAGTGACATTACTGTAACAGAAACGTTCGCAGAAATAAAACTGCAATCTCTTCTGGGTTACACTATTACGCGATTGTGCGAAGTACAAGAAGATGTCTTGATTGTATTACAGCCTTGAAGACTTTAGAACTACGAGTAATTGTGAAGTGGGGTTGCGATGGGGCCGAACAAAATAGATATAAGCAAAAATTTTCTGATAAAAATTCCAATGACGAAAGTTTGTTTAGCTTATCAATGGTGACTATTCAATTGTATTCAGTGAATAGCCAAAACCTCAAACACGTCATATGGCAAAACCCTTGCCCATCTTCTACTAGATATTGTCGTCCCATCAAGTTTGTGTTTGCCAAGGAAACAGTGGATGTAATTAACGCCAATCATCGTCATATATTTTATTATTAGTATGAGATATTTTCTTGAAATATATGTCTCGACCCTTGGCAGTGCTTTTGTATTTCACCTACAACACTTTACAGCATATATAACTTACATATTGAAGGCTAAATAATTTTGTCCAGCTAGATTACGAAAATACCACACTGTGCGCCGCCATGTTTGCGGCCGAGTTGTTTGTCGTTTGCAAGGAAATACCCGCCACGTAGGAGAATAGAATCCATTTTCTTTGCACGTAGCGTTCGTTACACCTGCGCCAACTGTACGCTTGTTGTTAGTACTGTGTAACATGTTCGTAACATTGCATAAAATTAATGGCAATGTTGGGCCATCTGGAAATAGCGATTATTTTAATGTGTTCAAGCTCTTTGCACAGTTGACAGAAAAAAAAATATGGATAAAAAAAGCGAAGTCCATATGAACTAGACGATAAATAAATGAAAAGGGCCTAAACCTTTGGCCAACTGTAGTTCACATGTGTTTATTTACTTGACCCAGCTACCTGAAATCAATTTGTGTTCATATTTTTTTTAGTGGTTCTGATTCTGCTTGAAATATTTACATCGAATACAGATTAGCTAATATTTCCAAGGCTCTGCCATTATCGTCTCTGTTTCCCTTTAAGGTTTGTTCAAGCGCTGTAACTTAAAATGTTGTATTGCTCGAAAACAGTAATTTCACTTCTTGCTTTAACAATTTCGGATTTGCCGGCCTCCATGGCGGAGTAGTTAACACAGCACGCCATGATGACAGAGGTCCCGGGTTCGAATCCCGGTCTGGGCATGGATATTTGTGAGTGTCCATTCATCAATTTCATCATATCATCAGAGCCCCCCAAATAATTTTTCTTAAGAGGATCTAATGTATTATTTTGCTTCTCTTGTAAAGTTTACTCTGAACTGTGCCACATGAACTTAACTTTAAATACACATTTGAAATGTTCTAGACCATCAAATTTTGGGGGCTGAGACCGCTAAACCATCAACTTTGGGGGGGGGGGATATGACCAGAGGCAGCAAAACACATGACTTATTACTATATAATAAATATATAATTATGAGTATTGTTAACATTTTTACTAAAAAGAGTTTCAAAAGACGATGTGCATGAACTAGGGTAGTGGATGGGACTTTCGGGCTACCAATGGCTCTCACATGACATTCAGAACGAGATGATTGATATATTAGGGAGATCTGTTTTGCGCTCCATGGTAGCAGATATTAAAAGTCGGAATATTTTGCTACTATGGTTGACGAAACTTGTGACATATCCATCCGTGAACAATTGACATTCTGCATTCGAACTGTGAATGAAAATGTTGATATTTTTGAGGAATTCATGGGCTTTTACGAGATTCCGAACACTGAGGACAAAACTTAAAAAAGGGAGGGAGTGAGTCATTCATTAATTTATTTCAGTGATCAGAGCTCCCCCAATAATTTTGACAAGTCGGCGCCCCTGTTAACGATAATTCATCTTAAATATAACATATAATATTTTTTGTTTCTCATTTCTTTTGTCTCATTCTCTGCACCTGCTACTTAGTGTGGGAAGTCAAATATAATATTATATATATATATATATATATATATATATATATATCTGTGTGTCTGTGTGTATATGTATGTATATACGGGGTGTCCCATAAGTCTGGAACCATAGTAGGTATTCTTCAGGTAAACCATGGCACTGACTAAGGAGAATCCAAGTTATTTTGCTGGTGCGGACTTTGAACATATTCTTTAACTGTGTTGTACAATAACAAGTTCCTAACATAGACTTGTTTTGTTATTCTCCTATGGTTCCAGACTTATGGGACAACCGGTATATATAAATACATCTATATTTCACTGTACATTACATATTTGTTACTTTGATACTTATTATCCACACTCTATGTATTGACTCGCACCATTTCTGCTATCAACGGGACATTTATTGTTCGACTGCCGAAGGCGAGCCTAGCTCGAGTGGACGAATCCAAGTCGAAAGGATCAAGAGCAGGAAGGAAGGGTTTCCGCGAGGCCCTGCTCTCTGCGGCAACTGCGATCCCTGTTGCCAACTTAGCTCTTTTGGAGTCAGATCTGACTCTTCCGTGCACTCGTTTCGCTGTGAACTAGGGCACCCGCCTCCATGCCCTACTATGGTGCCATCACTGGCTCCGGCCCACATAAACCAACTTTTGCTATAAACATACATTTTGTACGTACTAATGCAACATTTACTGTGTCGCCCCACCCACTCTTACCTCCCTACTTTTTTATAGCGCCGTGCCGTGGCTGGCGTGAAGATGACATAATATTAATCCGGGAATACTTTATTTTCGATTTCAAACGACCATTGGTGGATTATTGAGATATACAATGCCGCCAGTTCTAGACGGTGAAAACTAAGAATAAATAGTCATCACCAGAGCCCGGAAGTTCAGGCATTTATTTTCGTTAAAATAGGCAGGCAAAAAGGCATTTATAATGTGGAAAATAGGCACTAAAAATGAAAAAAAGGCAAAATACACCGAAAAAAGGCACATTTGGAAGTCGCTTACTTTTATCTATAATTTCTGGCAAAATGTTAAGATCTACATTGGGAAGAGCATTTCAATTTTTCCGTCTTGATTGCACATAACTAACTACAAGGTGTTTTTTTAAGTTCTCAACATTCATTGATAGTCGTCTGTCAGAGAGAATGTTTCTCACAATAGAAAATGATCTTTCTACTTCGACAGAAGTTATTGGAGCATACATAAAACAAGCTAATGTAGCTGGACTCATTTCGGTAACAGCATTTTCACCTTTTAGAATATCACAAATTGTTTTCAATTGTTTCAAGTCCTCATTTGCACTCACTACCCGTTTGCACTTTTCCGCAACAGCTGACCCCTTTTCTCCTGGCACTTCCATCATCTGCTGCATAGATTCCTCATAGATTTTCATGGATCCTATAAGTGTAATTGTCTCTGGCAATGCACCATAATGTGCAAAAATAAACTTGAATAGCACAGGAGTTTTTTCACTTCACGAATTGAAGCCGCTTCATTTTCTGGAGGAGCATCTATCACCTCACTAATTTTTTCAAGGTTGTTAGCATAATATATAGCTGCAGATATCCAGGTTCCACATCTGGTAAAGAATGGTTGCGGAGGTAAACTAAGCTCAGATGCAACTTCCTTAAATTTTCGGGTTCAAGAGGGAGGTTTCAGAAATATCTTCCTTGTGTTCGAAATCAACCTGTCCACTTCAGCAGTCAATCATGCACAAGGAAATGTTAACCGAAAGGCAATATCCTGACTCAGCATGAAATACTTTTTTCTCACACTTTTCTCCTTCAGCAATGTTGAAACATGCGTGAGTTCAATATTACTTAAATAAGGCGAAAATTATTCACATAATAAACGGAAGAAAAATAAATGCCAACAACGTCTTTTGGGAGAAAAATAATTTATATACACATTTTTTTTAAAAAAAATGGTCAAATTTCATTGAAAAAGGCAAAAAAAGGCATTATAATTAAAAATAGGCAGTGGGGTCCCAAATAGGCAAAATAGGCAAAATGAAAAGGCTTCTAAAACATTCGAAACAACATAAAAAACGTATATCCGGAAAAAATTTATCAATATATGCAGTAGATAAAAAGAGGCATTTTGCCAAACTTCCGGGCTCTAGTCATCACTTAAAAGTTAACCACCTCTCTGACACCTAAAATTACCCTAGGAGGAACTTTATCGAGTCTTCTAAAATTTAGCTCCTTGATAGTCAGTTTTAACTCCATTTAAGGTGAAATTTAGCTCATTTTCGAGCATCAGGTTTGGCAATACTAGTGCGGAGAGGAGTTGAGCGCCGGAGATATACATTGCACTTATGGTAGCATTATTTTTATTTGTTCTCTCAGGAATATCAAACATTCAGTGGCGTATATAAGTACACGAACGGAAAATGATATGTTGAAAAAGGTCCTTGTAGTTGGAAAAGTCAAAACTCCCATTTGATTACTCTTAAATTGAAGTTACAGTTGATTCTCCATGAGGAATACATAAGATTACGTAAACACATATTCATCATATTTTTACATATCGTATCTCGCTTAATAATCAACTTAAGAAACGCTTCCATTTGCAACGCGGGGAGAAATTCATACTGTCGCATAATGTTCAGTTTTTTTAGTAGCTGTACCCATTCCGACGATTTTGAAATAAATGTGCAACAGTGCGAAATTGTCACTCCTCACCTTAAATTAGTAGAGGCATGCATGACGCAACAATGTGGGCTTTAAAAATCATTATTGCTCCAGTACTCATTCGATCGTTTATTATTGCTCGTTTTTTACTAGGACTTGAATACATTACCAGAAGAAGACTATTTACACGGAACCTGCGTTCCATTTTCATCCCTCACCCCTATTTTCCAACTGGACTCGTCCAGTTAGAGCATGCGCACATGCGTGTATGATCAAAACTAACGAAGAAGAGCCGTATTATCTCTGAATCTAAGCGAGGAAACAATAGTTAATAAATCTTACCTTTCAGCAAAATATCTTTTCTCCTTGAAAATTTCTTTTACACCGTGGATAGACGAACCAGATAAAAGTTCGAAGTTGCGTGGCATCTTCCCTGACTATGTTTAAACCTCGGTCTGCTCTGAAATAAAAATGAACGGTGCATAATACGACAATGAAATATCACTTGTTATCGGTGTAAGAAGGTTTAACTGCAAAAACATTATATTTGTGTTCTTTTTAGGGCTGAATCGATACCACTTTGAACCGATACCGATATTTGAAAATTTTAATAATTAAAAGTTATTAAAAATATTCATGAACAATAGTAAGTATTCCATTCTAAATATATGCATCAATTGGCAAATATTTTTGCTTTAAAATATACACAAATTACATTAGGATATGAAATCACGTGTTATGTCATCAAAAAATTAAGTTTCTTCACACAAAACTGGTTAAAATTAAAAAGAAAATGAAAACTTTGCATAATTTCCGGGATAATTAGACTCCACAAAATTGTCGAGAGGCATTTTTGCAACCCTGCGAAAGACCAAAATGGAGGAAAAGTATCGGTCAGTATCGGGTTTTGGTCTTCGCACAACAGTCTTGCTACCTTGTGTTCTGACGTCAGACGAGGAATGCCTACGAGGTTAGGTTAGGTAACATTAGCATAAATACAATTACAAATTATTATTTAGGTTGAGAACTTAACCTATCTAGCCTAACTTAACAACGTAGGCATTTAGCCTATAATTAAAAATCTTTCTCCCGTGACGTCAGAAAGCAAGGTTGCTCAAGTGTTGTGCGATAAGTGAGACCCGTCAGTGGCGGTAAACCAATTCCAGCCGATACTTTCGATACCGATACCACTGATATTCGGCCGATACCGATACATCCTAGTTTTTGTTAAAAAAAATCATGTCAATTTTGCGTCCCTACAGGCTAACCGCGACGATGAAGGTGGGTGATGATTACATGAAACTGATGAAGGGAAACTCGCAAAGAAACGCTTATGCATGGACAAGGACTCGAACCGGGACCCTGGGGAGGACGTGAGTTGTGGGGCATCCGAAGTGACTTAACTGAAAAATTGCAATTAAGTGAAGACTTTAAATTTTCGTATAAAATTTCTTCACATATAAATCTAACATTTCTCATTTCATGACTTCCGCTGAGTTGGAATTTTGGAAACTGCCTCTCTAGTGAGCATAATCGAACAGTAGATAATGCATCTCAAACTTGGACAGTTGCTCTTTCTGATGGCGCAGGTAAGGTTACAACCGTATGCTTGTACAGTATAGATGTTTTAATTACTTACGAAACCACCATTCTTTTATGAATAGCCAGTTTTTGAAAATGCAACAACTCAGCCAAAATTGTATGAAAGTTGACATTTTTATTTTTATTATTTTATACATTCACTACGATTTAATAATTGAAAAGTGAAAAGTGTCCAGCATATGCCCGTATGCGATTTAAAAGTGAAAAATAATGTCTGGCATATGTCCATATGGCATATTTCTTCGTTTCGCATGATCGGTTGCTTTGATCTCTTGCGTCAACTGAACCGGGTGCATATGACGGTCTTCTTTCAGTGTTCGTTGCAGTGAGGATACCGATATCCCCAACTGTTGTGAACGACGGCGAAGTGACTTCGCTGGGCTAACATTCACACTGTCTTGCACTACTGCAATGTTTTCATCTGTGCGACGACTACGTTTTCTCCCAGGCGAATTTATGGTTGTAACTGACCCGGATATCTCGAATTTCTTCACCAACCTCCTAACTGTTGTTGCATTGGGGACATTTTTACGTCCGAAGATCGCGCGAAGATTACGAACTGTCTGTGCATAAGACTCCCCTCCCCTTTTCTGTAATATGTTTACAAGATAGCGACGCGTTGCTCGATAGTGAACCGCTCCATGGCAACTAAACTGAACAAATGCCAACAACTTGCTCAAGTAATAATCGGAGTGATCAGAGATTACGAAAATGATAAGAACAGTGTTGCCAACCTTCAAACAAAAAATGACAAGCGATTTAAAAACTGCGCACTTTATGAAACACCCTTTATTAGGTAATAGGTGATAGGAACGGTGGCACATGTCGGCGAAAAGACTAGAACGTCCACCAGACAGATACCATGTGTTGTTGCATTCCAAGGCCATGTCTATCACCTATTGTCTAATATAACAATATTCCAAACTTTTTGTGAGGAGTGTATATAAATGTATCAACCTTGGTTCGCAAATGTCACATGAATTCATCCCTAATGGGGGCCTCCCCGATGGTGCAGTGGAAGCGTCGCCGACTTGTAATCAAGAGGTCCCGGGTTCGATACCCGGTGGAGGCACAAGTGGTTCGGATTCCACTTTAAACTGTAGGTCCAGTCCCGATTAGCCTTACTGTGCATAAAGTGGACAAACTCAATCAATCATCCCTAATGGGTTACACCATTATCCCTAACGAAGATATAATAGTTGACTAAAAATTTATCTAAGTTTATTTCTTTCCTTGTAGGATATCTGGAGAAATGCTGAATATCGGTACAAGCCTTATTCTTTAGAATCATCACTGAATTAAGTTTCGCTTTTCTAAATTGCAAGCCCCTGTAACATATTTTGAACTGTAAGCCATTTTCTGATCGGCATTAGAACAAAGCTTGTAATAGCCTACAGCAAAGCTAGTTGTAGCCGTTTATAGAGCCCAAAATATAGAACTAAAGTCTAAATTACATATTGCGTTACCTGTGTTAAGTTCCGTGCAATCTCAAAAAGAAGAATAGTCGCAAATGTGGATTCTATCAGGCCTGAAACTTCAAGGTCATTCTGTTCCAATGACGACTCTGACCTGCTCTGCCAAAACGCTCTGCTTCTGCATTACACCCCGCTGCATGATACATATCGAATCAATGCGAGCTTAAGGGAAACTGCAGGTTCTAAGCGTGTTAGAAGCCCGAAAATATTTGTTCAGGCTTCGAAGCCAGTAGCTGACTGTGTCAATAGCAATTTGGGTCACGCGAGCTTCTTTCGTTAATGGATGTCTGCGTTTCAACAGAATTGCCTTCGACTAGGCATTAGTCCACTACCCGTGTTTGACGATAGCTATCAAATGATATTTTCACCCTATTAAAATAACGTACTACGTTTGATCATGATTGCTTTCCTTCATAATTCTGTCGCATATGTTACGATGTGAGAATGATTTATGTAGTATGGTTGGAAAAGGTCGCAAAATAAATAGTGATTAGTGTAATTTATGTTTCCTGGAATCTTTTTGTTTTCACCAGGGTCAGTGCGGCAAATTTGAAAACAATGGGAACTAGGATTAATTGAAACAAAACATTTTACTTTGTAACTTTTACTCAAATATATAGTGAACTACGAAACCTTGAATATTGTTTGATGCAAATAATATTAATGCCATAAAATTTAAAAAATATTGCTATTAATAATTATTATTATTAAGCTTATATAGGAAATCTGTAAACATCGTAGAAAACATCGTAGGCTAGACTGGGAAGCAACTTCATCAAGATATAACATACAATTGTAGTCAGTTCGTTAAAGAATACATAAGTAATAAATGCAATACAATACGACAAAAATATTTAGTATGAGGTGAGAAATCAAAAAGTAAACCGAAATTGTCACATTTTCGAAATGAAATCTACATGTTTGTAAATTATATTGAATAATTGCTTGGATGGGCCTATGTTGCATGTACTGGACTGTCAAAAACATATCGAACACTCCGTTCGGAAACAAACAGTACTGGTTGTTGGCATGGCCATCCGGAAGGGGGGAGGGGGAGCCACACCCTCCCCCTGGAAAATGAAAGTCAATCAAAAAGTACATATTTCACATATAATTTAATTTCAGTCACGGTAATAAACCCTCTGGAAAAAATCCTGGGAACGTCTGTTACATGATCTACTTCAGTCTGCTGGCAAAGAAATTCCATTCCATGTGAGTCACGATAAATAATGTTTCTATGTATTTTCAAACAGGTGTCTTTCTTTGAAGTGGTTGGCTGAGAATAATTTAACACTTTTGATTGCAGGGTACAATGTAAACACTTCCTGCAATAGCAACTTCAAACATCAATCGATGGCTAATTTGTCATGATACAGTTTGTCTTCAACTATTTCAAAAGAATCTGTAGGAAAATCAGTCCAAATGAATGCTGTAAAGAGGTTAACTTCTTATTGGCCCCAATGTCCGGACTGGATTTCGTCCTGGTTGATATAATTGTGACGTTTTCAGCATCACAATTATCCTTCTCATGATAAAATGCTTCCGTATGAACGTGTATTAATTGAAATATGGTACTTTCTTCTCGAGAATGTTTAAGCACCCATCAATAGTATCCTTAAAGGTTTTCTTAGTTCGTCTGTTGCCACTACATTCCCATTGTTCCCAGCTAACTTCCATGTCTACAGTAGGAAATAAAGAAGAGAAATGGTCACGAAATTTAATTGCACACTCTACACAAGAACTATTAAATATGCATGATACATTCTCTTAACCACGTGTAACTGCATTCAAAACAAGTGAAAATGAGAAGGAACAGGCTCTTCCTATCTCCAGACTTCGGAAAAGACTTCAGTAGGCGCTGCACATTCTCATCGTACGTATCTGCACAAACAAGTTGCACGAAGAGCATCAGCCAAGGATTTGTCATATGGTGGACGCAGGTAACAGAATTTGGACAGGCCACATTTTATATGAGGATGCTTTTTTACTGAAGAATTGAAAAGCTATAATGCTTCTGCTTCTGGATGTTTTCATAATTTGATTTACACATGACTACATAATCTTTTAGCCCTGGTTACATCCAACGTATGCCATCTTCAATCACGAAATGAAGCGCAATGCCAATCAAATCATTACATTTTGATGAAAAACTACTCCATGGTCATGGTGATGAAGCACTGAACTGATGTTGAAGGCACTGTACAATTTTGTGTACCTTTCTAGACTACATTGCACACGGCGGATGGTTTACTAAGATTTTGACGAATCTTGTATGGCGATATGACCCTTGAATAAGCTCCTTGACGGTGAAAATGTGTTAGCAATATACCTGTAACTATCTAACATTATGATACATCACAAACACCATTTGGAGCAATTTGTAGATATCACTGGTAAATCCATCACACGCAGATGGTAATTCTGTCACAGCGATGTACAGACCTTCCACGAACATTGCTGGACACGACGTAAGTTTAAATATGAGTGTAGCAGTGGCGCAACCACAGGCGGGAAGGGGGGCATTGACCCCCAACCTTGGAAGGAAATCAATTCTAGGGGGCCAAGCCGGGGCAAACATTGACGGTCAAGGGGACCTTCAGGGGGGCACAGAGGAAATATTGTCCACCCTTCGATTTAAAATTTTATGCAACTGAAAATACATTTTGTAAACTTTTCGTGCTCGCTTCTCTCGCAATGCCTTCTTTTCTTAGTCTCATCAAGTTCCAAGCCGTAAATAGGGGGCGCCGAGCGTTGTAAATGAAAAAAAGCTGTAAAAGAGAGAACGCAATGGAACTCCGTGAAAATATTTGCGGTCAGTGGCGCAACCACAGGGGAGCAGGAGACATTGCTCCCCAACCTTGGACGGAAGCCAATTCTAGGGGTGGGTGGGCAAACATTGAAATGGAGAAAAGCAAGGCTAGCAGAATCTACTCAAGATTGAATTAGTTTTCATATATTTCTTGCATTTTTCTCCCACACGGCAAGAGCACATGCAAGGGGGTCACAGAGGGGTAATTGCCCCCCTCGATTTCTAATTTTATGCAAATAAAAATACGTTTCGTAACCGAGCTGTAGTTAACGGGTAGCAGGAGTCTGACCTGGGCATCGGACGATGTAAATGAAAAAAAGTTGTAAAAGAGAGAATGCCTGGGGCCCGTGAAATTATTTGCGCCCTATTAAATCAATATTGTTTTAAGTTTGCAAAAATGGAATCTAAAAATTTAAAAATTTCCTTGCTCCCTTTGCTCGCAATTTCATTATTTTCTGTAATGCATTATAAATTACTAGAGAGAAAGTAAGACGAAATGTGTTCTTCAGATTGTTGTTGGTAAAAATTTTTGTTTTAAATGTATGAACAATCTTTAGGGGGAAAAGGAGAACACACACGAGAGAGAATTTATTATTTTTTAAAATTAAATTAAATTATTTTTTAACCCTGGAAATATTAAGCATCCTGTGAGCATAATTTTTTGAAAATTTCTGAAGCTTTTAATTGTAGATCTAACTGTATATCAATTCTCGATTTTCGGAAGGTCTTCAATTAGATGTAAGCACCGAAATACACTTGGTGCGGTTGATGCGCGGGAAGATACAGGGTGATTTAAAAGTCCGGTACCATGTGACAACTAAGTTTTTAGTGCAGATGGCGAATAAAATGGAAAGAGTGAAAAGTTGGTGAAAATATGTTGTTTATCAGTCTAATTTACAGCGTAGAATGCATCGTTGAGTCTGTATACACTGGTTCGAGCCTCAATGAGAACGGAAAATACGTATGTTGCCACATGTTATCGCAGTACTCTACTGTACAACTTAAGAACTGATTCACTTATTTATTTTTTATTATTTATTTAATTACTGCCTCAACAGAGGTAAATCCTCCAATTACAGAAGGCAGATAAGCAATCACACAAAAGATAAATTGATACACAAAGAAAACAAACAGAACCAATACAATATTAGATGAAAAATATATGTAATAATTTTGAATATATACAAATATAATTATAGAATATACTAGAAGATAAAATAGTGGTACCGAAATGATTACAATTTATTTGTTATTATACTTTTGATTCTATCAATTTTTTTATAAAGTTTGAAAGGCAATGAGAAATCTAAGCTCTGGTTATTAATTGAAAGCGTGTTATAAAATCACACTACTCCGAGTTTTAGGTGTCTTGGGAATCAATAAGTTTCGCCGACGTAAATTATTTTTCCTCGTATTAAATTACAGTTGGCTGAGGAAACAACTATTGTCTAATAGACAGTTTACAGTTTTATGGAAGTATAATTGATATAGAATATCCCGCCTATTACAAAGGCTCTTAAAATTACATTTTTGCAACATATTGTTATTTGCCACATTTTGTTGCAGTGGCTTACTATAGTATTTTATATAATATAAATATCTCAAGAATTTCCTCTGTATTCTCTCCACGGCATTTTCATGTGATTTGTACATTGGTAACTACTGCCTTCCAAAAGTTAAGCACGCAATGCAAATTCTTGAAAGCGTATTTGAATTTGAGTGGCTGAAAACCGCTGCGGATGTAGATGTCACTTTTTACGGTATGCGCCAAAATATACAGTACTGAAACTCGTGCATCTCGAACACGTGGTTTCGTTTGTCGACGGGGCATAGCTCCAGCTGCACGTGTTCGCAGTAGTGAAAAGGAAGTTGTGTTGTTCAGTTGTTGTTGGAAATGGGTCTCTCGACGGAGGAAAAAGTATTCATAGTTGAGCATTATTTCCAATCATACGGAAGCGGTGGTGAAGGTGGACCGAGTTTGAAAAAGGTGACTGGTCTATATGCAACCCAAATGACAATCGTCCACTCCACATGCCCTAACCTAACCTAACCTTAGGTTTCCTGACAGTTATGCAACCCAAAAAGGCATGATTGTTTTCGTGCAAGAATCATCAATCGCACTTTGGAGTCTGTGGTTACAGATGTGATTGTGAAAGTGATTTGTTGCAAAGATAATTTTGTGTTCCAAGTTAGAATTTGAGACTTTATAGTTTACTGTTTGAAGATTAGTGTCATTCTAAATTTATGTGCAGCAATGTGAACATTAATTCATGAAAAAATTAAGGCCGTAAAGCCAAATTTGCTGGTACAAAACCATCTGAATCCAACATGGACACGGACATTAGTGCCATGGAACTTTCCAGCAACGTGGAAATCATAACTTCTGTAGAAGAAGTTAATAAGTTGAATTCTGAGTGTAATAATACAGATTACACCCAACAAATTAGTAAATCAAGTTCAAAAGACGTTTATGAGCAAGAGGCATTGAAGTAAAGAAGTAATCATTTAGGTCCGTATGAAATATTTGTGAAATCTAAACATCAGGAATCAGGATGCCTCAGGGGGAAATGGCAAAGGAAACATTGGTCAACTGCACATTTTAAAATCAGGCCAAATAGTCAGCAAATAAAATATTAGAGGTTTGAAAGAGATAGCTAGTCTTGGGAAAAATCCAGCTAGACTTACATTTATGACATCTAATTCTGCAAATGATTTCCTTTCGAATCCATTACTGTTACAGAATAATTGGGAAGGTTTTGTTCCATCATACAGAATACGAAGAATGAGAATTATGAAAGATGTACATCAGTCAATAAGTGAAGATGAAATTTTGTAAAATATAAATTCATCAACAGCCAAAGTAATCAAGGTAAAACGAATTGTGAAGTATAAGTACGAGGAGGGTACTCGCGTTGCTGTTCCAACTCGAACGGTAATTGTAACATTCGACTTGCAATCATTACCACAATATGTCATACTGTTTTATAAAAAGTTTGATATTGATAGGTACATTCCCTTGATAAAACATTGCACAAATTGTTTTTATTATGGGTATTTTAGGGCTAATTGCAAAAGTAAATTAAAATGCAAACGCTGTGGTGAGAATCACGAATCGTTCTCTTGCACAAATAAGATCAAGTGTTTTCATTGTAATCAGGAGCACACTGCAATTGACAAAAACTATCCTGAAAAACAACGCCAAAAGGAAATAATCAAAATTATGACAGTTTAGAATGTTACGTTTAACGAAGCTATGAAGAAATTCCCAAAAATTAACAATATGTATGGATATGAACCAGAGGCGTCTCGTGAACGCATGCGGGGCATGCTGCGCATGCGTCAATTGTGGGAAAAAGAACAGCTTGCTCTGCGAAGACCTTCATGAGCATTTCTACCGTAACGCAACTCCCATGCTGGGTTTGGGATCGAACCAAGAACCTCTAGATTGATTTGGGTGATGTAGTTATTTCTCATTCATCTCTCAGATGGTTATCACTCGCTTGGCCTAAATGTGATAAATGCAAGAGGTTACCTTTTAAAGGAATGGCGATAGAAATTAGCTTAGATTAGATATGGGTTTTACACTCTCCATGACTGAACCGATATGGATTGGTTTAGAAAAGGATATTACTTGCCTTACAAATAGATGAAGATTGTTCCTACACTTGTTCTCTCAAATGTCACTTGTCTGACCTCCCTGTCAGACATCGAATCTATCACACACCATCGTTCAATAATCGTTCTCCACTTTGCTTCTCTCTCACAATCCCCAGACCTTACTCTCTCTCGTATTCTCGCCCCTGACAATTCCAACACTCATTCCGTCTCCCAAGTCACTCACCTAACGTTTGCTTCATTGCTTATTCTGCATTCCTTTCTCTTGCCTCCTGCTATACTAAAACTTTATACTCCTTACCTTGGGTACGATACGCTCCTCTACCCCCTAATGAAAATCTTTTGATTTTCACTTAAAGATGGAAGATTTAAAGTTGTATTCCATATCGATCCTTTCTATGGAGAGATTGTTTTTATTACAAAATATAGTTCCAAAGTTATTGAATTAACATACCATAACAGAAACTATGAAATTTGAGTAATATTGTAGAAAAGGAATGAAGGAAAATAAACAATAAATAAACAATACTTGTCAGCGCATGAAAGGTGAACACTGACACGTGAGTTTGTTATGCTGACTCAGGTATGCAATGATTGAGAGTCTTACGTCACACCCGTTGACGTTATGATTGTCCATATAAAATATGTAAACACTAGTTAAAAGGTTTGTGGCACAGTAACACACTAGCGAGGTAGTATGTATGTAATCAATTATGTAAACACTGACACTGTACAACACTATTAAATATTCTGAAGTTAATATTTACAAAATCAGCAACGTGTGCGATACTCATCCGCGTTACACTTGCACACATTTTCGATGTAAAGTTCACCGTCTCTTAACGTTAGTGTATCGTGTAAATATCGCTGTCGTTTTTATTTATAATATATGTCAACTATCACAGTAAATATTTAATTAGAAAACTTGAAGTTAATCAAAATATATACACTGTATAAGTAACTGTCCTTGAGTAATAATATATGTACATGAATTTATGTATTTGAAAATAAGAATATAATAGTGTTCGATATATGAAATCACTAACATTTGTCCATAAAATAATCCTTGAGTGATCCTGATTTTCACAAAGAGTTCAAGTAAAATACCATAATTTTATTCTTATTAACAGCACTTAATAGTCTCTGCGTATAGTAATGAAGTTTCTTCTTGAACCAAACCACGTATATATGTATATATTAGTTCCTTGCGGCCGTGAAAAATGCTTTTCACTTTGATGCATTAACTTTGCAGCCAAAAATATTGTCATTGATTAAGAACGTACAGTAGAGAACTACATATCGTCGAATTGTGAATGTGAAGTTTTTAGTTGTATGTAAATATTCCTTCAAATCGATGTATGTATTAACAGAGTTGAATATCAGGTCTCACTACTACTTGACTTCAGTAGGAGTTAATTAGAATAGAATGAAGGAGATCCGTGTTAAACGATTTGGTGCTTATCAACTGATTTCGCTGAACTGCGTAATTAAAACTGATGAAAGGTCTAATTGTAATTCATGTTTCCACGTGTCGAAAGATTAAAAGAAAAATCTCAGGAATAAAAATCTTGAGAAATTCTCCAAGATAATCGTAGGACAATTAATTCCTCTGCGTCCTTCAGGTGTAATTCGTGTTGATTTCTTATTTCTCCAAGGTTTTAGCTAGTGACCATCTCTAGACGTTGACATCTGTGAAAAAGCTGAACTGAGGACTGTTAACATGGTTTCATAATATTGTTAAAATGTTCATTTCACCGTTAAAATTTGAATTATCTGCGAGGCAATTCAGGCAGGTTTTGGGAAGGAAATTTGCATCATATACCGAACAGGCATTTCCTCCTGATCTTTAGTGTAATGTTGTAGGGTAAAATCGGGTAGCCCCGGACATCGGGTACCATCGGACAGTGTGAGTTCCGAAACTGCGGTATGAGCTAGCAATACTGTATCAGCAGAAAAAGAAAGGACTTTGTTCTACCCTGTACGTGCAAGTAGTAGGAGTTGGTCGGTGAAGAATAGCGGACGTACTGCAAGCCGCTCTGTTTCTGCGTATGCGGTGTTCGTCCCGAAGTAACTTAAGGAAGGTCATTGCTATTATAAAGGTAAGTAAATGAAACACAAATAGTTGTCAGTGAACTGGTTACGGTTTGAACAAATCGTGTGTGAAACCGCAAGTATATATTTGACTGTGTGATAGTATGAGGCATGTTATTGTCGAATGGTACGTGTCGGGTAGCGCCGGACAGGCAATTGGAGGGTAACACCGGACAAAATGTAGCCGTTCTTGAAACTGTGTGATAGCGTTCCAGTTCTGCTACTTATTGACGGACATTGCAGTCATAAGGATTTGAAAGTGATCCAATATGCGAGGGATCACAGTATTCATATGCTCAGTACTCCTCCACATACCACGCACAAGACTCAGCCCCTTGACAGGTCTTTTATGAAACCGTTTAAAGGAGCATACAATGAGCTTGTTCGATGTGGATGCGCAAGAATGCTAGAGTAAAGATAACCGTTTATGATGTAGCGCACCTTGTTGCAGAGGCATACCGTAAGGTGTGTCGCATGAACATTGCTCTCAATGGATTTTCGTGCACTGGAATATATCCATTCAACCGTAATATATTCACAGACATTGACTACCTGCCCGCAAACGTGACTCGCGTTGAAAGATGTTACACTCCGCAAACCTGTGAAGACCCAGAACCTTCAACTTCAGCAGCGGTGAAGGCAACGAGGGCTGCTTCTTCTCCGTCGTCTGCAGTGGATCCACGTTCTCTACATGTCACCGAGGAACCTGAATCTCCTCGTCCATCAACTAGCAAAGGGCTCTCCATTATTGAAAAGTTATCACCATTACCAGAAAATCGTAAGGGACGTTTAGCGTCACGAACAAGAAGAACTGCAGTGAGTGAGATACTAACATCTTAACCATATAAGAAGCAACTTGAAAGAAAGGAGACCTCAACACATGTACTAGCAAAGAAAGGACGCAAGAAGCTAATGGGCCACGATCAGCTTGCTTGTGACAATAACAAAGAGGACATACGACCAGACGAACAGGATAGCACAACTGAATGCATCATTTGCGGTGAAACGTTCAATGAAGGCTGGATTCAGTGTCGATCCTGCGATGGCTGGGCCCATGACAACTGCACCGATATCGAATCAACTGATATCCATTACACATGTGATTACTGTAAACTTCCTGGGTAGGTGTTCTTATTGTTCCTTCCAAGTGTAGAATATGATTTTTTTCAATTATCTTAAGTGTCCGGTGGTACCCGCCAATATGTGAAAATATGTAAAATGTAGCGATCTGTATTGTCATTTGTTTATGTACTTCTTTTTGTATTTCTTTCGATAACTTTGCTTTGTCAATAAAGATCACATTCCAAATAAATATTTCAGGCTTGTTTTAAAACAATTTTGCATCTTCTTACCAAGAAGCACATCACTGTGTGAACATGTCCGGGGCTACCCCATTTTCCCCTATGTGAGAGAACTTAATATGTCGGTATGTGTAGAGGTTCTGTTGATACAAGGGCGCCTTTAAGTCACCCTTATATTAAGAAAGTAATACTTGTAAATATTACAAGTATGAAAAATCTTGTAGTTGAGGGTTGTTATATTTTAGGAAATGGAATTTGACAAGGAGTAACATAACATTTACTCTTACTAAAAATTACCCAAATTCTGATTAATGCCATCCTTTACACACCAAATATAATTACAATCTTGAAAAGAGAAAATAAATAAATATAACTACTAATAATTACTAAAAGCAAATTGAACTTTACATATGAATGGAATGTAATGCTGTAAATACTCTTGAAGATTTTATAAGTGTATACTGTATACTACTGCAAAATTTAAATTATAATTGGTTTCTGAAAATATATGAATGCTTAAATTGACTGAAAATATCTATAAATAACAATTGAATTGAATGAAATACTTTAAATATTACTAAAAAATAATGTGTTGATCAATCGTCCTTCTGTTAGTATAATATTGATAAAATATCGTCATTAATAAAGATTAATTGTAAAATTTCCTTTGCACTTGCTAATAATGTCCACATAAATTAAAATACATAAGATAATATTCTAAGAAACCGAAATCTCGTTGTCCATTATTGACTCTTTCTCCCATAATGATATTTCAATCAGTCTAAGAATATTCAACGAAAATAATATACAATTGTGTATACAAAGAAAATATGGAGAAAAAAATGAATGTTGACAATTAGTAGTGTTTAACTATATATATATTCACCTAACATCTAATGACATAAAAATGAAAACTTAATTGCAATTTATATTCCAAATGTTGCCAGATGAAGATATATCGTTCTGAACGGACATAAGGTTACATGTTCCTTTGTATCCTTGAAGTCGATAGTCTGAGTTGAAAGAATGCTCTGTCGGCAGTTTATTCAGTTCCCCGTCTAATGTGGAATGTGAGATATGTGCTGTTTAATTTGCAGCGTGTTGGTAACTTCATGTCAAGAAAGAATTTTGACCCTGCCGATGTAGGGAGATATCGTTGCCGCAAGAAACGAATAGAATGCCTAACTTGCATATTTCTTCAGTTGTTCTGTCTTTGTGAATATAACTCAAGTTTCCCCATTGCTTAAAGATGAAGGAAAATTTCCGTTGCATCCGAGTTGAACTTTATCCTTTTGCTGACGATAGACATTTTACCATGAAGGCATTTGAAATTGATTTTGGATATCGCTTCGAGAAGTGTGAAATACATGGGAGGGAAATTTTAAGTGGGAATTTACAAAATGGGAAATTTCTACCATGCGGAAGGAAACATTAGGAAGTACTCTAAGTAACTTGATTATAACATTCAATAAACTAATTGAGTCGTATTTGGAATGAAGTATCCCAAATTAGGTGGATCAATGTAATGTACATGTTTAATGAAAGATACTTTACTTCTTCAAGACTGTCGTAATTCATCTCATGACTGTGTCGTTAAATTGTTAATAAAATGTGACAAGTGGTTGCTGATAACTCACGATCGTAGTTGTATGTGTAAAATACTACTTATTTCTTGTATGCTCTTAATTGACTTATTAATCTTCATATTAGATTTCAAATCTAGCTTTTATGTAAAGTTATGTAAGAAAGATATACAAAATAATTAAATCTCAATGTAAAATGCGTATAATTATAAAAGTGATCTTAATATTTATATTATTTCCATGTGAGATATTTTATTTAAGCTTTATAAATATCAAAGAACTCAATATGTTCACTATTCTCTTCGTTATTATTATTATCTATATTATAATTCTTATTATTCTTATTATCGCAATACTTATTTTAGTCATTATTAATCTGTAACTCGTTTTATTGAATAATTTACTGGCTGTACGCATTCTCAGCTCCTATTATAACTGCTCTCTTTATTCTAACGTTGTTTAAACCTTATAAAACTGATAATCTTATATTTCTGTCATTTATTTAGTTATTAAAATTATAAATGTAATTATTACTTAAATTTAACAATTGAAATATTAAAATTTGTACTTGTTTAAACCCTATTCTGACTAACCACGCTAAATCATTGAGAATGTTAATTCTTATTTTCCTTACCGAATGTGTTTAACACATTTTATTTAAAAAAAATACTAAAGTTTATTATTGACTTACACTATTTATCTTTTGTAGTTCACAAAAGATTATTTCCATCAGTTCTCTGCAGGCCTACAGAAACCTGAGGAAAATTCCTTGCGCGCAATTTATATTCATCACCATTCCCTTTGCTCACTATCCGTGAATACAATAATATTAATTATTATTATTTTTGCGCGTTACTGTACTTGTTGTTCATAAATATGAAACCTCGATGTCTACGAATTATAACTAATGATTTTAGTGTGGTAATAACTAGTTTTACACTGCCATGAAATTAGTAAGGGCTAAACAATAATATTTCAAATAATTTAATGTTTTATCATCAAAAAATATTTGCAAGATGTAACATTTATTTAGTGCATCAGAGTAGTGGGATTTACGATATTACCAGCTCAGGAAAGTATGAACCCCCCCAAGCAGATTTGGCTACACTTAAAACAAGCTCAACATGCCTATATGAGTTTTTTGCTCAAGTGTGGAACTCTGTCTAATCCAAGATTTTTGTAAAAAAGCCCTCATGGACTCCATGAGAAAGTATGACCCCCCTCAGATTGATGAGGCTACACTTACAAAAGGTACTTCTGTGAGATTGTTGTCCATAAACTTGTCAAAAATATGCCCCTCTTGATATTTTTTTTGGCCACACTTAAAACTAGGCCAAGACACACACACACACACACACACACACACACACACACACACATACACACCTACATACACACACATAGTTACTTCTGGTTTAAGTTCAATTGGATACCAGCTTCAATTTGTTTATCCAATATTAAAACAATGCAATTCTTCTAGAATTGCTCTGTGACCCTCTCATTTCTTACATCATAAACATATGATTTTTCTCCTATGAGAATAACACTACATATGGTGTCATCAGGTAATGCCTCATGAAATTCACAGATAATTTTAATATTTGTCCTGTCATTCACCACAACTTGTTTTCTTTTTGAAGTGTTGATTACAAACATGGGTCTCTGTGCTTTGAATTCATCTGGTGTGTAATACATTTCAGTATTGCCTGTAGTGACACGTTTGAAGGAAGAAAAAGCCTCATATAATTTAAGGAAATCATCCTTGGACATGTCTAAATTGTAATTCTCTCTAGGAAATACCTCATTTCTGCCATTTTTAAGATATATGTTCTTGATGTTGCAGCTATCAAATTTACTTGAATTTTTTTCCTGATTGTTGTGTCTCCCAGTCTGAAACAATACCACTACAAAATCAGGCATGTTATATTGTATGCTGGAGAATGAATTTGTAGCATCAAACTCATAATATGTACCAGATGCGGGCTTCTGTACGCATTGATATGTATAAAATTGCAAAGGAACCTGTGGATTTTTTATTATATCAGCTTTGTATCTAAGAGCATAACTGGCTTCATACTCAACAACAGGGATTCTTAACTCCATAGTCTGAATAATGCACTTGCCTGCATCTGGTAGGGTATTAGGCAGAGCTTCTCCTGTAGAGTTTATTGCACTGTACCTCATCAAAGCATTGTTATCATTGGCAGCTCTTCTAAATGTGATTCTTAACCCACCCTTCCACATAATATCTTTGTAATCTGAGAAGAATCCTGGCAAAAGGCGCATAGGGAACAGCACTGTGTGGTTCTTAGATAATATCTTATCACCAGCCTCAAATCCACCTATTTTGTAGTATGAAGCCTCGGTTTTGGATAATTTTAGTGTGGCCAAAGCTGTGGAGGTAATGCCGGGATAATCCACTCTGTTTATAACAACGCCATGCTTTCTGACCTCAATTTCAGAGAATAGATGTGGCACAAAATTATCTACCAATCTTATATTTGAATTTGCCGGATAATCGGTACCATCGAGCTTTACAACATCAAATTTGATGTATAGATCTGCTCTGTGAGGGTGTATAAAGCCATCCCCTACATCAAGATCAACCTCAATCTCTGTGTTGGGTTGATTTAAATTTGCAAATGTCCTCCTGTTTGGGGGGAAAGATTGTAGCTCATAACTCTCAATATTTTCCATTTTCTTCTTGTATGTATTTTTATTTAAATATTAATCTCTATGATTGCAGTTGTTGTGGCTCCAGCAAAATCAACTAATTCTTCTTTTTCATTAGTGACCATCAATTCAATATAATCTATTCTATTATGACACACAGGAAAATATAATGTTGGGGATGGATTGTAGATGATGGGCTCCATAAATTCAGAATTAGGTTTGAATGTTGCAATGACCCCAGTTTGTTTGTGAGTGCCTATGCCATTTGATTTGGTGATCATACCCTCAGCCACATTACAGTGAATATTCAGAGTCTCTATGGCTAAGAATTTAGGTATATTCATAGCAGTGTGTTTGATGCCTGGTTCAAGTTTTGTGTTGTTCTCAAATCCTAACAGCTCTCCAATAGTACCCAGATCCACTGTTTCTGTAGCAGATACAATTTCTACTCTGTGAGTGACAGAATTTTGACTTAACACTATACCTCTGGGTAATTGAGCATTTAAAGTAGATAGATTATATTGCCCTGGAGTAATGACAATTTTTTCATCACCAACTGCAATTTTGTTGTTGTGGTGTGTAATATTTGGGATCAGGTACATGCCATAAAATGCCCTGAGAGCTATTGTTTTGGGATACACTATGTCATCATGTAATTTGAGTTTCAATATTGAATTTTGGCTGGTGAGATGGAATACCCCCATGATGTTTCAGATACCACAGGGCTTTTTGAAAATTTTCAATTGATGGTTTATTTATTTGAGACATGTATCTAAGAACAGATAAACACAAATGTCCACAATTAACATCTTTGAAATTTTGAACACGGGCATTATTGTAATAAAGATTAGCTGAATTTAGATATTTTATTAAATTTTCAGGTGGAACACCTCCAAATGAATCAAACACAAATGCCTTATTTTTTAAATATTTAAGATAACAAATCCAGTAAGTGCCCTGATTTATGTACTTATCCAAATTAACAATGCCACACTCTTTGTTGAGTGGTTGTTCTGGCAAAGAATCAGACATGTACACACCTCTAAAATGTTTGATGCCCAGTGGCTTGATTAAAGCTTCAATATCTTGGTTTGTAAGCGGCTCTTGTTTTTTTTAAACTTATTCATGGCTCTTTTAACACCTTTGCCTTGTTTCTCCATGACCAGGTTGTGGCGCCTCTGCTCATCTAATTCTGCCCTATTCTTCTTGGCATCTATTACTGTTTTTGCTATGGCAGCTGATCCCCCCGCCAAGCTCCCCACAGCCCCGAGAGCAGCTAAGATGGCAGGGATGGTAAATATAAATCCCCCCACATGTGATTTTTTTCTTGATTGCTGTAATTTTTTTAATTGGGGGGTGCTGAGCAACAATTTCATACCATGACCCTTGGCAATACAAGAGCTTTTTTTCTTGCGCTGCTTTTTGGTTAAAAGGCTATCAATAGGCCCAAGAGATTTGAGACCTGCATAAGGTATTTGATACATAACACCCTTGGCCTTCATTGTAGGTTTATTATATATATATTCACAACCCCCACCCCAATTTTTGTTTGGTGCTCATAGCTATGGTGGTTCCCAATGCTGCTATTTTTTCACTTAAAGATGCATCTTTGCTTACAAATCTGCCAAATGCAGCCTCTTCTAATTTCTTGTCTGCAACATGTCTCTTGTCAAGATCAGAATGTGTGTTGTATGCAATATCATGGTCTCTACAAGCAGCATCTAGGGGATTAACACCAGGATCACCTCTGTTTAATCTATGATCTAGTTTTGTGCCTGGACCACAATACTGATAACCTGGAATATGTAGTTCAAATGGCAGCTTGTTTATAATGTCATTAACCAAGCCCCGACCCTCAGATATATTCCAAAATTTGGGGGGTAGAGTATTAATAATTTTTATGAGATATCCAATCCCCTTAGTGTCATTCACTATAAAATTAGACAATTTTGTGCTTATCATGTCCATAATTCCAACCTTTTCATTGTAAAAATTGTTGTTCCCAGCATTTTCCTCCCCAGCTATCACCAATAACCTATCTACAAGTTTCCTGACATCATCAACCCACACAAATTCTTTAGGCAGGGTGTTGTATTGTTTGATTCCACTGCCAGTCTTGATCTGAGACCATATGGGCTTGATTAAATTGTTGTATTTTGCCCCACTGCTCGACTTGACTCTTTTTTGTGTGGGATCATTGTTCTGGTATAGAGCATCTGATTTTATTAATATTTCTTTGTAATCCTCATAATCTTGATCTGTATAGCTGCCAGGCCTTTTCCTAGTCATGAGTTCCCATAATCCAGGTGTTCCGAGATACTTAACAAAAGCACCTTTTTCTCCAAGTCGAGATTCTGAATATACAATTATATCATCTCCCATAAATGTTACTCTGAAATTGCCAATTCTATGTATGATGCTACCATCAAGCTCTGTGTCAGCATATAAGCCAAAAACCTCATCTTTATTGTCTTTAGGTGTGGTTAAATATTTTTGAGCAAGAAGACCCAATTCAATAGGATCCTGAGTAGCTTCAATTCTTCTAGGAGCAATAGGACTAGATGTATGAATACTGGAAAGTGGGGTGAATGGATAATCTAATATGTTCCTTGCAGCTACAGGTACAAGCTCTGTGAGCAAATTTTGATTTTGCTCTGTAACAGTTTTGATATTCTTACCTAAATTATTAATAGCATCAATTACAGGCTGTTCTGTTTGTTTGTGTTTTTCATAAATTCCTCGGTTCTCTGATTTCCATCCCTTAAATCTTTTTACAAGATAATCTCTTAACTTAAGATCATCAATTATTGGCCTTTTCATGTTTATTTATATATGTTTCAATGTCTAAAAAATTGTTGATTTTATTTCTGTATTTGCCACTGTTGGGTGTTCTTGTCATATCAATTGTGACAAACCCATAACTGTCCTGGTTCCAGCACTTGCTGCAAATCTTAGAAAAATCATTGTAGCTCAGGTCCCCACCTACATATTCATCATGTATGTGTTTGAGGTTGGTATGGTCTTGATGAAATACACATATAAAATTGCTGTTGTCCCGGATCAGCTGCTTGGGTATTTTTGAAAAAGTCTGTGCCAGGTAGAAGCAATCAATGTTGTGCCGGCCCTGTGTAAAAAAATTTCTAACCTTGTTTTGATTATCCAGTATAATGTCATCAAACACAACAACAGAATTATCGAGACATTCATGAAGTGGCTTAACATCTGGTTCAAAAGTGGCAATATCCAATCCATCATATAGCTTCATCAGCTGCTGATATTTTAATTGTTCCAAGCTCTTAGAGAAGATATACAAGTGCCTGTTTTTCCAGTCTAACCAGTTGGGTGCCAATAAAAAATTATCAACCATTAGTGTAGTTTTACCACAAGCAGATGGCCCAACAATAAGACACCTAATATTATCAGGTAACAAGTTGCCATTTCTCTTATTCTGTTGTTCAGGTTCTGGCAGCCTTTTTATAACATCCCAGGTGCTCATATTATTATTTTGTTTGCATCGATCCAGCTGTGTTCTGGGAGTCCTAGCCATTTGACAAGTAACTTGTTGCCTTTTCTGCGGATAATTTTTTCTATGAGATATGTGTCAGGCTGTTTAGTTTTGCTGAGCTCTTGTTCATAGAACCTGCCTTTGAGAATTTCTCCTCGGTGATCCTTTATTATATATGTGTTAAGGGTCCCGGGTTTAACTTGAACCACTGTAAATAATTCAGTGCTCCAGTTTCTTGTAAAGCCTCTCTTGAATAAGTGCTTATATTTACTAATTCTTACTTGATCACCCACCCTGTATTTGGGTTTTTTTGTTGTTGGCTGATATTTAGGATAATAAACAGTGCTGATCAATTTTTGCTCATCAGATGAAGTTACTTCAGAGGGTTTCATGTTGATTGTGGAATGGACAGAATTGTTATATTTATGTAGAAGTTCTGGAAGAATATTAATCCATTTATAATTACCCTGCAGTGTAAATTGTTTATACATAAGATTTTTTAGGGTTCTGTTGAATCTCTCTACAATTGAGGCCTTGAGATCACTGTAACTCGAATAATGTTTTATTGCCTGGCTTTTAATAAATTGTTGAAACACTGAATTATAAAATTCTTTGCCATTATCTGTTTGCAAATAGCACGGGGATCTTCCACTCTGATTGATGATTGTCCTGAGGGCTTCTGTAACACATGCCCCAGTCTTGGATTTGAGTGGCACAGCCCAGGCAAATTTTGAAAATGTGTCTATTACAGTGAGTAGATACTTGTATCCCTTGTTGATTTTGTCTAAATTTTTCAACTGTCCACTTGCCATTTCAATCAAGTCGCTCTGCCATAAATCATCTATGCCCTTTGTGACTACTGGGAGTCTCTTAAAATTATGCCTGGCTTGTGTGTGTAATTCATCAACAATAATTTGTCTAGACATAATATGTAAACAAGAATATTGCAACTATGGGGTGTTCAGCAGCTGATACTGCAGGATTTTCTAAATATAATTTGTCCCCTATCTGTATTTTAAATTCCAGAGTGCCATCATCTTCAGTATAGGCTGTTTCCAATGTATTGGGATCTGTAAAATCCTCCAATTCTACACTGGTGATTTTCACTTTGTTATCAGCATTTGTTATTGATAATGTAGGGTAGTGGTGTGCCTGTGGCTGTAGCCAATATTTGATCTTGATTGGTCTCAATGTGCCCCCAACAAAAAATTGATAATAAAATTGTGCAGGGGACAGCATATATATTTTGCCACCTGGTGTAAATGGAGAATCATATTCTTTGTTGGGGATGCTGTACAATTCAAGAATTACTGTATGTTTAGGATTTTCAATTATGCCTGTTATTTCTTTTTCTGCTGTGAGCAATCTGCTTGTTACAGATTCAAGGTGCTCATTGATAGTTCTAACAACATCATCATGGCCTGGCTTTATTTTTATGTCCACAGCAAGTCTCTTGTATTGTTGCACAATATCTTGAAGCTGGGTGGCAAAAACAGACAGAGCATTTGCTTGATTGGATTCCATGGTCCCTAGCTGTTGCTTGATATTAGCTACAATTTGTTGCAAATTTTCAACAATTGCCAATTTTGAATTTTGAGCTGTAAGATCATGGACCTGTCTTCTGATATCCTCAAACAGGGCATGCAGTTCATTAATATGTTGATTGGTTGGAAGAGTGGCCACTGTCTGGGTGAGATGTTTGATCTCTGCTTGGATATTCTTGATATCTTCTGATTTCAATATCCTATTCACTGCCCTCTTAATATTTTTAAGTTCCTGTGATGTAGGCAGATTTGACACTGTATTTTGTAAAAATTCAAGTGCCAATTTTACATTGTTTAATTCAGAAGCATCAGCCACATTTTGCATAGCATTTTGGAGCAGGGTTATATCTGCCTGAGAGGGTGTGGATTGTTGTAAAATTTCAAGTTTTGTTTGGATATCATCTATCAAGTGATGAAAATGGGACAGTTCAGATTCAGTGTTGAGGTTTTCAAGCTTTGTGATTTGTTGCTGGACACTGACAAGGGTATCTACAATCCCGGGCAATCTGGATTCAAGTACATTTGCCAAATCACTTTGCACTGCTGCTATTGTACCTTCAAGATGGGTTATGGAACTTTGAATTTTTCCAAAATCTTCATATGTTTCAAGTTGCAGCTTAATATTTGCTACACTCCGAGTTGTTGCATTCAAAGCATCAGAAGATGGCAAATTGTTCATAAAATTTTCAAGTGTCTCAATTTTTTCTTTAACCTCGGCTATGGCATTGTTCAGAGGATCCAGATTAGGTATTTGGAGTGACTGAATCTGTTCTTTTAGAGTGGAAATCACAAGATCAAAATCTTCTTGTGATTTTATGCTTTTGACAATTGTTTGGAGCTGTGTCTGGACATTATTTATCTGCTCTTCCAATTGTTGTTTCAATTGCTCAGAGTTGTTAGCCTGGGTCTTAAATTTGGCTTGAGAGCTGCTACAGCTTCTTCTAAACTTTGAAAATTATCCAATGTGGCCAAATCAGTATATTTCTGAAGCAACAATTTGAGTTCAGAATCAATTTTAAGAAGAGGGTCCATGCATTGTGATTGCAAATTTGTAATTTCTAATTGAAGACTGGCATTGAGTGTAGTTTGTAAAGCTTGTAAATCACTTCTTAATTTTTTGACTCTGACATCAAGCATCAGAATCTCATCACTGTGATCTTCATGTCTTGTATGGCCAAAAATATCATTAGGCATTTTGTTTAGTAGTTATTTATTATTGAATATCTGATTCTTAATTCTATAAAAAAGGGTATAAGCTTATCATAGGATCCAGGGACCTCAATATATAAGCAGTCACCAGCAGAAACAGTATAAACAGTGCCAGAAACCATGTTTGAGTGCTTAATTCTATAAATATTTCTCCCTACTGAAATTTTAACATCACCCTCAGGAGTTGTAATAAATTGTAATTGCCCACCTACAGGTAATTGGTAATGATTTAAATTATTGTTAAATATGTACAATATTTTGCCTGTTTCATCATCAACATCTGTAAATATGCTGTTCAGATGAATAATTAACAAGGCACTCAGTTTAGACAGCATATCAGAGGAGGGTTGTGGTGTTGGCAGGTCCATAATACCTTGTTTTTTAAACCCAAATAAGTTCATAGGCATGTTTATTTATTTCAAATCATGCTCTGTGTTTGGGCATTGATTCCCACTTTTCAAATCACAATGACCCCATGGTAGAGTATGTATGCCACATGATAAAATACATCTCTTATCATCATGTGGGTCCAGAGCCACTTTTCTTACAACATTTGAAGTCAATAAGTGATCCACACTCTGAATTCTGGATTCTGATGTTTTGATTAAATTCTGGGATTTGAGGCAATTTTTATAATCTTCAAATTTAAGCTCTTTTTCCACAGCTACTTTGCCAATGCCCTTGGCTTTTTTGACAACAGCACTACATGTTTTAAAACTGTACATCTTGGCACTTAACCCAGCAAATTCCACAATAACATCACCAAGTGTCTCATCTTTTAACTTGCCAGGCACTTTTTTGTTGTGGGGTTGAATCCTTGTATGTTCACTGGTATCAAAATATTCAAGCAATTCAGGCTGTGACATATCTTGATAAACATCTTCTGTTTTAATATCAAGAACAAAACTATCCGTGTCCATGTACATCAATTTTATATTATCACCATAAAAAGGTTTCAACACATCATAATACAATGTTAACATATGTGATTTGGCCAATTCCAATATTGCAGCCCCTACATAAATAGGTTTATCAAACTTAATTTTTGTTTTTTTCATGTTGAAAAGTGCCATATTTTCATCATAAATTCTTCTGTAATTGAAATTAGGCTTTGCAACCAATTTTTTGCTCAGGCTGGTGTCAGTAATTATTTTAACATCGGTATGTTTTCTGACATTTTCAATTGTTTTGCCATATACAGAATTAACCATCAATTTAAACAAGGCCTTATCAAATTGGCTCTTTGCAGATGTTCGAAGCTCCGTGTTTGTATTAATATATGGTTTCAACCATTCTGAGTGCCTGAACCTCAAAACTTTTCTAAGTTTGGTCACTTGAACACCATGTTTCATCAGGAACTGGAGGTTCTTGTAATATATGACACAACCCTGTTTTGCCTCCAGTGTCATCATCAATTTCCTCTGTTTAGAGCCAGGTGAGCACTGAACCTCAGGAATTGGGGGCAGATCAGAAAATTTGTTATGTAAATAATCTGGAAATATCAGATCAACCTCTAAGATTAGGCCACAGTCTCTGTCATCAAAACCCTGAAGATCTTCAATATTGAAATCTTCGACCCATTCAAGCCCTGCATATGGCAATTTATCCATCATGGCCTAACCAAAGAGGCTATTTGCATCCACATACAATATATAATTTGATGGCCGTGCTGGATCATAATCAGGCATATATTTGTTATTTGCTCTGGCATATCTCTGAGAACATTGCACCATACCTCCTCTTATACATTGCTCCATAAACAGATACATATCTTGATCTTGGATCAGATCTAATTGCTTTTTGGTATTTAAAAACATTGCAGCCCATGCTAGGCCCGGGGCACTGTAAAAATATACTGGGTCCAGCCTATAATTTTGCATTGATGATTTTCTGAATGCTTGAAGTATATCAGCTAAGTGGGTCACATCAAGTTTCAAATATGCCATGTGATAATCACCAAATGTCTTGCATTTTAAATTGTTCCACATCAAGTGGGCATGGTGATAATCATCATCAGTGATTCCAGATCCTCTGATTTTGCTGTAAAACTCATGTTGTGGAGGCAGGGAACACTCATCAAATTTAGAAAAATCTGTAACATAATCATATGGATATACACCCTTCCGCCTAATTAATTTCAAATCCTGATTTGGAAACATGGCACATGTGATTTTGAATTGATCATCAGATAATTGAGTGGCCAGTGTAGCCAGGCTAGCAGATAAAATTCTGTAAGAATCAAGGAATCTTATGTGAATAGGAACACCATTAACTTTAATTATTTTGCTAATAGCAATATATTTCTCATCATTTTCAGCTAAAATATTTAAATTCTGCTTGTCAAACCCCTCATATCTGATCAGATGATGGAAATCATAATTGGATGCTCCATGGCAAAATATGGGGACAAATTTTGGTCTCTTGATCTTAATATTACAGCTATTACACAGGGCCATTAAGAATTTACCATCTGTATGAGAATGGTGTTTCACCTTGATATTTGTATCTGAAAATTCAGAATCACATACCGGGCATTTTTCTGCATTGTTGAAATCTTCAATCTGATCCTCTGTTAAAGGCAACATGGGCTTTGATTTTAATAAGATGTTAGATGCTATGTCACGGCACACAATTTCTATTTTATGTGCAAATATTTTGATGGCATCTGGCCCCATGTATGAATCTTTTTTGGTAACAACACCATCCTGTACAACCACATAATAAAAGCTGGAAGGTTGATGTAACTGGTATGGTGTTATTGAAGATTCTTCAGGATCTGGATTGCAGAATGCAAGAGGTTTGAGATTTGATTCAAAATCACAGACAATATATGCTGGGTGTTCCAACAAGGCTTCAAACTTTTTGAATTTTGCATTTTCACTTGGATTAGGCATCACCATATGAACAGGTTTATAGTTGCCACAGTATTTCAGATGCTCAATTAATTTGTTTTTGGCAATTTCTGCATTCTCTTCAGGAACCCTCTTCACCATTTTTTGACCATCAAATACACTTAAACATCTTCTGCACAACTTAAATATTCTATTAGATTTGTCTAGTTGTGTTCTGACTAAAGCTTCAAGATTATGTATCAGAGTGTAATGATATTTGCCATCCCCTTCAATTAAGAGCAGATCAATCGGAATAGCAGATTCATCATCAATTGTACTGATTCTGAGAGGTTCTATCAAGCAATTGCCACGGCCAGTAGAGCAAATAAATACATTAATAGATAATTGTTTGCCATTGATATCCCTGGCCTTTTTTTCAAATTTATCAATATTCTGAAGAGACATTGGATATTCCAAACTCTCCATTGCTTCATCAAAATCATGTTCATGTTGTTTGTAATAACTTATTCTCTGAGAATTTCTTGAAACTGGATACAAAGCAGCTAAAATACACCACAAAAAGCATTTCTCATCATTATTTTCAATATTAACCACGGCTTGTTTGTTTTTAATATTATCAGGTAATGGCAGATATGTAGATCCTTGTAATGGGCTGAATTCAGAAATATTAACATATAACTTGTGTGGAGAGCCGCATAGGCTCCATCCAGACTCTTTTGCTGCAAATTCAGAGTGTTTAATATTCAATTGATCCATCAAACTGCTTATTATTGTGTCTGAATTTGCATTTGAATATACCGGTACAGTTTCTGTTATGTGGGGCTGTGTACATTTTGTGCCATATGGTTTCTTATATTGTGCAAACAATTTGAGGGAGAGCTTATAAGAGCCATTTTGTGCATTTAGAATTGCCTGCAGATCAGGATTTATATTGTTCAAAAAATTCTGAATACCACATCTTGGCTCTGATACAAGCCGATAATCCCTAAGTTGGGCATTAAAACTGCTATGGATAGGTGGTGCATAGCATAGCTGCTTTGCAGGTCCAGCATTAACAGGTACTTCATGCTTTCTTTTCAGACCAGATGTAGATGGTTGTGGGGGCAATATTGATGACTGTGCAGAGCAAGTGCCTTTATGTGTATATGTAAAGTATTGCATGCTGTATTTTCTATGGCATTTGGGGCATATTTTTGTGGGGGTTCTGTATTTGTCTGGGTCACAAATCTTTTGGTGCTTGGCCCAATTGGGGCTGGATATATTCTTATTACACTGATTGCAATATTTTTGACTTGGCATTTTTGTTGTTGTTTATTATATACAATTTCCTGGGATTCAATTCAAAATTCTATACTGGATAAAAATATCAGTTGGGTTCAGCACTGTGTTTTGTATACCTAGTGTGTATACCTAGTGCATGTGTGTGTGTGTTTGGCTATGGAATTTTTGTTGTTGTTTATTATATACAATTTCCTGGGATTCAATTCAAAATTCTATACTGGATAAAAATATCAGTTGGGTTCAGCACTGTGTTTTGTATACCTAGTGTGTATACCTAGTGCATGTGTGTGTGTGTGTGTGTGTGTGTGTGTGTGTGTGTGTGTGTGTGTGTGTGTGTATGTGTGTGTGTATGTGTTAATATTTTTGGCTTTGGTATTTATATAAAATTTCTTGGGGGTCAAATCAAAACTCCATACTGGATAATAATTTGTTGCACAGCATGATGCAATATAAATAAACCAGAAATAGGCCACAACTTGGCCACAAATAGACCGGAAGTAGACAAACCGGAAGTAGTCAAACCGGAAGTGGACCGGAAGTAGACCGGAAGTGGACCGGAAGTAGACCGGAAGTAAATATGTGTGTGTGGGTGGGTGTGGGTGGGTGATATACAAGTTGAGCCTGGTGCCCAATTGAACTTAAACCGGAAGTAAATATGTATGGGTATGGGTGGCCTAGTTTTAAGTGTGGCCAAAAAAAATATCAAGAGGGGCATATTTTTGACAAGTTTATGGACAACAATCTCACAGAAGTACCTTTTGTAAGTGTAGCCTCATCAATCTGAGGGGGGTCATACTTTCTCATGGAGTCCATGAGGGCTTTTTTACAAAAATCTTGGATTAGACAGAGTTCCACACTTGAGCAAAAAACTCTTATAGGCATGTTGAGCTTGTTTTAAGTGTAGCCAAATCTGCTTGGGGGGGGGGGTTCATACTTTCCTGAGCTGGTAATATCGTAAATCCCACTACTCATCAGAGTACTGAAAAGGAAGTTATGTACAGGGTAAAAGGTATTTTCTCACTCATTCACTCCTAACTGTTCCTGTTCTTCATTCTCATCATCACCATTTACGTTCTCATCGCCGCTACCGTGTTCCGAAGCGTAGTACTTCTTCAATCTCTGGACTGAAATTGAGTCCACGACTGTCTGTCCCCGTTTTGTCTTATATTCCACTTTGTAAACATTGGGATTTTCTTTTGCTATAATTTTACCAGGTCCTTTAAATACTCCCGATAAGCATTTAGCTGTGTGTACGCGATGACTGCCATCGAATACTAGAACCAATTCTCCTGGTGTAAATTCAATGGACTGATGACGTTTATCGTAGTACTTTTTTGCTTGTCGGTGGCGTTTCTATAGAGACTCATAAGCTGCTTCTCGTGCTTTTTCGAGAATCTTGAATCTCATCTCGTTGTTTACATTCACACTGGGCGTTAAATGTAGTCCGCTCTCCCAGACTAATCTAGGCGTAAATCCATGAAGAAGAAAAAATGGACTGTTCTTCAAATTCTCCTGGTAATTAACATTGTACGACCACACGGCCGATTGCAAGTATAAAAGCCAATCTGTGTGTTTTGAGTTCACGAAGTTTTTCATAAGTCCCTGTAAAATAGCATGTGATCGTTCCAATAATCCAATTAAATTGTGATTAGCTGCTGAAGCGAATTTCAGATGGATTCCACATTTCTCCGATAGTTCTTTAAATAAACTAGCTGTGAATGAAGTACCTCTATCTGTATCTATATGAGAAGGACAACCGTAGCGCAAAATTACATTTTCAAAAAGGAAGTTAGCTGCTGTCTCACTTGAAGTATCTGCTACTGACTGAGCAATTAAAAATCGAGCAGCATGATCGATTGCACTTAGTATATATTTATGGCGGAGCAAACCACTTGGTGAATACAGTCCGCTAAAATCTAAAGCGATTCTATCGAATGGTTTCTGTGAGTTGAACGTTAAAAGTTCTCCATATGGCGCTCCTTTTATGCGCTTATTCTGCTGACAAATTACAAACTCCCTGACAATTTTCTGAATATGGTTCTTCATATTGTATGTTTTAGTGAAGCCGTAATGCGTTCCTCCAGCTGGTAAACTATCTAACGTCTCAATAACAGTGTTGCGAAGTGACTTCGGTATGCAAAATAAATTTTTAGTCGTAGCTCCCAGTTTATGGAAGTCCATTTTCCATAACATAATAGCAATTGCCTCTGCAGGGAGGGGTTGGGTGGGTTATTGCCCCCCTCGTCTTCTTTTCCTTCCAAAATATTAATGATATTTCCAAAAAAAGAATCCTCTCGTTGGTGTATAGCAACATCTCGTCTAACAATAACAATGTACGTGGCTCTGTAAGCTCCTCGTCTTCATCCTGTGGATTATGTTCTGTCTCTCTGCTTATAGCATCCGCCATATTTTGTGTGGTTTTACAGTGAATTGGCGTAAAATCGAACTCTGCCATCAACGTATACCATCTAAATAATTTGTCTGAAAGTTGCGTTGAGGACCGAATGAATGTGATTGCTTGGTTTTCTGTAAATAATTCGAAATCTCGGCCCAGTGAAAATAATCTGAATGACTTAAATGCGTATATGATTGCCAACAGTTCTTGCTCGATGGCTGAAATTCGAGTTTCATGGTCTTTTAACACTCTACTGCAATAGGAAATAGGCTGAAAATCACCGTTCGCATTCGGTTGTAAAATCACTGCGCCAATAGCCTTACTGCTTGCATCCATATATATCCTTACTTCTTTTGATGGATCATATGCCATCAATACAGGAGCTGTAATTAAAGCTTCTTTCAACCTCTCAAACGCAGTTTGCTGTTCTTCCCCTCAGAGAAATTTCTTCTTTTTTCCTATCAATTTTTGCAAGGGAAGTGCCATCTCGGAATATGATTTTAAAACTTCCTGACATAGGATGTTAATCCAAGAAATGTGCGAACTTGTTTCACAGTTGTCGGTGTCTTATATTTCTTGATAGAATCAATGATTTTGTCATTGATCCGAGAGCCAAATTTCGAAATTTTAGGTCCTAAAGCAATAATCTCAGTGAAGCCGAAGTGGCATTTTTCTATTGCAAGTTTCAATCCCGCGGCCTGTAAACAATGTAACATTTTCTCCAGAGTTACGAGCATTTCTTCAAAGGTATTTACCAAGCGAAATAAATCATCCACATAATGGGCAAAGTGATTGGGATCCATATTTGAGCACGCTAAGTGAATGCAGCGAGTCATTGCACTTGATGAACTGACGTGGCCCTGTGGCACGACGTTCATTTGATACTGTGACATTTCTGGTATTGTAAATGCTGTATATTTTTTACTGTCCTCGGTGAGAGGGATATTAAAGAATCCGCTCTTCAAGTCTGCCGTACAGTAGTATTTGTTGCCCCCCATATTGTATAATATTTCATTGATGTTATTCACACCCAGAGCGTCAAATACAGACGATACATTCAATATGCGATAATCCTGGCATAATCTATAACCTCCCTTTGCCTTCTTTACAAGGATAACTGGAGAGTTAAAGGGTGATTGTGTAGGAGAAATAACACCTTGCTTTAATAAAGTCTCATTCTGATCTTTAATTTCATCACGAAGGTGAACTGGAATCGGGTAGGATTTTAAGTGAAATTCTGTGTCATCTTTTAGTTGAATTCTATGTTTATAATTCGTGTCTCTACCTATATCATCCTTTGACCACGCAAAAACATGTGGATATTTCATTAAAACAGCCAAAAGTTGCTCCTTTTGCTGGGGTTCTAAATTCGGATTCACATCAAACCGACTAGGGTCCGCCCGTGCGTCACTGACGTTCCCTGACTCTTCCGTCGCAAAAACCTGTGTCTGTTCACCAAGTTCATTCTTATTCTCATCATTACTGTTACTCATGATTGGTCTATCCCATGTTTCAGCTTTCCCGATAATAGTGCCTTTCTTAATTGTAACATTATAATTTAAAGGATTTGTGATCCAAATAAGATTCGAATCCGGATTAATAATTGCTCTGGCAACCATCAATCCCGTTTTCTCTTGAAACTGTAGGTCCGGTTCCAAGAGTGTCCTATCTTTGTCATATGAATTAGCCAATTTCAATGGAATGCACAAATGTGTCCTGGGTTTCACTTTTATATTTTTAGCAGCTACAAATTCTGGTTGCAAAACATGCTGTAACAAATGGGAAACTTTGATTGACACGTCAAAAGCTTTCTTGTTCTCATTTTTAATTTGGTTTCTAGGAGGTGTGCCAAATCTATGCAATGTAAGCTTATTTTCCTCAAAATCTAACTTAGCCTTCTGTCCCTTCAAGAAATCATTTCCTAATATAGTAACTTGATTATAATCCTTAACGATTCTAAATGGATGAACAAATAGAAAATGGTAGTAACACAATTTCCTTAACTGTCAGTTGACTATTAGTGACCCCTCTAATCGCAGTATTTATGTTAAATCGCTTGGCATTGACTGGTATGTTCTTATCTCCCGTTACCGAAATTTGACTTCCACTATCCAGGATGAACTGTCGAATTTCCCCATCTACTTTCACATTGATGTAAATCAGCTCTTCAGAAGGAAAAGTAGAGACCGTTAGAGTTTTCCCCGAAGGTCCTGCACCTAGGTCCCCGTCATGTGCAAGTCTTACTCGTTTGAAATTGCTCCTGTTCTTACGAAAAGTAGAATGATTTGTATTTACAACCTGATTAGTATGGTTATTTGGATCTTCGCGCCCCTGTTGTTGCTCCAAAAATGTTCGCCGCGATGAAGATGAATAATGCGAACGCTGAAATCGAGGGTTACCGCAATTGCGCCATCGCCCCGTATGCGAGCTTTGCGACTGTGTGTCGAGATTATTATTGTGGTTATTATGCCAAGTATTTCTATTCTGAGCTCTATGATTACTATTATGATAATAGGTTCCCCTATTGTTTCTGTTTATATGTTCATATTCTCTAACTGGATATGAGAATGATGACTCAGTAAATGAATGTTTTTTCCGATGTTCTGCAAGTGCATTTACTTTAGCCTCAAGATTCTGAAATTGCGAAACTAAATCTGACTCATGAGACTGGAGTCCCGTGTTCGACTGTAATTGATCAAGGTCTTGTTGTAGTGCATTTAATCTTTCCTCGATCTCCCGATTAGCCTGAGAATATGTTATGTCAACATGACCATTGACCGTGCGCTGCAACGTGATAGCTTGCTGAGTCGGCATGTATGCTCGACTCGATTCAGAACATGACAGAATCAGAACATTGTCTCACATTCAGTTTCTAGAATTTTACGTTTTTGCACAAGATATTTGAATTGTTCAACATGTTTCAGGTCTCGTAATATTTCATGCACTGAATCATATTCCCTGTTATAAACTTCTTTCATAAAGTTAGGTTGTAAACCCCCGCTTATTTGCTTTATTTGCTCACTAATGTCCATGGCAGGATCTAATTTTAATAACAATAACTGTTTCTTTCTCACATATTTTGAAATAGGTTCATTTTCCTGATGGAAGCGTAATCTGATTTGTTCTTCTAATTGAAAAGTGTGGCCCGGTTCCGTAAATTCTTCCACAATTTTAGTTTTTAAAGTTACAAAATCTATATCCTTTGCTTCCTGAGTTCGACTCCAACTATTGAACCATTGCAATGCTGAATTACCCAAAAATGCCGGTAGCATTTGCCTTTTCTTTAAGTCATTCCACTCATTAAGAACAGCTTAACTTTCAAATTTATCAATGAATTTTAATACATCCTCGTGAATGTTACTTTGAGACTGGATAGTTTCGAGAATGTCGGGGTGGATAAATCTAGATTGCGCCATGATTCTATGAGCTAAAATAAGCTAAAGCTTTAAATAAGCAATAAGTTGCTTATTTTCAATACTCATTCTCCCGTGGCTTTGACAGGACATAATTGATAATTAACACAACGTGAAGCGTTAACAAGTGAAAATTCCGGCGCCATATCGCACGTACGTAATTTGAAAAGCTAGAAGGCTCTATTATTTTCATATTTCGGGATGAAATAGATGAAAATCGCAGTATTTCACGTACTGCAATGTTTTCTCATCGCATTTGCAAAAAATAATAATAATAAAAAAAAATGGATGAGAAGCCCAACGCACCACGTAACGCAACTCCCATGCTGCGTTTGGGATCGAACCAAGAACTTCTAGATTGTATTGGGTGATGTAGCTATTCCTCATTCATCTTTCAGATGGTTATCACTCGCTTGGCCTAAATGTTGGTTGGTTGGTTGATTTGGTGTTTTAAGTCCACTTTATGCACAGTAAGGCTAATCGGGACTGGACCTACAGTTTAAAATGGGATCCGAACCACTTGTGCCTCCACCGGGTATCGAACCCGGGACCCCTTGATTACAAGGCGACGACGCAACCACTGCGCCATCGAGGAGATATGCTTGGCCTAAATGTGATAAATGCAAGAGGTTACATTTAAAGGAATGGAGATAGAAATTAACTTAGGTTAGATATGGGTTTTATACTCTCCATGACTAAACCGATATGGATTGGTTTAGAAAAGGATATTACTTGCCTTACAAATAGATGAAGATTGTTCCTACACTTGTCCTCTGAAATGTCACTTGTCTGACCTCCCTGTCAGACATGGATTCAATCACACATCATCGTTCAATAATCGTTCTCCACTTTGCTTCTCTCTCACAATCCGCAGACCTTACTCTCTCTCGTATTCTCGCCAACTGATCACACCCCCTGACAATTCCAACACTCATTCCATACCCGTCTCCCAAGTCACTCACCTAACGTTTGCCTAATTGCTTATTCTGCATTCCTTTCTCTGCTTCCTGCTATACTAAAACGTTATACTCCTTACCCAATACCTTGGGTACGATACGCTACATTCTAATTTCTTCATATACGAGAAGTATTTATTGTACACGAGAGCGCTGAACTAAGCTTATATTACATTTCTTGGATCTGAAGTGACGCATGCATCAATTGTGGGAAAATAATTATTACTTTCTTTCACTTCAGATCCAAGAAATGTAATATAAGCTTAGTTCAGCGCTCACGTGTAAAATAAAAACTTCTCCTATAGTAGTATCGTATGACACATTGGTGTCTCTCATTCGACAGGAACAAATAAATGCAACAGTATCAACGTCAACCATTTTATTAGATATAAAGGAATTGTAGCAAAAACTCAGAGGTTCCTAAAGAAATCAAAATCATACTTTTGGAAGTCATTTTGCTCTACATTAACTAAAGATTCTTATATTTCAATGACTTGGAAAATAATAAGAAGTATGTCCAATAATAACACTTGTCATTATTTTGGAGGAGATATCAATTCAGCCTGGATAAAACAATTACACCGCAAGATGACACCAGATACGGTTGAAACTAATCTTTGTCAATTGTTAAACTCTATGAAATATCCAGAAACATCCACGTTAGAATCTCTATTCACTATGGATGATTTAGAATATGTTGTTCATAAACGAAAGAAAACGTCTCCGGGTTTAGATGGTATTACATACGAATGTATTCAACACTGGCCTTTGAATGGATATGAAATTTTACTTAATAGGGTGCGGCAACATAACTTCCTTATTTCAGAACGCAATAAAACTCATGTGATGAATTAGAATTGTGTAATGGTTTTTTTTTCACTGTAGATACATATCTAAAGTTATGTTTCACACAGTTTTGAAAATCATATCAGGGAGGTGACGCCCCCCATTGTCCATACACTGAAGAAGCCGATTTCTGGCGTTCTTCATGACCCGAACCAGCATATCAGCGGGAATGTTGGCAATTTCTTGACGGATGTTGGCCTTCAGGTCTTTGAGGGACCTTGGACAGGTAACATAAACGCGGGATTTAAAAAAAAAACACAAAAAAAATCGCAAGGGGACAAATCGGGGGAGCAGGTTGGCCACTCCAAATCGCCCCTGATCGGAAGGCACGCTGAGTTGCGATAACAGAACATCCGTTTGTAAAGTAGGCCTCGACGGCAACCGCACGCTCCTCACTGTTCCAACGCATGATGGCGACTGACTGGGACGCAAACGAAACTTTAGACTCGCGCCTGTCGAATGAGAACACTCCCGCCCCGCTACGACCTCTACAGGTTGCATGGCGCGCATTTCAAAAAAGGAAGTTACGTTGAAGCACCCTGTATGGAACAGTGGAGAAATTCCATCACAGTGGAATGAAGTGGTGATAATACCCATATTAAAACCAGGTAAACAATCAGGAATACATACGAACTGTAGACTTATTGCCATGTCATCATGCTTGGCTAAATTATATGAACATTTAATACTGAACAGACTCACATGGTGGGTCAAATATAATCAGAAATTACCGAAACATCAGATGGGATTTAGGAAAGGAACTGGAACAGTAGATGTACTAGCGAGACTAATTTGAGATATATGGCTATCTTTCATACGGCGGGAATTTTGTATCGTAGTTTTTTTCGATCTAAGTAGCGTCTATCAGTCCTTCCAGATATACTGTTACCAAAATTTGGAGAAAATGAACGTTCCACGTAATTTTATAAAAAAATATTCTTGGATTATTATTGGCACGTAAATTGTACATTCGATATGGAGGACAGTTATCCACCGCCCGTTATACACATAAAGGACTACCACAAGTATGGTCCCATACTATTTAATATGTACAAGGCAGATTAGGTTCAAAAATTCTTCAACACACTCGTCTATTACAATATGCAGATTACATTGTTATATACACTAGTAGTAAAAATATTCAAGAAGGGGCTCAACAAATTCAAAAATCTCTGGATGAATTATCATCATGGTGTGATATCAATGGAATTGAAGTAAATCCAGATAAGTCTTCGGTGGTAGTTTTTAATAAGAAAAGATCTAATTCATGCATATCAATAAATATAAACGGAAAAACTATTAGTCAACAAAGAAGTCATACATTTTTGGGACTTATATTAGATGAAAATCTTAAATGGAAGTCACAAGTAGAACTGTCACAATGTAAGGGATCTCAAGTGTGCAACATAATAACAATGTTGACAGTTAAGAAAAAGTGGGGTGCTGTTTCTAAATTGTTACATCAGATCCATAAACAGATGCTAAACTCAACACTAGAGTATGGTTCCTTTATGTACAATGATAATCTAAGGAACTTCAAAACAAGCAACTTTCGTAGCAGTGTGAGATCCACCATACAAACTTAGAGTTAAATATCTTGCGAGCAAATTTTTACTTAAGAAAATTGCCAACACGACATCTACGATCATAAAAAAAACTTCAATGTTAGACTGATGCTCAACAGACATAGAGCAAAATATAAATCCAGACTACCCATACTATATTATGCTTATAAGGACATTAATACATTTCAGGCTAATATTATTCGTTTACCTAATGCACCATGCTTCATGACAGACTACTTTAATATGATATCTCCCATGAGGATTCATTTTCCTGCCTACCCAAGTAGAAATTTCAGGAAGACAATCCCTACAATTTCAAATAATATATATCAAGACTACATACAGTAAAAATTACAATGTGAATATCACATATATACAGATGCTTCAAAATCAACGTCTGGAAAAACAGGAGCAGCATTTTACTGTTATAATTGAGGACTAAAAGTGGTTAACGTTGTAAGTGCCAAAAGCGAAAGTGTTTGGAAATCGCATCGTTCCGCACATCAGCCCGTAAGAACGTGCACACTAGTGACCTCTTTACATGCCCTTTGAACTACTTAGAGGGCTACCAGCCACATTTCACGTTTACCACATTATAAAGCATGGCACATTTCACAGTTTAACGTGGAAAACGGTGTTTGAATTACTGTGGCACTTACAGCGTTTACCAATTTTAGTCTTCAATTCTGCAGAATTCAAAATTTTTCCTTTGCCATCGTATCTGTTCATTTACACTGCAGAAACTTTCGCAATACGACAGGCATTGCTTTATGTACAAGAGAAGAAGTTTAATTCAGTTATAATTGCAACCGATTCAGCCTCTGTGCTAAATTGTTTATAGTTTACATCAAGGTCATGTCATACGGAATGGTATATTTTTAACATGAGAATACTCACACTGAAATTAACGAGATTGGGATATGATGTCAACTTTATTTGGACACCTGGACATTCTTTAATAGAAGGGTATTAAGGTACTTCCCAGACTTTTAAGAGAAGCCAGCTTCAGAAAAGGATGAAATAGGTGAGTGTGTATACATATTTTTTACTACTTTTTATATTCGAGGGAATATTTTGTCAACAATATTGTATTGTAACGCTTGTCTTATTAATATATAATCAGACACGTACCCAGAAATGTATTGTGGGAGGGGCTGTCACCTCATCACTTCCGCCCTTAAATGTCCCCCCTCCGATATAAAAAATTCACTATCTTCGAAGACACTGTACTGATGAAGAAAATATGAATCGAATTAAACATTCTAATAGCTTAAGTAATACAGGCCCCTCTCTGCAGTCTTGCTTGCAGCATAGGATGAACATGCATTATTCTCTTTCCCCTTCGGTTTTTCTTTTTCATGAAAATCACAAGAAGAAGCAATTCCTCACTGAACTCCATGTTCTCTACTAAAATTGAAAAGTGTGAGTCTCGGCGACCGGTTTCTGGCAGTTTCCCGTACATGAAACAGCTGTCGGCGACCGGTCTCCGCGGCCTAAATGACCTCGCTCACTAAGACGCGGGGAAACACGGAAAAATCCGGCAACAGAACTTCTGTCGTCTGCTTCTATTGAAATCAAATCGTGTAACATCCATTACAGCGAAAGTGCGGAACCGACGCACGGAATTTCCGGACAGAAGTCTACAGGTTTCTAGGGTGGAAGTTTTCGTTGATTACGTCAGCTACTCTCTCGTGTAATTTCACGTCTCTTCGTTTAGCTCCGGCAAGCGTCACACTCAACTCAGCTGTAGAGTACAACAGGTGTATTGTGGATGTTGTGTGATGCAGTGGTGCAACCGCGGAGAGCTTGAAATTATTTGTGCCCTATTAAATCAATATTGTTTTCAGTTTGCAAAAAAATGGATCGCTCGCAATATACATGTAATTGTCATACGTACAATAAGAAATAATTTTCTATCTTTCAAAAATACAGTTTCTGTGTTTGCTTTCCATTATTAGCTAATGTGAAATTGAACGTGTTGAAATAAAAGTATTTGATATTTTTTGTTCCGACACAATTGCTTCACCGCCGACTTCTACCCTCTTCTTACGTGATTTACGAGGATGATGTGTTTGATATTACTACTACACCACCACCATTACTACTACTACTACGAATATTATTATTATAAATAATGATATTTTGTTATTGGCACGTTTATCCTGGTGGCCCCCACCCACTCAGACAAAAATTCGTGGTTGCTCCTTTGGTGTGGTGCATTCATCTATTGCTTCGGTGAGTACGTGATTGAAGTACAATTTAACAGGCTGAACAGCATGTTGTTTATGTTTCCAAGGAGCCCCCACAGCTCTCAACGTTTTCTTCATTTCCACAAAAGTTACCTAATGTAAGAAAGCAGAAAACATTTCTAAAACGAGAAAATCGGTAGTCCCAAGAGCCAAGGGGTCTCCCACTTTTTGTACTTTATCTTATGTTCTACAGATCCAACGTTCTGAACACATCACCTTCACTGTGTGCCTGCATAGCATGGTGAAATGCACAGACGATAACTCTTTTTTTTAACCCTCTTTACCTTTAGTCGGTTAAAGTTTAAAACTAAGTGAGAAGGTTGTTTTGTAATAATAATGTACATCTGTTTAATGAAAGTTAGTTGCTTTCCTTGACGTTTCTCTCCTTCTACTGTTTTGTTTTGTTGTTTAGAAGAAAAATAATTATAGTCTGACCCAGATATTTCTGCCGCGATCGGCGCAACAGAACGAGAGAACCAGTGTTGCTAATCTGCTCGATAGAAAAATCGCTACAGTGTGCCGAGGCACAGCTGTTCGTAGAACAAGAAAATCCGAGAACTCAGCTCTATGTAACGTTGAGTTTTAAACGCCATGCATTATAACTAGATCTCGGATTTTAGGTTTTTAACCTATTTTTTTCCTTTGCAGGTAAATAAGAAATAACAAGTTATATCGGCGTTTCATAAAAAACGAAACAACTGACTAAGTTTTATAGTGCCTAAAATAACCTATTTTGCTTGTTAGAACCTATTTTAGGTTTATGTGCCTAAATTAAACCTTTTTTTAGGTTTTATATTTTCTCTTAGGTTTTATAGGATTTTTATATTTCACAGAGGTATTTACTAGGTTTGGTGGCGAAATAATTCAATGACTGGCGTGTCGATTTCCCTCCCTCCAAGTGTATGATGTTTATCAAAGCTTTAAAAAAAACAAAAATGTCTCACGTCACTGTTACCTGCAAACACTGGCGGCGAAAGAGGTCAGTCCCCCCCCCCTACTTTTTACCCCTGCACTATAGACTCTTAATGCTATGCCTTGCCTACTAAGATAAAGTAAACTGTCCTTGCTCCTCCCCCCTCCTCCGCATTCAATCGTCTCTACTGCCTGCACAGTCCCAAGTACAAACTTCCGATCTGTGTGGCCTTGCTCACTTTCGGGTCAGTTTGGTTCTTTTTGGCATTCACGCCTTTCGAAGTAATATTTCAGCATTCAAATTAGCAATACTGAATATGTTTCTGTTGATAGATAATTTTCAGTACATGAAAAGGTGGAGTTTGAGTGTGGATAACGCAAAAGGATTCATGGTGGTCACTAGGACCATGATAAAATTCAAGTATAATTCGTGGTTAAGGCGAACTTTCCAAAAATTCAAGGATACAAGCAGATGTTTTCTCTATTCCAACCTTACATATTACCGACTCTCACCCTCCCTTCCATACACAAAATATTGACAATATAAGGGGTTTGTGATTCCAATGTAACAAACAATTTACCTAATCAACTTCAAGATATATTACTTTGTAATAATCTTCCGTTTGTCAGATAGATGGTTCTGTGCAAAACACTAACAAAGTAAACGGATTCCGCACTTTCGCTGGAATAGACGTTACATGATTTGATTTTAATAGAAACAGACGACAAAGTTCTGGTGCCGGATTTTTTCGTGTTTCCCTGCGTCTCAGTGAGCGAGGTCCTTTAGGCCACGGAGACCGGTCGCTGACAGCTGTTTCCTGTACGGGAAACTGCCAGAAACGGTCGCAGAGACTCATACTTTCCAATTTTAGTCGAGAACATGAAGTTCAGTGAGGAATTGCTTCTTCTTGTGCTTCTCATGAAAAAGAAAAACCGAAGGAGAAAGAGAATAATGCATGTTCATCCTATGCTGCAAGCAAGACTGCAGAGAGGTTTGTATTACTTAAGCTATTAGAATGTTTAATTCGATTCATATTTTCTTCATCAGTACAGTGTCTTCAAAGATAATGATTTTTTTATATCGGAGGGGGGACATTTAAGGGGAGGAAGTGATGAGGTAACAGCTCCTCCCACAATACATTTCTGGGTACGTGTCTGATTGTATATATTAATAAGACAAGCGTTTCAATAAAATATTGTTGACAAAATATTCGCTTGAATATAAAAAGTAGTTAAAATATGTATATATAAATCACACTCACCTATTTCATCCTTTTCTGAAACTGGCTTCACTTGAAAGTCTGGGAAATACCTTAATACCACCCTGTTCCAGGTATTACTACGTTATATTTTACTGGCATACTTATCAGATCCGCAGTTACAAATTGCTGGGTTTTTCTTCACTTCACATAAAAGGTTTACTTTTGAATCCACTAGCGCAAGTGAAGATCTACTGAAACTTGACGAATTTCAAATAACAAAAAATGAAAATCCTAACATTATACTAGTTTCAGAAATATATCATTTTCATTAGTAGTAATTCTACCAATATACAAGCACAACACACATGATTCATTGATTGATTTAGTTTATTTTACTTCGCGTTTTGTGCCTCTTGGCTAATTTGCGAAGATGGCGATGAGTGATGAAATGATGAAATGGATGAATGGACATTCACAAACAACCAAGCCCGAGCGGGATTCGAACCCGGGACACTTTGCGTCGCAGCACGATGTGCTAACCATTTTTTTTTCTAAAAAAATGGAAATACCCCCTACAAGGAAGTATCCCCCACCATTCACACATTTTCTCACTTTTACACTTTTCAATTGTTACATTTTCTTTGTTTCTTATCATCTGGACAAACACAAACACCCATGCCTTACCCGGGAATCGAACCCGGAACCCCTGGCGATGTAGCGCGCTCTGCTAAGCACTCCGCCACGGAGGTCGACACACCACTCGGCCACAGGGTCCGGCTCGCACAACACACATATGGAACGTTGGAACTTATTCAAAATAATATTTTGAATAAGTTTCGACATAGCTGGTACAGGTAGCTCTCAGTAGTTAATAAGCCCCACAACGGCGTCAACGTGGCTACCATCTGTGGGGGCCTCTTTTGTTTTAAGTTGGAGAGGGACGCAAGGCCACCTGTACCTTGCCACCTTGCGCCGAAGAACCATTCTGTTTGCCTGACCTGCATCATAAGATTGAATAACATAATTACAGATTTGCATAAAATAATACCAGATTTTCATTAATTATGAACAAATTATTGCAGCTGCTTTACAATTAAATATCGAAGTTTTAGTAACAACTATGATTATTTATTTTGCCTTAGGATATAGAAACGCCAACTTCAAACTATATATAGTTGAAATCATTACTCGTCCTCAGTGGTGGGGGTTAGGTTGCTAATGCCTCCAATGTTAGTAATGTAGATGTAAGCAGAGAGTTGCACCCTCTACTACCGGAGGACACACATCATCCCTCAATAATAACTGACATCCCATGCCTTTCCGTAAAATCAAATAAAAAGTCAAAACAAAACATTTCCACATACAACTCGATTCTGGTCCTATATCAAAAGTAAAAAGTCCAATTAAAGTCGGCGCAGACATATTGACAGACGAAAATGACATTGCGGATGCCTTTGCAAATTACTTTCATTCTGTGTACGCAGCCGAAAGAGCTAACTATAACGTAAATAATCTCAAAATAGAAATTGCTAACGAACAACTTGATATTTTCACTTTGCGCAACATCCGCGTAAGCGAAGTAGAAGCTGCCATCAAGAATTTGAAATCCAAATCAACGACCGGCACCGACAACATACCACCATATATAGTAAAAGGATTTTGCAATATTTTAAAATATCTCTTGCTGCAAATTTTTAACCTTTCCCTTGATACCAATACTTGTCCTTCAAAATGGAAAACATCGTCGGTCTGTCCTATCCCCAAGTCTCACCAAAGATCAAGCTTACAAAATTATAGACCGATAGCAATGCTGTCTAGTCTTGCTAAAATATTTGAACAATTCTAGGGATGTGCCGAAGCCGATTACAGATGTATGAAAATCGGCCGAAATTGACACATCGGCATCGGTATCGGAATCGGCAAAAATCCGATATTTAAACCGGTACAGATTATACTAGAGTTTTACCTTCTAATAAGTTTTATATTCTAGTTTTGTAAGACTTTTTGTAGAGTTTTTGTAATAAAATTATTGCAAACTCTCATTCAGAGGATCAACCTAACTAGAAATCGGAAATAAAACAGTACATTGCTGAACCAGGATCTGCTGTTGTATTGGAAATTCAAACCTGAAGCAAGTCCTGAGAAAATACTTGGGCATACCTGCTGCATCAGTATTCAGTGATTGAGTGTTCAGTGTTGCTGAACAGATTTGAGATAAGTGAAGAAGTAGGTTACTTCCTGAAGTGCTTCCAAATCTCGTGTTTCTGAAGTTGAATCTGGCAGAACAGGAATTCATTTTGCATTTCAAAGAACTGCTTGTGTACTAATGTTTAATCTCTTGAGAATCCATGTTCTTCTTAAAGGTTCACATAACATTTTGTAGATGCAAATGTACATTCGCATCTCTTGAGAATATATATGCATATACATATGATATGCAATAGAAATGTACATAGCAAATTTATTTTTGTCATGCTGAAAATAACATCCCATTTCTGTTTAATAATCTTATGTATCGGAATCGGTTAAATATCGGCATCGGTAAATTTTCAGCTTCGTCACATCCCTAAACAATTCATTTACAAAAGGGTGTTAGCACACGCCAATCCAGTTATCTCTCCTTATCAGCATGGATTTACTCCAAACCGTAACAAACTTAGCTAACTTTACCCATTACGCATGCAATGTACTCGATAACACAGGACAAGTCGATGCAATATACACTGATTTTACTAAGGCATTTGACAAAATTGACCATGAATGATATATTACTACAGAAAATGGCTTCATTCAATATTTCATTTTATACTATAAATTTCTTTGCTTCATATTTAGCCGATCGAACGCAAACTGTAATATACAGGAAAATCTAAAGTCGTCCCTTCGCACCATATTCTGGTGTTCTCCAAGGGTCCAATCTTGTACCGCTTTTGTTTTTATTACTTATCAACGACTTACCCAATTTCGCCGACGATCTTAAGCTTTTCCACGAAATGACTACCTCTGAAGACTCTTTGAAACTACAGGAAGATGCAGACAGAGCGATCTCTTGGTGTAAAAGTAACAAGTTGGATTTTAACCCAACAAAATGCAGTAGTCACTTACACAAAACGCAAAGCACCTTGTGTGTTTCCCATGGCCGTATTTAGAGGGGGGTTTTTAGGGTTCAAACCCCGCCCGAAACTTCTGGCATATTGGATTAATGGAAGTTTAGAAACCAAAATTTGACACATTTTCAAAAAAATTATTTGCAGTTTCACAAAAATACAACAGCGAGACAATTCTGAAATGATCGAGCTAGAATTTTCAAACATTTTGAATTCTTCAATTTGAGCGAAACGGATTTCATTCTCAGAATCGCAGCCCACCCGCTACCCCTTCATTTTCACTTCTGTTGTCCTCTTTCCAGTGCTGTTCCTATATCAGACTGAAAGTTCCCTTGTGATTGTCCCAAAATTCCCGTTCCAACTTTTAAATTCCCTGTTCGATAAGGGTTTAAAAACCCCTTTATAAGAGTTCAAACCTAGGATATCCAGCTTCGTAGCGCATTACATTCACTACTCTTCATCCAGCGGTCGATATAGTACATACATTTAACCTATATGCGGTCCTATAAAGGACATTCTTGTATAGTGTGTAGTGGTTGTATATAATGTTGTTTGGTAAATATAGGAACAATATGAGCGTCGGAAAGTGGGATCGAACTGGTCCATAGAACCCCCTCGCCCCGAATTGACATCGTTTATTGCAAGTTACAAAATAGCAGAACGTTTGTTAGTTTTATTGTTAATAACGAAAATAATATCCAGTTAGTATTCGAACAGAATAACCAAAGAAAAATGACGTTAGATCGAAAAATTAAGGTTACAATATAGGCACCATGTTATGTTTTACAATTTAATCCAAAGAATAACTGGTTCCACAGTTTTCAAAAATCCAAAAATTAAGTTTTATGTGAATGATCAAACAACATAAACTTTATGACTAAAATTTCTCTTACTTTGTAGCGGTATATTTTTTTGCTTTTAAGCTGATTCTCAGCAACGTACACAATATACACAACCATACATTTTTGAATCCTTGTCCCGGGGTTCAAAACTTGCAGTACCTGAAGTTCTGTGGATGCTAGTTTAGGCAATAGACACGTACTTTTTCAAATTATAGCTTAACGCCCATTTCCTTTTAGATATATATAGGTTTATTCATATTATATTTACAGAAGTTAATTCTTGGCCGTTATTCACAAAATTACATTCCGGTGTACCCTGTCCCCCCTTCCCGAAGAGAGTGTGTAGACTCGCGTAGCCACTGGCTCCACGAGTAAAAAAAAAATATAACCGTCAGTACCAAAAAATGTGGCTGAAGTTATGCGTGTTGTGTACCCGGTTTAACACATGAAATAAACTATTGGAATAATGTGAAAAGAGCAAGTGTGTGTATTAAAAGAAAGAAAGTGAACATCCCCGCCGTCGGTTCACATAATAAGGAAAGAAAGCTCGCCCAGAGAAAAAGATACCTCTTACATTGCTGTACTCCGCCAAACATCTGAGGCCGAATGCTCCCTTCCCTTCCTTTTATAGGCCCCGCTAATGACATAAACCGTTACTGGAATCTTACCGCTCCCCAACGGCCAAGAACCCAAAAGTACAGGAATACATAGCCATACAAATTTATAACATAAAAAAGGATCCAGTAATGATCGCATCATTACATAGTTCCCCCTTCCTGAAGAGAAAAAAAATCAAAGTTCTGTAACCTAGCAAAATAATAATAATATACACAAAGCACTTGTCCGCAGTTTCTGTTCACTACAACACACACTTTCATTAGATCACACGACACTGACAGTCAATGTTCACTCTAATTTTGTCCACAAGTGTACTTCGAGATCCGCGATAGTAGTTATGTTCCCGGATATAGGCCGATAAATCAACTGATTGGAAAAGATCGATGAAAGATCAATTGATGATAAAGGCGAGTGAACAAGCAAGCATTGTTTATTTTTGGAGGGAGGCCAGAAAAGGGCGGGGTTTGAGATATGGGGACTGTTTTTGATTGGTTTGTGGGGTATGGGGAGATGGTGGCGTGGGATGTTGAGTGAGAGTGTTGTCTGAGAAAGGTGAAAGGTTACAGATGAGAGTTCGAAATGACGAAATCAGGATGTGAGTGTTCGACTGTTGGGCGATATGAAAGAGGGTAGAACAAAGGAGGTATTGTGGAAGGTGTAAAGGTTGGAGATAAAGTTCGTTGTATGTTTCCTGGAAATGTTTGTGCGTATTTATCGATAGTGGTGTCATTGTATGTGTGGTTGGTATAGGGTAACGACCGATGGAGGGAGAGGTAAAAAAGGAAAAAGTTGTGGAGAAACAGGGAGTAAATAAAGTAAATAGAAAAAAGTACAATTTGCGAAAGAGGATAGTGTGTATAGTATTCCGGGGTGGGAAGAGGATAGGAGGGGTACGTGGGCGTTGGACGCTTTGTGCGAGAGGATGCGCAGAGAAAATAGCTGCGTGATAAGCAGGGAGGATGAGGTATATAGGACGATTGATCTGTTTATGTTTACATCACAGCGAGCACCCTGTGTGGCCATCGTCTTCTTCCAGAGACTACCTTTCAGAGTCGGTTTCGAACAGATACTATCGGTGATCTAACAGGTATATGATGGTAGATTATTACGTTGTTGTAATGTTTTGATTGATTTATCGCTTGATTGATTGGTTTAGTGTTTTAAGTCCGCTTTATGCACAGTAAGGTTAATCGGGACTGGTCCTACGGTTTAAAGTAGAATCCGAACATTGATTGACTGATTTAATGTTTTAAGTCCATTTTATGTACAGAAAGGTTAATCGGGACTGGACCTACAGTTTAAGGTAGAATCCGAATCACTATGTGCCTCCACCGGGTATCGAACCCGGGGTTCCTTGATTACAAGGCAACGACGCTACCACTGCGCAATCGGAGAGGCTATTTGTAATGTTAATGCAAGAATTATTGGATTTGATGTAAGAGGTTTATATATATTTTTTTATTTCTAGTTTTCATAAAGTAGAAGAACAGTTTACGAGAACTTTGACCCCACCTCACCGTGAATTCCCGGATATCATCGAGGAGACCGACACATCAGAAGTTGAAGACGTGTAAAAGTAAAAGGTGAGAAAAAATATTACCTATATTTATTGACTCGCGTACTTTCGACGTGGCCTTTGGCCACGTCTTGTACGCTCGCATGCGTGACCTTAGGCCACGTTGTGGGCGCAATCATGTTATAGATGGGGTTCCTCAATGATCTTAATGACTTTGAAAATATCTGCATGTTGTATTGGATGATGGTTTGAAAAGTTTAGAAAGTAACTTTATATGTGTATGGGCTCTAATAAGGTATAAATATTCATACTATTATTGTCTATTTTCTTAATAATGAACTGAGTAAGTAATAACCGTTTCAAGATAAGTAGCTGGATGTTTTGCTTAAACGAATTGAAAAGCGACTAAATTGAAAATGCAATATTTACGTATTTTGTTATTTTCACATTTTTGAACGTAATTGGATAATAACTGTTTTCAGTCATTCCCCTCAAATTCCTACCTTGCCTCTATAATAAATTCTGATGCTCGTATTTTGAAATTCGAAAAGTCTAGCATAATCCCCTTACAGTAGCATTCGGGGTGAAAATAAACTTTCTCTAAGTTCCCTAGCAACGTCCGTTTCCATGGTGAACAACAAGCACGGCAAGCTCTAAGGAATTGCATGTCATTATACCCCCTAAACATTTAGTTGAAACAAGCACGATGCAGATATTTACGCATTGAGTTTACCAATATATACGTAATTGTATCTGGGCTGAAACTCCTTATTACGTAGATGTCACCCTTGTTTCAGGCACCTTTTCAAAGCCAGGAGTTGATTCATCTGTGTGCTATTGATCTGTGAGAAATATAATGTATCTCGACAATTAAGAATTGAAGGAAACAATGTGTGCGAAAGAAATGCCCGTGGCAACGGTTGCTAAGGACGTGAAAAAAGGGCATTTTCACCCTTAAGGAAGGGCAAAGTGAGCGATTTCTTAATTTTCTCGGCCTTTCGGGACGATTTCATGGGGGGGTCGTAATCGGGCATTTTTCGCCTCCGGGGCTTCCTTCATGGAGAACATTTATGTCAGTGAGTGAGTGAGTGGTGGGATTGGGGCTTTATATATATTGGACTCGCGCACTTTCGACGTGGCCTGTGGCCACGTCTCGTGCGCTCGCCGACGTGGTTCGCTTATTTGGAACGTTTTGAACGTAAATTTATGTGTGTATGCGCTGTAATATGTACAAATAATCAAAATATTATTGGTTTCTTTCTTAATAATAAGCTGGGTAAGTAATAACAGTTTCAGGATAGTTAGTTAGATGTTTTATGTAAACGAATTCAATAGCGACAATAAATTGGAAAAGTAACATTTTACTTCTGTAGTCAGTTTTACATTTTTATACATAATTGAAATAAAGAAATGTTTTCCTTCATTCTTCGCAAATTTCTATCTCTCCTCTGCAATGAATTCTGATGCTCACATTTTAAAATTCGAAAACTCTAATACTGTGCACAAAGTGGACTTAAAACACCAAATCAATCAATCAATCAATCAATCAGAAAACTCTAGCATAATTCCCTTACAGTAGCATTCGGGGTGAAAATAAACTTTCTTTAAGTTCCCTAGCAACGTCCGTTTCCATGGTGAACAACAAGCACGGCAAGCTCTAAGGAATTGCATGTCATTATACCCCCTTAACATTTAGTTGAAACAAGCACGATGCAGATATTTACGCATTGAGTATAACAATATATACGTAATTGTATCTGGGCTGAAACTCCTTATTATGTAGATGTCACCCTTGTTTCAGGCACCTTTTCAAAACCAGGAGTTGATTCATCTGTGTGTTACTTATCTGTGAGAAATAGCTGGGCAATTAAGAATTGAAGGAAACAATGTGTGCAAAAGAAATGCCCGTGGCAACGGTTGCTAAGGACGTGAGAAAAGGGCATTTTCACCCTCAAGGAAGGGCTGATTGAGCGATTTTTGAATTTTCTCGGCCTTTTGGGACAATTTCATGGGGGGTCGTAATCGGGCATTTTTCGCCTCCGGGGCTTCCTTCATGGAGAACATTTATGTCAGTGAGTGAGTGAGTGGTGGGATTGGGGCTATATATATATTGGACTCGCGCACTTTCGACGTGGCCTGTGGCCACGTCTCGTGCGCTCGCCGACGTGGTTCGCTTATTTGGAAAGTTTTGAACGTAAATTTATGTGTGTATGCGCTGTAATATGTACAAATAATCAAAATATTATTGGTTTCTTTCTTAATAATAAGCTGGGTAAGTAATAACAGTTTCAGGATAGTTAGATAGATGTTTTATGTAAACGAATTCAATAGCGACACTAAATTGGAAAAGTAACATTTTACTTCTGTAGTCAGTTTTACATTTTTAAACATAATTGAAATAAAGAAATGTTTTCCTTCATTCTTCGCAAATTTCTATCTCTCCTCTGCAATGAATTCTGATGCTCACATTTTAAAATTCGAAAACTCTAATACTGTGCACAAAGTGGACTTAAAACACCAAATCAATCAATCAATCAATCAATCGAAAACTCTAGCATAATTCCCTTACATTAGCATTCGGGGTGAAAATAAACTTTCTTTAAGTTCCCTAGCAACGTCCGTTTCCATGGTGAACAACAAGCACGGCAAGCTCTAAGGAATTGCATGTCATTATACCCCCTAAACATTTAGTTGAAACAAGCACGATGCAGATATTTTCGAATTGAGTTTACCAATATATACGTAAGTAATTGATTCTGGGCTGAAACTCCTTATGTAGATGTCACCCTTGTTTAAAACACCTTTTTGAACCAGGTGTTCATTCATCTGTGTGTGATCTGTGACAAATATAATGTAGCTAGACAATTAAGAATTGAAGGAAACAATGTGAGCAAAAAAGAAAAGCCTTGGAAACGGTTGCTAAGGACGTGAGAAAAGGGCATTTTCACCCTTAAGGAAGGGCCGATTGAGCGATTTTTGAATTTTCTCGACCTTTTGGGACAATTTCAAGGGGGGTCGTAATCGGGCATTTTTCGTCTCCGGGGCTTCCTTCATGGAGAACATTTATGTCAGTGAGTCAGTGAGTCAGTGGTGGGATTGGGGCTATATATATATTGGATAGGCTATAAATCACCATCCTCTTCATCGGTGATATCGATAATAGAAGGCGTAGCAAGAAGAGACGGTGGCGCCGCAGCAGGAGAAGGTGGCGTAGCAGCAGGAAACGGTGGGGCAGCAACACGAGGGGGTGGCACAACGGCAGGAGGGACCGGCACAGCGGCAGGAGGGGGTGGCACAGCAGCAGGAGGAGGAGGAGGTGGTGCAGCAGCACCATTCCGGGCGAGTTCCAGAAGAGGTTCCGGCAACAACCTGAAGAACCGAGCGGCTCGTTCTTCGTGGTTACGAAGGAGCCTGAAAAAGAAAAAAGGGAGTTAGAATAATAATATTTCATAGTCACACATAAATCTGAAAATTACGGAATTTGTATAGGTGCGGGTGATGATTTAATAGATATAATTGAAAAAAAATGATATCACCTTTCCTGGATCTCGTCGATCTCTGCCTCCAACTCTCTTCTAAGCTGTTCCCGCCTGGCGATGAATCCGTTGTTTTCGGTAAGGATACGGTGGAGTATTTCCACCATACGTTGTCCGACGCCCTCCAATTCACCGCCTAAACGGTCACCGGCTGCCTGCTCCTCCACGTTGACTCCTACCACTCCATCCGTGCAACGTCGAAATGCCCTCTGCAGCCTTCGGATTTCTTCCTGTACATCGGCGTTAGCCACATATAGAAGGAAAGGGCCAGCCCCCGATTGTTCTAAAACAAAAATGTATATCTGTAATCAAGGTGTCCGTGCGATATATATCTCTAACATAATTTTTCTATATTTTCAGATATGGCATCCCTACCATTCGAATTCAATGTATTGCATGGGAATCTAAAAGATACAGAACATTCCGGGGAACGAAGAAATCTGTGGAGTAAGGTCCAAGTTCGTCAAGTGGAGAGACAGATTGCATGCTACATAGATTTCTGCGAGGAGAACGGATTAGCAGAGAACCTGATGAAAAACCTGGAGGAGGTCTGTCGTGATAAGGAAGTCAAAATCGATATGATCACAAAAATGTTTAGTTACATATCGGAAAAAAAGAACGCGTCCCCAGTATTTGGGGATTTTCTGGAAAATGTAAAACAGGCACAGTATGTACCTTCTCATTTATCCCTTCGTGTATGTTTTGAACTGATGGAGGTTTTCAAAAATATCCGAAAACAAAAAAAAACAGAGGAGACAAAAAAGAACGATGAAAAAGAAATGGAAATCAAAATGTCAGAACTTCTAAAAAAAAAAGAAAATTGGACAAATAACTACTAAGACCACTAATACACTAACACTTTTGTCCGATTTTCGTCTGTTTTACACCCGAAAAATTAAATGAGAAAGTGTATAGTTAATTTAGTAAATAAAATGTATATAATTGTAGAGATTGATTTTGTATATGTATTGTAAAATATAACTAGATGGATATGAAATGTTTATAATTTTATATATTCAGAAAATATGTTATTTTTATATTAATATGAAATACCTGTAGGTTAGTTACGGTTCTTCCATAACCCAATGATAACATAACTGTTATTATAATCAATGTTCCGGATCTGCTATTCCATAAAGAACAAAATGGTTCGAATCCTATTTTAAACTGTAGGTCCGGTATCCATGACACGGTGGTAACATGTCTCATAATTCAGGTCCCGGGTTTGGTACCCGGTAAAAATACCCAGCAATTCGAATCCGGTGTAAACTGTAGGTCTAGTTGTGATTAGTCTTTCTACATAAAACAAGTTTGAAACAGACAAACATGCAAATTACTTACCAAGTTTCCGTTCTCCATTTCTGTTCTGCTGCAGACGGTAAATGTGAAGAAAGGCTGCTATAAATATTCCATATATATTGACGGTATAGTTTGATCCAAGTTTTGTAACATCCTCCGTGTAGCATTTAAAGGTTAGCGGTCAAATTGTAATTGGGAATCGGAAAACATATTTTACAAGCTGTTTTGACATTTTCTGACAGTATCTTAATGTATCATTCTAAAGGTTAGAGGTTACGCAGCAATTAGCAGTCTCGAGAAGGTTCTCTGTTACATTTGAGAGTATTGAGAAATAATGAAGGAGTCGATAAACTCTCGAGTCTTTTTCATTCTCCGGTGTTTATAAATTCTGTGTTTCAATATGTCGGTAGACGTAATGTTTAAAGGTTAAGGGTTAAATTGTAATCAACAGTCTTGAGATGAGATTAAAGGTTCACAAGAGGAATAAACCCAGAGGAGGTTATTTGCAGTCGATCTTTTACGAAACTACACAGAACAGACACTTTAAACATATGGAACTGGGTTTTGTGTCAAATGATGTTTATTGAAAACCTGGACCGGCCCGATCCCTGGGAAGTAATGAATAACCTTCGGTGAAGTTATCACTGTATGTTGAAAACCAGGGCCGGTCCGGACCCTTTGGGAAATGGTGAATAGCCATTGGTAAAGTTATTCCTGCAGGTATGTTAAAACCAAGGCCGGTCCGAGCCCTTTGAGAAATGGTGAATAGCCATCGGTAAAGTTATTCCTGTACGTATGTTGAAAACCAGGGCCGGCCGGCGGGCCCTAGGAAATGATGAATAACGTTTGGTGAAGTTATCACTGTATGCTGAAAACCAGGGCCGGCCCGGACCCTTTGGAAAATGGTGAATAACCTTTGACCCCGACCTTTGACTTTTTAATTTTTTAATTTTTTTTTTGTGCAAAATTTCAAATCGTTATATCTCTGTGCCTAATTGAGATAGAAGGATGATCGATAGGTCGTTGAACTCGGAATGAAGCCCTCTTTCTATTGAAAAAGGGTTCATCATTCTAGGATCAACAGTTTCCTACTTCCTTTATTACCAATCGTAGACTTCCCTTCCGACCACTCTACTAAAAGTCTCGATGTGCAGATTCCAAATCTGTAACGGTTTTCAGACTAACTCAATCAACAACGTGACTATGCCCCTTTGAAATGTTTAGGTTTTTTGAAATGTTGCCAAGTTTTTAGGTTATCAGACAATTCGACCTCTGGAATTGTTGTTCCATTTTATTATTCAGAGAGTTTAACCTTGTTTATAGATAAACACCAGGAAACCGTTACACATTTCTAGAAAGTTTACAAAACAGTCAGTAAACCGTTAGATAAGTCATTAAAACAGAAAGGGTCATAGATACCGGAAAGATTGTTACTCATTTCCTGGAAACTTATAAATCAGACAGTAAAACCGTTAGAATCAGTATTGTGATGCTGAGGTATATAACATAGACACCCTCTTTCGTGAGTAGTTTCTGGAATGCTATCATCCTCCTATCATGGACTTACAGTTATCTGCTGACGAACTGTTAGTGTTATATCGTAACGGGTATTACAAAACAGCTGACCAGTTACGAAAACTGCTGGCGAACATTGCACAAAGGATAATTGAAGGAGAGACGGTAACAGTAGTATAAGCCAGAGACACATTAAACTCGTTTGTTTTCAAGTAAAAATCATTGCTACTTACCTCATATGCATAGCGGAAGATTTTTCAAGCTGGGGATCACTTTTTTTCCATGAAAAAAGCGTTATTTTTAACATTATAATCATTTATTGGTCGTTGCTAATTCGGCGGGCAAATTTTGACTCACGTTGTCTATCGTCAGCTGATATGCAGTATCGTCAGCTGATGTGCAGTGTTTCAAAACTTATGAACCGATAAATGCCGCACAAACTATTCACAAAAGGTTTTTAAGCAAAAATTGAGGCTAGACTCTACTTTACGTCCTTATCTGCATCGTGATTGCTTCTTTGAGTTCGCGGTGCGGCACCCGGCATCTCTTCGGGTAAGTACCTTTTTGTTTTTACACTTCTGTTCTTTCTGATAGCCCCACTATCCATTCACGGGACGAGGTATGCCTACGAGGTTAGGTTAGACCTGTTAGGATAGGTTCCTTTAGCACTCATTTCACCCCTAAATATGTGCTTTATCATCTTAGAAATTCCTCAGTACGTTCAATGGCGCATATCCGGACAACATCGGTTTTTCTCGATTTACTCCTTCAGGAAATTTTTGCTCGCTTTGGGATTTACGTTGTTGAATTCCTTATAAAATAAGCTTTCCAACGATATATGACACGTATTCCTTATGAAAAGGACGTAAACTAGAGTCTTACCTTACATTGAAAAAAAACCCGCTCACGCGTCATCTTGTCAAACTTCCGCGTGGATGCTACACTGTGACGGGATTACATAACCGAACGCACGGAACATTTGATTCACGTAGTCGACGGTAATGGCGGCACGAGCTTTCGTACAATTGAGATGCATGATTGACGAAAAATACCTTATTTACAGGCAAAATACGTTGCACGATTCTAAAAAACAATTTCCCCGGCTTCAGAAAGTTCTCAAGAACGCAATTCCGTAAGTACCTTCTCGTCTTTTCTCCTGTAAATTTTAAGATATCCGTCTCCGGCTTATACTACCGTTACCGGAGAGACAAAGACAAATCTAACAGACATTACGTGTGTCGGAAGTGGAATTCCTGAACTCAAAAAATTTCAACAAGTTCTTACAGAATATAAAATCACTGTGTACAATAACCTTCGTGATGTTAAAGATATTCTTTTTGAAGGAGAGGTCGAGAACGTCTCCAAATACATATATCTTCTATAAGACAGTACTCGGCAGCATTACGATGTTATTGTGAACCGTGTTGGAGCTTTTGCAGTAAAACAGGTATGCCAGGGACGTAACGAATTTATATTTTGTAAACCACATATTCATCAGTGCAAACAAATGCGTTCCATGTGCCGCGCAATCCCTCCATGCGTACCTGAAGCAGGAGTTTATAAAACATGTCAAACATGTCACAGGATTTTGAAAAATGAGAAATGTTTCAGAAATCATGTTTCTACACTATTTCGAAATGGTACAGTATGTAGTGAAATCCAACAGTGTCCTCGATGTTTTAGAATTGTTCTCACAAATAATTCGTATGAGAAAGTATATAGGTGTAACATGAAATACTGTACTGTCTGTAACTGTGTGAAACCTATAAATCATATGTGTTACATGTCTCTTCCAAAATCTAAACAGAATTCGAAATTTATATTTGTGTTTTATGATTTCGAATGTTATACTGATATTCCGTACTGTGATAAAGAAAAAACTTTTCTTCATGTTCCGAATCTTATCGTGGTACAGACAGCCTGCCATGCATGTCATGACAAAGAGGATTTAACAGTTTCATGTTCTGTTTGTGGTACAAGACAGTTTATATTCTGGGATGATCCTGTGCACTTTCAGAAACTTGGGTTATCGCAGAAGTACGTAAAGCTTGTAGTTTAGGTTACAGAATGTTGGAGATGTCGGAAGTGTGGAAATATGAAACGTCTATGTACAATCCTGTTACACAAACTGGAGGACTGTTTGCTGAGTATGCCAACACATTTTTGAAAATGAAACAGGAAGCCAGTGGGTGGCCTACATTGTGTCAAAACAGAATCGATAAAGAAAAATACCTACAGGACTATTTTGATAAAGAGGGGATTCTATTGGAGGAAGACAATATTGAGATCAATCCTGGAAAACGTACTTTGGCTAAACTTTGTCTTAATTCTTTATGGGGTAAATTTTGTCAACGAGATAACCTTTCCCAAACATCTATTATCAAGGAGTGGAAAGATTTTCTCGATAAAATGACTGATCCTAATATAATTATTGGAGGAGTTATATTTATCAATCAGGATACTGTTATAGCAAACTGGAAATATGTTGAAGAGGCAATCACCCTGAACAGAAAAGTAAACGTTCCTATTGCAGCTTTTAAGACATGTCATGCTCGTTTCAAACTGTATGAACTTCTTGAAAAATTGGATGACAGGGTATGTTATTGTGACACAGATTCGGTGATTTATATAGATAGTCCTGAAATGGAATATCATCGCCGAACAGGTGATAAATTAGGGGAACTCACCGATGAATTAAGTAATTTCGGTCCCAATGCAATTTGTGAAGAGTTTGTCTCAACAGGACCAAAAAGTTACAGTATGAAAATTAAGAAACCTCTTTCTGAACCCCAATATATCTGTAAAGTTAAAGGGATCACTTTAAACACTTCCACATCGAAATTGGTCAACTTTGATACTATGTGTGATATGATGAACAATGAAAAATCTGACGTTACAGTAGAAAATATCTTTAGAATTAGAATAACAAAACAGTTTCAAGTTATCAGTACAAATGAAAAGAAATTGTTTCAGCCAGTATTAATGAAACGTTTTTTTGACCACCAACATTTATCATTTCCTTTCGGATACCGTACAGACTAGGTTATAAATATGTCTGTAATCCTAATCTGTAATACTGTAATAGGTATTGTAATAGGTTTTAACCTATAGCTCCAAGGTTCAAATTTTTGTTCGAGTGTTTTTTATATTATATTGTATACTTGTATTATATAATCTTGTACAAAATAAATATAAAATGTATTAATAGTCTGGTAAACCGTCATTTTCTTTCAAGTTCCTGGATACAAATCTGTATAAAATTTTTGCTTAATATAAAATGTTTCCTAAACTTATCCATCCTTTTACAATGATGGTTTGTGGAGCATCAGGAAGTGGAAAAACTACTTTTGTAACAAAACTTGTCAATTCTATTTTTCTTTTGTCGAAAAACCTGTTAAAAATTAGTATGGTGTTACGATCAGGAAAATAGTATCCCAAAAAATATCGGTGATGTGGAATATCATAAAGGAATTGTTAATTGGCAATAAAACTCCCACCCTTATAGTGCTAGATGATCTTATGATGGTTGCTGAAGGAGAAAAAGTTGCAGACCTTTTTACGAAAGGTAGTCACCACAAAAATATTTCAGTTGTTTTTATAACACAGAATCTTTTTCACCAAGGAAAAAAATGTAGAGATATTTCTCTGAACGTAAAACATTTTGTTATATTTAAAAATCCACGAGATATGAACCAATTTACTGTTTTTGCACAACTTCAACCTCATCGCATGAAGGAACTTGAAAAAGTATATATAGATGCAACAATAGAAACTTACAGTTATTTGTACGTATATTGATCTTTCCCAGTCAACACCGGATCCTTTACGTTATCAAACATATATTTTTAATACACATCATTCAACCATATATCTTCCTCAGGAATGGCTGAAACCTCGAGATGAAGAAAACGAGGAAGAGACGTACCAACTTACGTTCTAAACAGAATATTTCTTTTAAAACACATTCACCTTTTTTGCACATATTGAAAAATTCCCCAACAAAAGTTCGTAAAACATTATTGAAAAGTGCTCAAAAAAAAAAAAGATCCGTTTTATCAGTGAATGTTGTCCGAATGTTTTAAAAGGTAATATAAAACTTCGACCGTCTGTAAAACATCGTCTAACACCTTACAAAACTGTTTTACGTAGACTTGTAAAACCTAAAGTAGATATCGAGAAACGAAGAAAAATTCTTGTTCAAAGAGGAGGGTTTCTACCCCTACTTTTAGGATCTCTACTATCAGGTCTTCTCGGAACTCTCATTCCACATTAAAAATGACACCTGTTTACAAAAAAATGATTGTTCTTTCACGAGAACAATTGACACGTATTCGCGGTTCCGAACAGTCTATAAATAAAAAATTATCTATTCTGGATAAAAAATGAACGAAATTTTTAAAATGAAAAATATACCAGATGACCAAAAATGGTGTCTTTATAGAAAAGAATTGGATGAGTATTTATGGTTGAGTCGAAAAACGAAAGAACGATTAGAGATTCCTATTATCCAGGATAATGGTAATTCTAGTATTTCACCAGGATCAACGTATTTTCCTCCAAACCTGGTAGAAGCATTACCACGTAATACAAGACAGCAGTTAGAAAATATTAGTGATGAGTATCAATCTACAGCCCAACGTCTAATCGAAAAAGATCAGGAAAAAACGCTTCCGGACCCGAGATCTTTAAATTTTTCATCGTCATCATCACCAACGGAGATTCCTGGTCCGTCTCGTAAACGAAAACCTGCGAAAAAAAGAAGAAAAATGTTGTCTTACGTGTTTCCAGAAAAACTTCACCATTTTTGAGAACACCTGATGCATACAAACTCGTTCCTTTAAGAAAAAGTCGTAGACAGAGAGACCAATCATGGGAGTCCCTAAAGTAAAACATGATAAAATTCTTGCTAGAATATATTGCGATCCTCAACACAGAGCCTCATTTTCATCTGTGGATCGTTTATGGAAAGCTGTACGAGATAGGAATATATCTCGTGATACAGTAAAAAATTGGTTAATGCACCAGGAAACATACACTCTCCACAAAAGTGCACAAAAAAGGTTTCCTCGAAACCATTATAATGTATGGAACATAGATATGCTCTGGGAAGCCGATCTTAACGATATGACATCGATACAAAAACATAACGACGGATTTAAATATCTCCTAACAGTGATTGATGTATTTTCAAAATATGCTTATGCATTACCCCTAAAAAAAGTAATTCTGTAACCGAAGCTTTCAGAACCATTTTTGAACAAAGCAAAGAAAACCTACCACATTACAAACAGATCAAGGAACAGAATTCACGAATTCTGTGTTCCAGAATTTTTGGAAAAATGAACAAGTATACTTTTCGTTCGCGGTTAAACAACCTGTAAAAGAAAGTATAGTGGAACGTTTTAACAGAACGTTAAAAGAACGAATGTGGAAATATTTTACAGCAAAACAGACAAGATGTTACATAGATATTTTACCTCAACTTCTTAAAGGTTACAATACTGCGATTCATAGTTCCATAGGAATGGCACCTCAAGATGTAAACGAAACTAATGTTTACACAGTGTGGAAATATCTCAATAGACACAACAACCGTATCTCACACACAATTTCAGATTTGAAAGTTGGGGACACTGTGCGAATTTCTGTTGTTAAAGGACATTTCGAAAATGGATACGAACAATCGTGGTCACGAGAGCTTTTTAAGATTCATTCCGTCGTTCAACGGCAGCCGGTATCTGTTTACATATTGGACGACTTAAATGGTGAACCTGTAAAAGGAACATTTTACAAACATGAGGTTCAGAAAGTATATTCGAATCCTGACGAAGAGTATAAAATTGATAAAATTTTAAAAACACGAGGTAAAGGTAAAAATTTAGAATACCTTGTTCGTTGGCTGGGATATCCCTCCAGTTTTGATTCATGGATCAAGGCATCATCGCTAAAACCGATATCAAACAACTAAACCTCAATATATATCGAAATATATCACCATTTCGAATCAGTGAGTTCTTCTTGTTCAGTCAGAATGGATGATAATTTCTATATCTACCTCCCATCGTCTTCATCAGAAAAATATTTTTCAAACAACACATTAACTCATTTTACTGTAAAATTGGCAAAACGTATCGATCTGCCTCCAGATTTGTGGGAAGTCGGATTAGCAGAATTATGTCATTCAACTCTTTATGATAACGTTCTGGAAACAGATTCAGGACAACTAACATTTCCTGTTCGAACATATACAAATGTTGAAGACTTGATTTCATCGATCGTAACTTCCCTTCCCGATAATCGAGAAATACGAAAATCTGTGCTTTACAAATTCTGGCATCTTCTGGCTGACGCGCAATGGAGTTCATTCGAGTCATCTGTTTCTACAGATAACACACTACATATTAACGATCAACCGTTTTATTTTCCTGCAGCTACTTATACAATAGATGATCTTATTTTTTTCCCCTGAAAACCAATCCTGCAAATGTAGCTGTTCCTACTCATCTTCGATTCTATTTTAAAGCTGCCGTATATAAACACTTGTCCGAAACAGGAATGCTCGACCCTGAACCTGATGCCTCTGTAGACAATTCAATAACACCTATAGATTTAACAGACGACTATGCTAAATTTCGATATGATATATTAAAATCTATCTATTCTTCGCACGTAATATCTAATAACGTTGTCGATAAAAATCCTTACATATTTGTATATTCAGATATTTTAAAACAACAGTTGGTCGGCGAAGAAATGATACGTCTTTTACGTCTTACTCGAAAACAATGTTCAGAAGTAGATACCACATGTACGATACCTGTAGCTCATCACACATTCAATCCGATTCACTATGTTTCTCTGGATAAAAGTTCTTTCGAAACAATAGAAATTACTTGAAACGATCAGAAAGGAAACTTTTTACCTTTAAGAAACAGTTACGTTCCTACTATCGCTGTTTTACATTTTCGTAAAAAAACAAAATCCTTTTAAAAAACCGACATAACACTATTTTCTTAGTCTATATTGATAAACGAATGAGTCATCATGAATTCGCAAGCAGAATATTACACAACCCAAATACATGGAGGAATCGGACCCATTTTTCGTTCTAACAGAATTAAAAAAAGGAAGAGGATTAGGTTCTCTTTTTGCTGGACTTTTCAGAATGGTGAAACCTCTTCTCTGGAGTGGTGCAAAAGTTATCGGAAAAGAAGCTTTAAAAACTGGTGCTAATATTGTTACAGATATTGCAACAAGTCAGCAGACTCCGAAAACTATTGTTCGTCAGCGAATACGTGAAGCTGGTCAGAATCTTGAAACTAGAGCACTACAAAAAATCGATTCTCTGACAGGTTCGGGTATAAGAAGAAGAATTGCAAGAAAAAATACTCATTCGATGTTAAAACATTCAGGTACCCGTGCTAGAACCTCGAGAATCAAGAAAACACGTACATCTGTAAAACGTCGAAAAACATCGTCGAAATCTAGGAAAACACGTAAAAGAAAAATCACACAGAATATCAAAGTCAGAGATATTTTTACATGATGATACAGAACAGCACCTGGATAATTTCACAGTTCGACCTTTTTCAGAAAAAAACATACTATTCCGTACAAACCTATTGCTTCCTTCGATAACCAGAATGTAACTTTGTTTCTCGTACCTGTCTGTCTTCGTTTACAGCTGAAGACGGTTGAACAAGATAGTCGTATGAGTGCTCTGCCGTCCGATAATTCTCTCCTCAATACTATATTTTCACAATGTAACATTGTCAGGTCAGATATATTGAAACTATAGAGCACAACGAGAAATCGATTCTCTCATAGGTTCGGGTATAAGAAGAAGAATTAGAAGAAAAAATACTCATTCGATGTTAAAACATTCAGGTACCCGTGTTAGAACCTCGAGGATCAGGAAAATCAGACAGAATATCACAGTCAAGGATATTTTTACACAATGATGCAGAACAACACCTGTATGATTTCACAGTTCGATCTTTTTCGGAAAAAACCTATTCAACAAAATGTCGAAAAACCTACAGTGTTACCTACAAACCTATTGCTTCCATCGATAACCAGAACGTGATACCATTTCTCATACCTGCAACAGCAACAAATTTTCTGGATATTGCATCTGTTTGTCTTCGTTTACAGGTGGAGATGGTTAAACAAGATGGGAGTCGTATGAGTGCTTTGCCGACCGATAATGCAACCACAAAAAATTGTGGGGTAGTAAATTATCTCCTCAATACTATTTTATTACAATGTATGCTAAATTGCTATCAACGGTATATCTGTAAGAAATGCTGACAACAATTATGCATATAAATCGATTTTTGAAGTACTTCTCAATTACTGTACCGATGCTGCAAATACACATCTTACTAATGCTTTATGGTACCTGGACACACCTGGAAACCAAGATAAAATCACAACCAATAACGAAGGTTTCACCACCCGAAAAATTTTTTTTCCAGGAAATCCTATGGAAGTAACAGCTGAAATGGAACTTATGGGAAAACTCCACATAGATTTTTTCAATCAGTCTAAATATCTACTCAATGGTGTTGAAGTACGTATCGAACTTATCAAGTCACGTGATGCTTTTTATATCTGGGGAGATCAAGATTCACCTAGCGTACAAATAAAAATTTTAAAAGCTGCTCTCGAAATAAATCACGTCATTCCTACTCCTAGCACCAGTTTGGCTATAGACAGAGCACTTTCTTATGCTCCTGCACATTATCCGTTCACAAGAAGTATTATCAAGGCATACTCTTACGTTGCAGGAACGCAGCAGATTTCTATCGACAACGCTTTTCAAGGTCCTTTTCCGAATGTTATTCTTTTTACTATGGTATCCACCGCCAGCTTTCTCGGAGACAGTAAAAAAAATCCGTTCGACTTTAGAAGTTTTAACCTATCTTCTTTCCATCTTGTAAAAAATGGAGAGCTCACACCTTCTGAACCTTTACGAATCAGTACAGGAGGAAATGGCGGTGTAGTAATACGTGCCTACCAAACTCTCTTTTTTCCGGCACAGGTATCCATCACAATAATTATGGACATCAGATAACAAGGAAGATGTTTGAAAACTCATTTGTTCTGATTTACGACATTACACCAGATTTTTCAGGAAACGATACACACATCAGTTTACAGGAACTAGGTACCTTAGGAGTAGAAATGCACTTTTCTCCACAACTGTCGGAAAATGTTACCTGTCTTCCCTATGCTGAATTCGAAGTGGCCTTGGATGTGACAAGAGACAGAGGTGTTATCCTTCACTAATAAACCTAACAATTTTACTATATAAATTTGGTGTGTTCCTGTTTTCTGTCATGGAAACCTACCTGTATCGTAATAGAAAAAGACCACCGTGTTTGTGTACTTTATTATAAACGTATCCGACATGAACACATCACAGATCAGACATATTTTATCTCTCAACTGTTCCACCAAAACAATTTTTTGTGGTGTTTACCCGAGAAATTTTCTGCCTCGAACGTTCTCCACCCCTGCTTTGATAATCGCAAACACGGATACTTCCGATTCCAAAGGAACACACTGGGTTGCCTTCTATTTCGACAAAAACAATAAGGCAGAATATTTTGATTCATAACTGAACACTTTCATAAATCACCCAAAGAAAAACAATCTGATACAATAGGTGATGGGGTTATAGGTATTGGTGATAACGGTACCGGTACAGTATCTTCTACATCACTATCGAACAGAGATCTGGAAAAACCAAGACGATTCGAAGATACCACTGGAAAACAGGGATGTCCTTCTAATTTACGTAGTAGAGAACGGTTGCAGGTAGTACACCACAAAATAGTTTTGTTCACTAACACGGCAAGCCACTCTTTCACTCTTTGTTTTAAAGCTTCAGCAATCTCATCTTCATCCTTCCTCTGAATGAGTTCACACGAACATCTGTGACTGGGAAATCCTGTTCTCCCATCCGCAAACTTTTTTCTTTCCACTATCTCCACAACGTCTCGCAGGAATGATGGACTGCTTCTCCCGATCTATTGAACAGGTAACATCCGCACCATGGAGCTTCACGTAGTGCTACGTACATAAACGGGAAATGTTTCAACACTCGCTGTACAGCCTCACGATCGGTATCGACATCGCCGCAGGATTCTATAACTTCCCAAAACTCCTCGTAACTTATCTCGTAGAAATTCAGAGCTTTCTCCGGTAACGTTATACAATACTCAGCCATTATGACACTGGCTCCACGAGTAAAAAAAAATATAACTCTCAGTGCCAAAAAAGGTGGCTGAAGTTATGTGTGTTGTGTACCCGGTTTAACACATGAAATAAACTATTGGAATAATGTGAAGAGAGCAAGTGTGTGTATTAAAAGAAAGAAAGTTAACATCCCCGCCGTCGGTTCACATAATAAGGAAAGAAAGCTCGCCCAGCCGCTCCCCTCAGAGAAGAAGATACCTCTTACATTGCTGTACTCCGCCAAACATCTGAGCCCCACTGCTCCCCTGCCCTTCCTATTTATAGGCCCCGCTAATGACCTAAACCGTTACTGAAAACTTACCGCTCCCCAACGGCAAAGAACCCAAAAGTACAGGAATACATAGCCATACACAATTTATAACATGAAAAAAGGATCCAGTAATGATCGCATCTTTACAACTTTTAAAGCTTTTTCTTGAGGAACCTAAAACTTAATAACAAAATATAATAACTGTGCATCTCAGTACACACTGCATGAAACGTAAAAATAATAATATAAACATTTGTGCTGCATATTCACACTTCTGATGGATAGAGTAGAAAAGTCTTCTCAAGGATATAAGGACAGTAATAATAATAATAATAATAATAATAATAATAATAATAATAATAATAATAATAATACGTTTGTATCAATTAGTTATTTATAATGAAATTTTAATTATTATTAATTAATAATTATTATTGTTATTATTTCTATTAGCTATTCAAATTTCTTGCGATGCGCATGGAAACAATTATGAGTGAACTTCCCCCCCAAATCTTTTCCTGCCTACGGCCATGGTGTTTCCATACCGTAATAAAAATGTACAAATCACGCGCAAAAATGAAATTAAAGACCTCGAGTGACCTTAGACACCAAGCTCAAATTTGATAAGCATATTGAAACTGTTACTAACGACGCTTTCAGAAACTTAGGTTTAAAACCCAGTCAAGTCATGACTTCACGAAAACAGAACCAGTGGAAATACCTTACTATTCCCTCGTACGGTCAAAACTACAATATGCGTCAGTAATCTGGAATCCCACTCAAATAGACTTAATTCATAGACTAGAACGTATTCAGTCAAAGTTTCTTAGATGTCTCAAATTCAAAGCCTGTGGAGAATATCCAGCATTCGATTCATACGATAATCTAGCCTCGGAGACAAATTTCAACAAACTAGCACTCCGACGACACTAGCACTCTTTCTTATTCAAGTAATTAACGGTATAATGGACGATTATAACTTATTATCAGCCATATAATTTAATGTTCCCAGTTCCAAAACACGCCCCAAGCACAAAATCTTTCATTGCCAGAGAGCGAAAACATCCATTCTTTCTACCTCTCCGGTGTGGAGAGCGTGCAACTCTTTCAACACAATTTCATGTGTGAATAACACAATTGATATTTTTGCAATGAGTTTATACAATTTTAAAAATACTATTACTGGAAAATTGAATCTATTGTAGTAAAGTAATTAGAGCACTATAATTGGGCTCGGCCTGTGAGCTCTATCAATAAATAAATAAAATAAAATAAAATAAAAATAAAATAAAAATAAAATATTTTTTTGACACGTTTTATCAGCTCTATGGCCTCTTAATACTAAGACTTGTCTACCAAGAGGAATAAACCGTCCTTGCACTCCCCCGCCTAGTTTTGGCACTAATCGCCGCTTCTGCAACATCCCCATCGCCGACATTAGCGGAAAGTAGCAGAAAAGCTAAAGAACAAAAACACAAATATACAAACATAATATGTTAATATATAAAATATCTGTCCTACTTGAGAAATTTTACTAGGCGTGCCTTGTCCTCCACTGAAATAGGAGGTTTGTTCACTAGGTTAGAAGAAATAGAATTAGTCAACAATATACTACTGTACAGCAAACGACGTTTATGTTTAAGCCAAATGCACAATTAGTAATCGTGGGGAGCTTATATTTTTCTCAGCAACTAAGATAATCTCATAGAGGTCTAAAAAAGATGTTACAAAATGGTAAAAAGCACAGCACATATTGTATTTAATGAAATTTTGTGTTGAGCTTGTGTTCTGCACCAATTCAAACTGACAGATACCAAAAACAAGGTTACAGTTCTATACGAGATTTAACTTACATGTAGACATGAAAACATGCTATAAATTTATTTACATTGAACATCAACCTGAGGAAAATAAGAATGTGTAGAAGTGTGCCCGTCGCGTGTTTCTCTGTTGTAGGGAAGTCTGGGCTTTGTAGTTTGGGACGTTAAGAAGTATTTACAATTCACACGAAATAATAATTTGTAGTGTTCTATAATTGTGTTTTCCCAGGAAAATACAACATATTTAAGATATACGTGGGAAGTTGATTGCATTACATACAAAAACGCACCTATGTCCAATAAAGTATGTAATGTCTCATCCAATATTAAAAAAAATATGTATTTCACCTTTATGTATTATTGTACCTCCCCTTTAACATCCGCCAGGTTTAGTGAGAATTATGATGGTTCCCATCGGCGAAGCAACTAGTGATGCAGCGAAATGAAGAAAGAGTAGAAGTTATTTTTTTGTGTGTGTGCCACTGCAGTCGGAAAGGACTTTTAGTGAGTATATTAGAGTTATGACTTTTTCCTTTTCAATCAATGCGTTTATTTTTATGCTTTCTCATAAGTGAACTTTTAAGTGATTCTTAAGTGATACCCCCGTGGTCGCTTCCCTGGTTACGGGCCTGAGTCACGTCTATTCTGCACTGTGGTTGACTCCACTATGAATTACCACAGCCTTCTCTTCAATAATCTTACATCACACTGCCACCTAGTAACATGTCCACATACTAAGGGTGCCACGTTCTCCAAGATACGCGATCATATTGTAATACCACCGTTTAACTTTAAAGGAAATAGTTGGCATGACTTACGCTACAATAAAGGGGGAACCCCCGAATGTTACCAAACCTCCACCCGTATGCATTCGAGGGCATACGCTTTGTCCCAGTGCCTCTGTGAATAAACTGGGACGTCTTTTGCTCGAATTACGGTTCCCCCGTTATTGTTTTGCTCTACCACTTTATTAAATTTCCCATTACAATATTTGAAACTATACAAGAAAATAACATTACTACATACATGAAATGATTACATAAAATAGTGTATGGACACAGTATTACAGTACACAATTATTTCTTCGTGAGATGGAGATTCTGTATGAAAGTGTTTGCAGTTTATATTGAAGTTTGGTATGGCTGTAAGTACCGGATTCTGTGGTACCAGAATCTAAGAAATCGAGGATTTGTATGGCTCGAGTGCTCTATTTAATGTAGTTGGTTTTTAAAGGTATGATTAGGCTCCTGGACCAGCCACCGAGAGAGGGTGAGTTGATGGTTGAAGACCATTTTAGTTTGTATTGTTTCGTCGTTTGCTCCACCCCAGAGGCTAGGTGTTCGCCCTCGGTGTCCCGTCCCGTTTCCTTTAAGAGGAAGTGGACAAAGTATAGAGCACTCGAGTTCCATCACTATAGTGGAGTATTGCAATTTGTAGTGAGAAAAACAGAAGTTGTAGATAAAATAAGAGAAAAGATCGTCGCCATGTTGTGTATGTGTAGGCCAAAATGTGTGCACTTCAGCTAATTCATGGCGACGTGTATGATTACAATCAGATAACTAGTAAATGTAAAGTAAAATAACTTTTAATAAAATATTAATGAAAATAACAATGATAATACGAAAATAAGATACTATATTATTATGAGTATTAATAATGAATACAAGAGTTTATGAAGCTCCGGATTTCCGGTGCTATGTTCTTACTGGCGTACCAGTACGTGTATCTACAGAGGGGTTTTATTTGATAATTTTATGAATTTGGGTTGTGTTGTTTTGAGGCTGTCTCCCTCAGACGGTAGTCCTTGTGTATTTCTCCTTGCATTCGCATGAGACGAAATCTTCTTCTTTCGGCTCCTTCACTTCTGCCTGTAGATGTCACGAAGAATTTCCTTCTGGAGCCATTTACTGGTGCGTCCTCCTTATCGCTCTTCTCCCCGGAAACTACTGTGGGTGCTCTCTACACGTCGAGAGAGCATTTTGGGACCTCGTCACGATTCTATCTTGAGGCTGGCTGGGAGTAATGAGAGGTGTAGAAGGTCGAGCCTGCAGCTGTGAGTTGAACCGTTTCATTTCCTCCAAGGAAACTGCGTTTGTCAAGCATTTCAATTTGTCTATTTGTTGCTGACAGAGAAGGATTTTGATATTCGTCGTTGGTAGTTCCATCCTCAGATTCTTGATGTAGTCTCCAGCTGCCGGGCAGAAGAAGACCTTATGTTCTGGAGTATCCTCTGTCTCTGCACATGTGGCGCATACTGTTGTTTGCCTGCTACCAATTCGGTGCAAGTGAACTCCATAAGGACCATGGCCTGTCAGCAGGTGAATAAGTCCTCTTATGGGGAGATCACCAGTAGGAATTTTGGCTCTTACGTTCGGGATGAATTCATATGTTCTTCTCCAGTTTTTCGCTCTTTCCCATTCTCGTTGCCAGTCCGTGGTTATTTTGTCGTGAATTTCTTGGAGTGTCGGGTGGAAGGTCCCTATCGTTCTTATTATGTCTCTTTCATTACCCTTCTTGAAATGGTGTTTAGTGGCTCTCCATCTCGCTTCCAGATCCATTGGCAGGTGTCCTGTGACAGCCAAAAGCGCCTCAGTCGATGTTGTACCAAAGGCACCTGTCGTTCTTAAAAGTATCCTGCGTTGTGAGCCTCTTAGTGTCCTTAAATTTTTTTGTTGTTTAGGCCATCTACCCACGTTGAAGCCGCATATGTTACTATTTGTGCATATATGTATTTAATGTAAGATTGTATAATGCTAGGATGTAGATTAAAATTCTGGGAGGCCAACCTTGTCAGTTTATTCATGGCTAGCTCCCCTTTACTTGTAATAGATTGTATATGAGCTCCAAATTTTAGCCCCTCTTCCAATGTTACTCCCAGATATTCTACTGCATTTGCTCGCTGTATAGATTTTCCTGATATTCTGATTGTTGGATTTCTACTTCTGCTGAGGCGACCTTTGACGATCAGATACTTTGTTTTAGCAGCCGATATCTCAAGTTTAGCATTACGGCACCACTTACGCTACAACCCTCGCATATCTAAGTATTGTAGAAATTAATAATAATATAATGACTAGGTTTCAGATGGGCTTCTGTTTTAATGTAAGACCAGCCGAGTCATATGATACATCGAAATATCATTACATCTTAAATACGTATGAATTATTTATATATAGGAAGTAAACTGACGATTTCAAGTATCTCAAGAACAACAATACTCGAAATTTAGCACAATAAACAAGTCCTGCACTGTAAAAAGATGTTACAAATATTTGCTAAAACAATGAATGAATAGGAATGAATAATGTAGCAATTTGACCAAAAAATCTCTGCAAAGACAACTACGAGAGGGTGCTGATAAGTCTTATTCTTTATCTAGAAGATGTTAAGATTTTTACTCAACATGTTCTTTGTGGAGAACTAACAAACTTTCTCGGAACTTTCTGAAAAATGACTTTGGTTGCTTCTGAAACCACATATGTAAAGCTTAGATTGCCTCAGCAATGATATCAAAGAGAGTTCCCTGCAGGTGTTTATTCAAACTTGGGAAGAGGTAGTAATCCTAAAAGACTAAGTCTGGGAAATACGGCGGATGTTCAGCATGTCGAACCCCATGCATTGTTGCAGTGACCCTGTGCGGTGATGCGATGTCCTGAAGGAAGATGACTCGTCTGGTCAACTTTTCGTGGTGTGCTGACGACAATTTCTGCTTAAACTGACCGAGAAGTAATTTGCATTATTTTACCGGTTGATTGGGTCTTACTTTAAACTGTAGGCTCAGTCCCGATTAGCCTTACTGTGCATAAAGTGGACTTAATACACCAACTCAACCAAAGAACTATACGGGGTGATTCAAAAGTCTCTTGACATTTTCCTTATGTCGCTAATGAATGGTTTTCATGATTGGAATAAAATTCACTGATTCATCCAGCAAGATGGTGCGCCAACCCATTTCGCCAGAATCGTTCGGGACTACCTGGCTGATACCCCGTGGTTTACAAAGACCTTGGGGCGGTTCGCTTTCTCAGACCTGACTCCCCTAGACATTTTTGCCTGTTTTGAGTAAGTGTAGGGTGTACCAAGTAAAGATCAACGCCATAGAGCAAGTGACACAGCGAATAGCTGCAGCAAGGGGAGATCACGATAGCTCTGTTGGAATATGTGTTCCGGTCTACGAAAGAGAGGTTGGTGCTATACCTGGAATTACAGGGCTACCACATTCAAAGGTCTTCTATTATAGAGTACTTTTCAGCAGTACTGCCAATTTTGTCAATAAAATGTTTTTGATTAAAATGTCAACAGACTTTTGAAGAACCCTGTATTATTATTGATATGATAATATTGTGATAGTATTGTGTATTATTGTGGTACTGGAGCCCTTCTAGAGATAGTGAAGTAACAGCACACCATCCTTGTCACAGAAGATAGTCGCAAGAAGTGGCGTCCGATTTCTGAATGCTGCACCACCTGTGGCTGTTCATTTTATCCCAGGACCATACAAATACACTGGTGTACGCAGAGGGAGGTTGAAGACACTACAGTCTCCCTCCCGAAATTTTTAGATATTAGAAAAATAACATGAAGTTAGTAATGAAGTCGGAGAGGGGGGGAACTTAAAATGACCCTCGCTAGCTACTTTTGAGCTTGAATAACTTTTGAAACAAAGGTTTTAATTGATAATTGCAGCACATATCTCATGAAAATAAAACACCCAACAACGGGGCATTCCGAAATTGATTTTCGCCTATGCACTCCATGATTGAAGCAAATATTTCATCTCGTTCTGTCCAGTACATGTTAGATTCATAGCACTGAACTCGCGTTCACATTCAGCTGTAGATATTGGTATAATTTCAATTGAATTCCCATAATCCTTGAGTGAAGTCACTGGCGTACGCAGGATTTGTTTCCGGGGAGACTGAACTTGTGAAGTTGGATGTTGCATAAACAATGGCGCAGATGAAGAATATTCCTGCGCCAATTTATGCACCATACATTTTCACAAGTTCAGCCCCTCCCCTCCGAAAATAACCTGCGTACGCCAGTGTACAAATAGATCCAGGTCTCGTCGATCGTTATTGAAGCGATTCCTATCCCGCTGACACCATTGAAAAACTGCTTTGGAAGAGATGACTGGAGCACGTTTGTAGTTTAAATTGATGTCTCGCGATGCACTTCACTTAAAGCTTCCTCGTGTCAAGGGTGTTGTGAATAATTACACGAATCTTTCGCAGGAGATGTTCATGGTTTCAGCAGAATCCTTCTATTTTCATTTCGCACATAGCATTTTGCTTGTGCACAATCATGACAGGAGACCGCTCAGGACATAACTCATCGTTAGGGACATTGAATTTTCGCGATGCGCGAAATCGCGAAATGTGAAAAAAAGATGCAATTTTGAATATTCTGCACGTAACTACACCCCCAATGATGAAATATGCATGAGTTTTATTCGCGAAGTAATGCGAAATGTGTGCTTTTCCACGAAATGAACGCTTTTTCGCGAAATAACCGTGAAATATCATCAAATTAAGTAGAAAACACGCAAGAACCGGCAATTGAGGTTGTTGCGCGAAAACTGTAGATTTGTAACGAAACGTTTGCCTAAAGTTTCCTACCACTTGAACCTGAAGAACGTTTTATCTTCGATCACATCAGGAAGACACTGCAAATTGGGATTTCCCATGCACATAATCTCAGTTCGAAATTTTCGCTCCCTGTCAAGCTGCATTCCGTTCTTCCCCCGAATTTCTACTCAACTTCCAGTTTCATTGAACTTGCTAGCTGTAGCAGCGATAAGATTAGTCTGTTCCCGCACATCAAGGGAAACAATGGTGTCATTGGTGTTCAGTCATGAATGAATTTTGTTTATCATCATGTGATTTTCAACATGTGTTTGTGTATGTACAGTAGTGATTATTTTATTTGCTGGACAGCAAGGATATCCTTTAAATACATACAATGAATAAATCACTTGAGACATGCAATTTAGAAATGAAGTGATTTTATGTTGATGTTTTCTCTTTGGTTGGACAGCTAAGTACTTGCGTATGTGTACAGTATATAAAAATGAAATAGTTTCTCAATTTATAGCTCTTTTGTATGTTGTTTCCTCTCATGATGAAAAAGTGTGCCAATTTTTTTTTTCACCGCTGGTATAGTATACCGCTGATCTATCATTTTATTTACCGCTCTCCTCAGTTTTTATTTACCATAAATTTGTGTCCCTACTCATCGTGCTCAAATGATAGACCAAAATTTGCCAACCCAGTTTTTCGCGGTGGCAGAGCAGGGGATAGAGCACCTAATGTGTGCGACATACAAGGTGGGCACAAAGTAGCATTCCCCAAAACAAGTAATTTATATTTATTGGGGAAAGCGACTTTGTGCCCACCCTGTATTCTCATGCATTTGACTTGTGGACTTCCTTTACAAGAAGATATACTCGATCACTGACCTACTGCCGTTTCCATTTCAAACTTTCCCCAATGACCAGTTCACGCTAGCAAGACACTGAGATATAATCCCGTTAGAAGGCTCATGTTTTGTCACAAGAAACGACAAATTTGAAGGTATATTACAACTTACAATTTGTTCACGTTACAATGTAAGAAAGCACCTAGGCTAAAGACTTATCAGTACAACCTCGTACATAGCCTGTGTATAAGAAAAAATGTGTGTCCCCTTTATTACCAAATTCTTCTAACTACATATACATTACATATCATCACTTAAACTAAGAGTATGTTGTGTGTGAAATTATATTATCAAAGGTTCGAACGGTGAGCAGAGATATATGGTGAGGTTCACGATTTGTGTGAAAATATACAGTATAAAGAATCCTATCTACATTCTAAATGCATTAAATCTAGTGTCATTGCTGTCATATGTTTAGCGCTTGATGAAAGGTATAGCCCAAAAGTATACCTAATTAACTACAGCCCTCTATGGGAAAATCAAATCGCCTATAGCAATTAACAAATACGCAACACAGATGTAAATATTATTTATGATTTAAAATTAAAATATATTTGGAATTAATATTCAAATATAAAAAATTCAATGGTTTATTCACAATAGTCAAATAAAAACTTATAGACAATAATTTCAATAAAGAAAGCACATTAATAAATTTTGAATAATTACAATTGTCAGCAAATTATACAACAAACAAGTGGCATCTCACCCACATGAAGTAACATTTTTGAAAAAAATATTTCAGACGAAAATATGCCTAACTTGAGGGTTATATCCGTATTTGTTTCTCTTTCCTCATACTCGTTATTCTCGGCAAATTTCATTGACTTGCAAACTACTTTACTACTTTCTTCTTCCTTTCTTCCAAGGCTTCTATCTGGTTGCGATATTCGATTTCTGTTCTCTATGAATTTTCATTCTTATGTGTGCAGAGGACGATTATTGTGGAGATCACGAACAATTCGATAATAGGGGTTATGTCCTTATTCTTTTCTCTTTCCTAATTTTCCTTCCTTTCGCTACTTTTCATTCACATCCAATCCGCCTTACAACTTTCTTCTTCCTTTCATCCAAGGCTTCTACCTGGTTGCGATATTCGATTTCTGTTCTCTATGTGATTGCATTCTTCTCTGTGCAGAGGATGATTATTGTGGAGATCACGAACAATTCCATAGTAGGGGTTATGTCGTTATTCGTGTCTCTTTACTCATTTTCCTTCCTTTCGCTAGTTATCATTCACATCCAATCCGCCTTACAACTTTCTTCTTCCTTTCATCCAAGGCTTCTATCTGGTTGCGATATTCGATTTCTGTTCTCTATGTGATTGCATTCTTCTCTGTGCAGAGGATGATTATTGTGGAGATCACGAACAATTCCATAGTAGGGGTTATGTCGTTATTCGTGTCTCTTTACTCATTTTCCTTCCTTTCGCTAGTTATCATTCACATCCAATCCGCCTTACAACTTTCTTCTTCCTTTCATCCAAGGCTTCTATCTGGTTGCGATATTCGATTTCTGTTCTCTATGTGATTGCATTCTTCTCTGTGCAGAGGATGATTATTGTGGAGATCACGAACAATTCCATAGTAGGGGTTATGTCGTTATTCGTGTCTCTTTACTCATTTTCCTTCCTTTCGCTAGTTATCATTCACATCCAATCCGCCTTACAACTTTCTTCTTCCTTTCATCCAAGGCTTCTATCTGGTTGCGATATTCGATTTCTGTTCTCTATGTGATTGCATTCTTCTCTGTGCAGAGGACGATTCTTGTGGAGATCGCGAACAATTCCATAGTAGGGGTTATGTCCTTATTCGTGTCTCTTTCCTCATTTTCCTTGCTTTCGCTACTTTTCATTCACATCCAACCCGCCTTACAAATCTCTTCTTTCTTTCATCCGAGGCTTCTACCTGGTTGCGATATTGAATTTCTGTTCTCTATGTGATTGCATTCTTCTCTGTGCAGAGGACGATTATTGTGGAGATCACGAACAATTCGATAATAGGGGTTATGTCGTTATTCGTGTCTCTTTCATCATTTCCTTCCTTTCGCTAGTTTTCATTCACATCCAATCCGCCTTACAACTTTCTTCTTCCTTTCATCCAAGGCTTCTACCTGGTTGCGATATTCGATTGCTGTTCTCTATGTGATTGCATTCTTCTCTGTGCAGAGGATGATTATTGTGGAGATCACGAACAATTCCATAGTAGGGGTTATGTCGTTATTCGTGTCTCTTTACTCATTTTCCTTCCTTTAACTAGTTATCATTCACATCCAATCCGCCTTACAACTTTCTTCTTCCTTTCATCCAAGGCTTCTATCTGGTTGCGATATTCGATTTCTGTTCTCTATGTGATTGCATTCTTCTCTGTGCAGAGGATGATTATTGTGGAGATCACGAACAATTCGATAATAGGGGTTATGTCGTTATTCGTGTCTCTTTCATCATTTCCTTCCTTTCGCTAGTTTTCATTCACATCCAATCCGCCTTACAACTTTCTTCTTCCTTTCATCCAAGGCTTCTACCTGGTTGCGATATTCGATTTCTGTTCTCTATGTGATTGCATTCTTCTCTGTGCAGAGGATGATTATTGTGGAGATCACGAACAATTCCATAGTAGGGGTTATGTCGTTATTCGTGTCTCTTTACTCATTTTCCTTCCTTTCGCTAGTTATCTTTCACATCCAATCCGCCTTACAACTTTCTTCTTCCTTTCATCCAAGGCTTCTATCTGGTTGCGATATTCGATTTCTGTTCTCTATGTGATTGCATTCTTCTCTGTGCAGAGGATGATTATTGTGGAGATCACGAACAATTCCATAGTAGGGGTTATGTCGTTATTCGTGTCTCTTTACTCATTTTCCTTCCTTTCGCTAGTTATCATTCACATCCAATCCGCCTTACAACTTTCTTCTTCCTTTCATCCAAGGCTTCTATCTGGTTGCGATATTCGATTTCTGTTCTCTATGTGATTGCATTCTTCTCTGTGCAGAGGATGATTATTGTGGAGATCACGAACAATTCCATAGTAGGGGTTATGTCGTTATTCGTGTCTCTTTACTCATTTTCCTTCCTTTCGCTAGTTTTCATTCACATCCAATTCGCCTTACAACTCTCTTCTTCCTTTCATCCGAGGCTTGTACCTGGTTGCGATATTCGATTTCTGTTCTCTATGTGATTGCATTCTTCTCTGTGCAGAGGATGATTATTGTGGAGATCACGAACAATTCCGTAGTAGGGGTTATGTCGTTATTCGTGTCTCTTTACTCATTTTCCTTCCTTTCGCTACTTTTCATTCACATACAATCCGCCTTACAACTTCTTTCTTCCTTTCATTAAAGGCTACTATCTGGTTGCGATATTCGATTTCTCTTCTCTATGTGCATTCATTCTTCTCTGTGCAGAGGACGATTATTCTGGAGATCACGAACAATTCCATAGTAGGGGTTATGTCGTTATTCGTTTCTCTTTACTCATTTTCCTTCCTTTCGCTAGTTTTCATTCACATCCAATTCGCCTTACAACTCTCTTCTTCCTTTCATCCGAGGCTTCTACCTGGTCGCGATATTCTATTTCTGTTCTCTATGTGCTTTCATTCTTCTCTGTGCAGAGGATGATTCTTGTGGAGATCACGAACAATTCCATAGTAGTGGTTATGTCGTTATTCGTGTCTATTTCATCATTTTACTTCCTTTCGCTAGTTTTCCTTTCCATACAATTCGCCTTACAACTCTCTTCTTCCTTTCATCCAAAACTTCTATCTGGTTGCGATATTCGATTTCTGTTCTCTATATGCTTTCATTCTTCTCTGTGCAGAGGACGCTTATTCTGGAGATCACGAACAATTCCATAGTAGGGGTTATGTCGTTTTTCGTTTCTCTTTACTCATTTTCCTTCCTTTCGCTAGTTTTCATTCACATCCAATTCGCCTTACAACTCTCTTCTTCCTTTCATCCGAGGCTTCTACCTGGTTGCGATATTCGATTTCTGTTCTCTATGTGCTTTCATTCTTCTCTGTGCAGAGGATGATTCTTGTGGAGATCACGAACAATTCCATAGTAGTGGTTATGTCGTTATTCGTGTCTATTTCATCATTTTACTTCCTTTCGCTAGTTTTCCTTTCCATACAATCCGCCTTAAAACGTTGTTCTTCCTTTCATCCAAAACTTCTATCTGGTTGCTATATTCGATTTCTGTTCTCTATGTGCTTTCATTCTTCTCTGTGCAGAGGACGATTATTGTGGAGATCACGAACAATTTCATAGTAGGGGTTATGTCGTTATTCGTGTCTCTTTCCTCATTTTCCTTCCTTTCGCTAGTTTTCATTCACATCCAATCCACCTTACAACTTCCTTCTTCCTTTCATTAAAGGCTACTATCTGGTTGCGATATTCGATTTCTCTTCTCTATGTGGTTACATTCTTCTCTGTGCAGAGGACGATTCTTGTGGAGATCGCGAACAATTCCATAGTAGCGGTTATGTCGTTATTCGTGTCTTTTACCTTATTTTCCTTCCTTTCGCTAGTTTTCATTCCCATCCAATCCGCCTTAAACTTTCTTCTTCCTTTCATCCAAAACTTCTATCTGGTTGCGTAATTCTATTTCTGTTCTCTATGTGCTTTCATTCTTCTCTGTGCAGAGGATGATTATTGTGGAGATCACGAACAATTCCATAGTAGGGGTTATGTCGTTATTCGTTTCTCTTTCCTCATTTTCCTTCCTTTCGCTAGTTTTTTTTCACATCCAATCCGCCTTACAACTTTCTTCTTCCTTTCATCCAAGGCTTCTATCTGTTTGCGATATTCGATTGCTGTTCTCTATGTGCTTACATTCTTCTCTGTGGAGAGGATAATTACTGTGGAGATCACGAACAATTCCATAGTAGGGGTTATGTCGTTATTCGTTTCTCTTTCCTCTTTTTCCTTCCTTTCGCTAGTTTTCATTCACATCCAATCCGCCTTACAACTCTCTTCTTCCTTTCATCCGAGGCTTGTACCTGGTTGCGATATTCGATTTCTGTTCTCTATGTGATTGCATTCTTCTCTGTGCAGAGGATGATTATTGTGGAGATCACGAACAATTTCATAGTAGGGGTTATGTCGTTATTCGTGTCTCTTTCCTCATTTTCCTTCCTTTCGCTAGTTTTCATTCACATCCAATCCACCTTACAACTTCCTTCTTCCTTTCATCAAAGGCTTCTATCTGGTTGCGATATTCGATTTCTGTTCTCTATGTGCTTTCATTCTTCTCTGTGCAGAGAATTATTATTGTATAGATCACGAACAATTCCATAGTAGGGGTTATGTCGTTATTCGTGTCTATTTCATCATTTTACTTCCTTTCGCTAGTTTTCATTCACATCCAATCCGCCTTACAACTCTCTTCTTCCTTTCATCCGAGGCTTCTACCTGGTTGCGATATTCGATTTCTGTTCTCTATGTTCATTCATTCTTCTCTGTGCAGAGGACGATTCTTGTGGAGATCACGAACAATTCCATAGTAGGGGTTATGTTGTTATTCGTGTCTATTTCCTCATTTTCTTTCCTTTCGCTAGTTTTCATTCACATCCAATCCACCTTACAACTTCCTTCTTCCTTTCATCAAAGGCTACTATCTGGTTGCGATATTCGATTTCTCTTCTCTATGTGCATTCATTCTTCTCTGTGCAGAGGACGATTCTTGTGGAGATCGCGAACAATTCCATAGTAGGGGTTATGTCGTTATTCGTGTCTTTTACCTTATTTTCCTTCCTTTCGCTAGTTTTCATTCCCATCCAATCCGCCTTAAAACTTTCTTCTTCCTTTCATCCAAAACTTCTATCTGGTTGCGATATTCTATTTCTGTTCTCTATGTGCTTTCATTCTTCTCTGTGCAGAGGATGATTATTGTGGAGATCACGAACAATTCCATAGTAGGGGTTATGTCGTTATTCGTTTCTCTTTCCTCATTTTCCTTCCTTTCGCTAGTTTTTTTTCACATCCAATCCGCCTTACAACTTTCTTCTTCCTTTCATCCAATGCTTCTATCTGGTTGCGATATTCGATTGCTGTTCTCTATGTGCTTACATTCTTCTCTGTGGAGAGGATAATTACTGTGGAGATCACGAACAATTCCATAGTAGGGGTTATGTCGTTATTCGTTTCTCTTTCCTCTTTTTCCTTCCTTTCGCTAGTTTTCATTCACATCCAATCCGCCTTACAACTCTCTTCTTCCTTTCATCCGAGGCTTGTACCTGGTTGCTATATTCGATTTCTGTTCTCTATGTGATTGCATTCTTCTCTGTGGAGAGGATAATTACTGTGGAGATCACGAACAATTCCATAGTAGGGGTTATGTCGTTATTCGTGTCTCTTTACTCATTTTCCTTCCTTTCGCTACTTTTCATTCACATACAATCCGCCTTACAACTTTCTCCTTCCTTTCATCCAAAACTTCTATCTGGTTGCGATATTCGATTTCTGTTCTCTATGTGCTTTCATTCTTCTCTGTGCAGAGGATGATTATTGTGGAGATCACGAACAATTCCATAGTAGGGGTTATGTCGTTATTCGTGTCTCTTTCCTCATTTTCCTTCCTTTCGCTACTTTTCATTCACATCCAATCCGCCTTACAACTCTCTTCTTCCTTTCATCCGAGGCTTCTACCTGGTTGCGATATTCGATTTCTGTTCTCTATGTGGTTACATTCTTCTCTGTGCAGAGGATGATTATTGTGGAGATCACGAACAATTCCAAAGTAGGGGTTATGTCGTTATTCGTGTCTCTTTACTCATTTTCCTTCATTTCGCTACTTTTCATTCACATCCAATCCGCCTTACAACTTTCTTCTTCCTTTCATCCAAAACTTCTATCTGGTTGCGATATTCGATTTCTGTTCTCTATGTGCTTTCATTCTTCTCTGTGCAGAGAATGATTATTGTATAGATCACGAAGAATTCTATAGTAGGGGTTATGTCGTTATTCGTGTTCTTACCTCATTTTCCTTCCTTTCGCTAGTTTTCAATCGCATCCAATCCGTCTTAAAACGTTCTTCTTCCTTTCATCCAAGGCTTCTACCTGGTTGCGATATTCGATTTCTGTTCTCTATGTGCTTTCATTCTTCTCTGTGCAGAGAATGATTATTGTATAAATCACGAAGAATTCCATAGTAGGGGTTATGTCGTTATTCGTGTCTATTTCATCATTTTCCTTCCTTTCGCTAGTTTTCATTCACATCCAATTCGCCTTACAACTCTCTTCTTCCTTTCATCCGAGGCTTCTACCTGGTTGCGATATTCGATTTCTGTTCTCTATGTGATTTCATTCTTCTATGTGCAGAGGATGATTATTGTGGAGATCACGAACAATTCCATAGTAGGGGTTATGTCCTTATTCGTGTCTCTTTACTCATTTTCCTTCCTTTCGCTAGTTTTCATTCACATCCAATCCACCTTACAACTTTCTTCTTCCTTTCATCCAAGGCTTCTATCTGGTTGCGATATTCGATTTCTGCTCTCTATGTGCTTTCATTCTTCTCTGTGCAGAGAATGATTATTGTATAGATCACGAACAATTCCATAGTAGGGGTTATGTCGTTATTCGTGTTCTTACCTCATTTTCCTTCCTTTCGCTAGTTTTTAATCGCATCCAATCCGTCTTAAAACGTTCTTCTTCCTTTCATCCAAGGCTTCTATCTGGTTGCGATATTCGATTTCTCTTCTCTATGTGCTTTCATTCTTCTCTGTGCAGAGAATGATTATTGTATAGATCACGAACAATTCCGTAGTAGGGGTTATGTCGTTATTCGTTTCTCTTTACTCATTTTCCTTCCTTTCGCTAGTTTTCATTCACATCCAATACGCCTTACAACTTTCTTCTTCCTTTCATCCAAGGCTTCTATCTGGTTGCGATATTCGATTTCTGTTCTCTATGTGCATTCATTCTTCTCTGTGCAGAGGATGATTATTGTGGAGATCACGAACAATTCCATAGTAGGGGTTATGTCGTTATTCGTTTCTCTTTCCTCATTTTCCTTCCTTTCGCTAGTTTTTTTTCACATCCAATCCGCCTTACAACTTTCTTCTTCCTTTCATCCAAGGCTTCTATCTGGTTGCGATATTCGATTTCTGTTCTCTATGTGCTTTCATTCTTCTCTGTGCAGAGGATGATTATTGTGGAGATCACGAACAATTCCATAGTAGGGGTTATGTCGTTATTCGTTTCTCTTTACTCATTTTCCTTCCTTTCGCTAGTTTTCATTCACATCCAATACGCCTTACAACTTTCTTCTTCCTTTCATCCAAGGCTTCTATCTGGTTGCGATATTCGATTTCTGTTCTCTATGTGCATTCATTCTTCTCTGTGCAGAGGACAATTCTTGCGGAGATCACGAACAATTCCATAGTAGGGGTTATGTCGTTATTCGTGTCTCTTACCTTATTTTCCTTCCTTTCGCTAGTTTTCATTCACATCCAATCCGCCTTAAAACTTTCTTCTTCCTTTCATCCAAAACTTCTATCTGGTTGCGATATTCTATTTCTGTTCTCTATGTGCTTTCATTCTTCTCTGTGCAGAGGATGATTATTGTGGAGATCACGAACAATTCCATAGTAGGGGTTATGTCGTTATTCGTTTCTCTTTCCTCATTTTCCTTCCTTTCGCTAGTTTTTTTTCACATCCAATCCGCCTTACAACTTTCTTCTTCCTTTCATCCAAGGCTTCTATCTGGTTGCGATATTCGATTTCTGTTCTCTATGTCATTGCATTCTTCTCTGTGCAGAGGATGATTATTGTGGATATCACGAACAATGCCATAGTAGTACTTTGTAGTACTTTGTCTTCTTCACAAAACATTGCTGAAAAAAATATTAAAAAATGTCTGAAAATGAAAATAAAATTTAACAAATTTTTGATCATTGAAAAGAGGAAGTTTTGTAGAATTAAGAAATATGTGGTAAATAAAAACAAATTAAAAATATTTTTTCTATGATTTTTTTAAAAACAACCAAAAACCGCAGACCAGAGGTAAAAATGCTGTATTATGAGGCCAGACCCGAATGTGTTAACCTGTATTTTACTTATATGTAGTGTTTCTTTTCAAGATATATATTAGGTGTTCTTCAATTAGTTTGTTCATAGATTCTTCCAAAGTTAGTTTGAAGGCTGTGCTGCTGCATAATGGCAATGAATTACCATCAGTACCTGTAACGCATGCAGCTGGTACGAAAGAGACACACGAAAATATGAAATTGCTGTTGGAAATACTTGACTACAGCAAATATAACTGGAATATCATTGGAGATTTAAAGGTGATTGACTTACTGCTTCGTTTCCAACTCGGATACACTAAATGTTGCTGTCTCTTGTGCGAATGGGACATCAGGGATAAGAAGTCTCACTACATTATAAAATTGAAGCCGTGACGTAAATCTCTCATTCCTGAGCAGAAAAATGTGTCAAATACTTCCTTAGTGAATCCTGAATAAGTGCATTTACCTATATTGCATATCAAATTGGGAGTCATGAAAAATTTTGTGAAAGCAATGAATAAAATCTCTGCTGCATTTATGTGGGCTACTTGAAATCTAGATTTTCCAACGTCAGTAATGTGAAAAAAGTATTTTTATAGAGGCACAAATAAGATTACTAATGGCTGACGAACATTTTGAGGAACTGCGAAATCCACTGAAAAAAGCAGCCTGGCAGCCATTCAAATATGTATAGCTATCGTGACGTAGTGACTGATCTTGTGAATTCATACAAAGCTAAGGGATGCAACATGTCTTTAAAAATTCACTTCTTAGACTCCCAACTAGAATTCTTCCCAGAAAATCTTGGGGCTGTGAGCGATGAGCATGGCGAGCATTTCCTCCAGCAGATTTATGCAATGGAAAAAGGGTTTCAAGGCAAATGGAGTCCCCTTGTGTTAGCTCACTACTGCGTGACCATGAAGAGAGAGATATTCCAAAATGAAAATATACTGGCAAATCATTATCTTCAACGTTTTAGGTAAGCCAGAATGGCATATTTCTTTATTATATAGATGCACGTTAAGTACAGATTTCATAAAACTTTATACGTCTGTCACACAAAAACCTGCCTGATGGAAAAAATCTAAAAACATATTCACATTCAGCATGAAAAGTACTTCTAGATTCAGCTAATTTTGTTCTTGTGAAAGATAAAAAGTTCATTTTTGTAGACCTGTTTGTGTTTTTGATGTTTTATTCACTACCACGAGTACTACAAATATATTATGGTATATATCGCAATGCACACCGGAGCTGCTTTTGCATAAAACGTCCGAGCAGCCACACTGTTCGCGCGCTCTCGCCTGACTGGCGCAACGTTCTTACTGGCGTGCGTATAAAGAAAACAAATGCATGTTGCTATGCGCGCTAAGCGCTGTGTTCTTGATGTGACATTTCAATGAAAATAACACATGATTATCATACAAGACCAGTGTAATTATTTTCTTTCTAATGTGTTTTGTTTGTTTTATACAGGGGGGTGTAACTTAATTTTTGATTTACTGACGTATTTGACTCTTAAAAAAGAGTCAGTAAACTGGAGATACGTGACTCCACCTTACTAACAATTAGAAGTGGGGATTCGTCGATCTGACTCAGAGCTCTTCAGAGGAGATTATTTGAACAAAACTGAAAACTGAATTTTTGAAGTTACGTTCCTCTGGTTTTTATACGACGAATTATGTGTGAACCATTCCTCACCCTGTTAGTTTTTTTTTCCTGGATGACCATGTATATACGTGGGTCAGTCAAAAACTTAGTTCCACTGGTTTGGAAGATATATCGTATGAGATATTGAGGACAGTTCTTGTATTTACATAAAAGTATAAAATCGCAGGGCGCTAGGTCTTGACTTCGAATAATTTCATTACCAAGTTCAACATTGTCCCTTGTCGTTGCAGTGGAGAGCCTTCTTGCTGGTAATCGTACTCAATATCCGTTCACCCATTCTTCAACATCGCACATCAGTCTGTGATCTCGTACTCAGTAGGGCTACACCTTCTTGGCCACAGGAAACGACTCACTGCACGCTCTTCCAGTTTGGACGGAAACTAATTTCATCAAAATGTTATGAGCAACTGCAACTTATTTTTGAGTTACCCTCGTGTGTGTGTGTATATTTATAAATATATTTATAAAAGTGTGTGTGTGTAACAGATATAACTTTTGCTCTCTTCCCGTGGTTATAGGCTATGATGGTGCGTTGCTCCTTGACCGCCATTTTCTCGCAGCATGGCTGTGAACAAGTTTTGGGAGGTGCAAGGGAGTTTATTCTGACACGCAGAGATCAGGTCTCCACTTATGCGTCTACCGTGCAGAGAAGAAAAAGTCTGTCTGTTCGGAGCATGCTTACAACTATTAGGCTACTACAAACCTCTGTCAAAATGCGCAGAAATTATATCTGTTGTAAATATCCGATATTCCTCTTCGCAGCTATCTCAAGTTTCTCACTTACCTTCGTTTTTTTCAATATCCATTGGAGTGGAGATCCAACACAAGCTGAATTAGCCTAATGCTTTTTTAACTATCTTATGTAAGCATAGGCGTGCATAGAACCTCTGATTGGGAGGTTTCCGTTGTGGAAAGAAAAACTACATTCCAAATTCTGTATCAGATAGGTAGAGAACATGGGCGTATTTAGGGTGGGTTCAGTCCCCTGAAAATCCCACTCCTGTGTAATTTGTTATGTAAATTTTAACCCGTAATCCTTGGATGTGGGGTAGATTCAATCCCAGTTTCTTTTTCATATTCTATGTTAATTCCGCTATCTGTCACCCATGAAGGCAATGCTACTGAGTACTTTCCTGCCAGTTGATTATTGACTGTTACACTTGATTGTTTTCTTGCAAGTGAAGAACAACGTAAACCCTGCTGTAATTTCAAACTGGGGTCTATGCCCCATGTTCAAGGTCACGTTATTGTTTTATTTCGAATTCCATGCACCACTGAGCATTTCACTTGATAATTCATAAGTAATCAGGAAAAGAAAACGACCATTTACAAAGGCTGTCGCAGAGAAGGTGAGACAGATTTTTTCCTGGCTTGGCAACACTGCCTATGGTTTCGGCATTAGTCGCGTCGTGTAGGATGACTCATTCTGTTTCCGCAGCAAGTTGTCACATGTTGCGAAACCACGTTAGTGAGCAGCTGTGTTAATTTACGTGGAACGTGTTTCGTTTACCCCTCCTGGTTTTTGTGTTTAACATTGCTTTTCGCGATGAGTATTCAAGATGAACAGCGACATGCCATACAATTTTGTTGGCGTTTAGGGAAAAGTGCTGCGGAAACATATGCAATGCTTCAACAGGCATATGCCGATCAAGACAGACTGACTAGAGCCACAGTGTACCGATGGCACAAGTTGTTCGAAGATGGGCGCGAATTAGGCGCTTTGCTTCCGCATCCTGGACAAAGACCGTCCGTGATTAACGAGACGCTAGTGAATACTGTTGCAGCAATTATTCGTGATGATAAGCATATGTCTGTGAGAGAGCTAAGTGCACGAAGCATACAGCATACAGCCCGGACCTTGCACCCTGCGACCTTTGGCTATTTCTACTTTTTACGAACAAAGAAGTGATCACCGCAGCGCAAGTTTTCTTCAGTTCCCTACCTGACAACGAATTTTCAAAGACATTCACAAAGTGGCAGGAGCTTATGGACGCTTGCTTAGCTGTCAATGGTGCCTATTTTGAAAAAGATGTACGTCTACTCGATATGGCTGATTCTGAATAAAAGATTTGTGGTTTGTAATTTTTTTGTTTCATTTTAATGATTCTTGGAGGGGTCCATGTACACGCTTGTCTTTTAACTGCTACACAGTCACAACTTTTTGACATATTGCGCTCATTTTGGTCTCAATCGGCAACTAATGAACCAAATTTTAATCCTAGTACATTTGCTAGCCAATGGAGGTCGCTGTTTTCCTATACAGGAATTAGTCTCACCTTCTCTGCAACAGCCTTTGTAATTAAGTCATTGGCAAAGCAGTTAACAGAACCACATATGACAAGCAGTGGGTTAAATAGCCATGTATGTGGATACTTCAGAAATTATGTTTTCCAAAACTGCATAAATTCAGTCGAAACATTTGGTTTCATAACAATAGTATTTGTGCCAATAGAGGCATTACTGTTGATCATTACCTCTTACCTTTCGCCGCGATGAGGATGAATGAGCAACTGATGGCATGGACGGGATGGGACAAACACAATCATGCATCAATGCCGTAACCGTGATTCGAACCTAAGACTTCTGGTTCTCGTAACACGATTTAACACGTGTCTCTTTCAATCTTCACCCTCACAATTAATCTCAAGTGTTTTGAAGATACTCAAGCAAATTACACACATACACACACAAACAACACTGTTGCATGTGAGTTGTATGAATATTTAGAAAGCCAGTTTCATTCGTACCTTGAAACTTTTAGATAAATATATTACATATCTGTGATTTCTTTAACCTATGTGTGAAAAATTATTTCACATATATGTCCGCCATTATTGACTTCGCTCTTAAGAGATTTTGCCACGACATTCATCATTTGTGCACGGATGTTCTCCTAGAGCTGATGGGTGTCTGGGGTTTGTTGGCATGCATTCGTTCTTTGAGAGTGTTGCCCACGAGACGAGACGAGACGAGACTTTGGCCTGTCTCGTCCCGTCTCGTGAGAATGATGTCTCGTCTCGAAAATATTCGTTCGTCTCGTCCCGAATAGCTTTGTCCCGTCCAGTCTCGTCTCGTTTTGTCTAGTCTCGTCTCGTAAAATTAATGTGGCATATCATGCCAACAAAAGTTAAAAGTGGGAGAAACATTATTCCCTAAAGTGGGTTAAACCTTTAAAACATTTTGTTCACTGTACCGTCAGAAAAAATAAGGTTTGTTAACTACAAGGACGTTAATATTTAGTCTAAAATAAAGTTTGTGGATTACTAATAGCTAGATAGTTTATGGAATCTGTCTTGTATTTCTGACGTCCATCCACTCTTTATCCATCGTACACTAAGGGAACTTTCGCACAGAAGAAACATGCGACAGGAGACAATTCGCATGGTTGTAATCTTAGAAAGTTACAAGCGACACGAACGAACCCCTTCCGTCTAGGCAAGTATTCACCGCATATGCACCAGCAACAGACCGAGACGGCACACCGCACGATGTTAAGAAAACGACCAAGTTTCAGCTACACGTGCAGCTTGTCGTATTACTTCGGTTTGGAAGGGTACATTTACTGAAGTTTCGTTTCCAAGAGCCTGTTGCTTTGGTCTTCAAACTCCCTTAAAGTGACCGTTCAGAGCGAAGTGACAAGCGACACGGTAGTTTCACACTTTCACCGCGCACGCCCAAACAACAGTCCGAGAGAACACGACACACGGTATTCATGAAACGGCCTAATCCGAACAACAGGGAAGCTAAAATCGACACGAGCAGTTTGATGAGTCGCTTCGGTTCGAAAGATTTCATGTAAGGGAGATTTGACACCGAAGCGACAAGCGACACGCGACACATGCCGCTTGGGAACGAGCCCATCAACAGGAACATTGCACACCGAAGCGGCACAAGAGGCTGCACAAGCCCGCATTCGATAGGTGGAATCCCCAAGCGATACAGGCCTTCCCGATGGCGCAGTGGGTAATCAAGGGGTCCCGGGTTCGATACCCGGTGGAGGCATATAGTGGTTCGGATCCCACTTTAAACTGTAGGTCCAGTCTCGATTAGCCTTACTGTGCATAAAGTGGACTTAAAACAACAACTCAACCAACCAACCAACCCAAGCGACACGGGAGCAGTACCGGATCTACAAGCCGCAAAACCCCGCAGTGCGAGGGGTTGGGGGGGAGGAAGGCGAAGAAAATTAAGCCTTTAGGGGATCCTTGGTGTTGACATAGTAGAGGGTACGTATATGAGTATATTGAAAATAAACGTAGGGATACAGAAACGAATACAATATATACAGGTAGAGGAAAAATTCCCCGTGCATATAGCACCGTGCCATGAAGACACACTCAGGGTGTATTGGGGGGTAGGGTCCCACGTATTCTAGATGTTGGCCATCTTGAAGATGATGTGATCAGCATCACTCTCCAGCCACCTTTAACCCCGCCAGGTTCCCGTTGATTTGAGGCTGGCTGGGCCCTAGACACGTTTTATGCGGGGACAAGGACGGAAAAATTCCGACCTTGGTTCATCCACCCCGAGTCTTCCGCGTAGCAGTCAGCCTAGAATTAAATCAGACTAGAATTTCGGGAGAAATGCAGTGGTGAAGGATTTTGAATCTATTTTTAATGAGAATAAAGTTGTGACTGCATGATTGTAACAAATCTCTCATTTTCCAGGTGTGAGAAAACAGTGTCACGTATATGTCACATTAACCCCTTCCCATTTTTTAAAAAAATAGTTGTATTCAATATGACGGACGTCCGCTTGGAACACACCAAAATAGTTTCTCCTAGGCCTAATCTGTTTCTATGTTTCTATCTCACCAATTTTACCCAGCCTTACTCCTTTACTTTTTGTAAGGGGTGTTAAGGTACTTTTGAATTACTCTGTAGGCCCTTATATGTGACTTTGTCAACATGAGATCAAGAATTTTACACGCTATATACCGGGTGATCCGTTTGAGATGTCAGAAAAGTAAACCTTTACACACAAGAGGTTAATGTACGTATCTCCAAGCAGCTTGTTGTAATATGAGCAGAAAGGATGTAAGTTTAGAATGACTGGAGGTTTACAGACTTCAGCCACGTGGCGGCGCTAATATGCATGGTAACAAAGGTGGTGACCACGTCACAACAGCTCACACAGTATGTCGTATGGTATGCGAATTTCCGAGTACATACTTACATGCTACTGCCGCCACTCAGCTGAAGTCAGTATACTTCTAATCACTCCAAACTTACACCCTTACTGGTTATATTACAACAAACTGCTCAGAGATAGTAAATCACATCAACCTCTTGGGTATAAAGATTTACTTTTCTGACATCTCAAACGGATCACCCTACCTATGTATATATATATATATATATATATATATATATATATATATATATGTATATATATGTATATTATATATATATATATATATATATATATATATATATATATATAGAGAGAGAGAGAGAGAGAATGAGTCTATAACCGGGCATTCCCCGCGCATGCGCTAGCAATAGATTATGGCCCACCGTGTACAACTGATCAAGGAACTCTCCTAAAGAAAATACCCATGCTCAATCTGGAAATTAAATTCGAAGCCTTCTGGTGGAAATGTGGTGAATGAACGGCTGTAGGCCACTGACATGCCAATTGTCCTATCTAGTTCGCTGCAGTTTTTGACTCTCCTTGGACTCGCGTGCCTAGTTGGTTGCAGAGTGCAACACCGACTCGTCGACTTCGTTGATTTGGTGTCGTGTAGTGTATTTGGTGTCTGCACCGTTTGCACTACGTTCTTGAGCGGTGTAGGGTGTGGCGTATGGTCACGTGGTGCGGCTGTATTACTTCATCTTGTATTAGTATCTATATTTTGTAATGTAGACGGAATTAATATACGAGCGCCGTACCGAAAGTAATGCAAAAGTGGTCATAACCTCTTTATTAACTGATGTGGATCGTTGAAATTGCACATATAGTAGGGGTGACTCTTCCTCCGTACAAACCAGCTACTCAACGTAGTCTCCACTTAAAGCGATGCATTTGCACCATCGTTGAACCCAACTCTCGAATCCTTTTTGAAAAAAGTCCGGTGTGCACTGTCGCATCCACTTCTTCACAGCCACTTTCACCTCATCTGTGTCATCACGACGTTGTCCCCGAATACTGTCCGTCATTGGACGATTCGTGTCGGTGTTCACAGTTGATGGTTTCCACTGCGCGGTTTGTCTTCAATGCTGGTTTCCCCTTCCTTAAACTTCTTCATCCACCTGTGTGTCAATGGTGTCATCTCCGTACACATTCTGTAGCCTTCTGTGGATGTCGGACAGCCTGCACCCCTTCTACGCCAAGAACTCCATGACAGCACGTTGCTTCTGCTTGGAATCCATTATTCAGCAGCAAGGAAGACAAAGATTCTGAAATACCTGTATAGAGGAAGAGTCACTCCAACTACATGTGCAACTTGAACGATTTACATCAGTTAATAAAGAGGTTATGGCCACATTTGCATTACTTTCGGTACGGATCTCGTCTCGTAATGCTAACCAATGAAATGTACACTCAAAGGCAAAAGAAATGGTAGACGACTTGTCCACCACCCTTTTATTTCAGTCTGTTTTCCATAATGTGAGGATCGTGAATTCAAAGGCAGAGGAGACCGTCTACTTAGAATCAACAGAATTCTATTCATTAAAACAACACAGGATGTGAAATAAAAAGGTAATGAATAAAGTGATGGACAATTTGGCTACTATTATCTTTGCCGTTTACTGTACATTTAAAGGAGCAGACAGGCATTTGTTCAATCGTTGAACTTGAACACAGCTGTTCTTGCGTCCAGCGTCTAGTTGGTTCAACATAATTTCCTTGCACCAGTGTAGGAACCTAGTGTCAAAAAATGCAGCAAACTAGGCGGGGCCAATGTGATTTTTACAATGTTCCTTGCATTTTATCCCCCTTTGATTCAGCATAAAATGAAGCCAGACGTGTTGGAAGCGAAGTATCAGTCTCAGCATTGCCAGGTCCTAAACCAACAAGATATAAGCTTGAACTACAGGCAGTGTTGATACCACAGAAAAAATATAGGGGTGGGATATTTTCTATGGGCACACGTATTTAGTATATGCCTAAATAACACAAAAATGTGTATATTTGTAATGAAAGACCATTAGCAACTTTTCTTGTTTGTTGCAGGACGCTTGCTCCTTCCCCACTCTGGTATCTTCACTGACCACACTGTGGCGTTAGTGTCGCTGTCACTATGGAGCCTGGATCTGAGGTACAGTGTTTGTGGACACTGTCGGAAACAAGCACTCGCTCCCCCTCCCCAAAGGGCTTTAATAAGTTAGAAGCTCTACGGAGGAAGTTGTTCTTTCCACGACTGTCCACTCGTCTGTACAACGTGATGCGTAGCCAAGTGCTTTGTTCATTCTAAAGGAAAATTTTGAATTTTCAGAATGTTGTCATGTGTTGCGAATCCAATGTGGACTCAGTGAGGTGTTAAGAAGTTGGAAACATAATTCGTGCACAGTTTTTACTTACGACTGTGAGCAGAAATACAGGATGGTCCAAAAAGGACTTTACAATTTTATATGATGAATAAAAAGTAAACATCAAGGGGTGTCAGATCAGATGCAATTATATTATACACCTGGAAATCGGTTATTTAGGATATCTCGGACTTCGTTGAGGTAGTGAGGTGGTGCGCAATCTTGTTGGGAGCGGATATGGTCAAAACACAAATGACGTTGCTCTTGACCTGTGAAAGCAGCCATTTTTAACGGAACTGCCGCTGGCACTTGTAGTGGCGGAATTAGGTACTATTTCACAACGCTAGTCAAACTTGGTTTATTTCCTTTCGAAATGACACCACAACCAGTTCTGTAACGTTTCCGAATATATATTTTGTTTATTCACTTACAAAGTTGTAAATTCCTTTTTGGACCACCTTGTATACATCGTGATTTCTTTCTAGGCACAGACATACAGAGTCATCCTGAAGTTCACCCATTAAAAAAACAAGTAATACAATATTGAAACTTAAAAAAAACAACTATTCAATGTTTCAACACAAGCGCGGGAGACCAGACAAACTGATCAGATGTTGACAGCTTACTGTCCCATGATATTTTCCAGAAAAACACAGGTCGATGCTCGATAGATTCGTGTTTTTTTTTTATGGAACAAGTTTGTAACGTGTACTGTTTTGAGATTCATAGGACACAGTCATTGCACAATTGGAACAGTATCTATAACTCGTATAGTGTTAAGAAATTGACTTTTGCTGTTATGAAATTCACGACTATAATTAGTGATAACGATGCAGAATAAGTTGCGGATAGTGCTATATATTGTTCGAATGCTTGAAGCTATGGGCATTACAATATATCCAAAAATCTTTACGTTTTTCACAATATGGAACCTCAACTTTAAAAATGGAAGCCTTGAAGGTTCCTCAATTCGTACAAAGAATCTGGATCACTCCTGCTTCATGACCCATAATCATAAGAAATCGCGATATAACACCCAGGGCGATTAAGAAAAAGTGTGCCAAGAGAAATCAGATTCAACACAGAATAATTTGAGATAAGGAACATAGGATCGGAGAAGCCACCGTAACGAGATATGGACTGAAACATATCCAGCTCTGCCATGTATCATCGTCCTTAGGAATTACTTGTAAGTAACATGTATGGACAGGTAGTGACACTGATGATGACGTACAATGAATAGCGACATTTATTGGCATTGATTCACTCGTATAAGTTACACGCATCCCATTTCAAAACTAGTTTCATAATATTGGCAAACAGGTGTTATCAGGTACCGAACAACAGTTGTTCAAAATGGGGACGACCAACCAGAATGCAAACATACCCTGCAGTGTACGAGATTTTGCAGGACCCTTTCAAATATCCCTGACGTGTTACGAATCACATTACAAGCGGCGACAACTAATTCCATGCCTGTATCCAAATCGGTCTCATAAACAAACCGACCTCCGTGGCGGAGTGGTTAACGCAGCGCGCTACGGAGCCAGGGGTCTCGGGTTCGAATTCCGGCCTGGGCATGGGTATTTGTAAGTGAGTAGTCCCTTCATCAATTTCATCATATCATAACTCATCCTCACGATTAGCCAATAGTTGCATAAAAGCGAAGTGAAATAAACCAAAAATCAATCAATCAAATCTCATGAACAAGTCACTTGAGATATCCCCAGACGAAATCTCGAATGGATTCAGGTCGGTCGACCTCGAAGGCCAGGGAATAGAGCCTGCCCGTCCAATCCAGTGAGTAGGAAAGGTAACATACAGATGATTTTAGTCTTCCACACTGAAGTGAGGCAGAGCTACGTATCTCGGTACGCTGTCTTCTTTGACCCTATTTTCCCTATCGCAAATTGTTCAATGGTGAATCACCTATTTTCTGTTCTCTTTTTGCATGTTTATACTGAATAACCCTGTATATTAACACTAGCTGCTTCTATGATTGCATAGTTCATTCTTGTGCGTTTTAGAAATATATACGAGTATTTAGTTTCTTTCTCAGTTAAAGTCTCTAACCTACAGACATCTAAAAGTAGTACAAATTAAAAGTTGTAACGTTGAGCACTATCATAACTAGAGCACGGATTTTCTAAGCGCTAAAATTACAGAAACAAGCTGGGAAAAAGTCACTAAAATTTTGGAAAGGTAAATGATATTGAATAGCATGATAATGAAAGATCTATCATCAGTTAACATAGGCGTCGCTAGTTTCAATATATTCGGGGGCAGGCGACCATTAGGCGCAGATCCGTATGCATTTCTGGGAGAAGAACAAAGCAAGTGGTCGTATAAACAACATGGAAAACAAACCACCCTTGAATTAACCGAAACTGTTATTCTTATTATTTTGTCAGTGTAATTTTCATCATCACTATGAAAAATAATAATAATATTTACAAGAAGGCATTACAAAAGTGAACATCATTAGTGGGGTGTAGTGAATTAATAAAAATCATACTCATAGAAATTTAAGAAAAATGATTAGGCTTACTTTAAAAATAAATGACCTTATCATTATATCTTTAAGATGCGCATTTTTCCTTCTCAGCAAGTATCAGAAATAAATTTATTTTAGGTTATGGCACCAGAGAATGTTTCATGAAACGATGTGAAATATTCTGTGCAACGGTTCGACTCTTCTCCATCTATCTGCGGAATGTTTATGCACAGATTAGACAGTCAGTATCATCATCCTCACTGTTACTGTTCAGTCGTCATGTTGAATGTAGTCTCTGTTCTCCACTGAAACCTTATCTCTCACAGAAGCCCCAGAAACATCGTTCTGTTTCCTGACTGGCTCGTATCTCAGCTTCTTATTATCCACTGCATCCATCGCCGTCTTCGTGGCATCTTTATCTCATGTATCCAGGGCCCCGTCTTCAACAGAAACGAAAAGCATGAGAGAACGAAATTAGGAACAACCCTCAATCTAACATGGCGGCCTCCACCTTTCCCAACAACGAACCTGACGGCACAGAAAGTACAAAGCCAATCTCATGCAGAGAAAATCAAATCAACGATTACACCAGGCGTAAAGGACTTGTACAGACATTGCAATAACTAATCTTGCCAAGAGAGCGAAAAGCTTCGTGAAACCGAAACAGGAGCTTCCTGGATCACTAAAAATTCACAACTGGCTCTGTTTGCCTTCCCCTACACACACGCGCGTTGGCTCCGATAACGTTTCTGACCGAGAAATTGAAGGGGACGAAATTTGGGTCTCCCTACCTTACTGAAAAATAAATCGATATTAATATGCCTGAATTGTCAAGGTCAGAAATTGCAAATATTGAAAGCAAAGGACTTTGATTTCATGAATATTTAGTTTGCAAAGACAGAGAGAGACTACCCTTCATATTCAAATAGACACTATTGTTTTGAAGGAAGAAAGAGTTTGAGGATTTTCGACTTTCTTAATTTTTCTGGGGCTGCTTTCCCAAGGAGAAAAGCCACCACACGCCGCTGTGCAGGAAGCTGAAGAGAATGAGGGAAAGGAAGAAAAATAAGTTACAAGGAGAGAGATGAAAGGAAAGATAAGATAAACAAAAAGACGAAGGAAGGGAAAAAATAAACTAATTGAAGAGATAGGAAGAAAAGCCAAAGAAAGATCTCCACAAAACAGAAGACTATGGAGTTGTCAACTATGAACAATCAACGCTACATTTTTCGCTTAATACTTCGAAATTTCATTGTAAATGTTTCTAATATCATTATGGTTGAAATACAATAAAAACAAATTGTCATTTCATTCCCGCTCAATTTATTTCCAGTAGCTATTATGCAATTTTCAATTTCCATGCAGACATGGATAATAAATTTCCAAGAACTATTTGGAACTCAATATTTGTTCGAATGGGCAATTTTGTACCCAGCTAGACTTCGTGACAAACGGGCACTGTTGCATAAGCAATGGTATGGGTGATGGGAACATTCTCTGCTTAATATCTAGAAAAATACAATCTCAATTTTGTAAAGAAATTCGAGGAAGAAGGAGGATGATTCATTTAATTATGTCAATTTCTTCATATGTATGTACGAATAGCCATTTTGAATGAATTGTCCATACAACATCAGTCACTGCACATCCTTGCAACCGTAATACGTAATTTTAGTTGCAATCATAGGCGAATCTAGACTCTTCTTCCCAGTGTGCGAATTAACAGGAGGAGATGCCGGGATCCCCCCCCCCTCGCAGAAGAAAAAAAACTCACAGGGATGTTCTTATCCCCGCCAAAGAAAATTTAATTGGAAGCATATACGTAGTGTACCATTTCTTAACTATGGAACAAACGTCACTGAAAAATCATTCGAGAAAACAGTTAATTAACCTTTGAGACAATTGTATCCTGTTTCGCGTCTGAAGTTTTCTTCCCATTCCCAATAAAGTACTAAAGTCAATAGACATTTGGTCAAGTTTTCTTGGTGTTACTAGTTCAATAGCTCTTTTGTGTATCGGTTTTCTTAGAATGTAAGTACACTGTTTCTAAATTACTACTAAATGTTATCATAAGATTTACTGTCCTTGGTATTTAGAACTGGCACGCAACAGTGGAGTTTACTAACTGGTAACACACAAATTTGCATACCTAACCCCTCCCACCCGAGGCAAGGGACACTGATTGGGGGCACCCCCCAAAAGCAAAAAGCGTAATCCGCACACTGCTTTTTCCCAGAGAAGGGCAAATAATGTGCTGTGAGCATATAAGTTGTAACACTGATACGGTGATATAATGAGCAGATTTTTCTAGATATTAAAAAGCCTTAAATATATAGACAGTTACATGGGACCAGTTTCAAGTCCAATTCTTGGTCAGATATACTAATCGGGACTGGACCTTCAAAGCGAAATCCGAAACACTGGACAATGAACCTCCGCCAGTAAACAAACCCAGGCTCATTTGGTCATAAGATGATAGCACGGGTTTTGTTTGTTGTAGAGTGAGAGAGAGAAAAATTTTAATACGAGTATTAATTTCTTCACGGGAAACTGTCACAAACGTCGCAAATATTTGACCTATAATGGTCTCGCTTTGTGTTATTAGTTACCAGTTAACCTTATTGCCTTGTAGTTAACAAGTCCCTGATTGAATTTCCGGTGTCGGCTTTTTTAAGTGTTTAGTTAATCTAATCACGATTAATACATTTGTACTAAACTTAATTTCATTTTCTTACTATTTGGACATGGATGGCTCCAACAACTTCTGTTCGATGTAATATCATGCTATCTACACTTAGTCATCCATTTTGAGAGGAGGGACGTGCCCCCATGCCCCTTCCGCTAAATCCGCCCATGGATATAATAAAATGCGTTCGTTATTCGCTACAACTTGCTTATGTATCGAGAAACCTCAAAATCCGTTCAGAGAAACGAAATGGGTCCAATCCGTGGTCTAGTTATAATTATTGTGCATTCCTAATGTTTATTAAAATTACCTTTTTATTATACGGAAGACTTCTACTGAGGAAACAAGCTGCATTTGATGCCATCTTGGATAATTACACTACACAATTTAGTAAAATGACCACAATTATTTTTGATATGGTGCTGCTGATAAACACTACAAATTTGGACTAACTTATACGCCAAAGACATAGTAACAAATTCTTGACGGTACATTGTTGTGCTACCATTGTTGATCCAAATTTAAGATTCTCAAGTACTTAAATTAATTAATAGTATATTAATTATAAAGCATTTATGTAACCAACGATGATAAGGTATTTCAGAAAAGATTTTCAAGGACGCGGAGGATAATGAAAACACCGCATTGTAGCCTAACTTTAGGAAACATCAAAAGTCACAAAAACTGAAGGCCTAAAAAGAATTTTCAGAAAACTATTATGTATTATGCATTAATGTATTGGAATGTAAGAAATACGAAAACTATAAAATAGAAGAGAATAACTGAAATTCAGTTCTGCAAACCCAAGGAAATTAAAATATCTTTATTAATATAATTGTTTTCGGCAAGTGCATTGAGCGCCGTCATCGTGAAGTCAAAGATCGTAGTAGGGATTGGGTGCCAAAAATGAAGGTGGCCAGGACAATTTACTTTCTCTTTAGTAGACATGTTTAAGTTAGAGTTCTTGTTTTAGCTCCACTTTTATGCACAGAGGCTAATCGGGACTGGGACCTACACTATGTGCCTCCGCCGGGTGTTAGTACAAAAGGCTTAGTATTAAGAGGCCAGAGTGCAGGGGCAAAAGTGGGGTGGGGTTGGGGGGTAACTCCCTCTAATCGCCGCCACTGCTCGTAATCTTGCATAAATGCATGCCTCGTTACGCAACAAGCACATTCATTTACAAAATTCAAATTTTCACAAATTTGAAAAATCATTAATGTTATTTTCATCTTCACTTGCTGGAGGTATATTTTTAAAAGTTTCAAAGAGAAAGCCTGTGCTTGATATTGGAAATGACTTACCCGTATGCCTACTTCAGCATGATGTAGCTCATTTGAAAGAGATTGGCCTTGAAAAGCGCTGTACAAAATAGAGCTTCAAGAGGATGCTTCATTAAAATGTTCTTAATTGAGAAGTGGGGCGAGATTACACTTTGAACATTGCTTGCGAGCCGCCTTGTGTAAGTACGTCTGAGTACCTTTTGACAGCAATGTTCGAACCAAAGAAAATGCAGAGGTGGAAACTTCAGAACTACTGATCAGTGGCAGCGAATAGTGGGGCGTGGTGGGGCATTTGCTCCCCCCTCCACACACACACTTCTTGCTAAGCCTTGTTTACAAAGAAAATTTGTACTGTCCTTGCGCCCCCCCCCCCCCCGTTTTGGCACCCAATCGCGCTACTGGTGTCAATGTAGAGCCCACCCGTTTACTTTGTTAACGTCCAAGAACTGAAGAAAGCCGCCGCCACGAACGTGGATGGGGATAAACAGTGTCCGAGTTGTTTTCGTCCAATCACACTCAACCTTCAGCCAATGGGTGCAGCTGTCATTCGGCTCGTCTGCTCCACGTGGAGTCTCAGTCACATGACTGCGAATACGCTGTTGCCGTACTTTGCAACTTCAATGTGGAGACAGTAGGAAAGTGCTTGTGCGCGTAATGGCCAAGGTGGCGTAGAATAGATGTGGAGAGTAGATGTGTGGCAACACTGTGCTTTGAATGTGATTGATGCAGCTGGTGGGCGCGGTCCGTGGACTCCAAAGCCAGTCGATCTTTAACTAAGCTAGCGCGTCGACTAGTTGCAGCATGCTGTCCTTCCTGTAGCCGTATTTCAGAAAAATTTGTCACAGGAAAATCGTCGCTGTACGTAGAGTTGAAAAGTATTCCAAAAAAGACTATTTGGGGGGGGGGGGGGGAGGGGTAGGAAACAGTTTTTTCCGCGGATTTTTTGTTGGATTTTTTTGCAAAATTTGGCATTAGGTAGGGACCTTCTTCTCTGTAGAAGCGTATCAATCCCTAAGATTATATATTTATTTTATAAAGCCTCTCTGAATGCTTCACGTTGACCAAAGCATTCACTCGTTTTTCTCAGTTGTTTCAGCCTCTGAGGCATGTAAACAATGCACAGTGTTGTGCTATGCAAACCTCCTGAGCTATTCAGGAAACAGGTAGTTTCTTCTGCTTATGGAGTCAGCAGTTTGCATAGCGGCAATTAAATAACACGATTCGGCATGGAGGAAGAGCTCCATGGCCTAGGGATATAGAGAGGAGACAAGCGGAGAGCGGACAGACTTTGGATTGAGTGGAGAAGGGAGAAGAGGTTAGGAGAGCAGTAGGGCAGAAGTGAGACGACGCTCTGGTCAACCAATAGAGAAGCCAACAGAGGACTTCGTATATTTTATTCATCATAATAAATCAGATAGACAGGTAACTATCCTAACACCCAGCCATGATTCAGGTTCAAAGGTTCACAAAGCCCAACGAGTGACCATTGTCTTTTCTGCAGTTTAGTTCCTTAATTTTATTTGTACCTTTCGTATTGCCAAGCGTTAACTCGTCATGCCAATGACGAGTGCTCTCATCAGAGGATGAATGATGAGTAACTTACATCTCCCAGCAATTAATTGCACAATGACTGGTTCAAATCCCATCATTCTTTAGAATGGTACGGAAGGAAGGAAAACTGTTTGAGGAAATCTAATAGCTACAACATGAGAAAGACAAAGTTCTACTACAAAAAACTAAATTGGTCCCTTCTTTAGCATTCCTTGGCACTTTCCCTTTCTTTTCAACTGATAGCTCCACTGAGCTCACGACTCGAATTGAAATGTACAAGGGCCAGATAATTATTTATTACTGCCCACACACATTGATAAGATGCCATCCAACAAATGTCAAACATACAAGGCACGTCCAGAAAGTAAGTTCCGTTTCAATTTATCTCCGCTGCAGCGCTGCGATCGCAGTTCCGCACATGCGCGGTAGACGCTCTGTATCAAGGAGAAGAAACGTGAGCCATTTGGAGATCGCTGTCAGTCACGTACGCTTTGTTGTGCTTCTTTACAATGTCGGTGTTGATTGAAAATCCCGCCGCTTGTGAAATCAGATCTGTGATTCGTTTTCTGAATGCGAGGAAAGTGAAACCAAGTGAAATTTATCGGCAAATTTGCGATGTTTACGGACCAAATGCGATGAGTGATTCAATGGTGAGAAGATGGGTCCGACAGTTCAATGACGGACGTAGTGATGTGCACGATGAAGAACGAAGTGGGCGTCAATCTTTGGTTACAGAAGAACTGGTTCACGCGATTGATGACAAGATCCAGGAAAACCGAAGGTTTACAATTAGTGCTCTCGTTATGGAATTTCCCCAAATTTCACGATCACTAATGCCGCGCAATACAGAATAAGCGCCGAGGATTGCTGTCAAAAGGTGTTGTTTTTCTTCACGACAACGCACGACCACACACTGCAAATGTGACGAAAAACCTCCTACAGGGATTTGGCTGGGACGTGTTTGACCATCCTCCGTACAGCCCTGACCTCGCTCCTAGCGACTTTCATCTGTTCTTACAGCTCAAGTCTTTCCTTGGCGGTCAACACTTCAACAATGACGACGAGCTGAAAGAAACTGTTTCCAACTGGTTGAAGACACAGGCGGCAAATTTCTATGAAGAAGGTATACAAAAACTTGTGCCACGCTATGACAAATGCCTGCAAAATTTCGGCAGTTATGTGGAAAAGTAGTTTAAGAGTTGTAGAAGTTTGTGCAATAAATAACTTTTCTGTATCTGTACACAATTTAATTTTATTACCAAACGGAACTTACTTTCTGGACGTGCCTTGTATTGTTAATTTCCATCATTGTTGTTGGCACTTCTTGACCACTCTCGAACATATCCTCTTGATTTTTGCTGTTTTGACTGAACATAACTTAATGTGAACCCACAAAAAATTGAAGTGCAATGACTGTCATGCCATCCCAAACAATAACTAACTAACTAACTCATGGCTGCAGCAACACAGGCCTTCCATCTGTCCCTATCTTGAGCAAGATCTATATACTCTTTTCCATCCCTACCGATTTCCTTCAGGTCCATCTCAACGTTGTCCCTCCATCTTCGTCTTGGCCTTCCTATAGGTCTGTTACCATCAGGTTTCCCAACAAGAATCCTGTAAACTCCTCTTTCCTCTCCCATTCGTGCCACATGGGCTGCCCACCTAAGTCTTCTTGATTTAATTATTCTAATAATATCTGGACATGAATACAAATTATGTAGTTCTAAATTATGTAACCTTCTCCACTCTCCTGTCTTCTCATCCCTTTTAGGTCCAAATATTTTCCTAAGGATCTTATTTTCAAATACTCTCAATTTATGTTCCTCTTTCAATGTGAGAGACCAAGTTTCACACCCATATAATACTACAGGCAATATTACTGTTTTGTATATTTTAACTTTTAATTTTATTAGATATTAAAAGAGAAGACAAAAGTTTATGAAGAGAGAAGTAACATGCATTTCCTGAATTAAGCCTACTTTTTATTTCCTCTTGAATATCATTTTTATTTGTTAATATTACTCAAGTAAACACATTTTTTATTGCCAACGAAATTAGAATAATTTAGGGTATCTTTGCCATTGCTATTTCCAATATGACATCAGTTTTTCTACATTGGCTCTAGTTTTCGAGAAATGGTTGTCCTTTAAAAAACATAAAATAACCTGGCACTTGACGCCCCCTGAGATTTCTGGAAGGAGTTAATGTAAGCCGAGTGTTGAAATTGTAACAATATTTGGTGTCACAAAGTATTATTTCTGTCACTTACAGGCCGTAATAATTATTATTATAGTTGCTGTGATTTACGGCCTGTAAGCCTGGTTATTATAATAATAATTATAGTATTATTATTTGAAATAGGGTTACAATTAAGCTTACAATCTATTTTGCACTGATTTTATCAAAGTATAAAAAACTGTTTTATGCCCTACATGAATTATTGTTAATTATGCAGTTATGAAAATTGTATATAGATATAGTAGAAAGTGCATTAAAACTCAGTTTATAGCAACAAAATACGTTTATTATGGTGTATTTAAAGGGAATGCCTAAAAGTACTATACAGTACAGTAAAATGTAAAGCAATACGACGAATACGATTGTTGGCTTCTGGCCAGTTTTAAAACCTTGCATTCTGCTTTTTTTTTTTTTTTTTTTTGGCCATTTGCCTGTCCAGAAGTCCGGCTTATCGGGGTCCGAATTAATGAGGTTTTACTGTAATAATGACAGCATCAGCAGAAACAATATAAATAAAAGCAATAATAATAGCAGCAATAACAGAAATATTAATAATAATAATGATAATAATAATAAAAGCTTCTATGACCCTGTGGCGTATTCTGAAAATTTGACCTGGTTTAGCGTAAATATTCTTATGTGTTGTATATATGAATGAATTACACACCCCATTAAGATTAATTAGTGTAATGGAAATAAAACACGAATGCAAGCATGGAAGTAAAACTAATAAAATAAGTTCGACAACCTCAAAATTTCCGGTAATTTCTATATTTTTCATAAAATCTCTCATTTTACCTAAAATGGAACCTACATTTCTCTGCACTAAAGGGAATTTCACTGTCTTTGTCGAGCGCTGTACAAAAAGTAGGAAGGAACAAGCAGTTTTCTCCTGCCAAAGCTGTTTGCAGCGGCGGAAGTGGCGCCCGGAGACAGCGTGTGTTTAAATAGGCAATCGCTTCGGCTCCCTCGCCCTTTCATCGTCAGAAGGGTGCGATGCGATGGAGAACGATCCGTTGTCTTACATAAACCCAGGAATTTTATAAAAATTCAATTCCAGTGTAGGAGAGAAAATCAGCAAGAGTAAACGGGTTCTGGACAGTAAAGAACCATTTTATGTTTAAAGTAATTAAATACAGTCCAGGAACCTTTTTTTCGGATCAGTTTAAACACGGTCCAAGTTCGCTATTCGAATGACAATAATACGTAACTTGGACCGAATTTAAAATGTGCGACAAAGAAGTTTCCGGTTGTAACGCTCAATTTGGTTGCAATCAGCACAATGTTCCTAATTTAATTTGGAAGGATGCGTTACTGGTTAGGAACAGGCTCTTGCAGTAAAAATCCAAGTACAAGCATTCACAATTGTTCGTATTTGCACCGTTCCTACAGCTTAGAAGCACTGCAGGTCTCAGCAACGCACTAATATGCAGGAAAGGTGCAAAAAGCCCTATAGAAAAATAAATAATAGGGTTCGGTGCGGATACCAATTGCTTGAATTACCGCAGAATTTTACTAGTTAATGCACAATGGTATTGTTCAACGTATGCTTACTCTTGCTATCGATGGTTCATGTTACGAATGACTCAACGTAATGTCACAATACATCAAGCGACACAGATGTTCACGCATGTTCTTTATATTGCACCAAAGATGCAAATTACTTTCATTAGGTTTAGTAATCTGCATGCACTAAATACTCTTATTACTATGATACTTCTGATAGAATACGAACGTACGTGTGTTATGACTAGCTTCTTATTGCACGTCCTTTACAATTATTCACTAAGAAATATTGTCCTTCATTAAGACACAAGGCTTGCAACTGAAGTCGGTAAATATAAAGATATGGCAGTGGAAGGCTTAAGCCGTAAAATTGTAGGTTTAGATAAATTATACGTAAAAGCCTTGATAGTATAGAGGTTTATTTAACAACATAATGCGTGATGGGCTTGAGACTATACAGACTGTTAAGTTTTGCAAATGGACAACGTGTGGATGATCTGGAACTTGATGTCTGACCAGAGGGGGCCACTCCGCGACTTGCACTTTATTGGCTAGAGCTTGTGACGTCACCAAGAGGACACGAGCGGAAGAAATCTATGCGTAGAATGTAGCAGATGGCACATGAAACGCTGTGTTTTCATGCATCTTTTGATATTATACACCAAAGCTGTTAATTTAATTTGACAACAATAGATCAAATACGCGATAGAAGAATACATTTATTCCGAAACAATCATAGTTTATTTTTCAGACATTATTATGCGTGATATCTTGTCCCTGTAGGCTGTAGTCCACTGCCCGCTTTTCTTTCCAGCTAACCTATTGCATTTATTTTAAATGTCTAATTCTAAGGAAAGTTCCTGGCCGGGCATATTCTGATATGAATTTTTACTGAATGTCCTGGAATTTCCCTTTAATATTTTTACGCTACTTTTCAGATTCTCCAGTTGATCGCCACGATGAGGATAAATTTGTTTTTGTTATTTAACGTCTTCTTCCACTTTTGGCTAATCGGGACGAACAGGATGAGTGATGATTAGTTTAAATTGATGAAGGGACACTCGCAGCAGGCACGTATCCAAGGGGGAGCTTAGGGGGATCGAGCCCCTCCGAAAGTTTGCGGTTTACAATAGATAAAATGAGATTTTTGGTTTCTTGTGGTGGGAAATAAAATAATGTGACGATAATTTAAGGAGAGAAATAATTATCGAGTCAAGCACGTATCCAAGGTGGGAATCAGGGGGCTCCAGCACCCCCTTCAGGAAATTACGCTACATAAAATTAGGTTCATGGCCTCTTGAATAATGTGATGATAATTTGAGAGAAATATTTATCGAGGCAAGATACAGAATGTTCTATAACCCTGTTATTGTTAATAGCGCGTATCCAAGGTGGGATCAGGGGGCTGGAGTCCCCCCTTAATTTTTTTCAGTTTACACTACATAAAATTAGGTTTTTGTTTTCTTGAATAGTGTGCCGATAATATAAGGAGAGAAATACTTACCGAGGCAACACGGAGAATGTTCTATAACCCTGTTGTTGATACAATATACATATGCTTTCGGTGTTGTCGCAGCACTAAAGACTTGTCAGCATTTGGAAACGTAGCGCCACACGTAGGGCGATTCATTGTAATTTTCTAATCTCTGGAAAGCGGGAGAGGAAACGTTCTTGAATAAGAGAAGGAGTCGAACTACTGGCAACATTAACGAATCGTTTTATCTGAGGAATGTTCTAGAATATAATGAGGTTAAAATACGCGGCTTCAATTTCCAAGTTGATCTGTACAACAGAATCGGTTAATGAGAATTCAAAGGTAAGTGTGACAGTTCATCATACTGTCGAATAGTGATCAGTAAGTGTCCATTGGTGGCTTTATAAGATCTAGTGATTCGAAGATGAAAAGGACTAAATACCGTAAAGTAACGAAGTCTACTACTAGTTCCAGTTGGGGTCCAAAGCTGAAGACATCAACGACAGCGGAATTCCCGGAGGCTCAGTGTAGTGCTAGTTCGGGTCGAGGGCCGAAGGGATCAACAACAATCCAACAATCAACAACCAATAATCTGTGTATTACTCTGTACTGTTTGTGATCCACATGGATTTGTGATCATCCCTTCATCCATTTCATCTACTCACCATTCATTTTCATCTTTGCGATTAGCGAAGGGGTAAATTATACTTGAAATAAAACAAAAGCAATACAAATACAAGACAAAAATAATGGAACGATTATGCTGTTACGTTTTCCTGTATTTTAAGCACGTCGCATTTATCAGCCAATAGTCAGAGATTGCTTTTCGATCGAATGATACTTCTAATATTGGGAGATGAATGCAAGCTGAGAATTATAATTTGGTCTCTTATCCACCTGAGTTGAGGATCTACATTTTTAGATTTTATTTGTAACAATATTTACTACTGCGAGGATTTAAAAAGGAACTTACGGCTAATTTCGGCACTGGCTTTCTATTCTGTAATAGTTACATTTGTTGTAAGAACATAATACATTAATTTACTTTGTATAAATATTACATTATCCATCGCTTTTCCTAATCAAATCTCATACCATATCCAACACACACATAAAGTGTGTTTTACTAATAATAAAGTGCGCAATTAGAAAATAAGTCTTGTGAAGCAACATAAATATGGCTTCCCCGATGGCCTAGTGGTAGCGCCGTCGCCTTGTAGTCAGGGGTCCCGGGTTCGATACCCGATGTGGGCACATAGTGGTTCGGATCCAACTTTAAACTGTAGGTCCAGTCCCAATTAGCCTTTCTGTGCAAAAAGCTGACTTAAAACGCCAATTCAATCAAGCAACACAAATATGAAATATTAAATCATTTTTTTTATTTGGTTTATTTTACTTCACTTTTCTGCCACTTTTGGCTAATTGCGAAGATGGGGATGACTCATGATGATGAAATTGGTGAATGGACACTCACAAACATCCATACCCAGGCCGGGATTCGAATCTGGGATCCTTGGCGTCGTAGCGCGATGTGCTAACCACTCTGCCACGGATGCCGGCTATTAAATCTACGTGGAAAGAGTTTCTGCAGTATGTTTGAGTTGAGTCAAAGAAATTTCATAATGTGTATTCTCGCGGCATGTATTCAAATGTGTACTAATACAGGGCTAAGGCCTACCTACCGACTGCCGGCCTCACTTCCACCTGCCGAGGCGGGAGATCATCCAACCTGTCACGAGGTGCCGTGTGGTCAGCACGACGACCCCCCAGTCATTTTTGTAAGTTTCCATGACCGGATTACGCTACTCATTCGTAGCTCTCCAATTTCCTCACAATGGTGGGTGGCCACCGGTCCCATACACAGTCCGAAACCTGAGAAGGAAAGTTGCTACGCTTCCCTTAGGAGACTCAAACCTGCGCGTTCCGTAGCCAGAGCCCATAGCATGACGTCTTAGACCGAACGGCCACGGTGTGCGACTAAATAAGCTAAATAAGTTTTAAAAGCAAAAGTACCTTCTGCTAGTTGTAACATGCCATGAATGAATTTAAGGATTATGATTCACAATCTCGGCCATTTATGAAGGTGGTGTTAGCATCACGTTCCGGCCCCAAAAATACTATTTTTTTAGACCCCTGGTGAACCTCAAAACAGTTTTCATGCAAAGACGTTGCTGAGAAAATCCCCCTCGAGACCAACCACCCTGGGAACAGAATCCTCGTCTTCAGCGTTACAGTCAGATTATTTGCCGATTGAACCAACGAGGCTTTTTAAAGCACATATAAAATAAATTAAAGCCAGCAAAATAGTATTATATTTATACGATATCTTTAAATTATAATATAATAGACGTGTATACAACACATTATTTATTTATTTGAGAAAATTTCAGATACAGCACAGGTGGCCATTTTACACTGAAATTGTCAACAATGAGAAAGCAATAATTATAATAAGCATAAAAATAAAAAATAAAATAAAATAAGATAAATAAATAAAAATAAATAAGAAATAATTAAGAGTAACAAAACAACATAAAAGTGAATAGCAAATGAACAAAAAAATAAGTAAGAGATGCCACTATGTGATATTAATTACAAGTATTTCTTCTGATAGAAGACCGAAAGGCAAACTCGGAGGAAAATATATCAATACTTGAGGGGAGATCATTGTATTGTGCTGCAAGTCTATAAAAGAGAGATCTTTTTTGAATTTCTAGTCTAGGTTTTTTTGTATAAAATAACCTTGTATTGCGAGTTGTGCGCATAGGTACTCTAAAGTGGAATTCCTCAACGAGTGTGTTGCAGCGGATTTTGCCATTCACAATTTTGTATAAGTAACTGAAATCATTCTGCAAACGTCACTGATAAGCAGTTTGTAAGTTTAGAAAAGACAGGAGATGCGGAGATGAAAAATTGCGTAATGAGGGAACCCTGTGACGGACTATAGCTAGGAAGAAGTGAAAGACTGAATCGATTCTGGAGAGGTGAGTGGGACATGCCATGGACCAGACGGGAGAGCAGTATTCTATTATTGGGGAGATGAATGATTTGAAGTACAAGGTGAGGGCTGATATGTCACTAATTTCGGTGAAACGGTAGAGTAAACCTAAGAGACGCATGGCCTTTTTTGTGGTGCATAAAATATGTTCCTCAAATGTGAGCTTTTGGTCGAAAACAATGCCTAATACAAAAATCATTGATAAATTTTTCCTTGCTTTGATAAGTATGCTTTACATTGAATAGCTTCTTTGGGCATTATTTACATGACAGCTCTTCTCGTTGATTGACGAGAAGATTGAAAGGATGTGCAGGGGAGAAACGTCTGTCCTGTAAGTCGTACATTATATTTTCAGCACAATTTCTCAACAAACGCACCATAGGCGGAGTTCTAGAGGGGCCAGGGGAGGCCTGGCCCCCCAACTTAAAAATACTATAAAATAACACATGATTAAGTTCAGTTACTACATTTTTGTTATGAAGCCATACCGCAAATCTTGACGTTTGGCATGATGTCACGTGCGGTAATTGCTCCGCAATAGCGGGTCTTAGACGATTTGATTGATGTGCAGGGCCGGATTAAGACGAAATTGGGCCTGATGCTGCATCAATTGATAGCATTAACTTGAAATATTCGGTGAACAATAAACACAACGACGTTATAGTTACGTCACAGCCGAAAGAATAATAGTAACTGTATAATAAGTAACGCTGTGTCTAGGCGTCCGAAATTGGGGCTCCAAATTTCATTCTAAGATTTATTTTCAAGTTAATATAGCAAAAGAAAACTGTTCAGCTTTCGAAAAATTCTCGTCTGTTTTCATCTGGGCCTATTTCAGGAATGGGCCTAATGCTGCAGCATCAATAGCACCCCCCTTAATCCTACCCTGTTGATGTGTACAGTTTGAAGAAAGAAAAACGTAAAATGACTTTGTGTTGAGTCAACAGTTACTGCTGAGGCATCAAAACAACTTTTAAATTTAACTTTTCTAAAATTTCTGAAGCTTACTATTGTACCGTAACTTTTTTTAAAGTAATACGAGTAATGTATGAATAAAAAAATAATGAAATGCAGAATGCAATAATCGTAGTGTTTTGCTTCTTTTAAAACTGACAACCAATATACTAATGAATATTTGTTTACTTAAGCAAGGAAATTTAACATTTTCAAATCTAAAAGGCCTAAAACTCAGTGATTTTAAGCTGTTTTTTTTTTTAATTTCCGGGGGAAGGCCTCCGGACCCCTTATAAACTAGGGGATATTCAATACCTGAGGGTTATTGAATATCCCCTAGTTTATAATATCATATGCTTCTCTCATAATCTGCCCTCCGCCCATGAAACGCACATAAATAAAGTAACACAGTGCAATTGTTAATTAGTGTTGGCTACCTATGAGATGTTCAAAGTATTATTTTCGAAGGCGATGTTTCAACTTCAAAGCTAATAAATCTTATCTTGCACTCAATATTCAATGAAGCAATACTTAGAAACTGAGTTCGGATTGTGTAAAGGTTTTTGAAAGTTGCATACGTGATGGTATGGAAGGCGAGTGTGGAAGTAAGGCCAGAGGCGCAACCACGAATTTTTGTCTGGAGGGGGCAAGTGCCAGGATAAACGTACCAATAATAATAATAATAGTAATAATAAAACATTAATAAAGACATTATTATTACTAGTGGTAGTAGTAGATAGTAGTATCAAAGACGTTATTATCCTCATAAATTACGCAAAAGGGAGGTAAAACATTTATTTGGAACAAACAATTTTTTTTTTTTTCAACACCAAAAATTTTACATTAGCTAATAATTGAAAATAAGCACACAAACTGTATTTTTGAATGGCAGAAAATGAATGATAAATGAATGCCGAAGATATTTTTTTGTACATATAACATGTATAACTTCAACATGGAGCGACATAAAATAAGAAAATACATATGCAAGATGCTAACACTAAATTATGTACGTATTCAAAGTTTATTCATTACATATATACAAAACATATTATTTAAATACATCACATTACAGAAAACAATTATATTGCGAGCGAAGCGAGAAAGAAAATTTTTAGATCCAATTTTTGTAATTTAAAACAATATTGATTTAATAGGGAACAAATAATATCACATGGCGCCAAGGCATTCTCTCTTTCACAACTTTTTTTTTAAAATTTAGATTATTTGGCGCCCATGGCCGACTCCCGCCGCCCCCTAGCTACGGCTCTGAACTTGACGAGACTGAGAAAAGCAGGCACTGCAAGCGAAGCGAGCAAGAAAATTTTACGAAATGTATTTTTATTTGTATAAAATTTGAAATAGAAGGGGGCAATTGCTCCTCTGTGCCCCCTGCAGGTGCCTTTGGCCATCAATGTTTGCCCCTCCTAGAATTGACTTCCGTTGAAGGTTGGGGGGCAATGCCCCTGCCCACCCTGTGGTTGCACCACTGAGTAAGTCCGAAATTTGGAGGAAGAAATTGAATCAATCCTGCTGCAGCAACTTCTTTTTTGCGAGGCGATGATCACTGTATTCCAGGCGATTTTCTTCTATTATTATTGCACGTGCCAAGAGCACAAACAGGGTGATTTGTTCTCATTCTACCGGCATTCAAGAAAAGGTGTGTATAAGTAAATAATCGACCCATTTATCTCAAGCTTCCGTATACGCTAACGAAGTAAGTTCCATTCTGTCCTCTTAATGACGTTATTGCGCGCACAGAATCATGGGAAAAAATCTCTAAACCTCGGGAATGGCATACCTAATAAAGGTACCTTGCCTATCACCATTGATAAATGAAATGTAATAGATCTCAATAGATTGCAGTGACAATTTAAATAAAAAAAAATAATATGCAAATATAAATATAATATTAATATTTTAAATATACTTAGACTTTAAGTTGCAAGAACTTGAAAATAATAAATTACCTGTAACTAAGATTACTGCTTGATTCCTTTCTTCATAAATAATAAAAATCTGGAAAAGAGTCTAAATGCTCAGAGGTGGTTTTTATATCGTGTATTATAAGGTGACACAGGTCAAGTTTTATTTATTCACAATTCATAATATTTTGACCAGGGCACGCATTCTCCACTGTCGTTTGTTCGTTGTCGCCTTCTGAAAAACGAAGGTTTCGGGTAGAGGCCTGTCGAGCGTGCCCGCACAGAAGCAATTAACAATAAAATATTAATGGGCAGCATTCTCAGTGAACAGAGACCCACGCTCTATAGTACTCCATAGTTTCTACAGAGCCTTATTGGAGTATCACATGTGCTTTAAGGTCATGATAGCATTTTGAAATGATCACATTGATTCAATGTGTGAAAATTTTATATGAGTTATGTAAATATGATATGTGTCTTTCATAATCAAATATTTAAAGCAGATAAATGAATTTATTTTTTTCACTTTAAGTAGTATTTTATTCAAGAAGCTAATAATTTTTAACACAGCAGATTAAAATCCAAATTAATTATTTAAAAGAAAAGTCATCGGTTGGAAACAATGTTAACCACCAAAGAAAGAAAAAATACTACTTTTCATGATATTACATTCATATTGATAAGTTTGTCATAAATTTTCAAGTATTAAACTTTTCAAACGTGTGCCGGAAACTTCGTTCTGCAAATTTAATAAATACACTGACAAGAATTTATATCTAAGAACGAGTAGTTTTAACATGTCATCTATACTGTTTTGGTATTTTAAAATTTAATAAAAGCTTGATAAAATGTAATTTGTCGGAATATGAAGCATAATTGTGTAAGAAATGATGTATTATAAAAGTTGCACCATCTCACCTAGCCTGAATTTTCTACCGATAAAACTCAAAAGCGCAGTAGTTTTTCTTAGGGGGGAGCAGTGTAATGGGGGATGCTATCTCCCAGTTAAGAAAATTCTCAGATGGGGGTGCAGCAGTTCTCTTAATGTAACTGTAAAACTGTCGATCGAGATTTATGACTACAGATGCATCTAGTTCATCAAACCAGCAGAAATTACATTTATTTACTATCGTAAGCATTGATAATAAATGCTACGTAGCTATTAAAATTTTCCTTCTTAAGAGTAGTACTTTATGTAATGGAATCAAATAATTTTTATTATTTTAGTGTACATAAATCCAAAATAATATATGACTGAAAGTAGTGTTTTCTTGACATTTTATACTTCTTGCTCGTTTTCTGTATATTTTATCTTAACTTTTATTTTCAATTATTATGCGCCGTTTCATCTACTGATTGTTGATTTCACACACAATTAGAATTATATACAAATTTGTGTACTTAATAAGATAAGTCATTTATAATATTTTGGTGTAATTGAACACTTATGTTCATGAATGAATATAGCTGAAACAATAAAAAAGATATTTTCTATACGTATGTGTATTGGTCAACGAAAATAAATTATTACTATTTTAAGGAAAAATGAAAGCATCGAAGTAGCATCCCTTAATTTAAATTTTCATTAGTTTTAATGTTATTTTTTCACCTTGTTTCACTAAAAGAAAACATATTTTTTACTTAACAGCAATGGACAATTTGTAAGTCGCGTTAAGACACTGTTCCAGTTCAAAATATTCCCAATGTTTAGCACCATCTAGCGTTTCTTACAAAGACTGGAGCCTCGCTTACCCCACAACAGCTAGCTATATGTTCAATTTCATACTAATCGGGAATAGACAAATTGATCTTCTATATCGTAGAACTGTCGATGAGTGTGCGAGATGGTGCTTGCGCACCCTTTTTATTCAGGCCAGCTTCCCCTTCCGCAGTCTCAATTTCCATATTCACAATATGTGAATATATATATGAAGGCAAGTAGGGTTTAAGTACTGACTATGGCATATGTTGCAATAAAGTGATACACTCTTCCCTTTTGGGTAGCAATAGTCATGTTCAATGTGTAATCCAGCTTCGATTAACCTCTGTGAAATATGAGGATCCTTTTTATATATATATAAAACAATCCATTCTAAAGCATTAACGCGCACTTTCCTTTTGTTCTATATAGGTTGTCGCTTATATAAATTCGTTATGAAATTGATGGTGTTATTTTTATTATTCTTTTAAGACATACCCTCGTCTATACTATTACTGCAATTTCATTATCTACATTTTATGTAATATACTAAACTAATTCTATCTTATGATAAAATACCTGTAAGCAAAGTTCTTTAACTCACATATAGATAAAGTTCTGGTTTCGTAGCAATTCTCTTCCTCTTCAACAATGTTGAAATATTGTTGTTCAAAGATAATTGTTGAACTCTTTCTGCCTACAAATCAGTGACAATTGGTAACTCAACATGTTCACTGTCCGTAACGGCTTATATAATTTACTGTAGTCTCATTGTACTGTAGAAGGACACCTCACAAGTTTACATAAGGCACCAAAACTGTCGTCAAAGCTATGTCACTGCTACTTTATTGGTTGAAAACAAAGTAGCGTAAGAAAGCGATTGTTACGACACTGAGGGTAACGCAGGCCCGTAGCTAGAATTGATCTCCGGGGGGGGGGGGGGGGGGCTCACGGGTTATCATGGGCTGCTTTGTAAACCAATTCCATTTTTTTTAAAAAAACATTAACATTTAAATGAAGGTAAATTATGTGTGGGGGGAGGGGTCATTTATAAATATCACACAAATACTACACTTTTCAACATATTTTAAAATATATCTTGAAGTGTTAATTTACTGATACTGAAATCATCCCTTACACACTCCATACTGCTTTAGACGAAACAGATATTTATATCACACAAAAAATGCGCAATATTCAATCACAGTGCCTACAGTACATTCCACCCCCGGCCGAAGCAATGGAACTCCCCTTCGTTTCCAAAACTTGGGAGCTATTGACCTTTGATGCAGATGCGAAGGAAATTTGCATGATGATGACATCAAAGTCACAGATTTCTGTCAAAATGGAGGCCGCAGCAGGGGCAGTGAAGGTAAAGATAAAGAAGCTCCCTCATGAAGAAACTTACAAAGCCTAGATAATCTTCTAAGTATCTGCAGCTAGTTAGACTTCAGCTCGTAAAAAAGATGAGCGAATGTAATAATAATAGCTGCTGTTCATGTTCTGTGGATTTATCCATAAAGTTGTAAGCTGTGTAAATTTTCACTCTTCACTGCAAACAAATTATACAAAATAGTTTTACCTAATGTCAAGAGGGGATGAGGACAGTGTCAGGGGGGCTGACAGCAGTTTCGGGGGGGGACTCAGCCTCCCTGGCCCCTGCCTGGCTACGGGCCTGTAACCCAGTGTAAACATTTCTTACGGTTTTGATGTTATAAGCCATGAAATTTAGGATGCGCGACTTTTGAAACACCCTGTAGAATGGAAAACTTAAAGAGTCTGGTTACTCAACCAACAGACAAGCTTCCTGAAGCTGTCGTTGCATTTTCGACCCTAAGAAAGCGGATGGAACGTCGGTGATGCAATCAACTTCTTGCTTATGTAATCCTGCCTCTGCGTTGCAAAAGCGTGCAGCGTTTTCAACGCTTCGTCTTTACGTTTATTCAGTACCAAGTGTTTGTATTATCATGAATGGGAAAACAGAACGCAGCCAAAGCAGAGACGTGCTGAATTTAGTGACAACGAAACGAGGGAGAGAAGTTAATGTGGCAACACGGGGACACTCTCGAGCACATTTTTCGTCTGTGGTGACCCGGGTTCGAATCCTGGTCGGGCTTGGTTGTTTGTGAATGTCCATTCATCAATTTCATCATTTCATCATTTCATCACTCATCCCCATCTTCGCAAATTAGCCAAGAGGTACAAAACGCGAAGTAAAATAAACTAAATCAAATCAAATCAAAATCAAATCGTCTGTGGTGACTGCGAGAGAAGTAAACAAATCACTGTCCACTTTAGTTCACGAGTTTGCCATGTTTTTTTATTTTCTCGGTACGGCTTTCTTTCGCCTCTCAACTCTTTCTTTCTTTGTTTTTGTTGCTGTATGTTACTGAAAGGTCAGTAAGATAGGAACTTCATTTCAAACGAAAAACACACGCGGAAGAAATCAATTGGAAATATATACACTCGATTCAGTGCTATTACATCTCACGTGATATTCTACACTTATGAAACACATTTCGCGTTGTTTGGGCGAAGCAAAAGCAGAGTAAAGTGCTATCTCACAAAATAAAATGAACCGACAAAAGGAAAACGTTTCAGTGAATGAATAATGCCACGTTTATTCAGTGGCGGTAGCGTCTAATGGTTTCATGAAGATCAGGGGCGAGATATGGCCGTGAAAGCTTGGGGGGTGGGGCAGAACTTAGTGGTCTCTATTTAATTTTATCCAGTTCCAGACGTAACTGGCGTTCCGGTATTTTGTTAGGATTGGGGGATATAGGTCAAATAAGGAGTATAACAAATTATATTTTTAATATATTCGTCTTTCATTGTTCTCACTGGTCAAAGGTAGCAAGCAGAGAGGAAGAGTACTGTGAAAAATTTAGAACTTGATGTTTTTTCTTTTGAATCGTGGGAAAGAAGCTTCAAGGATAGATATCAATAACAATTTGTATACTTTCTTATTCTCTACTCTGCACTAGTTTAGCCATGTTGCACGACGAAATTCTCTTTACATGTTTTAAATTGCAAAGTGGACAACTGATATATTAAAGAAAATATTAGAGTTTCAGTTTGTCAATACCATATATATGTCTTCCCATTTTAATTTTCATAATCTTTCTTATCAAAACATAAAGTAGATATAAATAATCGTCAACTTACTGTTATGAATCTTGTTTAAATCATATTGTTATATCTCCACATAATTGATTAGTTGCACATGTAAATGCAAGGTTTAAAACCGAATGCCCTTCAGGTGTTATGACGCTAATTGTAGTATATGGCGTCTAATTGGTGTAATCAGAATGTATTAAAATCATGATTTTTATGAAAAAAATATTTTTTGTTGGTTTTTTTATTTAAATTGGATTTTTTAAATTTAAATCTATTTTTTAAAAAAAGCACGCTTAAAATTGCTGGCATGGTTTTTGACACTATACATATAGATATGTCATTTTCATAGAAAGGATTTTTCTAGTACTAAACACCTCTATAAAATATTTGAACATTTTGATTAAAACAAATTCATTTTTTTTATGTAAATATACATTTTTCTCTTTCTGACACTACACATGAACCTACTATGGAAATATTTGTTGAGTATGTTTATGAAACTTTAATACATAATTTCAGTAACTTTTCTTCCAGAGAAAATAACACATTCTGGATGTACTCTATAAATGTAACTTAATTTTTTTAAAAGCCTTTCTAGCTGAATTTTGGCAATTGTTTCAGTGATAGGATGCAAAATATCAGCTACCATGTACATTTACAGTTTAATGATAATTACAATTTACAGTTCAACATGATTAGTATTTTGTATATTTTTCTGCCCAAATATTTGCTATTTTGGCCTATAAAAATTATTTAATTTTAAATCAAGAGAATATAAGTGTTTACAGTTTACATATTACATTTCCTTTTGATGAGCCTCACCCCGTTAGTATATATATATATATATATATATATATATATATATATATATATATATATATATATTGTTTCCTATGTTAGAGACTAATGAACACTATTAAATGATTACAAGATTAATGTACTTTCACCAAAAGTGATTCTGGTATCTACAAAATCGTTATGTACATTAATATAAAAATTATTTATTTAAAGTGACTTAAATCAATGAATTATTTTTTAAAAAAGAAATCACCTGATTTAAATCAATCCACCTTGGATGTAATTTTACAAAATGTTTATTGACTAACCTGTAGATATTTGGTTACTAAGAGATGATTAGGTTCATATGTTGAAATGTGAGGAATATTTACTTTTTGATTTGATTTTTGTTATTTAGTGTCGCTTTTCTGTTACATGTGGTTAATCGCGACAATGAGGATGAGTGATGATATGATGAAGGGACACTCGCAAATAACACCCAGGCACGTGTCGGAATTCGAACCGGGACCCCTGGAGTCGTAGCACGCTATGCTAACCACTTCACCACGGAGGTCGGCAACGTGAGGAATGTAACTGCAGCATACTATTTTTTGAGCAATTTTGACAATTGATGATAGGTTCTTCAAAATTAATATAATTATTTTTACAAGCAACCTATTTTTAAAATACTAACAGCATGGAGCGTAATCATTAGAGTTAGGCTACATAAAGTTCTATTTAACTGAAATTGTTACAGATTGAACGAAAATTTTAAGTTTTGAAAATACTCAACTTTCAGACCATCACTTTGAACAACAATCAGTAAACTGATTTCTATAGGCCTACAAAATATACTATTGCAACTGCTTCATTTAGGTAAAGGGTAACTACCACTTCAACATGAAAATTAATACCATTTTCATCTGCCATAAACACAAACGAACTGGACTAGAGTTAGAAATAAAGCAGTTACTCGCATGTATACGTAGAACATCATTATCGGAAACTCTTACTTCCTTTTAAAATGCAATAATTCATTCTATTCCTTGCTAATGGTAAAGTAACTACTTTTTTTTTTAGAGGTGATGCAAACACACATAGGTGAATAACGTAATATGTTCGACTAATTGTGTTAAGAACATGGTACGTACATTGTTAACCGAAATGCAACAATTTTAACAAATGATGAAAATGTACTTGCTATAATTTTTATTGTAGTCGGAAAATCGATTTCGTTAAAAATAGCAGTCTTCGATATAAATACGTTCTGTTTACAAATATTGTTCTTGCAGAATGCGCATTGGCATAACCAATTAATGTCATGTTATTGTGTGTGCTTGATGTTAGAAATGTAATGTAAAGACCAAATGAATAACAATCGATGATTGTTTGATTCAACAAATACTATACGACGCACGCTTTTAGAAGCGATATCGGGCGGGGCCACGCAGAGGGTGTGCGTGGCGATCAGCCAATGGCAGGAGTGCAACGTTGTACGGTTAGGAGACTGCGGCGCGGAAGTTAAAAGCCGTGTTCTGTATTTTTCTTGTGCGCAAGAAGTTTTCATAAAACTCGCCACATTAAGGTTCATCATAAGATGGGGAAATACATTTTGAACCTGACTGTCCAAGTCCCATGAATTTCCGTCGCCTACAGCCGGAGTTATGGTTCCTTGAAGAAACAAGGGAAACATCACCTTTCATTTCCTTCCGCCTGTTTTTTTCGTTGCCACCGTCTTGACGCAGCTGAGTTGTTGTGTCTTGGGAAAACTGTGGGTGTTAAATTCGCCTCGATATAAACAATGACCCTTCATTATTCTGGGCGTTCTCGAACATTGAAAGTCTGGGTCAGTTTGAGTTCAGCGTTTTCGTAGCAATGCCGGTGTAAAATTATTCGCTTATCGTTCACTCGTGAGCCACAAAGAACAGTTTGTGAATAGATTAAATACAGCCCTTTCGTGCAATAGTGTGTGTTCTGTATGTTCTTTTTTATTTTAAATAATGTCTCTCTCAAAACCTAGCACCTGTAGTACAGGCACCAAGGGTGCAACATCTAATCATTAACCTCCAGAAGAGTGACTCGGAAATGAGTGAAATCAGTGACACGGAGACCGAGGAAGACGACGAGAGCGGTGATGAATAAATACCTTCAAGCTTCTTTTAGGTATGGGTTTCTCGTATATGCTACAGTGTTAATGATATTGTAATCCTGTGTAGAAATATTCACTATATTATTTCACTGTACTCATATATACTGTGCATGCATTATCAAAATAATGGACCCATCGCGAATTTTCTGTCCTTCTCTTGCGCTAGCAGTTAGTTTGGTAACAGCAGTAGCACTGGCTGGGTATTGACCGAACTCATGTTCCTTCTAAAAGCGTGCGCCGTTTAGTCTCATATATTCACACACACACACAATGCAACGAACCTTAATTGGATATTCCTACGTTTACAATCTTTATGATTAGTTACTAAAATAAAAATGTGAAACATATGTATGCTAAGAAGTATAGGTATATTAAAAAATAATTTTCATATATTTTTCCAGAGTTATTGAAGAAAAAGTAAATAACAAAAATAAGTTTGTAAACAAATCCTCAGACTTCTAGTGAAAAGGATGTGTCTGACACAGTTTCTTGATGTCTGGTTTTGCACTTTAAACTTTCAAAAGGAGATTCGGCTCAAAATGTACGATATTATAGATTTCTAACGAGTATTTTATTTCATAAATATGTGAAACAAAGATAAGAGTCTCATGTCAGCGATAAAGTCATCCTTATTTTCCTGTCGAGTGTTAAAGCTATGAAGTCTGCTCTACACACCTGCAGTAAAAATGTTGTCGTGTGGGTATTCTCGACATTTCTCTTCCGAGCTAATCGTGTAACCCCTTCAAGTCGTTAATGTACCCCTGGCGGTACGCGTATTACAGTTTAAGAACCACTGGTATACTCTATTCAAATGTTTTACTGCGGCTGAGTGTCTCACCATACTGAGCCTGAAGTCTTCTGTAGATCTTCGTATATTTTACGCCTTCGTTCACAAGAAACAATCACTACACGTTGCTCCATGCACGTACTAACATTGTTGTTCGCCATCTTGACTGACGGTCTCTGGACTGGCCCGCGACATGTGCGCCGCCTATCAGTAATCCAGCATAACAGTTCAGGGGAACGGCCAGGAATTCCAAGAATGCAAGAACAACTAAGAACCGCCACCGCAAACGGATTAAAGTGGGGTATATGGGTCGCCGCCTGTATTAGGGTAAAAAAGTAAAAAAAGTAAAGTGCTCCCCTGTGCTTTGCACCACTGTGGCCGAGTGGTTAGCACATCGCGCTGCGACGCCAAGGGTCCCGGGTTCGAATCCCGGTCGGGCTTGGTTGTTTGTGAATGTCCATTCATCAATTTCATCACTCATCCCCATCTTCGCAAATTAGCCAAGAGGCACAGAACGCGAAGTAAAATAAACTAAATCAATCAATCAATCAATCAAATTTTAACAATCCCATTTAATTCTGACAAGAATTTGCAGAGAAATAACATGTGCAAATACCATTTATTCAGGTCCCCATACAACATCAGAATACTTCCCTCTTTTAACACGCGACATTAAATACGTTAAGGTACAAATACATACGTACATACATCACAAGGCTCCAACACTACCAGTTATCTAGATTCCTCTATCATTTACGTAATAGACATGAACAATTAGACTTCTGCCATAAACTACACGACGGAAATATCTACAACAAATCTTGGACTCAACGGGGAACGCGCCCTTGAATCTTTTAGTGCTCCAACGAATTATATTCTCCCATTAACACACTTGCATTATCCATTTTATCAAATCACTATTTCACTCGTCGACAAGGTCAATTCAGTACGCCCTTGGACCAAAACACTAACGATAATTACTCGAGTTTTGACATACCTGACGTTTGCAGGAATTCTGTCCTCCTGGTCCCACGCGTCCTTTTGAAGTAATTTCCTCCGGTGGAATCTCTGGTTGGTGAAATCTCAAACCGGCGCAAGGGCGAACCGACGAAATCTTGCTCCTCCTCGTCACTGTCGACCTCATTTTCTGCGGGGAGAACCTCTGGAACTACAGGACGAACGTCGATCTGGTAAGTAACTCGGCTCGTTCAAAGGGGAGTTCAATTCTTTATGCTGGATCCTCACTGGGGAATTGCATGCCACAATTTCCTCAACACGTACATGAGTACTGCTCGCTGGGGCAACATACTACGTCTCTTCTAGTAATCGGAGTCAAAAGTTGATCAGTCCATTTCAACGATGCCCACCAAGGTGCGCTCGACCGAATAGAAAGAGAGCGCACGTTGAATCAGTTGCTGGTGGGAGAACGTCGAACGCTCACTACTCTGTCGCACAGGTGGACGGGCAGTTAGGGACAGCATTAGCACCTTGGCAAATACATGCTAACAGCACCTAACCTCGCTTGCCTAACCTATCCACGTAGGTATATAATAGCATAAATAAGCATATAAATAGGTTTGGCAAGTTATATTTTGTTTATTTAAGCTATTATATGCATACGTAGATAGATTATGCAGGCCAGGTTTGGCGCTGTTAGAGTAGGTGGCAGTGATGACGCGTTACTCACGTCTTGCTTGTGAGATCTTGGAATTAGCGATAAAACAATACACACTGGCACTGAAGTCTATGATTGATTTGTTTTATTTTACTTCGCTTTTTGTGCCGCATTTGGCTAATTTGCGAAGATGGGAACGAGTGGTGATATGATGAAATTGATGAATGGACACTCACAAACATCCATACCCAGGCCAGGATACGAATCCGGAATTCCTGGCGTCGTAGCGCGGGGGCCGCCATTGAAGTCTACGACGAAACAAAATTGTGACGAAAGATACACTGGAGAATACTGATACCGTCACACATTGAAGAACCATCTGATGTGTTTGCAGTCAAACAGATGTCCAAATAGATTTAAAAAATGCAATGTCAGGGAGCCCATGCCGCTTATCTTGGTGGCACTTAGAAGAGCAGAACACACCAGCAATATCTACAATCAAGAATTCGTGCTTCCAAGTCGAGCCTTACAGATCTCCTATCGTCCTACAATGCCATCGATGTCAATGGATAGGCCATTTTCAGAGGCAAGTCAAGCCTCTCCCAAATGTTTGAAATGAGCCGAAAGTAAACGAAGACCACACAGCTAACTATGGAGACTGCTGAATGTTCTAGGTTAGAGATCTCCAAACTCCCCGAGCCTTGCAGTTACTTTCCAGATATGTCAACACATGGTGAGCTACCAAGGGCGAATTGGAATTTTTAAGATTTTTTCTTTGTTCGTAAAATACTTAAAATGTATTGCATTTTTTCTTTTTATGGACAAATGAAACAATCAAAATGAATATTTTCCGTTAAACTTGCATTTGCAAGGTTTTCAACTTCAGAAACAAAATCGACATTGGGCCAATCCGCGAGTTCCGGGTGCGACAATCACACGCTTCAAATCTAAATATTTTGTGAACAAAGACATTGAGTTCATCCATATCATCATTATAGTTTCAGACTGATTACATTGTTACTGCCCTGAAGAGTGAGCTTTGTGAACAACGTTGTTTTTGGGCAATTCAAGAATAACTGGAGTTCTGGGTGTGAATCAAATGGCGGTGAAAGCTTCACCTTCCACCACAAGACTTGAAAACTCTGTGTATTTTTACAACTTTTTTTATCCATCATATTTTTGGGGGGAAATGTAGATTGCAACCTTTCATCTCATGTCTTTTATTCCAGTAAAAACATTTTTATTTTTACGGTTATTAATTTTTTTTAAAAGTTTCAGGTGTGACCTATGTGAATACCTCATTAATTAACTCCATTTAATACTATATTACTCACCTAATGCTATAACTGAACAATATCATTGGGAAAAAGAACCTCCTCAACTCATAAAATTTAATAATAACAATTTTTTGTGAAAATTAAAAATTTATTAAGCATTGTTTATACACTCAAGTCTTAATGTAAAGATACAACCTTTATCACATTTTCCACTTCTCTTTCTTAATCTGAATTCTTAAAGCCATTCAAGGACATGTAAATATCAAATTAGTGACTATTTAGTGTCACGCACTAAGCTAAAGCTTAAGTTTAATGTTGTTTAAATAGTATTTTGACTAATTTTACTTTTTGAGTGGTAGGATCACTTTGTCATGGATTGGCTGTATTCTATTTGTTGTTCTCTGAGATATCGACAGATCACGTTAGATTCATCTCTTAAGGCAAGACAGACCAGCTCATCGAATTAACTTATGGTGCAGTATTTGGTACTCTGTCATGTAAACAAAATGCATCTCTGGCAGTTAGAGAGATGATGATAATTGCTATCAGCGGACGGACATGAACAGCATATAAGGATACTTTTTTCGACTTTGCCCAAAAATGCCTTGTTTTTATTGGTTCGCGATTAATTGTCAATGACAACGTTTAGTCGCACATAAGAATGAGAATGATTATAGTTATTTTTGCCGGGTCCGATTCCGGCCTGGTAACTACGGGAAACAAGTGCTGTAAGCTCCAGTGACGTCAGATCTGTGCACGTCTACTATTAAAAAGGACAGACGTATTTTACAGAAATCAATTTCATATAAGTATTTTACGTATATCAAAACAAGTAATGAAGTCAGAGAAAATTATATTCGTTGTTTAATAGGAAGCACCAGCGTTCTATAAACTCCTAATAAATGGTACAGAAAAAATATTTTTATCTGGCACGGGGATATCTGAAACGGGGTTCCTCGGCCAAGTGTCAGATCTGAATTGTTGTTTTCAGTTCACTTTATGCACAGATAGGCTAATCGGGACTGGATCTACTGTTTAAAGTGGAAAGCGAACCACTGCGCAATGTGCCTACACCGGGTTTCGAACCCGGGGCTCCTTGATTACAAGGCGACGACGTTACCACTACGCTATCGAGGAGGCCCAAGTGTTCGAGTTGTCTCTCTGTTCTACAAATATATATGTAATACTCAAGGAAAAAGTAGAGAAATAGCGAAAATACTGCATTTGTGGTAGAATACGTATATACACTCTATAGAGAAAGAATACAATATAGCTCAACACTTGTAAAAATATTTTATGTTCAATCCATGTAGGATTGTTCCTAACATTGTAATTCTCCGACATTTGCCATTTTTGTTTGCATGAAGGAAAAGAAATGTAATTACCTAAAATTCAGTGCCCTATTTACAAGGAAACTACCGAAGACAGGTCTTCAAAGCATTGCCCAGCGCAAAACGATAAATTCACACAAAAGACTAAGTTGTAGTCACATATGTGGCATTACTACTACTGTATATTTGATTTGAAATATAGTGCTCTGCTTAATAGATTACATCTACATACAGTTTTGTATTTGTTTAAATCACCGATTACTTTATCATCATCGACACGCAAGAACAATACGTTGTTAATGATTGTTTATTTTAGTATGTTTTCCTTCATTTCTGACCCATTTCCTTCAATATTATCGACATTTGACCACAGACTAACAAGCCGATGCAACACCACAGTGATTACCAACACGAAAACATGTCCCACTACTCCCATTTTCGTTACATCTTAAAATATGACGACGTTAAGGAAAATGATAATACAGGGTGATTATAAAGTCACTATACATTTCATAGGCATAACTAGGCTTCAGCCTTCCTAGCCTACCCCTCGCTACGGGTCTCTATTTGGAATCAGCTTACCGAAATTTCAAACAGATACCACAGGCCTGCTGTGAATTGAAAATTTCCGTCGGAACACACTTGAGTGTCTTCTTGTGACCCCAACGTGCTACTGATTTTCTGTCACATACTATTCTTCGAGAGTGTACAGGCAGGATGATTCTTGGTGTTGAAGCTGAGAGACATCAAAGTCGAGGGTGTGCCACCTTCGCACTCTTGAGGTAAGAAGAGAAGAAGACAGACCGTGGCAGGGAAAATTCTCCCGCTCGACATGTTCCCTTTCGCGTGAACAAATCCGGCCCTGAATATAAATAACTTGATATATTAAATAGTAGTATCTGCGTACACAATAATTTTTACTTTCTCAAAACCGAAAACCCCTCCCTCTATTCCAGATTTGGCAAAAGTTCCAAGCCAATTCATTATACTAGTAGCGTGTGCGGCTTCCATCCAATAAGATCCTAAAGGAGCTTTTGAAATTAATCAAGACGTATTTGTGAAATATCTCACTCACAACATTATCGATAGGAAGTGATGTGGCATCAAAAAGCGACTTCAGTGACAAAAAGGTGAGAGAGAAATTTTATTTGAAAGGTACGCTAGAGCAGTTTTCCCTTATTGTATTTACGTGTTCTCTAAAGGAATTTCGCCGGCCCCCGTGGCGGAATGGTTAGCGCATCGCGGTACGATGCTAGGGGGTCATGGGTGCTGTGAGTGTCCATTCAGTATCATTATCTTAGAGCGTGCCAGATACGCAGCACCTCCGCACGCGAAGGCAACGGCCTCCCTAAACCAAGGATGCCTCGCTATGGAATTCCAGAGTGAAGCGTTGGTGCGGTGTCTATCATTTCACAATATGTACAAGGCAACTCCTGATAAAGTTAATACGGAAAACTGCTCTGGCACACCAGAACAGTCGAAATTGGGAATCGCCTTCTTCTCTTTCTCTCTCGCCCCTTTGTACTCGGCCACTATTTTCAGTGGTAAGTGAACAATCTTGAGTGTTAAATAATAAAATCGGAGTTTTAACCACAGTGACACAAAAATAATATGAGCAAAAATACACCTCTCTTTTTCTCTCCTTTCCTTTTGACTCCCTCGGAGCAGGCCCGTAGCCAGAATTCTATTTCAGTGGGAGGCTTTCATCTCTAGCCTCCCCGATGGCTCAGTGGTAGCGTTGTCGCCTTGTAATCAAGGGGTCCCGGGTTCGATACCCAGTGGAAGCACATAGTGGTTCGGATCTCACTTTAAACTGTAGGTCCAGTCGTGATTAGCCTTACTGCGCAAAAGTGGCCTTAAAACACTAACTCAAATATCTCTTATCAGCAGCCGCCATCCAAAGGCAAAAAGTGGGTAGGTAGAACCCCTGAAGATGAATTATCAGTATATTACAACTTATTGTACAATACGTTTAATCCTGTTAAGGAAGTAAAATTAATTACCACGACACAACACGAAAAATAGCTATTTGTAGGATTTCGGGGTCGCTTCGGCCCAGGAACATTTTTCTCTATGATTGGTTTGAACTTCTTTTTGTCGGATATTGTACGATCGCCATATTATAGTACCTCGTCCGATTTTACAGTTTGTGAAGATGCGACTCCTTTATCAGCTATTACGAACTAAAGACCTACGTACACACTTACCTGTAAAACTATATCTACTGTTATCTCGAACTGGAGGAATATCACTTGAAAATAATTTTCCACACCTACTTTTCCTACGAACTGGTTCAACTTCTCTCCTTTCCCACGATACTTGTTACGTCCCCGACTAGGATTATGAAACTATTTTACACCAAGGGCTTTCTGGGTTTAAGTAACAGTCTTAATATCGTATAATCAACGGTTTATTAACAGTGATTGATTTAACTAGAAACTAGTTAGCACGTGACTCAATACGTTTAAAAGACACTTCCACTGAGGTACTTACATTACACAAGCCTTGCAGACGCAAATCTTTCAATAATTTCAGCTCTGATATTTCCAACAGATTAGAAACAGTAAATAGTCACAAGATTACTCACAAGAGACTTGAAAAACCCACAAACTTAGATTTACTTTCCAATGTCACCTTTTCCCCCCCATGATTTTTAAAATTTTGTCTTCTTCTTCTTCTACTTGTCTCGACTACAGGCTTATAGCCTAGTTTCTACAAACTGATGAAAACGAGATACAATTTGTAACTAGCATTTGTAGTGACAGAGATATAATTTTTTACTTAAAGTCTTGGCAAATTTACACTTCCCACTGAATACGCTCTCGCCGTATAAAGGTTAAATATCACGTCAATCCCTTGTTAAGTGAGAACAACACAACAGTCACATACAAAAAAGGAACATCAAGATGCGAATGAATAGTCAAAAAATGAAATGGATGAAAGACATTCACAAACTCAAATGGACAAGATAACAAAAATCTCACAGATGATTTTACTGGCTCTCAGTACAGACGCCAGAGCGTCGTTAGTCTGCAAAATATAGTCCGGTGTGTATTATGTGGAAGATAATTGTATCACCGAAAAATCGGCCAGATAATTGCAAATAGTTACAGACAGTAGAAGCAAGGTTATTAGAATTATATGGGTAGAAGTAGCTTTTAGTAATATAAAAAATATTCTTCCATCTACATTATCTCCAAGCGAGCGCAATTTCCATTAGAGAATATTATTACTGATTTTCTAAAAAAAATCTTACATAGGTTCTGTACAGTGATTTCTTAAAACAAGTTTCAAGAAATATTAAAACTTCCGGAAACATAATAAACCATCTGAGCTCATTTAGAAGGTACAGAAATGAAAAAGTCAAAGAATCGAGAACGTCGTTCGATTTATTCAGAGGTTTGGATTGGAAAATAGCAATTTTCAAAATGTGTACAAAATTTGCGAATTGAATAATAAGATGAAGTTATCTCTCTATCACAGAAAAACAATTTAATAATATTTTAATCAGTTGTGCATTCCTATTGTTTCATTAAGCATGCCAATAATTAAAATGGATTTTTACATCAAATACTTGAACACTGCAAACTCTTAAGGGATCACGAGAACATCGCTTCAATTAAATTGTTTGACGCTAGAACCATAATATTAAATCAACCCCCAGCTTCAAATCGGAAATCTTCTTCTCGTTGATTTCCTTCTCGTTGTTCTTTAAATATGAACAGCAACAGAATTTAATCAGAGCCAATTCATTTTCAGATACTAAGAGATCGATGACGTGCTGAAGTTTAAAGCAATCGCAAGTATACACATCTATCATTACCAAATTCCTCCAGCAGCCATGGTTGATTGCAGAACTTATAACGTTTGGATCTATCCTCACCTGAGAAAGTTCCAGTGAAACAAGAGAGTTGCACATCAGAAGTTTAGCCAAGGGTGTTGAAGCTGTGGGTGTGATCCATAGTGGAGTGGATGCAGTGTTAACTTCCTAAGACGTGGTACCAACTTCACACAATCATTTGTTATGCTGCAAGGCCGATCGGATACACCCAGCCGAAGATGTTCTAGGTTACTACAAAACGATAGCAGCCGGTCAGCGTCTAGACCCTCCAGCACATCTATGGAAAGGTATCGAAGAGAATGTCCGTGTTTATCAAGTATGAAATACAGGATCTCGTTTGAGTTTGGTTTCTCTTCGATATGATTCAGCTCAAGAGCTTGAAGCGTGTTCAAAGACAGTAAGAATGGACTGATGTCTTGCATTGGGACTTCATCGCTCAGATCAAAGTCTACATAAGTAACTTTGGAACATGTTTGGATGCATTTGTTTAGTCCATCAGTAACTGACTCCCGTAAGGTATAACTTGGGCCAGCATTCATATTCCTCAAATTGTATTTCGGACAGTCCATCCCTTCATCACTCAAGTCACACAGGGCTGAAAGTAAGCTGTTACGTTTCAAAACCCGAATATTTGGGCAGTTCTCAATTATGGTTACTATCGCTTCCTCGCCTAAATTCTGCTCGTCAAAGTAAATCTCCACTTCAAGGAGAGAGTTGTTTTCTTCTGGGATCATGCGAATGAGTTGCTTATCCACCCATTTGAAGATGTAAGTATAAACTGTTGGAAGGCGACCACTCTCTGAGTGATATATTCCCCTGAAGTGCATTGAACACATCACTGGATCAGGAAATATAAGCTTCTTGACCTTCCTCTGCCGTGAAATAACATTGATGTCCTTTGTTATGTCATCACCCTCCCGGATCTTCCAGAATGCAATTATTTCGGTCACCTTCGGACACCGAGCGACCAGAAGCTCAAAGTCGTCCATCGACAACGTTATGATGGCGGTGCGCAGAGTTGGAGTGAAGAGGACCTTCTTGTTGTGTTAGCTGTATTCGTCTCTTCTGATGAAGGCTGCCTCCATGAGGTCGGTGACGATGTGTGCTGGGTACTTGTCGAAGATTTGCTCCATGGACATTCCGTTGAGAGGGTTGGGTCTGAAGGGGATGATCATGGTGCAGCACGATTGGGGGGAGTAGTAGTACAAGGAGGGGAAAGTCAGTCGTCTCGGCATGGCTGATTAAGTTATCTGCAATATAGTATTTCAAAATCTATCCAATTTCTTTATCAAATACAGGAAAATTGACGAGTACTTAAGCAACCTTAAGTAAGTGTTATAAAATGTACGGGGTGAGTCTAAACTCCCATAAAACCCCTTAAAAATGTAAAGGAGTTATACTGGGTATAATTGGTCATGATAGAAACGGTTAGGCCCACGGGGAACTACAGTTGTGTGTGTCAAGGCGAGGTCCGCCATATTGAATTCAACTCGAAAATTGTAAATGGAAAGGGGTGATTTGATATCAAAGTAAAATTTCACAACATATGCATTAGTGAACGGTTTTACGACGCTTCTTTAACCAGTAAAAAGTTAGGAACTTATGAAATCTGCTCAGTATTGTTGTCATACTTCCACTATGCACACTCGTAGACGTTCCTCCCCCTCACATAGAGCATTGCGCAAAGTAGACAGTGTAACAGCATCGAAAGCAGCAACTATTCGTTCTCTCAAATCGTCAATATCACTGACATTTTGCGCATATGCCTTTGCCTTGAAATGTTCCCAAAGGTAAATCTCCAATGGTGTTAGATCCGAGTGCATGACATTCGACAGATCTCTGGTTGCCAATTCATCTATCGGTGTTGTTATCGTATAGAAACTGTCTCACAGCGCTCCCATAGTATGGTAGCATTCCGTCCTTATTCCATAAGAAAGGATGATAATGCTAAACAAATCCAAGTAGCCCCTCAACACATAAGGTTCCGTCGATGAAAAATGGACCAACCAATAGAGTTCTCTACAACACACCATTACCTTACCAGTACCAACCATTCGGCCGAGACCTATGCAGCGTGAATTATCAGATAATTAGTATCGCATATTGTGCTTATTTTTCCATGAACACAAAAACTAGCCTCGTCACTGCTAAGGACTTTTCATTCAAAAGGAAGTGTCACAATTGATCGAGACAACCATTTACACTATTCAACTCCTCAGGTATGTCGCTTATTAAAGGCATGTACAATGGCAGACTTCCCAAACGCCAGTTTGATGTCGATGTGTTACTGACCTGTTGGAGGCATTGTAATGCGTTTTTGTCTGACACGCGAAAAGGAGAAGAAAGCTACAATCATGCATTCATAACTTTTTACTCGTTAAAGATACGTCGATAAAATCTTCATCTTTGCATATCTCGTAAAATTCTAGCCTGAATTGACATTTCATATCACCCCCTTCTTATTTATAATCTTTTTAATTTGAATTCAATAAATTAATATTTGTTGGATCATTCTCTGTACATACGTAGATTACCGAGAAGAGTATATAAATTCATTTCTTGTGCCAGTATTTCAATTTCATTTTCAATTTCAAGGGTCTTTATTCTTGGGCGAGTTTCAGCAAATGCTGATCTACCACCTAACCGGCAAAGAAAGATGCAGCAGAGTGCCTAGGTACATTATTATACATGAAGAATAGCTACAACGCACTACATAAATAAAATAACATAAGATAAACTATAAAGAAACTACTACTACTACACAAAGAAAATAAAAAATAGAAAACAGATGTCAAAATATACACAGTGCGTGTGTGCAAATAAATGAAATAATAATAATATACATGTATTATTACTTAGCTTCGGTCCAGTTTTTTTTCAATAATTTACAGGAAATTCCAGTTTTTAATCATATGTGGTCTTACTTTGCTTCTGACCATCAATCAGTGAATCATATATTACCCTACGAAAGTGTTTGTAGTTCAGTTAATTTGAGAACGATAGAAGGAGTAGCCTTACAAGGACGTAGCCTTACAATTTCCCCTACCACGAATACGAACTGTTTCCGCCAAAGGTTGTTATTGGTGAGGCACGATATTTCAATCCTTATATCCTGAGTATCTGTAAAGTAAGGCCACGCAAAAGGTAGAGAAGAGGAGAAAGCGATTGGCGGAGCGAAGCAGTACTGGAAGGCCTGGTAGCTGCAATCCCATTCCCCTTCCACGAAATAACGTTTCCTCACACGTGTTCATTGGTCGAGCTCTCTCCAGTCACAACCTGCACAGATACTTGCTTTCGTTCTCCCGTTCCAAAGACTTCCAAACAAGAAGGGCCAGATTCTATCCTCGTTCCCACTCATCTACGTCTTTAATCTCATCCCTATTCCTAAGATTTACTGACTCCGGAGATAGCTACTGTCGCATCCTTCAATGTCACGTAATTTTCTTGCTATTCCCTGATTATGATCCAGATATCGAACTGTTTTTACTTCTGAAGCTTTGGCCACATGACTGGCTTCCGACATGAGCATTCGGTACCTATGGCCCATTCTTTTTGTTCATTGTGTACTGTTCAGACTATACCGATTGAGGATTACGGAATGAACAGTCAAAATTTCAAATATGTTGAACTTTTTATCTTCACGAAGATATTTTTCTTTAATTTGCTTTCTGAATTCTGTAGTTAATTTGAGAGTCCATTTTCCCGTCCGCCATTAGTATGGTTCATAAATATTCGAACTGTCCTAAGGTCTTATTATTCCAATGAATGTGCATCATCCTGGTTCTTGTTTAGTAAAATGCATGACTTTAGTTTTGCTAACATTGATTTCCATCTTACGTTCTTTGAATGCTCGGCCCCACTCTAGAACTGCATTTTGTAGGATGTTACTATGTTTTGCTAGGAGAACAATGTAATCAGCATATACTAATGTCTGTATCCATACCGGTTTCAGCTTATAATTTCCAATTTTACATTTTCTTGTTCTTCTTTTGCATTGTTTTATAATTTGTTCCATGAATAATATGAAAAGAAGAGGGCTAAGTCCATCACCTTGTTTTACACCTTTTCCCATATTAAATTCCTTGGAGGATTGTCCATTTATTCTAACAGTACCTTTAACGTTCTTATATATACTTTGAATTATTCTAGTCAGTATTGACGTTACTTGGAGCTCATCAAGGGCCTTCCATATTTGGCCTCTTGGTACTCTGTCGAAGGCAGACTTTAGGTCAATAAAAGAGGTAATTACATTCTGTTCCTAAGCTTTTGGTATTCTCGCTGTAGCCCATATTAGTGTATATAAATCCCATATCCATTTTTCTATTTCTTTTCCTCCATATTTTATAAATTCTGGATGGATATTATCCCAACCGGGTGCTTTACCAGTTTTTAAGGATTTCATTGCCTCTTGTACTTCTTTTAGTTGGATTTCTTCCTCAGCTTCCACGTTCTCGTTTTCCTCTTCATCTCTAAAGGTTTCCCTATAATATTCACTCCAGTTATCTAAAATTTCTTTCATATTGGTTTTCACCTCGTTATTCTTGATTTGGATATTCCTTTTTTTCCTTTCAAATTTTTCAATACATGCCAAAATTTTCTTGGATTCTTTTTTACGATTTTCTTCTATTTTTTTCCCAAATTGTTCCCAGGTTTCCTTCTTCGCTGTTCTCACTATCTGTTTTGCTGTATCTCTTGCATCTATATATGCTTCTTTGTCCTCCATTCTTTTGGTTTTTAAATATTTCAGCCATGCTTTCTTTTTAATTGAAACTTTTTCTTTTCCATTGTCGTTCCACGATCTTGTCAGCTTCTTTCTATTTGTTATCTTTACTATTCCACATATTTCTGTTGCAACTTCAATGAGGCTTTCTTTCATTACTTTCCATTTAATTTCCAAGTTCCATTCTTGTCTATTGTTTTGTTCTATTTCTCTAAGTTTTTCTTTTAGTTTCCTCTGAAATTCCCTTCTTTAATTTTGGTTTTCTAGTGTTCATATTTTGAGTTTTGTAAGGTTTATCTCAGTTGGTGCTGATAGTGTTTTGAATCGGGTCGTCATTACTAGTAATCTATGTTGAGTACTGAGTTCAGCGCTGCGAAGAACTCTTATATCTATTACATCGTAGTGGGTGTTTTTTGTATATACGCAGTATTCTATTGTACTCTGTTTTCCTCTGCTAATTGCTTCAATGGTAATTTGATGTATTCTTTTATGAGGGAAGAATGAGTTTCCGATACGGAGCTCGTTATCAATACAAAACTCCATCATTTTATCTCCATTGCTGTTTCAGATCTTTTCAGCACCGTATCTTCCCAAGCTTTCATGTCCTCGTCTAATTTCATTTCCCACTCTAGCATCCCAATCTCCCATTATGGTTATTGTTATACAGAGTCGTTGAATTTCTATCCTCATCTAATGTTTGTTGGAGGGAGTTGTTTGTACTATACTATTAGTAACATCATTATAGGCAAAAAGGAGATTAGTAAAGAAACAGAAATAAAAATATATAAAACAGTCTATCTCCCCACGCTGATATATGGATCAGAAAATTGGATAATGCAAACTAAATCGGAGAGCAGACTTACTGCTACAAACATGAAATTCTTAAGAAAAACAGTAGGAAAGACAAGGTGAGATATGGTACAAAACCCAACAATAAGAAGAGAATGCCTGAATCAGGAACCTCTGATTGAAACCATCGAGAAGAGGGAATTAGGCTGGCTGGGACATTTCATAAGGATGAAGGAAGAGAGAAACCCAAAACAAATATTTGAGGCCCGACCAGAAGGAAGAAGAGGAAGGGGACGACTCAGCTTCAACTGGAACCAGCACATTTATGGACTGGCACAGAAGAAACGGAAGACACCGGAAGAAGTGAAAAGACTGGCACAGGATAGAACTTCTTTCAAGAAGTGTCTGAAAGGACCCGACGCCTAAATGGGCATAAGGGAGATGAAGAATAAGAAGAGTGAATGACTATTATACATACCAGCGCATTCAAGACAAGTTGATAATTTAACAAGAAATGCCGATTCCTAATTCTTGTCTTAGAACTGTACTAGACTTCCAATATTCAATTCAGATTCTCCACGGAAACGACGGTACATGTGACAATAATAGTTTGATCATGTCGTGCATTGTTGTTCTTGTTTTCATTGTAATGCACTGTAATGTATCAATAGACAAGGCCTCTAATTATCAGTATTAACTGGGTATTTATCATCTTGGGAAAACTTGAAGTAAGAATTCCAAACTAGACCTCTCTAGCATGTTGACCGTGCACATCCATTCAGGTCTGCAAATATGAGAGCAGGAAGCGTTCCCTGTTTCAGAAGCAAGAGACAGAGCTTAACCAAAATGATTATGTTTTACAGCATGGCCTCCACAAAAATTATGAAGCTTATCCTGATGATGTCTTGAGGCGCAATAGCGCCGAGGTGGGTTCCGTACAGATCCGAGCAGATGGGAATGAAGGGATAGGATTGAGGGCTTTCCGTCTCATCTTCCTGGTTAGCTTATTGCTCATTGACACTTGACCGCAGCGTGACCATTCACTATCATGCCCGCATGCGCTTTCCAGGGAACACCACGAGGAGGTGGCCTCTTTATTGTTCCCAATTTTTTTCTTCTTTCATTTCCTTGCATTTGGTACTAATTTACTTCCATTACAAGCCTGTCATGTACTGAATTTTCCTTTTGAAATCGAATTGCCATTATTCTCGGCGTATTCTAAGTTCTGAACATAAGCTAAATTCCTTAGACACTTTAACTTTCCAGTTTAGCGGAGTTTTTCTAAAGAATTGAACGTGAGATATCGCATATGATAAATATAGTTTAAAATTAAACAGATATAGTTTAAAATAGAGTTTTATTGTGAAAAATATGTACCTTATCAAAAGTAATATTTCTGTTGAATGAAGAGAAAAGTATTTTAAAATCATTACATGACATATAAACAAGAGGAAATTGAAAATTTGTTCAAAATTAAGTTGTTTTTTTTTCAAATAGAAAATAGAAAACATTTCCTAAGTAGACTTATCCATATTGGTCCCAGGCTTATTCATAGTTCTTTATTTTCTCTCATAAATATTACACTTATGTGACATTTTTCTACGCGGATTAATAATAAAAGCATTACGTTATATTACCGCGTGAAAAATCCTCAGTTTTCCTCATTGCTTCGGTACGCATTGCGTCAGTCTTTTGTAAAGTTTCTAGTTATCTGAATCGCCGCTAGAGGCCCTCAACTTCATCACTTGTTTCCGCGATTACGCATAGACACAGCAGTAGTTGTTGGGAAGCAGTCTCGACTCGAAAGAACACAGGACACGTTGGTCACGATATACTTCCTCCTCCTCTTGTTCGACCTTCGAGAACAGTGCCTGTCTTTAACTCCCACTCTCGGATCACGGCAAAGAAGTTCTTTCGAAACTGTATTGTGACGAATACCTGAGAGAGTTGTTGCTGTTGAGAGGGAATCAACGTGGTATTGGGACTATACGAAGTGTTTGACTGTTGCCCATTTTGATTCCTGTTTTCTCGAAGTTGACTACGCACGAGGCGAGCGTAATTGACGATGTTCGAGGGAAGGATAGAAGCTGTCGTTCAGGAAGTTACATCGTGTTAAGTCTGGTTAGAATGTTGACGTTGGAGCGATTGCAAGTTTGAAGTATTCACCTTTTCTTCATTGCTGCAACGTATGGACGTCGTTTTGAGAAGGGACGTGTTTGGTCAAAACAACGCTTAGGGAGAGGATGATTGACTTTTGACGTTACGATTGTTCAAGGAACCACGCAGTCGAATGACTTGTCGCTGAGGTATGTACTTTCTTGTGGTAGTTGGTAGTGAATAACGAAGTGTCATCGTGGAATGTACATAGTCATGGTGGATTATTTGCACGTGTGAATTATCAGGAAATATTGCAAAGAGTGTAAACGAAAGGGTTACATTTTTCTCTTCGAAACTGTCAAGACGAACGTCACGATTGACCCAGAGTGACGAAGTGCGACGTTCTGCTCCCCTTCTTGCCCACTTATGCCTAATTTGGCGAACTACACCTGTACAGCATTATCGTAGTGTTACGCTTTATAATTATCAAGGAAACATGTTCGCTACGAGTCAGTAAAAGGAATTTAAAAATGCACTTACGTAATTTCACGCCGATGTATTGGGAAGTAATTGATACGCAACGTACCTTAGACATACCTTGTAAGAGCACCAAAGAATTGAGATTTGTGTAATGTCGTTTAAAGGCCAAAGATTCATGATTAGGTCTTCATAGTTTATAAGAAGAAACATTTTTTATAGAAATCGCTGATAATCTAATTTGTCAAATTAGCATTGGTTTAATGGGGAACACGTTGATGTCATTTCACTTGGAAGTAACTTTAAGAGATTGATCTAATCTATTGTTATAATTCCGTAAAAAAAAGAAGGTAAAGTGTTCCCCTGTGCATAGCACCACGCCATCAAGGCGTATAGGGGGTGTGGGGGTAACGCCCCACACTTTCTTGATCCGGTCGTGAGTGGGGGTGATGTGATCAGCATCACGCCCCTGACCGCCTTTACCCCCCAGGGTTTCCCCCAGGTACCCATGTTATTCGACGCTGGGTGGGCGCCGGGGCCGCTTCCATCGATAGAAAAGTTCCCGGATTTGAACCGGCCGGGGATCGAACCCGGGACCTTTAGCATGGTAGTCAGACGCGTTACCGACTGAGCCACCGCGGCCATCATAATTCCGTGGAAGGTTGAACTATTGAATGGACGCTGGTTCGTCTAATTGTTATATTGTTGTATTTGATGTTGGGAAATAATAGTCATTCTTCGTTGCGGGGCTATTATAATAAAACTTGACCACGTGTCGCAAATCATAAATTGTGTTACCTATTTGTCCTAGAAAATATACTCTTGATCAAACTTGGGTAATTGGAATTGTACGTATTTGGACACGGAACGAACCCTCAACTTCTGTTCTAGATTAAAGTGCCTTTTTAAGAAAATAGAATCTCTTTGCATTATACTGGTCGTATTCTCTTTAGTTTAATCAATTGGGTTGTCCAGATTCGTGGTTCTCTTACGAGACTGAGGCGACTGTGCAAAAACACGTCATTAGCTTCAAACAAAACAACTATTGTAACAATTCGGTTGGGGTAAGTTTAATTTGGATTCCACGGCCTCAGTTCACGTCTTCTCTTTTACTTATTATTTAACTACCCACCTAATTAGTTACACTTATCAATATACAACGTCCATGTTTTGTGCCTGAAGTTCTAACAGTCTACTCTGGATGTTGTATGTTCTCAGTCTTCCACGCATTCTAAACACTTGCATTCCTTTCCAAATTATGAGTCTACTCTACGTTTTCTTCGTCAGATGAGGATTCCAGAGCATCGTCATAATTTATTGGCTATACTTCTATACTTCATCGTGCACACTTCTCCTTCATCGATGATTTCTTACTCTTTGTCTGTAATTTCTTCGATTTTACTCAAGATTTTACGAAATATTTTCATTTAATCATATTAAAAAGTTATGTTTAAATATATTTGTTTAAAGTAAATTAGGGATAAAATAAGGTGGAACATCTTTTTGCACATGAAATTAATGCAGCATCTCTCCTTTCTCCATAACGGGGCATTTGTCCTTTTCTCGTTGATAAGACGATATGACCGTGAAATCGTCGGAAACCGTTTCTTTGTACGTTTCATGCCCCATTTGGAACAAAACTGAACCAAATTAATCATTATTTTGGAAGTACAACTGTAAATAAAAAGTTGACATTTTACTACTAATGTACAAAAATGATGGAACTCAGCTTTCGCCTCGATTAAACGAAAGAAGGAACCGTCAACACAGATTTCCACACGATAACTTTCGAGTTGCAGTGAGAACAAAGAGTAATAAATAGCGAATTCTCGCAGAAACTCGTTGAATTACAGCACGTGGGTATCTCTTCTCGTAAGGCATCTCAGCTGAACTGACCCTAATACAGGGTGTCGCATAAAAAGTAACGCACTAAACATGGTTCTGCAAGTGAGCCGTTTTCGAGATAATTGCGAATTTCATTGATTTCATTGTTTGTAAACGTCGTCCTAGTTGGTAAAATGCAAATAATGTGTGCGAATGTGTGGTTAGAAGCCGTCACTGATTGCATTTTGTAAACACCGAGTGCTTTACTCATTGCGCGTTCCGAGGTTTGCTCTTTGTTTACAAAACAGAAAATTTCCGGGAGGTGGCTTTGTAATCAAACAGGATGGATACAATCAGTACACAGTTAGAGTAGAATGTTCAATAAAAGCAATGACATCTCCAATGACTTTTCTTACTGTATCATTAGCATTTTACCAACTAGGACGACGTTTACAAACAATGAAGTCAGTAGCGGCTTGTAATCACACATTCGCGATTATCTCGAAAACGGCTCGTTTGCAGATCCATGTTTACTGAGACTTTTTGCTTCTATTTTCGTGCACTTTCACCTGTGTCAGTTTGCGCTATTACTTTTGAGACACCCTGTATAAAAACCGTATACGTTTTGTGTGTCAGGAGCATCTTCTTGAATACACTGTCTACCATCATCCACTTTGTCGAATTATAGGTTAGCTAATGACACACATTCGAACATGAAGTCTTACATGTTCCCTCTCGTTTCACGCGCGCAAATCTACGTGAGCGAGAAATTATGTATTATCTAGCTTCCCTACCCCCTCCCGGCACACACATTTTTGAAACTGTGCGTAAATGTCAGTGTGGGGGAAAGATCCATGCTAGTAAGGATAGGTACGAGTATATACACTACATGCATCTCTTGATTTTCTATCCCAAAACGATTCCACGAATATGTTTTCAGATTTGTGAAAATATGAAAGTTCCTCAAGTCTAATGTGTGAGTCAGGCCCGTACCCAGGATAGGGTCCATGGGGGGGGGGGGGAGGCATAGCCGCTTTCCCTCGAACTATGAAATATTTAATAGTTACCCTATTCAAAACTACGAAAATGACATCCAAGATTTTGAAATTTCAAATTTGTTAAAAATTCCATTCTTGTCCTTGCATAAATAAATGTGTGTTCGTTCATCAATTCATATCGTCGCTCACAGGCCCGTACCCAGGATTTTTATGTATGTATGTATACATATACAGTGGCGGCTATTTGGGGGACCTGGGGGCAACTGCCCCAGACCTTTTTGCCACTTTTGCCCCCGTACTATGGCCTTTTAATGCTTGTCTACCAAGAGAATGTATCTCTCGTTGCCCCCTCCCCTATTCCAGTTTTGACACCCAATTGCCAATTCTGATCAGAATTGAATTGAGTTGGTGTTTTAAATACATTTTATTCACAGTAAGGCTAATTGGGACTGGACCTATAGCTTAAAGTGGGATCCGAACCACTATGTGCCTTCACTGGGTATCGAACATGGGATGCCTCGATTACAAGGCGATGACACAACCACTGTACCATCGGGGAGGCCACTGATCAGAAGTATTCGGATAGTTCTGAGTTTCGCAAATTAAAAATATTTTCAAATTCACTTTATTTCTTTATACCAGAACCATTGAACAACCACGATAATTCTACGTTTAGAAAATAGTGCATTTATAAATTAAATTATACGCTTTAACAATTATACAACAAGGAATTTTAAATGTCAGTCAACCCATAGCCCACAACGAAAGATCGAAGCAGGCTATGGTTAACTAAAGAAGAGAGAGATATTTTCACACCTGGCAGTCAGTAGTGGCGATTGGGGGGGGGGGACAATTTAGTTTCTCTTAGTAGACAAGTTTGAGTTTTTGTTTTAGGTCCACTTTTATGTAGAGGTAGACTAATTGGGTCTGGACCTACAGTTTAATGTGGGATTCGAACCACTATTTTCCTCCACCGGGTCTAAGTAGACAAGGCCTAGCATTAATAGGATATGGTGCAGAAGCAAAAGTGGAAATGATGGGGGGACAACTGTCCCCCCATGTCCCTGCAATCGCCTCCACTGCTGGTAACCTTGCATCAATGGATATAAAACTAAAAGTACCGTGTTTTGTAGATTGCAGGCTTCTGGAGACCTGGAGACTGCCTCTCTACACAACACACATATTCATTTATGCAAGGACAAATTCGAAATTTTTACAAGTTTGAAAAATCGTCTATGTTATTTTCGTAGCTTTTAATAGGTTCACATTAAAAAAAAAATCATGGCTTGAGGGGGGGGCATGGCCCCCCTGGGTACGGGCCTGGTGTGAGTTATGTCGTTGATGAGTTCCAATCCTGCATTCACCACGGTGTCCATTGCAACGTGTAACCGATGGGACGGTGTGCTGACGTGGTAGTAGAGATTGCCTGGACTCAAACTTTTTTTGGCATTTACTTTTAATAAACTCTCGCCGGCTTTGTACAGTGGGATCCATGAGTATTATCGTGCAAATTGTCCATGACTATTTTCATTAAGTTTTCTCTTATATTCTGTGTGTTTTTAAGCAATGGATTTTTATGTATGCTGATGCAGAAGTTGTGAACAGCTTGTTTTGAGTTTTCTTTTAATTCTTGAAGTTCTTATTGGGTCATATAAAGTGCACGAACATGGTGGTGGACAATTTGCACGGTAATACTCATGGATCCCACTGTACTAACAAGCGCAGTAGTTGTCAGTAACAGTGGTTTCAGATGTGAGTTACTCACAGGTGAATGGTCCTTCACCAACCCACAAAACCAGTGAAACTCACCTCGTCTACGATGACGCAGTTTTGAACTTAATAGGTGGTATAATATCTTGGCGTTTGCACTGTATATCCTGAGCATTTGAGTGTGCGTCAAAGTGATGAAATGACGTCTTATCCATTGTAACAAATGCAGTTTTGAATCACTATTTGTGAGATTGAAATATGGTCTGTACTCTGACCTTCGCAAAGATTTCAAGGATTTGGAAGCACGTCAGTGGTTATTATTTCCTATTTAAATGTTCAGTCAAAACTGTGATAAATATTACATGTGCGACACTTTATAAGTGACTGGCATGACTGTCGGCAGCGATTTTACAGAGAAGTGTAAGTGATGCCTCTGAAGTAAGATCCCATTTGCTCAGGCTGATGTAGCGTTCCTCATTTCTGCCAGCACATCGATCCACTTTTGTCATATCCAAGGTGCTTGACGAGGTGGTGGAAATCATATCCGCTGCCATTGTGGAGGAAGATGGGCACAAACCTCCGGTCTCTGATCTTGAGATTGCATGTGTTGCACAAGGACTGATGTAGCTTCCAATACAATGGTCATGGTGTCTCACTTTAATATTGACCGCAGTGAGGCTTGCCTTGCACGCTGAACAGGTATCGGTGGTATCATGGCGCTGCTGCTCGGTGCTGGGCAATGGAAGCATGGGCTTCGGTATCAACAACTTGCTGTCTATTTTGCCCGGCCTCTTCGATCATTTTTTCCATGAAATGCTTTGCTACATCTGGTTTTTCATGTACATAAGGATTGTTAATGTGTCAAGAATCGTGCCATACCACAACACAAAGAAAGGATTGAAATAATGGCAGAAGATTTGATGTCAAGGAATGGTTTTGCTAGCTCCTGATCAAGAGTGGAAATTATTAAAGGCACCATTAGTCCAGCGATGTCGCTACAATCGTTTATCGAAACCGCCTGCAACCAGTCTGGGGCAAGGCTTGTTAGAAAGGGGAAGCCGAACCTGCTGCCAATGTACCTAGACCCAACAGGGGTAAGACGTTGGTTGAATAGCCATGCCTAACACATTTCAGTAGTATAGTTCTCCCGCCCCTAGCATTATATTTTCTAATCTGGATCTCGGTGCAACATCAAGAGTTTCTTGGACGAGGTGCAAAGCCAAGACACAACTCGTTCCGGGTTCTAAACTGAGTCGAGACTCATACTCCTCACATTTTCTCAGCAGTGTGTTCATTAGATGGTTGTCGATGTCATGAAGTTGGAACAATGGTGCCATGTGTGTGTTTGACATTCCGACTTCTCATATTCGGAAGAAACTCTTCTGGTTTACGACTACGAGGCACACCAGCTGGTCGTCTCGACGGGGAAAGTACATATAGAATGTCCGTCCAAACTCTTTCAGCATTTGCCCAGTTTCGAACTCTGGTCACAACAAGTAGTTCCCGAGTTTGCACTTATTGGTCGTTAAGAACGAGTTCTCTCAGTGCTCTTGCTCACTGTGTATGCGCATGCATAGAGAACTCCTCAAGAAGATAGTTTGTAAGTGCTAACGACAAGTTACGAATGCGAATAAGCAATCAATCGTTTCATTTTTGTCGGCGAATCGTAAAAACGTATTCTTTTACGTGTAACAACTCTTTGGTATCATTGAAAAAATATTCATGCAATTTTCGGTAACATAATGATTTGCTTGCTTGCTTGATTTGATTTATATTACTTTCAGTAGCATAACTAACACGCTCTGCGCCCCCACCCGCAACTTTCAGTTGTGTGCCTCTACTCGTTTTTTTAAAAGCTTTCCTTTCTAAAATATTAATTCACACCTACTTTTATATTAGGTATATACAAATATGAAAATACATATTACATGTAATTTGAATCAATGTAAAAACTGGTACGAAAGGTTAAGACAACAGGCAAAGCGTAAAAAATATATATTGGGTCATACCTCGCTTACAAGTCTATGATGTAGATGTTCCCTGAGAGCCAAATTACAGGTTGATAATGTTATTAAAACATCTAAAATTATTTTAATGATTTCGCGCCACTTATCCAGACATTGTTGCAACATGGTTTAAATATCTTTATGATTTTTCTATTCACTATATGATATACATGCATTCAAGTGAATTCAGAACATTTCGCGTATTTTTTATCAAACCTATCGTCAAACAACCAGCACGGTTCGCAGTAAACAGAGTCTAAAATAGATGAGTAGTATAACCAAAATCTCTCTATTTTCTCTTCGGTTTTAATGCTAACGTATAATAATCAGAGGTTGAAATATTCAGCTAATTAAGGCTTTCTTCTAATCTGCTAATTCACATTCTACTTTTCTAGCAATTAAGATCTTATGTTTGCTGTTGTAGTGGGATAAAAATATATGTTAGGTTGAAAATATAATTTAACGCCGAAAATAAACTTTTGTGAACTGTCTTCCTTAATATGTATATCATTCTTAATGCGCTCCTAGAGCTCGTGCGCCCTTCTCGGCGGGGGTTGCGAAGGGCTAGTTTCGCCACTGATTACTTTTCTTTTCTTTCACTTTTGGTTAATCGCAAAGATTAAAGAAAAATCTTGCATAGGTTCTAGAAAGTTATTTCTCAAGAGAGGTTTTATGAAATGTTACTTCCGAATCGTGTGAAGCTGCAAAACACGATCTGAGATCATTTGAAAGCCACAGGAAATGAAAATGAATCGAGAACGTTCTTCGAGCTATTCTGGGGTTATAATTACCAGTAGTATTGAGGAATAGCTATTTTCAACATGTGTACAGTATTATGCCAGTGGATGCATACAAAAATCGCGTTTTAATAAAAGAGCCGAAGCCAGCTTTCTACTACAGAAAAACAATTTAATAATAATTTGATCAATTATGTATTACTATTGTCTCATGAAGCATGCCAATAATTAAAATGTATTTTTACATCAACTATTTGAACACTGTAAACTCTTTTGGAATCCTCATAACACAGCTTCCATTAAATAACTTCAGAGATTAAAAACAAAACATTATCAGATGAACAGCCAGCATCAAATCGGAAATATTCTTCTCTATTACTTTCTTCTCAGCATTCCTTAAATATGGGCAGAAAACGAATTTGAGTAAAGCCAATTCATTCTCAGATACTAAGAGATCGATGGTGAGCTGAAGTGTAAAGCAATCGCAAACATACACATCTAACATTACCAAATTCCGCCAGCAGCCATTCTTGATTGCGGAACATATTAAGTTTGGATCTACAATCACACTAGAAAGTTTCAGTGAAACAAGAGAGTTGCACATCAGAAGTTTGGTCAAAGGTGTTGAAGCTTTATGCTCACCTATTGCAAACAGTCCTAGCTTCCTAAGACGTGGTACCAACTTCAAGCAATCATCTGTTATGTTGCAAGACACTCCGGATACACTGAACTCAAGGTGTTCAAGGTTACTACAAAACGATAGTAGCCGGTCAACGTCAAGACCCTCGTGTACATCTATGGAAAGGTATCGAAGAGAGAGTCGGTGAATATATAGTATTGAATACAGGATTTCGTTTGTCTTTGGATTCTTTTCAATTCCATTGAGTTGAAGAGCTTGCAGAGTGTTCAAAGACAGTAGGAATGGACTTATGTCTTCCATTGTGACATTGTAGCTCAGATAAAAATCTACACAACTAACATTGGGATATGTTCGAATACAGTCCTTTAGTTCATCAGTAACTGACTCCCGTGAGATATAACTTGGGCCAGCATTCAGATTCCGCAAATTGTATTTTTGATAGTCCTTTCGTTTAGCATGCAAGTCACACAAAGCTGAAAGCAACGTGTGATGTTTCAGAACCCGAACATTTGGACAGTTCTTAATGATGATTACTATTTCTGATCTAGATAATAATTGCGTGTCAAAGTAAATCTCCACTTCAAAGGAAGATTTGTTTCCTTCTGGGATCATGCGAATGAGTTGCTTGTCCACGTAACATGAGATGTAAGTGTAGAGGGTTGGGAGGCGGTCGCTCTCCGAGTGATAAATGTGCTCCAAGACCATTGAACACTTCTCTGGATCAGGAAAGATAAGTCTCTTGACCTTCCTCTGCCGTGAAATCACATTGAGATCTTTTGTTATGTCATCCCTATCCCAGACGTCCCAGAATGCAATTATTTCGGTCACCTTCGGACACCGAGCGATCAGAAGCTCAAAGTCGTCCATCGACCACGTTATGATGCCGGTGCGCAGGGTTGGAGCGAAGAGGACCTTCTTGTTGTGTTCGCTGTATTCGTCTCTTCTGATGAAGGCTGCCTCCATGAGGTCGGTGACGATGTGTGCAGGGTACTTGTCGAAGATTTGCTCCTTGGATATTCCGTCGAGAGGGTTGGGTCTGAAGGGGATGATGAGGGTGCAGCACGATTGGAGGGAGTAGTAGTACAAGGAGGGGACAGTCAGTCGTCTCGGCATGGCTGATTCAGTTATCTACAAAAATATATTTCAAAGGTATCTATACATTTTGTATATCAAGTATAAGTAAATTGACGAGTGGCATATTTTTAAGCACCATTAAGTGAGTGTTATAAAATATATTTGAAATTTTCACAGCTATCTGACCCAATATTTTTGATTTCCTGTGCGGTTTCTACGAATGTTTATTTTCAGTCTGAAAAAGCTGCATTAACTGAACTAGCTTTTGGCTAAAATTGATCATCAGTGATAACAATGAAAATAACAGGAAATTTCCAAAAATACATGTACATTTAATGTTCAGTAGAACGAGAACCGTAAATATTTTGTAGAGACTCTAGCGCTCACAGCACGAGTTTTCTCCCTTTGATTTCTTCATAGCAAAGATCCACAGTGGTCACACTTTGGAACAAGGTAGAAGGTTTATGGCTGTAGAAACACAGGCCTTCCATCTGTTTTTATCATGGGCAAGATCAATTCAATCTTTTCCATCCTTTCCGATTTCCTTTATGTCCGCCTCAACGTTATTCCTACATCTTCGTCTTGGCCGGGCCTCCCAGATGGCGCAGTGATAGCGTTGTCACCTTGTAATCAAGGGGTCCCGGGTTTGATACCCGTTGGAAGAACATAGTGGTTCGGATCTCACTTTAAACTGTAGTTCCAGCCCCGATTAGCCTTCCTGTGCATAAAGTGAACTTAAAACAACAATTCAATCAATCGTCTTGGCCGGAATGAGGATATGTATCACCTCGATTATCCGTAAGCGTTATTGTTGACAATTTATTGACACTGTTGCCGCATGAAAAATTTTAGCTCCAAACGCCAAGAAGAAATGTAGCTGTAGTGAAATTTGCGCTACAAACTACAGGAATTTTGTAGCTTTCCTACAGGTATTTCAAGAATATAGCGCCGCTACAAGCAATGCGATACTTCCAACCACTGGTAAATTGCTGACATGTTTCTTTGAAAAGTACCCGATTTTCTTACGTTTGTTATTAGCCTCTAAAATTATTATCACAACGGCCCGTTTACGATCATTTTGACCCTAAATTCACCCTTACACCCGCTTAAATAAAGTTCTTGAACTCCCACCGCAATGGAAAAATCTAGATAAAACCCTGACTTTATCTTTTCCTTGAATACTGACCGACAAAGGTATTCGAAAGTTACTGTTCGTCGTTCAAAAATAATTCAAACAATTTTCTTTTTAGTTCGTCGCAATGCAGTTTTACGTAAAGGGTGTAAGACTGCCGTCCAGAGATATTGTTGCGATTATTGAATTCACTCAGTAACGTTTATTACATCTATTGATGTGGTATTTATGTCGAAAATGCAAAAGAAACGCAAGATGAATAAAACCACATATAAACGATTTATCTCGTTGCTACGTACAGAATATCAGTGGTAAATTGCTTGAGCGTTCCTTGAAAAAGTACTGTTTTTTATAACTTTGTTTCTTCAGTAACCTCTTATTTGTTAGGAATGAGTATAATAGTCAGGTATTTTCCAAAATCTAGTCTTTAAATAGATGTACATCATACTATGGTTTCCTAACCGCTAATAAAAGAAAAGCAACGCCTTCGCGGTCAGTTTTCAATGTCGAAGCACTGAGACAGAACTGAGGCTTCGCAGGTGGAAGGTTTTCTCTGAATCCATCGCTTCAGGGCAATGGTTCCGTTGAAGTGAGGCTTGAGAGCTGTTGAAAATTACTAGTGCCATCTCTTGTTTTTTTATGGAAGCAAGATTTCGAGTGGTGCCTCTCAGCGCCTCCTACCATATTATCCCTTAGTTCGCCGCCGTAACACATATGTTACAAAAAAAGTATGTCCCTTGTAGCCGCTGTAACACATATGTTACAAACAGCTTTAGGTACAATTATCGAGGGTTTGCCACACTTATATTTGTATATTGAGGTTGAAACACTGACAGTTCGTTCGGGAACATGTTTTGCAATTGTGTTTCGAAAATTCCAAATCCCCCCACCCCTCCTTTCTCGGAATATGTCACGTGTTTGGGCTCACCCAAACACGTGTTCGCTCTTCAGTTGACAGACACAATAAATGCTTGGTATTTACGATGCTGTTTTCCTCCAAGCTTCCAACGCTGTGATTTAGTACTGATAAGGCACACATTCTTCTTTGTGTTTAGACCTGGTGATCGAGCTGAAGTAGTGGCAGGGGTGGGGGGTAGGGCAAGGAGAGAGGGGATTGGATGAGGTTTGGCAGTGTCAGCTTTCTGTCGCCTCTATGTTAGAAATGCAATGAAGCTTGACGATAGCCAGAGGCCAAAAGCATGAGTCTAAAGCATGCGTCTATCCAGAAGTATAGACAAAAGAAAGGATTGCAAAGGCTCCCTCCCTCCTCTGTTAGGACTAACAATGGCCTCACCATAAACACTTCGTATCATATAACAGCTCATCGATTTCCCTAACGCACAAACGTTTCCTTCCGGACATATTTCCACAAAGAGCCGAGTCAAAAGGGAGAAATAGATTCACAGTAGCTACACAAGATGCAAGTGCGAATGAAAAAAGCAAAAGTTCGGGTTTTCTCCCCAACGTAGCTGGAGAAGAGGGGGCAAACTCCAAATTTTTATGATTTTTTCATTGAAATTGGTGGGATGCAGCCCCCGCCCGTAAGCCCCCCACGGTTGGGGCATCCAAATTTTACATGGTTGCATGCACTGATGTTCTGCCTGCAAAACAAAAGTTATCCGAAGTAGATTGGTCCCATAGTGTCAGTTATAACAATTTTATGAATAATATGCAAATTGGCTAAAATTCGCTAGAGTTTTACGTTTTGCCTTATTATTCAAATTGTATTGCACCCACGAACATGAATCAAGTTTCATTCTGTTGCGGAAGGTCCATTCTTTAAAAAAAAAAAGCAAAAGTTCCGGTTTTCTACCCAAAGTAGCTGGAGAAGAGGGGGCAAACTCCACATATTTTTTTTCATTGAAATTGGGGGATGCAGCCCCCGCCCGTAACCCCCCCGTGGTTGGGGCATCCAAATTTTACATGGTTGCATGCACCGATGTATTGCCTGCAAAACAAAAGTTATCCGAAGTAGATTGGTCCCATAGTGCCAGAGTTATTACGATTTTTCTCCATTATGTATACGAATTCAAATTTCCCGCTCAAAGCCTCGGTGACACTGGGCTTACTTTCGTCAGACCGTGCGGCGTACTAAGGGTTATTCCGAAGCTTCTTGCGAGAGCCCGATCCCAGTGGGAGGTCCGTGCAGCGGGCTTCCTGCCTTCGATGAAGATCTGCTTATATATCCTTATCTGTGGCAGAACTGCTAAATCACATGGCATTTGGGGTTTAAATGATTCAGAACTACTCCCTTTCACTTTTGCTTTATTTACCGGGCAGCAAACCCACGTGTCCTCCTCCTTCGAGTCCAGAATCTCGAGGGAAGCCACCATTCGATGGACCTGGGTGTACGCCAGGAAGAAACATAAAAAATACTAGCCTTTAAAGATCAGCAGCATTTCCTGGATGTCTCCTTGAATCTCGGACAGTGGTTCAATGATTGCTTTAGCCTCGACATCCAAACCACAAGTCAGGATATTTCAACCCCTCAATCTCCAAACCAGACTGCTCCGATTCTAAACTAGTTCCCTCTCGCCTATTACTTTAATCTCGTCCCTGTTCCTTAGATGTACCGAGTCCGGATATATTTTGCAGTCATTTTATTGCTACTCTCTGATTGTAATCGAGATATCTAACTGCTTTTTACAACATCTGAAACTTTCGCTACATGATAGACTTCCGACAGGAGCATCCGGTATCAAGGGCCTATTCTGCAATGTTACGGCGACGGCCCTTGGTGTATTTTCCACTTTTCATATTGTTTTTGGCTGAGGAATGTGACAATTCAATGAACAATCGAAATTTAAAATGTTTTAACTCTTGTCTTCAAGAGAATACATTAGGGTAATGGGTATCTTGTGTTCAAAATAATAAATTAATGGATATTACACATACCGGCACATCCAGCTAACATGGTAATTTAATGAGAAATGCTGATTCCTAACTCTGCTCTTATAACTGTACTTGAATTTCAGCGTCCACGGTAACACGGTACATGTGGCAACAATAATTTGTTCATATTGTTGAACTGTTAATAAATAGTACAAGAAGAATCTAAGAAAGGCACATTACAGAGACAGGATATCGAAGTTGGTTTGGAATGCAGACCTTACGAATTCCATTACTTACCAATGCTACGTTACCCTTGCACAGTTTGTTAACCCTTTGGTCTTTCTGCCGGTTGAATTGACTCTCTCTAGGCCTACACTGAAGTCATATCAGGCTCCAGAAATCACGAACACTGGATTACCATTTCAAACAGTTTATTGTAGCAGGAGTCGTACAGCCACTTCAGTGCAAGAGTGGGAATAAAACTCAGGTTCACAGACGATATAATTTAGATATCGTTTGGTTTAACTGAATGGGGATATTAGCAAATTTCGAATAAGTCTATTCACCCTGGTCCACCAAAGGTAGATTCCTTCCTAATCCACCCAGGGATAAGGCATTCCTAGTTCACCCAGGAAGTGTTTCGTCAAGAAATATACTCCACATACTAACAAAATTTGTGGGTATTTAAACCTCAGGTTTTACTCTTGATTACAAAATTATCGAAGCAAAATATATGATACATATGTTCAATGAACGTTAGAAATTTTAAAAGTTAAGATAATATACATTTCAATAATTTAGTTTATTAAACAAGAAATATATTTTAATTTATAAATTGCAACCATAAGTTAATTACACTGAGGTTAGTTACCCCCTTACAGTCAAAGAGCTTATATAACAAGAAGCCTCAGTCGGTCTCGAGAAGCATCGTACGTAAATCTCTAGTAGTTTGGCATTTACCCAACAGATGTCTCTCTCTCTCTCTTTTAGACAAAATAACCTTGCTGAGCGGGAGCTCCGAAACGAGCATCAATCTGCGATGCTAAAAAGGCTGATAAGTGACAACATCAAATGACTGGTCCTATATTTTGGGGAAATACACCAATTGAATGAGCTAGGAGCTCGATCCTGTAAATATATTTATTTCAGAGAAAGAATCACCTACATTTGTGTGTTCGTGTATAATACTCGTACTAAACTCAATTACATGCCATGTTAATGCAAGAAATGTTTGTGTTTCATCAGCGCGGTATACGAGAATTTGTGAACACAGATGATTGGTAATCTTGATTACATGGATGTCGAACATGTAACTACTAATATTCCTTTATTTAACACGAAAGAAAATGTTGATTTCGATTTGTATATCTGTATTATTGTGCACACCTTGTCGGAAATTGTGTAGTTCGAAGTGTAAAGGTCGTGTTTTTAATTCCTAGCCATAGAGGATATTCAGTACTTCTTCAATAATGCATTATATTCCGGTTTACAAGCATTATGTGCACTATGATAAACATGACATGAAAAAAATATATTGTCCATCAATGAAATTTTGCAACTTCGTTCAATTTCAATAGCCTATTTCAGAAATATATGGTAGATAATTTTTACTTTTGTACTCAGTGTGAACAATGGATGTTATATTTTCCCTTTGTAGAATGTTTCTGTCAAAAACAGCAAGATCTTTATGATATTTTAGATGTAGTTAATGAACTTAAAAAAAATGTGTACAGTCATGGAAAATAGTTCTTGGGCCACGAGACCTACGATATCGTAACATCTTAAAGCCTGTTGTCTATGCAACCCAAATAACAAAATTGTCGCTTGGGTTTGGCTGGCGGACCTGGATTCTCGGGAATGATTGAGTATTGACAGCAGCGTGAGTCATACCCCCAGGCCCAGCCATAACAAACAACAGCTGGGTGCCGTGAGACCACCAGAAAAAGTTTCAGGAATTCGTTTCTTAACAACAGCTATTCGTAAGAAAATGTTCTCTTTACTGATATTAGAGTCATTGTCAAGAAAGTTCACTGAAATGGTGGTTTTCGTCGAATCATCATCGCGCAACACACATGCTGTCAACCCAGAAGTCCTTGAAACAGCTTGGAGTTAAAAACAACTACTTAACAAATGATAAGACGAATCGATATTCATTAGTCGCAGCTTAGAATTTTGTGTAAGGCATGGATCATCATGTCCTATCATCCATTTCATAACTTCATTAATCATCCTCATCGCCTTTGTTGACGCCAAGTGCTAGAAAAGCAATATAAAATAAGCAAAATTAAGAAATTAATAAATGACATTTTCAGCGATTTCACGCAGCGACTCAGTTGCATGTAGACAAAGTTTCATTAATCGGGAACCAAGGGCCCCCTCGTTGTGCTTCATTGTAATTTTCCCTCCACTTTGCCTGCCGCGATTAACCTGATGTTGATTAATGCACAATCCACAAAGTGCACCAAAGCGGCGCATATTATGAATAGGTAAACTATGTGATATTATGCTAATTTACAATTTAGTAATAAAATGTGAATTTTGGGGGCTTCAGTTAAGTGGCTGCACATCCATTACGTAATCGCGATATCATCAAATTGTACGAAGCGTGTCTACATCTACGTAAAGTGTCAGTCCCCGTCATAGGCGTGCGCAGACCCTCTGATTAGAGGTGGATAGCGTTGATTATATTTCAGGCCGGAAAAGAATAACGTAATTTCATCTCACTTCTTTAAATTTTATTGCATTGATGGGTGTGTTTATATATACACCCCTCCCCCCGCCCTCACACACATATGAATACATACATACATATATATATACAACACACACACACACACACACACTCACACACACATATATATATATATATATATATATATATATATATATATATATATATATATACCAACAGTAAAAATCATATGAATTGTCTCTCAAATCTGCGCGTTCCTTTTCCTCCAATCAATTGTTCATGCACTTAAGAGAAAACCTTTTAGCAGCAGTAGTTCTCTCCTCGGTAATTTAAAATGCATTACAGAAAACAAATTGCGAGCGAAGCGACCAATAAATTTTCAAATCCAAATTTTTGCAAAATGAAAACAGTATCGATTTAATATGGCGACAAATTTTCATGGAGAGCCACATTATTCTCTCTTACATTTTTTTTTTTTCATTTAGATCGTTTGGCGTCCAGGGTTAACTCCCGCCGACCCCTAGCTACGGCTCTAAACTTGACTAGACTGGAAGAAAAGCAGACATTGCGAGCGAAGCGAGCAAGAACATTTTACAAAAGGTATTTATATTTGTATAAAATTTTAAATCAAGGGGGAATTGCAGCCCTGTCCCTCCCCCCCCCCCGCAGGTGCTCTTGGCAGTCAGGAAGAAATAATGCAAGAAAGACGTGAAAACAAAATCCATCTTGAGTATCCTTTTGTCCTGTTACTCTTAGATTCTGCTACTCTTGCTTTCCTTTACTTCCATGTTTGCCCCCTAAAATTGATTTCCGTTCAAGGTTGTGGGGCTGTGGTTTCGCCACTGCACCCCCTTCCCCCTTAGTTGCCTTTAGTGTTGCCCACGAGACGAGACTTTGGTCTGTCACGTCTCGTGGAAATGGTGTGAAATGCTGTCTCGTCTCGAAAATATTCGTTTGTCTCGGGACACATGATCAATCTCGTCTCGTCTCGAATTTTTAAAAACCTGTCCCGTCTCGTCCCGTGGGCAACACTAGTTGCCTAGAACTTTCATCGGCTTGAAAATAGTTAATTTTCTTTAAGAGTATAATATAGTTTAATAACGGCGATAGGATTCATCTATCCTACATTTCTAGGTGAAAATATAATAATATAGGGGCATAGGTGTCTGGAAGGGAGGCAAGGATTGCCACATCTTCCCCTTAGAAAACGAATGTCAACCAAAAAGTACGTTTTCACATGTATAATTTGATTTCAGTCCTAATAATTTACATTAATTATTATAATGAGGATGCAGGAATGCGATAATGCAACACTATTATCGGGGTAATATGCCCCATGCAAAAATACCTTGCTTGTCTCTTCGTGGATAAAATCTGCAGACGTCCATGATTAGGGGTGCATTTGCCCTCCCCCTGGCCCCATGGCCGCACGCCTATGATCCCCGTGAAGGAATATGTAGCGCAAAGCCAGGGCTTTAAGATCAAATTTGTTTTGTTATTGTTTTTATTAGTAATTACCTCAGTTTTCTTCCTCTGAAATTAAATTATTCATGACGACGATTTATGATTACATTAAAGACGTGAATGAGCATACACAATGAATCCATTTTGGTCGGAACTCGATCTCGGAACCTTGTTCGGCAAGAAATAAAAATATCCATAAGGCATGAGTGTTTCATTGGAGATGTTCCTCTACTTCCGTCATTTTATCACTAATATATTTCTTTAATATACAATAATAAGTCACAACTACCTAAAAATAAATATTATTTTGCATTTTCACATGCATATGTTTTTTTACGGTTAGAGTGTGAACTGGCACCTGTTTATTTAGATTGTTCTTTATGTTTCGTGTGTAGTTAAAGATAGGAAATATGCTTGAGGAACGATTAGGGCTATAAGAATTCCGTCCGTGACGGAGTGGTTAGCACAGTGCGCTACGATGTCTGATGTCCTGGGTTCGAAGCCCGTCGTGCGTATGGGTGTTCTTTGTGAGTGCCCCTTCATCAATTTCATCATATCACTCATCCTCGTCGTCGCGATTAGCAAGAGGGGAAAGAAAAACGACGCTAAATAAGAAAATAAAGAGACTTATAAGAATCAATCTTATTTCCGGACGTGTCCTACATTTTATAGTTGTGTCTGGCCTCCGGAAGGAATTTGAAAGAAATCTCAAATGTCTTATACGTATTTTGAGCATCACGTAACTTCAAATTAGATGGAGAAACAGAAAAACTGAGGGAAGTCTAAGATAACGTGGTTCCTTGGAGAAGTATGCTTAAATCAAAGAGTGTGCATGGTTGCTACTGGATGTTCGGAAAAACAATTACAATCCCAGCTCAGAAATTACTTCACGATTTTCTAGATCCGAAAAAGTCCGGATATATGTATAAAAATGCTTACTTTGTGAAGTTTTATCGATATATGTGTCGGTAATTTGTTCGAAGTAACAAGTATTTTTTCTCGTTATTGGAGAAATAAGGCACACAATTCTGTTTTTTCCCAGTGTATAGTAGGTCTTTTTTACATATTAATAAACAAGAACTTCCAGACTTTGTTTACGAAATTGTGAATTTTTCCTTCCCGAATTCATGGATTGTTTTCTCTTCCTGGCCCCACATCGACGAACAACGTTCTGTCTTACATACACAAGTTGAAATCACATACAGCCGTGCTATTAATTAGCAGTTGAGGAATTTTGAACTCAACCGCTCACTTCAACATTAATTTTTCAGCTGAAGATGTGTCATATTCACGTTATATGCTAAGATGTCCTAGTAACCTATTATAGTTACTGCAAATACGATCGTGTTCAACATTTTGAGACAATATGTCCTACTTTCCGCTGACGAGTGATCTGCTAGCCCTATGTGTGATGAGAACTGTTTTTACTCAATTTCTGATATAATTTATTCCAGCATTTCCTTCAACTTCTATTACCTTGTTATTACCTCCAATGCTTACACAACTTTTCCTTCGTGCTCGACCTTTGGGTTCAGAAATGTTTACAACACCCCCATCTCCCGCGTGTAAATAGCAGGCAACAACACTCTGGAAGACCATAATGTATACAACTTGTTTACTACATATTTTACGAAAATATTAGAATGTTAGCTTGATATAACTGTGGATTGGAACGAACGAAATAAAATACCTGTTTTATACGCACACTGGAACGAGCGCAGGCCTGCTGTGAGTCACTCTGGCAGTGAAGGTCACTGATCGAAGCAGTTGGTGCTTGCTTACTACAAGCAGGCGCCTTATCTTTCCTCAAGGAAACACGGAAATCTTAGTTACTTTCTTTCGCCAGACTAATGGTGAACATTTACAGGAACGTAAGGAGTAGTATCGTATTCTATTGGAATTAGATTTCGTGGTGTTTAAAAGATATCATAACAATATGTAAATCTCTTTTGTGACCTACACTGAACTTATTTTAAAGTTTCATTGACATGTGAAAGCGGAAATTAAGAGATCCTTCTTCCTTACGATTTCTAAACAACCGAAGAGTGTGGTGAACATGAAACTATCGGGTGTCCCACTTAAAAGTGGTTCGACTCACTGACTGCTTTTTATACTAGTTGAATTGTTTTTTCATATGTAAATACTGCAGAGTTTCAAGACATGTGTCATCATATAATTACATTTTCACATCTTATGTTAGGTTAGGTAAACTTACTGTGTAAAACTGTAAAACTGTAAAACTGTCTGGTTTATAACAAATGCTGAAAGTGCCATCCACCAGCATCCAGGCATCGCTGCGCTCGCAGTACAATGTTCTGAGAAACACGTCGTAATTCTTCAGGGGAGATGTTATTTATCTCGTTTATGATGTTCTCTTTCAGTTGGTCTATCGTATGAGGGTTATTAGGGTACACTTTTCCTTTCAGAGCTCCCCATAAATAAAAATCACAAGATGTTAAGTCCGGCGGTCGCGGAGGCCAAAGGTTTTTGCTGACAAGCCTGTTTTCGGGGAAACACTTCACTTATACGGGTCATACTCTGGTTGGAGGTGTGGGCAGTGGCACCATCTTGTTGAAAGACGCCGTGTCTTTTTTTCATTTTCTGTTAACTGTGCATAGAACGACTCAAATATCTGCAGATATCTTTCGCTGTTGATAGTCTCTTCAAAGAAAATTGGTCCGATAATGCGTGTTCCCGACACTGCACACCAAACGCCTATCTTCTCTGGGTGAAGAGGTTCCTCATGCACGACGTGTGGGTTATCCTGTGACCAAAATCTACAATTCTGTGAGTTGATGTAACCAGAAAGATGAAACCAAGCTTCATCTGTCATGAAGAAGAGCATAGGATCCAAGTAACCATCAGCAATCGAAGATAACATCCAGTTGCAATAAGTAACTCGTTTAGCTTTGTCTGGTTCTTTCAATTCATGCACTTCGGTCACACGAAATGGTCGGAAATGGAGCTCTTTTAGTACACGATGGCATGTTGTGCGGGATACACCAACTTGTTGAGATAATCTTCGTATCGATTTCTTGGGGCTTCTCAATATGTTACTGCGAATTCTGTCCATTACCACCGGGGTCTTCACTGTGGGACGCTTCTTCTTCAAAACATTACTAACGGATCCTGTAGTCCTCCATTTGTTATACATCTTTTGAATTGCATTGGTTTTGGGAGGCTTCATACCGACGTATTTCGCCACAAACATTTCTTTAGTCTCTTTAATGGACCCTGTCTTTATGTAAAATTCAACAATATCTATCCGGTGTTCAATTGCAAACTGCACCATTTCTCCGCAAACTTTTGCACAACAATCTCCGCAAACAATCACTTTTAAACTGTCGAACGCAAGTCAACAATTACGTGTGACTTCAAGTAATGCGATATTTCAGTGTAGGCAACTACATTAATCTGATTCCACCCATTTATTTGTGAACGCCAGAATGAATGTTAGGCGTACCACTTTTAAGTGGGACACCCAGTACTTATTGTTCGCATCAACGATATGCATTATACAAATGGTCCTTAATCAAAAACCCTATTACATCACAGGAAGTGATATTTAAAACAATTCTACCACGTATCCAACGTAACCAATATTCAGATTGATTCCAAGCTTCTGTTTGGGTTATTTTGTGTCGCATTTTTACCTCTTGCGATAATCGCGACGACGAAGATGATGGGTAATGATATGAATGCAATGCTACATCTAAGCCTCAACAGGTTTCAAAAATGGATCCTCTGGCTTTGTAGAGAGTTACGGTGATTTTGCTTTTTATTTTCATTTGGTATTTTAAGTCCACTTTATGCACACGAAGGCTAATCGAGACTGCATCTACAGTTTAAAGTGGGATCCTAACCACTGTGTCTCCACCTGGTATCGAACAGAGGACTCCTTGTTACAATGCGACTCCTCTACTACAGCGCCATCTGGAAGGATGAGAGAGAGAGAGAGAGAGAGATAGATAGAGAGATAGAGAATTACGGTGACCACGATAATCAAGAATTGAAAGTAGCAGAACGCCTAAGCTATTCTTTTGTCAATATTGACATTGTTAATGAATGTTATGAATGTCAGTTCAAATTGAAAAAAAAAATAAACTAAAAGATTTCCAGAGTGCCGTTACAAATCGTTAATTTTTTTCTTACCACACATTACTTTGCTACTATGTAGATATTTGCATGCTAAGATGTAGAAAGTGCTGCATTTGCAGTGTTTGGAATTGCGATTTATTTCTGAGAATGGAGTGAGTAGTGGGAAAAGGATCACCTCACATGTTTGGATTATACCTCCCCGCCAAAAAAAGACACAAAATATATATCGGCTGTTGTTCTTATAAGGAAATATAACATGTATGAATTGTCTCAAGAAATATTGAAGCCTATTCACATCCCTACGGAACAGGGGCGCCGACTTGTCAAAATTATTGGGGGGGCTCTGATCACTGAAATAAACTAATGAGTGACTCATTCTCTCCCTTTTTTAAGTTTTGGCCACAGAGTTCGGAATCTCATAAAAGCCCACGAATTCCTCAAAAATATCACAAATCTAATGCAGAATATTAATTGTCCACGGATGTATATGGCACAAGTTTCGTCAACCATAATAGCAAAATATTCCCGACTTTTAATATCTGCTACCACGGAGCGCAAAACAGATCTCCATAATATATGAATGATCTCGTTCTGAATGTCATGTTAGAGCCATTTGTAGCCCAAACGTCCCATCCACTACCCTAGTTCATGCACATCGTCTCTTGAAACTCTTTTTAGTAAAAAATTTAACAATAGTCATAATTACATACTTAGTATATAGTAATAAGTCATGTATTTTGCTGTCTCTGTTCATAGCCCCCCCCAAAGTTGATGGTTTAGCGGTCTCAGACCCCCAAATTGATGGTCTAGAACATTTCAAATGTGTATTTAAAGTTAAGTTCATGTTGCACATTTCAGAGTAAACTTTACAAGAGAAGCAAAATAATACATTAGGTCCTCTACAGCAAAATTATTTGGGGGCTCTGCCCCCACATCGTTAACATTGGGGGGGGGCCAAGCCCCATGGAGTCGGCGCCTATACGGAACTTGGAAGAAAGCCCACGTAGAGATTGGGAAGTTTTGTTACGACAAAATTGGGATGTATAGTAAATTAAAATGCAAAGTCCTACCTTGTTCTTTGCACCAAGCCATGAAGGCGTATAGGGGGTGTGGAGTTAGTGGAGTTAGGGCCCCACGCTTTCTTCATCAGGCGGAAGGTGGGAATGTGATCAGCACCACGCCCCTGGCCGCCATACCCCCCCCCTTTCCCCAGAGTTTCCTCCAGGTACCGACTTTATACGACGCTGGGTGGGCACCGAAGCAGCTTGAACAGGTGGACAAATTCCCGATTATCCCCCGTCGAGGATCGAACCCAGATCTCTCGCATGGTAATAAAACGCCCTAACGACTGTGCTACTGCGGCACATACAGTAATTAAGGCAAGAATTGTTTTAGCGTTTCGTTCAACGTTTTTAGGGGAATCATTTTCGGAGATATAACGTGTAGCTCTTGTCGGTTCTGCGACCTGGGTTGAGGAAAGGCGATTTTCTGACGAACAACATTCCACCTGACAAGTCACGTGACTTTCCTACATTTCCTGTGCCTGTTGGCTTTTACATGAAAGACGAGTTGCTCTTGAGACAGACAGAATCACCCGATCACCTAATGGTGCAATGTGTGTTGCTTACCCTTCCGGCATTATTTACTGCCATTAAAGTCTTATGGGGAAGAACTTTTTTCCACCACTGTACTCGTGTCACATAACAACATTTAAAATATCTTGAAATGTAAAAGAAATTCTGTAGATATGTTCATAAAGCGAAAATTTGCTATTTAGGGAATTACAAGTCGCACCCTTACACACTCAGTCAATGTGATCAGTAACTTATTTGCTTAATTTTTATTTATGTTCCGTATGATAGAGTTGGGGAGAGCGAGATATTATCTCATCCTATTGTAAATGTCACAAGTATAAGGGGAAAATATTTATTGATTTATATCAGTGAATTTAAACTTACCGGTATATCTACGTATTCTCGAATTCGAAATCTGGCCCAAGTTTAGATTCATTATACACACACACATTTTTTTTACATGGATACATGTCCATGTACAGTTAGAAGAAGTAAATTGCAGTTCCTAAAACTTACAATCTATCCTGATTCCTGAAAATAAATGTGCCTCTTGATTTTTGCATTAGATTTCGTAAATAAAGTAAGTTACTTTCAATAATATTCTCAGCGTGTTTCATTTTCCGTGTGATCGTAAATCCCTTCTCATAGGTTTAAATTAGTCGGTTAGGTCATTCAAGTTTGGTGTTCTAAGCATCCAGGTATTTCAAATGCGTGTTACATTTGTTGCAATAGTAAATGTACACTTTCTCTCTTCGTCCGCACATGTGTGTAGGCTATACCAGATTTCTCGAAAATTAAAAATTAATTCAAATCACACACGAGTATTGCGTTTCCAAACTTGAGAAGTTTAATACGAAAGTCCAATCTTACAAGCCACAGCTGTATTTATGGGAAAATAATGGGAAGGGTTCAGCTTTGATTAGTTCGAGGATAGTGCCTGTATTTTAACTAATAACTATTGATCATGAATGTTATTCACTAATGGGAAAAAAATACATTATTATTGAATTTTAACAGTTTTCAATGAATATTTCTATACATCTCACTGTACATTGAGATTTTTATTTACAAAATTTTGAAATTACATATATAAAAATACCTATGTGCGTATTCATTTTTTTTTCTAAACATTTGCTATTTTACAGTTTATTTTGAACGTAATGAATACTGTTCTAGTTATTCTGAAGATATGAATAAAATAAAATTATTGTACACCATTCATTATAAGTTATATTTTCAAAATGATTTCAGATGTTACATTGATTTGATCAACTGTTGATGCGATTATTCGATTAACGCAAAATGTTAATTAAAGAAATGTTATGGGTTTGTACCTACTAAACCCTTCCCTTATATACGGTTAAGTTACAAGCTCTTTCCTCATCCTCATGTACGTAAACTTTTACAAAATTACTTTGCTTATGGATCTCGACGTAAGTTGCTATTATACGAGACATCCATTAAATAGCAATTATATACAAACGACTCGCGTACTTTCGAGGCGCATGCGTGACCTTCGGCCACGTTGTGGTCTCAATCATGTTATAGATGGGGTTCCTCAATGATCTTAATGACTTTGAAAATGTCTGCATGTTGTATTGGATTATAAGGACATATGTATAAGTTTGACAAGTTTAGAAAGTAACTTTATGTGTGTATGGGCTCTAATAAGGTACAAAACTATTATTATCTATTTTCTTCATAATGAACTGAGTAAGTAATAAACGTTTCAAGACAAGTAGTTTGATGTTTTTCATAAACGAATTCAATAGCGACAAAATTGAAAAATGCAATATTTACGTCTTTTGTCATTTTCACATTTTTGAACGTAATTGGATAATAACTGTTTTTCGGCATTCCCCTCAAATTCCTACCTTGCCTTTGTAATAAATGCTGATGCTCGTATTTTGAAATTCAAAAAGTCTAGCATAATTCCCTTACAGTAGTTTTCGGGGTGAATATTCTTAGCAAATATTCCCTAGCAACGTCCGTTTCCATGGACAACAACAGGCAGAACAACAAGGAGTTGCATGACATTATACCCCCTAAACATTTAGTTAAAACAAGCACGATGTAGATATTTACGCATTGAATATAACAATATATACGTAATTGTATCTGGACTGAATCTTCTTCTTATGTATATGTCACCCTTGTTTTAGGCACCTTTTCAAAACCATGAGATCATTCATCTGTGTGCTATTGATCTGTGAGAAATATAATGTATATCGACAATTAAGAATTGAAGGAAACAATGTGTGCTGCAAAAAATGGCCGTGGCAACGGTTGCTAAGGACGTGAAAAAAGGGCATTTTCACCCTTAAGGAAGGGCCGATTGAGCAATTTTTTAAAATTTTCTGGCCCTTTTGGGTCGATTTCATGGGGGGACGTAATCGGGCATTTTTCGCCTCCGGGGCTTCTTTCATCTATACACCTGCCAGTTTCATGGAAATAGGAGGGGGATACAGGGGTCAGATCCCCACTTCAATTTGTCCTCATCTTGACATTTGAGGGGGGGGGGTGTTGTCCCTAAAGCAGTTTTTTTTAGCCGAAACAAAAAAACACATATTTCTTCCTTTGGGCCCCTCTATACACCTGCCAAGTTTCATGGAAATCGGAAGGGAACACTTAGATAACATTCCTTGTAAGCATAACAGTGAAATCCTATGCAGAAGCGATAACAGAACAGATAAGATTACACAGCAGTAGACGATACTACACTTCTGACCAAACAATAGACCCTTTAATTGACATTAATGGCTTTTTTATTCAGTATCGAGGGGTGACGCTATTGTTAATTAATCTAGCGCCACGTGTCGTGGGTGGAGGAGGAGATGAGTCATCGATGACTCATGCACACGTGTGAGTTTGTAATTCATGGTTTTCCATTAGTGCACAAAAGATACTATTATGTATTCCGTTTTCGGCCTAAGCTAACCTATTGTTGTATTTTATATGTGCGTTTCTGGCGGATATGAGTCACTGATGATTTATACAAACGTTGGAGTTTGGAATTAATGGTTTTTCCATTAATGTACAAAAGACACTATTGTGGAATTCGTTTTTTTACTCTAACCTAAGCCTATTGTTGTACTTTATATATGAGTTTCAGCCGGATATGAGTCATGGGTGCTTTATGCACACGTTGGAGTTTGGAATTAATGGTTTTGCCATTAATGTACAAAATACACTTTCGGCCTATTCTAAGGCGTCACATCCGGCCATTTTGGCGTCGGTGGTGAGTCATATTTGGTATAATTGAGGAGCTCGAACGGTCCTGGGTAGAGGCTAGAAAATATTAACCAATGAGAGAAGGTTTTTAATAAATGATTCAACCAATCAGAGAAGAGTAATGAAAATAATATTTATATTGACGGGCCTTTTGTCTAAGAATCTATAAATATCGAGCGGAAGACGAAGCGGTCCAAGAGAGTTCTCAAGTGTTTGGCTTGAAAGACGTACTGATTTTTTAGCGTGACTGAGTTGTTGCAGTGCAACTAAAGGCTTTTTAACTTGGTAAGTATATTTTTTGTGTACTATTCTTTATTTCAAGATGTTTTTTAACTGCCATGCAAACAAAGTTTAAGCGTTTTACATTATTTTTGAAAATATTATACAAAGAATACTCGAAAATAACACTAACAATATGTATTGTTATTGTTCCAGGTTCTGTCACTTTCTCTTTTTCTGAATTCCACATACGAGGGAAGAATGGCTTCCAGCTCCAGGTCCAACATCAGTGCGGTGAGTACAGCCGAATCCATTTTAACCTATTTTAACCTGGGATATTACACTTCTCCAGAAGATATTATTAATGCCTACTACAACTTTTGCGAGAGGGTGGTTATTTACTACTATTACGCATATTCTGATCGGACCTTGTTTTGCGAGACTGCTCACAACATATTGAATCAAATTGGTGCTGGCGAACTCCTTTTTTCAATAGCGGGGGAACGGGACAGATATTTTAGACGCTTTGCCATGCTAGGGAGGGAGGTTTCTTTTGATATCCCAACGCAGGTAGTCGCGGACCCCCATTCTTTTGTCAGATCGATGTTCCAGTTCATGATGAGAAGGGTTTTTTATGATGTTGTACCGGAGAGTCAAGTTGGGGTGATTATTTCTGCGGGAGGTAACGACAGGGATATCTATATCCCTTGGCGTCGCCTTTCAGCGCTAAATGTGGACATTATCCAGCATTATGTTGCCAAAGTGCTCAATAGCAACGAGTCTTTCTTTGTGGGGAATACTATCAAATGCACGGCTCATATTGTGGAACCGCGGCGCGGAAGAGGAAAGAGCAAATTCCCTGTCTACAGAAAGTACGCTCCGTTACTAACAATGAATAATGCTAATCAGATACAACGGGCTATCACTGTAATCCACAACGATGATAATTTGTGCTTACCACGTGCAATTATACTTGGCAAGGCTAAAATCGATAAAGACACACAAAACATCCGCTCGTTTACACGCACGGATCATCTATTTAAAGAAGCTGCTATGCGCTTGTGCCACGAAGCAAGCGTCGACCCTTCCAACGGGTGTACAGTGGAAGATATTATGAAGTTTCAGAATAAGCTAGGACCAGAGTACCAGATTGTTGTTGTTTTTGCAATGAAAGACGGGGAAAGGGACTATGAGGTGATACGGGCTACTCCATTCGCCCCTAAACAAATCAATTTGTTGTATTATAAAGAACACTTTGATATAGTCAATTCAGTTCGGAATCTTCTTGTAAAAATTTACTACTGTGCAAAATGCCAATTAGGTTATAATAACAAATATCAACATAGTGACTGTACATTACATTGTTCCAAATGTGAAGGTAGTCATTTAGAGGAATATACTAACTCTGTCCCGCGAAAATGTGGAGAATGTAACCGTACGTTTCTGTCTGGAAAATGTTTCCAGAACCATTTACGTACGGAAGGCCGTAAATCCAGTGTGTGAATCCATTCAACAGTGCTCAATCTGTTGCAAGATTATTAATACAAGGTCCCGTAAAACTCTCCATAAATGTGAAGAATTATTTTGCAAAAGCTGTAATGCTTTTGTCGAGCCTACCCACAAATGTTATATTTTCCCGGTCAAAGTAGATCCAATCAGTAAATTTCTGTATATTTTTTATGATTTTGAATGTATGTTGGTTGAAGGGGAAGATGCACAGAAACAGGAAGTGAATCTGGCTGTTGCCAAGCAGGCTTGTCACGCGTGCAAAGACTCTGAAGCAGATTTATGCGAAACGTGTGGCCCTCGTATGCATATTTTCCCCAACATTGTAGAATTTATGCATTATATTCAAACACCCAGGGAAGGATTCGAGAAAATTGTGTGCATTGCACATAACGCGGGACGTTACGATTCTCATTTTGTACTGAACTATTTGATCACTAAAGAAAATATTATGCCTTCAGTAATTATGAGAGGGCGTAATATTATTGAAATGAGCGTGGGCAAGAAAATCATTTTCCGGGATTCATTAAATTTCATGTTAATGAAATTAAAAGACTTGCCTACAAGTCTGGGTCTCGGAGATGAACTGCGTAAAGGCGACTTTCCCTATCTTTTCTCTACGCCGGAGAACCAACATTACGTGGGGCCCTACCCTGATATTTCTTTTTATGATGTGGACGCCAAGTCCACTAAAGAACGGGAGGAAATTCGCAAGTGGCATGAGGAAACTGTTCAGGCTGGGAAAATATTTGATTTCCAACAAGAGTTGCGACAGTATTGTATTAGTGATGTTGAACTCCTTACAGCTGCGTGTATTAAATTTTCAAATTTAATTGAACAATTGTCGGGAATTAAATGCTTTCTGAGATGTGCCACACTTGCATCTTTAGCCTCATTGATATTCAGGGCTAAATTTCTAAAAGAAAACACACTTATAAAGATACCACCGATGGGATTCCGGGAGCAGGATACTTATTCTCTAATTTCCTTGAAATGGTTGAAATGGATAGAATATACCAACAATATCATTTTGAGGCATGCTGGCAATCTCGGGTAAGCGAAAGTAGGCCGTTATAAGCTGGACGGGCTCCATGAAGAGTCTAAAACTGTGTACAGTTTTCTGGGATGTTATTTTCATGCATGCCAATTATGTTCCCCTGAAAATAGGAATCAACCCCTTAATGAAACAGGAGAAACATTAAACCAGAGGTACGAACGCACAGTAGCAAGAAAAGCGTTGCTGGAGCAAATGGGGTACACGGTAATTGAAAAATGGGAATGTGAGTTCCATAACGAAATCAAAACCAATCCGGAACTACGCAAATTTATTGGTGAGAACTGCTACTCACTTGACTCCCCGCTTATCCCCAAACAAGCCTTCAATCGCGGACGTACAGAACTTTTCAGGGCTCTATACGATCGCCAAGATAGCGAGAATTCATGCATGAAACTTTTAGATGTTGTTTCCCTGTACCCGGCCATGATGAAACAGCGAAAGATGCCCACGGGCAAACCTGTGATTTAAACTTCCGAGTTTCCCCCACTGGAGAACATATTCGGGGTAGTAAAGTGCGATGTTCTCCCACCTAAAGATTTATACTTACCTGTGCTTGGCATGGCGTGCAATAGCAAGTTAATGTTTGCTCTCTGCCGTGCATGTGCACAAAGTGAGAATCAGGAAGAGTGCCCACACACCGAAAAACAAAGATACTTACATGGCACCTGGGTATCAGAAGAACTCAAGTTGGCTGTAGAGAAAGGGTACAAAATACTAAAAATTTATGAAGTATGGGATTTTCCTTCAGCACAAGAATCAGATAATGTGTTCAGAGAATACGTAGATACTTTCCTTAGACTGAAACAACAGTCCTCAGGATATCCTTCCACTTGCAGTACAGAACATGACAAAGACAAGTGTATTCGTGATTATTTCGAACATGAGGGTATTCAGCTTATCAAGGAAGAAATTAAATACAATGCTGGGCTGCGTTACATATCCAAAATACTCCTTAATAGCCTCTACGGAAAGTTCGGGGAATTGGGATTAAGAACTAAGTCAGTTTTTGTCAATACAGAGAAGAAATTCCATGATATTGTATTCAGTCCGCAATTTGAGATTAAAAATGTAGTCCCTATTTCTGAAAAATGCTTGCTAGTAAACTTTGTCGACCTGGAAATGGCCAATTCGCCGCTAGTGCTCTCCAATGTCCTTGTCTCAGCATTTATCACTGCTTATGGAAGAATGCATTTATATTCATTCATGGATCAAGTAAAAGAATCTATCCATTATGTGGACACTGACTTTGTATTCTATTTTGAAAAGCAGGGTGAAACGCTGTTACCTACAGGTTCATTTCTCGGTGAACTGACCGATGAGATTAAAGACCCGATGAAATCTCATGTTTTCTTGGTGGTGGCCCCAAGAATTATGCATATAAAATGGAAAACAAATATGATGCAAACGATGAGAAACATGTCATTAAAGTGCGCGGAATTACCATGAACTACAGGACGCAATTGCAAATTAATTTTGACTATTTCAAGCAACTTGTTAAAGCAGAAATTGAAAAGAGAGTGGTTGAAAACCTTCGAAAAATTAAACGTAAAGCTAATTTCGAAATAGTCTCGGAAAAGGAACAAAAAACTCACCAGGCAGTTCACACGAAACTCCGAAAATTGGAGTACTATGTATCTTTACCGTACGGGATGTAAACAAAATATAAATGTCATTTTTCAAAAGATGTATATATAATGTAAAAATAAATACTTACATTTTTTCACACACACACACATACACACGCATTTTTATATTGTTCTCTTTTCACTCACTATTATATGGTTTCTTATTTATAGTTATAAATGTTATTGTTGAGTGCGACCTCCGCGAGTGGTGTCTTCTTCTTCCAATGTAGGGGGGGGAGTGATGGAAATATAAATGTTCTATAAGCTCCTTCTTCCCCCTAAACCCTTGAAGGTCGCCGAAGGGGCACTCCTGCTTTATGTCTTCCTGAAAACAAAAATGTACCATGTAACAAATATTATACTCTGACAGAAGGTTGGGGGTTATTTGACATCAATTTTTCAGCTCATGCATAAAGTGGCTCTAGGACCCACCAAGCCTCAATAAAATGGGAAAATAGAGTAGAAAACTTAACCTGCTTCTAAATAACAAAGAAACTCTAAAATAATCTGTTCTGTATATCTTTATTCTTTCTCCTACCATTGAAACTGATTTCACGGGGGGCTTATCGTGACGTATATTTTGATTATAGCAAATATCCCTTCAGTTGAGTGAGTGTCAGCCACAAAGTCGGATCACAATATGAGAGCAGTTATTGATTTTATAGGATTTCGAGATAATCATGGAAAATATATTCCAAAAGAAATAGCTGTTGTGGATCCAGATTCTAATTGTTTGCAATCATGGGTATTTAAGCCACCGTGCGCATGGGATGATCTCGATATCCGAATACAAAATGAAAATTTATGGGAAACTCAAAATGTGCACGGCCTCTCTTGGCAAGCTGGAGAAGTGAATTTTACCAATATGTCCACTATTTTATCCCGCTGTACCGAAAATGCCTCAGCCGTTTATTCCTTTGGCGCAGAAAAGTGCCATTTCCTTTCTACCTTACTTCAACGCACTGTGATTAACTTGGAGCAGCTTGGATGCCCTAAATCAGCTCTACTAAGTTTCCCTGCCTATACCTGCTGTGAGAAGTGCCATTTCCTTTCTACCTTACTTCAACGCACTGTGATTAACTTGGAGCAGCTTGGATGCCCTAAATCAGCTCTACTAAGTTTCCCTGCCTATACCTGCTGTGAGAAGAACCACCGCCTGAGAAAAATAGCTTGTGCTCTGAGAAACGCGCTCCTGTACGGTCAGTTTCTACACCACTACAGTTTCATTCAGCACGTTGTACCTGCATGTGCCTCAACCCAAGACGAGAACAACTCGACATCAGACTACAAAGAAGGCAGCATCTCGTCGTAAGACGAGAACTTATATTCATTGAATTCGGCTGCAAAATGGATACCCTAAGCATAGCCATGTCAGTGTTCTATGTGAAAATTTTTGTTGGTCTGGTACAGGCAATACGTTACCGAAAAATATCAAGTTTCAATAAAGACAGAGATTCGGGGCCTGGAATACATTGGACTTGCCCTGTACATTGATTCGAATTGCCACGGAACATATTTTGACAGTTTAGGTGAAAACCCCAGTGCTTCTGTGACAGAGTCTTTTAAACTGAACTGTAAGTGTATAACCAGAATAATTATTCCTTGACCATGTGTAGCAGGAACTGATACACAATATCTTTGCGAAAGATTTGAAAAAAATAATTATTTACAAATGTGATTTTCTTGACTTTATCAACAGTGTGGATGCTGTGAGAGCCTAATCAATGAGCAGTGCCTCGTAGAAGCTGTGGCCCAGACAATAGTGTTCCACTATCCTCACCCTACTTGTGTGGAATGCGAGCTTGGAGAAAAAGAAGAAAGCAATCATAGATGCCTTAATCTTGAGTGCATAAAGAAAGAAAAAATGAAGCAGTTGATCAACAAATACAAAGGACGCGTCTGGGGCCTGTTTCAATGCCGTCACAACAGAATAGTAGTGAGAAATAAACAAACCTTTGAAACAAAAATAGACAGTCTGGATATTACTCTTGTTATGCAATTATATACCAAAATGCTATCTGATCTTCAGGTCAGCTTTGCATATACATGCAATGATCTGTGGCAAGGAAACAAATCAAGGACTGAGCAAAAAGGAGTAAGCCACATAAATAAATTTGTCACCAATGATGATAAAGTGTATTTTTCTGGTACTCCCATACAGACATTACGAACAAGGGAGTTGTACGGTAATCCCGTACGCCACTGTTTGTTTAGATATAATGAAGTCCCGTCAAAAAAGTTTCACTTTTGTGGCCAGGGACCAATATATGTACCCGATTCTACGTGTGCATTACATACGCACCCTGCTCACATTCATGATCGTTCTTTAGAGGATGAGTTCTGGGAGGCAATTTGCAACAATCAATCCAAAAACTAGCAAAAAAAAAAGAGGAGCTCTTTCTCAAACAATAATGTAATGTTTACAAATGTATATTTGAGATAAAAAAAAGCGTTAGTATAACGCTACTTTGTAGTAGAATAGTATTCTCTGATATGTAACAATTGAAAAAGGTTGATGTATTACATACTTTGTAGTAGTCTAGTTTGTGAAAATAAAAATTTCGTGTGTAGAAACTAATTCTTTCATTTATAAAAAGTGGAATTGAGTTACTAAAAAAGGTACTTGAAAAGTAAATAAACCACCACAGTATTAAAAAATATACTTACAATACTGATCGGCAAAGATGACATCTTTGGATACAACGTTCTTCGCACCATACTCCAAAGTAACAATTTGGTATCAGATTATAAGAGGGAGCGTCTATATACCCCCAAGCATCATAAAGTACCTTATAAAAAATCCAGCTTTCATTTTATCCTCTAACTTTGCTATTCAGTCTTGCAGTCGCTTCGTAGCCCTCCCGGATACATAACTTATTTCTTCCTATTTATAGAATGTGAGATATGTGGCATGTCTCTTTCCAGTAAAACTATCTATATTCGGTAAACAATTATAGATGTTTTTTCACTGAAGTCTCGACTATCCCGGGGCGCGTGCAACTTCCCAAAATAAAATATTGGCGACACGTGCTAACCACTACAAATTTAAGCACCATTCAAAAATCATAATAGAGGCAGGGCGTAATGCCCTTTATATGAGAGGAAAAAAACCTTTTAGCAAAGACCGCGAGAACTAACAATGGAGGCTCGCCCCCATCCGCCGTGCGAGCGACTGGTGGGAAAATTTTCCCCTGGGTTAGGGTCTGGCAGTCTTTCTTTGCTCCCGCAAAACGTTTGTTCCACACTTGTTCAGGGGATTTTGTGAACCGTGTCTTCTAATGATTAGTAATGTCAACCTTATATTTTCCTTTCATACACATAACACTTGTATGCTATTGATCCCTTGGATATTTCTTAACATAACCAACTTTTCACGTGTAGAGCGCGTGCCCGGATAGCTTAGTTGGTATAGCATTAGGCTTTTAACCTATCGGTCCAGGGTTCGAGTCCCTGTCTGGGCTGTTACAATTTTTAAACTTTTGTCATCGGACTTTTGCAAAAGTCTATTTACATAGCAGAATCTGCTTTTGTAATTCTCAAAAGTATGTTCAATCAGTGTTCTTGTTACATTTAGCACATAATATAGTATAAATTGAAGTCTAGTTAGTGTTGGGGTGCAAGTGCTTCTGGTACATGTAGTTACTTGAATTAGGAAATATTGGTTATATAAAAGTCAAACTGATTCTTTTTCTTTTGTAGGAACCATGTATTGGTGAAGATTTCCCTTGCTTTTTGTAGTACTTTGCGCCTATTTTGAAAAAAAAATGTATATATATATATATATATATATATATATATATATCCAACAAAATCACTAAGCATTGCAGTCTACTAGAGATACACATAAAAAACACAAGATGGCACCAGAAAGCCGCTACAACATTGATAACAACATGGATGTCGTTATTCGAGGTACTTTCACCGACACTGAATTGATTTTGAAACATGAAAAAATACATTGTCCTAAATAGCGATGAGTACCCAGCATGCGTGTATAAATCAGATACGATCTTCGACACTTACAAGAACAGATTCCCCACACGAGAAGAGAGATTCAGATCTATAAACATTATAGGAGAACTTTACTTCACCTTCGAGGGCAGTGGAGAAAACATAAAAGTGGAAATCAGCAACGCCACCGGAGAAGTCACACTAAATTTTGAACAATGGCGAAAATTTCTCTCTTACTATGACACCCTCATGGAGGAATTCCAGCGACGACTAAAATGTAATGACTATGTGATTTTCGCTTATTGGTAGTCTACTTTTCGTGTATATAAATCTGATTATAACACCATTAAGCCTTCTTTTTTATAAATCTGATATATTCTTGAATAAAAATAAACTTTTAAAAAATACTGCAATTGTTTCATTTGAATCCTAAATGAATATGTAAACTAAAAAACAGATACAAGTCAGCATTATTTCTCGATGTAAAAGGTTCTTGCACACTAATAATGCTCTGTCGTGTGTTCCTATGCCTCTGTTACAACCCTCTGTAAAGTTCATATTGCCTTGTGATTAACCAATCAACATGCTATAGAGCCTAAGCTTTAAGCTTCAGTCAGTGGAATTTAGTCCGGACTGTAGTAAAAATAAGACTCGCATGATATAACAGCCACAAATAATCCCTGGTATTACTAAACACTCAAAAAAGTCAATAGTTCTTGAAAAAAGGCCTATAAGGCTAAATAACAACATAGAAAACAATTATTTTTTCACAAATCTTTTATTATTTGCTCTAAAATACATTACATATTGGTAATTTTAGTATTGTACCAAAATACAAGTCTTTGTACATTTCTGAATGCACAACCTTGTTCTGATGGAGGCGAAGTATCAGAATGATACTTGCACAATCCTCCTTGAAACATATACAAATTTCTAAGCGAAGGACAGTTTGCACTTTGCAAATCTACAATATTATAAATATTGAACAAATCTTTGAGAAGTTTGGATTTTTCTTCTCCCTTGCAATAGAAAGTTGAACCTTGACAGTTCAAATTTCTAATTACACTACGAACATAGTACACTTCACATCAAAGAGGAATATCGTACGATAAAGCATGAATATTTTCTTTGACCCATTGGGATTCATTATTTTCTTTGAAATATTCTGGCACTTTTACAAGAGCATAATACACAGTATCCAAATTTGTAGAACTAACACACATCTCACGCAATATAAATTTATTATTGTACATAAAACCTTGCGCATCAATAATATATTGCGCCATTTTCACTTTAGATATTAACAAATATTGTCTCTTAACCACGAGCAAGCTCCGCTTCTCGTATAGGTGCTATAAGAGTTTTTACTAGTTCGAAATCATTTGAAATTTCACACAACACACTGTAAAATTCTCTGTATCCTGTCGATTCCTCCTGTGCCTTCAAACCATCACCTACATCTTCATGATTAGCAAGATAAAAATCGAAAATATGACTTGTATTGTCCGGATCCTGCAGATAACGCTGGATTCTCTCGCACATCCACTCTACACAATTCTGGCATTCATTCTCTCCGCATTCCTCTTGGCAAATTATAAAACAATCGGAGAGTTGAACTTCGTCTTTACCGCGCACATCCTCGCACTCGTAAAAATGTTTAATAACGCAATCGTGGGCTAGTTGGATGCCTTCATTTGAATAACACCCCCAGCATGTAATGTACTTGTAAGGGGTATACTTTTTCAAAGCCTCCAGCACACAATCCTTATCGATATAATCGAAGAAACATGGACATATATGCACCAAATCACTCATCTCCCTGGGGTCCTGCTCATCAACGTCAGTTTTCACTATTCGTTTCTTCCAATCGGGCTTTCAGTTCTTTGCAGAGTACTTCACATCTGCTTCTCAGAAAGAACCTGCAATAATAACAATACATATTGTTAGTGTTATTTTCGAGTATTCTTTGTATAATATTTTCAAAAATAATGTAAAACGCTTAAACTTTGTTTGCATGGCAGTTAAAAAACATCTTGAAATAAAGAATAGTACACAAAAAATATACTTACCAAGTTAAAAAGCCTTTAGTTGCACTGCAACAACTCAGTCACGCTAAAAAATCAGTACGTCTTTCAAGCCAAACACTTGAGAACTCTCTTGGACCGCTTCGTCTTCCGCTCGATATTTATAGATTCTTAGACAAAAGGCCCGTCAATATAAATATTATTTTCATTACTCTTCTCTGATTGGTTGAATCATTTATTAAAAACCTTCTCTCATTGGTTAATATTTTCTAGCCTCTACCCAGGACCGTTCGAGCTCCTCAATTATACCAAATATGACTCACCACCGACGCCAAAATGGCCGGATGTGACGCCTTAGAATAGGCCGAAAGTGTATTTTGTACATTAATGGCAAAACCATTAATTCCAAACTCCAACGTGTGCATAAAGCACCCATGACTCATATCCGGCTGAAACTCATATATAAAGTACAACAATAGGCTTAGGTTAGAGTAAAAAAACGAACTCCACAATAGTGTCTTTTGTACATTAATGGAAAAACCATTAATTCCAAACTCCAACGTTTGTATAAATCATCAGTGACTCATATCCGCCAGAAACGCACATATAAAATACAACAATAGGTTAGCTTAGGCCGAAAACGGAATACATAATAGTATCTTTTGTGCACTAATGGAAAACCATTAATTTCAAACTCACACGTGTGCATGAGTCATCGATGACTCATCTCCTCCTCCACCCACGACACGTGGCGCTAGATTAATTAACAATAGCGTCACCCCTCGATACTGAATAAAAAAGCCATTAATGTCAAAAAGGGTCTATTGTTTGGTCAGAAGTGTAGTATCGTCTACTCACAGCTATTCAACAATGACAATAAAAAGAACAAATGCGCAACTTTGTAACGATCTAGCAGGATCGTTGCCAAATACAACATCTCCAATTGTCAGGCTGCAAATGGGTGAGTATTTTTTATCATGGGAAAACTTGAAGTAAAATTTCCAAACTAGGTCTTCCTAGTATGTTGAGCATGTGCTCTCTCATTCAAGTTGAAAATACGAGAGAAGGATGCTTGTTCAATTCACTCACTAAAGTTTGCAACTGTTGAGGGAATTGGAATTGTTTGCCGTAAACTTTCGCGAAATCTCTTGCAAGGACGAAGATATTTGGCAAGAATATCAAAAACAGTAAGAAGTATTATTATAGGAGTTTAAAGAGTGCTAGCATTACATCTTTGCTCTTGCTTATTTTCTCTCAGTACATAGTAGTGACCATTACATAAAAGTTAAACGAAACTAGAAATAAAATACCCGCACACAGTAAAAAAATCGATCTAAATCCCGCTGCACCATTAACAGTCGCTTCCATTTGTTGACAATTTTGTAACATCCAAGGAGACTTTCAGGGGGTTCGCAACCCGAATGTGTTCCAATTGTCTTTTTGCTTCGACGGTTTCCCTTTGTCTTTCCCCGGCTTATTTGGCGGGAAACGAAAGGAGAGGAAGTTCACAAGCATGCGGTGAGCCGAGTTCTCGCGTCCCAATCTTGCGCGTTGCTTGAGAAGAATCGGAGAAAATTCTGACTTTTGATGCATTGTGGATACTTTATGAAGAGAAAACCACTGTATAAAAGACGTTTCTTGATATTTTGTTTTTTATTATGCAGAAAAGAAAACACAACTTGTATTTTTGTTTGAGTGTGTGGTTTAAGTTCACTGTTCGTGTGATCCCGTGAACCCTCTCAAGCGGCGGGTACTTGACAAGGGTGACACAACTTTACAGCAGAGTATCACAAGAATAGTTAAATGTATAGGTAGTTGTGCATTTAAGACCAAAAATGTGAAAATAAAGAACTCAGTAGCATTACGCGTTGGCACCACACGTCGGCATCACAATGGCATGAATTCTATGTCTCTATGCTTAGTAGTTTTTGAGAGATTGATATCTATCGATTGCTCAAGTTTCATCATAAGAACAGTATGTGCGAAAAGGAGGAGTGTTTTATCACAACATCAGCACACGTCATAAACCCATTCCTTAAAAGCGCATCCTCCAAGAGAATATTGAATAAACATAGTACTTGACAATTTGCCTATCAATACTTCTGGAACCCACTGTATCATAAATACTTTCTCAAAAGAGATTATCATAGTAAACACAGGTCAAGTACGTACCATAGGCAGTTCTAGATTTCTTCTTCTGGGAGGGGCAGAGACTCTATGCTGTAAGCATATGGTAAGATGTAAAACTGGAAATAATGTGTTGATTATATGACATTATAAACAGTACATACACATGTGTATGTTTGTGTGTTTGTATGTATTTATTGGGTATAATATTTGACAAAAAGACAATTACAAGGGTTCCTGTTTATAGGTCCAATTTGAAGTCAGATAAGCTAATCGGACTGGATCTTCAAAGTGGAAATCGAAACATTCTGATATGTACCTCCACCAGGAAATGGACCCATGACCCTTTGATTACAAGGTAAAACGTTAGAAGATTTTGGGATACACAAGTAGCTTTACGTAAATTGTACTAACGAAAGGAACAAACTTGAGAATTAATTTACTCAGGCGAAACTATAACAAACATGGGGAACATTTGAAATAGAATGCTCTCGCTTTGTGTGTATCAATTGAACTTTTTGCCTTTTAACCAACAACCCATGGATTGGATTTCCAGTGTCCACTTATTTAAGTGTCTTGTAAATATGGTCCCGATTAATGTAGTTGTGCAAAACTTTGTTTCATTCTTTTTTGATAAGGAAAAAGATAGCTCGAACATTTTTGTTTGTTGCAATATAATGCTGTCAGTAGTTTTTACCATACTTAGCCACCCCTTTTGAGAGGGGTGAGTGCCCCTCACTAAATCCGCCAATTGGAAGTGGAAGGCTCTTTTTTGAAACGTTAAAATGTGTGACATATTGAAAACGCACTGTTAGATTTCAATGTCAAAAACAGTAAAAATTTAGTGACTTTCAAAAAAGTGAAGTCGTCCTCCAATGTATCTCACATATGAACATTGAAATAAATGCAACAACTCGTACCAGTAAAAAAAATCAATATTTTGCTGCAAAATGAAATTTAGTTCTACACTCCTGCAGGCAGCAGAAGAATAGTTTTGGGATTTCGTATTCACACACATGTGTCAAGTCATAGTTGATACTGATTTTAACGTTTTTGTGTGAATTCACATTGCTTGCTCTTACCTACTACTTGGTTAATTTTGGAAAGTTGGTACCAGGTTCAATACAAAGTTTCTACCATAACCTTTGTAGGCTCTTTGCTGTAACATTTGATCTTGACTAAAATTAATTATTTTACTTGAAATATTTAGGAAGAAATGGTAGACTACGTTTATTATTAGTTTGTTAAAACTGATTACATTGTGCTGGCCAATCCTGAAATTACAATGTCAATTTCAGGAAACATTTCAAGGAGTTCTGGATTCTATCAGGCACATAGTGGTTTGGATCACACTTTTAACTGTAGATCCAGTCCAGATTAACTTATCTGTGCATAAAGTGGACTTACAAAAACAGCTCAACCAATGCAAAGTTAGTACAATTTCATGCAAAATATTTTATTACATAATATGGTAGTTTGCAGTTCTTATTGTTCATCAATCCCATATAAAATGCAGTTAAATGAGAAGAGAATTTTAAATAAATCACCTGGTTTGGGATTAGAATAATCCATATATGACAAACATGATGTTCTTATAGTAGCCAATAAAGTGCTCTTGTAGGTTGTGATTGCATTTTTTAAATACAAATCTTGATTCTCTCAAAATTTTGTAAGGAGGCTACAGACTGTCAGGCAAACACTTTTTGTGTAATCTTATTATTTTTTATATAGATTGGATAGTGTTTTTTCATTGCAATAGCTATTACTATAGGTTTATGCTTTTTTTATTCTCCCCATATGCAGGGTGGTAGTTATGGGAATGAAGGGGTTAATTTCACCCCCCCCCCCTTTTCGTGGTTTCAAATATTTATTTCCTAGAAGATGATGTTTTGGGAAGGGATATAAAGTGATACTTAAGAGGATTGATGATTTAGTTAATTTTACCCATTTTGTCAATCTTGTAAATCCTATAATACGTTCCATTTCTGTAACTTTCTTTATTCATTTCTCTATTGACTGAACGCATATATCGCTTGACATTTGACAATTTCTGAACATATTGTAAATCAGGTTCAAAGTTGAATAGCTCCTTGTAGTGAGATGTATTAGGATCGTTCAATGGACTTAAAATAATGCACAAGCAATGACTTCACATCCCATGTAGATCTTAGTTTCCCTAATGGTACTAGTCCATTCGGACCTCCCTATTTTCTTCAGCCTGTTAGTTTCCTCAAGGTTTCCCATTGAAGAAGTTTTTCGGCCATCTCATCTCCATCTTTATGACATGTCCTACACACGCTATTTGTTTACTTCTTATTCACCATTCTTAATTTACTATAGGGCTAAATATTTTTAGATTTTTTTTCCCATTGAAATTGTTCATCATTTTGCTTGGGGCAGTCCCACACCATGGCAGTGCGGTCTAAGGCAACATGCTTTGGGCTACGGCTACAGGATGATGCGCACATATTAGAGTCTCCTGGGTAAAGATAGCAACTTTTCTCCTTAGATTTCGGCCTGTGTATGGGAGCGGTGGCCATCCAGCATCAATTGGAAATTGGGGAGCTACGAAAGAGTAGGATAACCCGGCCATGGAAACCTACAATATTAATGACTGGGGGTTAGTCTTGCTGGTTGGATGATCTCCTACCTAGGCAGGGGGTAGGCCCTGGCCTTCATGGGCTGTTGCACCATGGGTCATTTTTCCCTTTGGGCACCATGTTTCAGACACATACATGACAATAGATCTTATCACTTCTGTCAATTAGATGTACAGATATCTTGATCAGAACTAAAGTGAGAATCATAGAACTTAAGACCTTCTGTAAACAAAAGCACGTGTACCTTAATAGGGTTGCCAACTTATGAAAATAAAATACCCCACATAGCCACAAGGTGCAAAGATATACCATTTGTCAAACGACGTGGAATAAGCAGTGTTTCACTGATGACCTGTTGGGAGTTAAATGTACATATGTAAAAAATGAAAAATCAAAATGTACATCTTGCTTGGTGGCCGACTTTCGGACTCGCCACCGAAGTTCCCTGTTGTTCGAATCCCGGCATGGGTGTTATTTGTGGGTTTCCCTTCATCAATTTCATCTGACGACTCATCCTCATCGTGGGGATTAGCCACAAATGGAAGAAAAGCGACGCTAAATAACAAAAATTAAATAAAAATACAACTAATGACAAATGTGTGCGTCTCTCACAACGTGGTCAATCTACATCTAAATGCCACACGTTACAGTATCCTCCAGAGTGTACCTCAACGTCTCTAAAGATACATCATCCCAAAACACACTCGTATGTCCTTGTCACCCCGTTCTAAAATGCTGGTTTATGCAGCAAAAACACCAAGGGAAACTAAAACGGCAACTTAGTGAAGCATTGTCCCTGGCAAACAGCAAGAAAGTGGGGAAAGAAGACGGTAAGATACACAAATATTTTGAGGCAGTCAAATTTTCTTGTACCCTCCATACAAAATAAGATGCACATTTGGGGGTGAATTCTTAAATTTTGTCACTTTTTTCTCTCCCTTGTTGAGAGGTGTTCCTTTTAATTCAACCTCCCCCACCCTGACGGCCTGCCCTCACCCTCATCGTCACGACTCGTCCTCCTTCACCCGCAAAAGTTTTCTGGAGTGTGAACACCTCTGCGTCCGCCCCCCCCCCTCCGCATCATCATCCTCACTGACAATGTGAAATCACACTATCATATGTCGACATTCGACATACCACTTCCGTTTTTGTACTTGACTTAGTGAGAAGTCTTGAGGTTGGCAACAGCCGAATAACGGATTTTTTCCGCAGCATGTAGTCCGTTTTATAAAAGTATGCTAATGCAAGAAAAACGTGTATATTACATTGGGATATACATTTTAAAATATATTTTCATTAAAGGTTTCTCTTTATAATTATAATAAGTGATGATTGTATAAATTACAACCGATCACGTGAGCACCAAGAAAATAGCGTCAGTTTCGAACATGGCGACTTTCATGAATGCAGGAAGGTCTCCGTGTTCTCCTTCTTTCGGAAATAGAGCCGTTAGAAAAGTGGCGAGAAGCTGGTTGATCTTAACGTGTATATGACGTTGTGCCGGTGGTATCCTGAGAAAGCAGTGAAGTTAGTGTCCGAGTGTAGTTGTGCGTCTGCGTCTCTTGTTTTCGGTCTGGTGAAAGAAAGGAAAACGAGCGGTCAACTTGTGAGTCCCGTGAAGAAACACGTTGTTGCTCGCATAAACAAGTACACCGATTTTGAGATAACCGCAATACGGCGCAAGGTGCATTCGTATTTTTTCAAACAAAGAGCTGTCCACTGTGAAGAAGATATTGGCAAATGTTAATAGTGATGATGACGATCTCCCCGTTCGACGTTAAATCGCCTCTTGTGGCACGTTGAGTTCGTTTTGGGGAAGCAAATGTGACAGACGACACTCATTGACAGGGACGATATCGTTGTCTAGCGCCGAAAATGCCTCCAGTTCAAAAAGGAAGTGCTGAATCAAGGTAAGAAAATACATTAGTTGCATGAGACGTGGGTCTTTAAATCAGTAGCGTACGCAGGATTTCATCAAGGGGGGTGTTATTTCGGAAACTTTCTATAAATTCACATTACCATTGTTTTATTATACTTTAATTAATTAATTATAATCATAATTAGTTGATTAATAATGCTTGTAATTAATTAATTAGTTTACTACTAATAATTACTACTAATGCAGCTGCTATTTATGAAAGCAATAGAAAAAAAATACATTTTTTTTTGTTTCTTTGTTACGAAATAATTGTCTAGTCAACGGTTATTTGTATATGATAAGTGAGACATTTTAAGTGTGAAGAAAATCCATAAAACAAGCAAATATATTAAATTTATTGAAATAATCGAAATATGAAACTCATTCACGGAACCGCGGTGGTGTAGTCTGACAACTTCGTGGGAGATCCGGATTCGATTCCCGGAATTGGTTGGAATTTATCCATCTTTGTCTCCGCACCCAGCCTCATTTCAATGGGTACCTGAGAGCAACCCTGGGGGATAAAGGCTGCCGTAGCATGATGCTGACCAAATCACCTGCAAAATGGCAGAGATCGAGAATGTGTGGGGCCCACCACACCACTACGTGTGCCCATAGGCGTAGCTAGAACTTTATATTTGGGTGTGCACAAAGAAAAAAAATGAGGTCTTGTACCTTTTTAATATCATATTTTGCAACACAATCACTTGGCTCTTTAACTGCACTGATGTTTGTAAAGAAATATAAATTCACTAAATGACAGTGTTGAAAATTTCTGAATATATGTAGTAGAAAAAATCAAATTGCATAGAAATTACACACACACAAAATGTTCATAAATGTTACAAACAAATACATCAAAATACACGTCATCCATAACAAGAGACGTCTGTCAAAAGCTACAATGTTCTTAAACTCATCAATAGCTTCATTTACATCAAAAGACTAAGCTTTTTCCTGTTCCACAAATAGCAAGAGCAGGGCTTCCAATCTATCCTGCTTCTGAGTTGCTCTTAATTTAGTTTTAACTTGGGTAAGCTTGGAGAAAGCTCTCTCACACGTGCAGCTTGTGACAGGTATTGAAGAAAAGCACTGCAGTACAGAGTAGAATGCAGTAAATATCTTCCTTCTCCAATGACATCAAAAAATCGAAAAAACTATAGACACTCGTTTCCTCAGCGATAATGCACACGTTTGTACAAAGTAATGACATTTTCAACTTCTTACAAACTGCCGCTTATTTTCTCTCTTAATGAAATATCTGTCTTTAATTATGGTTGATAAAGCAGCCCGTAGCTACGCCTATGCGTGTGCCTTCATTGCACGGTGCTATATGCACGGGAAAATTTAAATTACCCATCGAACTCACCCAGGATGATGATGAAGCGCGAGAATACATGTTGCTATGTTTTCGTTGAAAAGTAAGTTTACAGACATTCCAACACATTTATCACTTCTAGGTGATTCACAAAGCACTTCTTCAACATTATTTAATGATGTTGATGTAGACTCAGTATCACTTGAGAGTTCACAAGGGGGATGTGAAATCAGTACCAGGAAGAACGTTTGCAATAAGGTCTGCGACGAAGCAAGGAATTTTCACAATTCTCGCGAGAGTCACTGGGCGACTTTTTGCAAAAAAAATTGCAAACTTGAACTGTGCGGTCGTTTAGATTGTGTTTGGAATGTTGTGTTTTCTTCATGCTGCATGGGAATAATAATTCAAAAAACTGTCGTTGCTGAGCAGGCCCCCAGGGAGATGAGTGATTTGGTGCTTATATGTCCATGTTTCTTCGATTATATCGATAAGGATTGTGTGCTGGAGGCTTTGAAAAAGTATACCCCTTACAAGTACATTACATGCTGGGGTTGTTATTCAAATGAAGGCAACCAACTAGCCCACGATTGCGTTATTAAACATTTTTACGCGTGCGAGGAGGTAAAGATGAAGTTCAACTCTCCGATTGTTTTATAATTTGCCAAGAGGAATGCGGAGTGAATGAATGCCAGAATTGTGTAGAGTGGATGTGCGAGAGAATCCAGTGTTATCTGCAGGATCCGGACAATACAAGTCATATTTTTTATTTTTATCTTGCTAATCATGAAGATGTAGGTGATGGTTTGAAGGCACAGGAGGAATCGACAGGATACAGAGACTTTTACAGTGTGTTGTGTGAACTTTCAAATGATTTCGAACTAGTAAAAACTCTTATAGCGCCTTTACGAGAAGCGGAGCTTGCCCAGGGTTAAGAAACAATATTTGTAAATATCTAAAGTAAAAATGGCACAATATATTATTGATACGCAAGGTTTTATGTACGATAATAAATTTATATTGCGTGAGATGTGTGTTAGTTCTACAAATTTGGATACTGTGTATTATGCTCTTGTAAAAGTGCCAGAATATTTCAAAGACAATAATGAATCCCAATGGGTGAAAGAAAATATTCATGCATTATCGTACGATACTCCTCTGGGAAGTGAAGTGTACTATGTTCGTAGTGCAATTAGAAATTTGAACAGTCAAGGTGCAACTTTCTATTGCAAGGGAGAAGAAAAATCCAAACTTCTCAAAGATTTGTTCAATATTTATAATATTGTAGATTTGCAAAGTGCAAACTCTCCTTCGCTTAGAAATTTGTATATGTTTCAAGGAGGTTTGTGCAAGTATCATTCTGATACTTCGCCTCCATCAGAACAAGGTTGTGCATTCAGAAATGTACAAAGACTTGTATCTTGGTACAATACTAAAATTACCAATATGTAATGTATTTTAGAGCAAATAATAAAAGATTTGTGAAAAATAATTGTTTTCTATGTTGTTATTTAGCCTTATAGGCGTTTTTCAAGAATTATTGACTTTTTTGAGTGTTTAGTAATACCAGGGATTATTTGTGGCTGTTATATCATGCGAGTCTTATTTTTACTACAGTCCGGACTAAATTCCACTGACTGAAGCTTAAAGCTTAGGCTCTATAGCATGTTGATTGGTTAATCACAAGGCAATATGAACTTTACAGAGGCTTGTAGGAGGCATAGGAACACACGACAGAGCATTATTAGTGTGCAAGAAGCACTTTTAGGGAGTACTACGAGGAAACAAAGTTGATTTTTTGAGTGCTTTACCAGTTACACATCCAATATTTGCTATTTCAAGTAACTACGTGTACCAGAAGCACTTGCACCCCAACACTAACTAGACTTCAATTTATACTATATTATGTGCTAAATGTAACAAGAACACTGATTGTACATACTTTTGAGAATTACAAAAGCAGATTCTGCTATGTAAATAGCCTTTTGCAAAAGACCGATGACAAAAGTTTAAAAATTGTAACAGCCCAGACAGGGACTCGAACCCTGGACCGATAGGTTAAAAGCCTAATGCTATTCCAACTAAGCTATCTGGGCACGCGATCTACACGTGAAAAGTTGGTTATGTTAAGAAATATCCAAGGTATCAATAGTTATGTGTATGAAAGGAAAATATAAGGTTGACATTACTAATCATTAGAAGACACGGTTCACAAAATCCTCTGAACAAGTGTGGGGCAAACGTTTTGCGGGGAGCAAAGAAAGACTGCCAGTCCCTTACCCAGGGGGAAATTTTACCACCACTCGTTCGCACGGGTGGTGGGGGTGAGCCTCCATTGTTAGTTCTCGCGGTCTTTGCTAAAAGGTTTTTTTCCTCTCATCTAAAGGGCATTACGCCCTGCCTGTATTATGATTTTTGAATGGTGCTTAAATTTGTAGTGGTTAGCACGTGTCGCCAATATTTTATTTTGGAAAGTTGCACGATAGTCGAGACTTCAGTGAAAAAACATCTATAATTGTTAGATATAGATAGTTTTACTGGAAAGAGACATGCCACATATCTCGCATTCTATAAATAGGAAGAAATAAGTTATGTATCCGGGAGGGCTACGAAGCGACTGCAAGACTGAATAGCAAAGTTAGCGGGTAAAATGAAAGCTGGATTTTTTATAAGGTACTTTATGATGCTTGGGGGTATATAGACGCTCCCTCTTGTAATCTGATACCAAATTGTTACTTTGGAGTGTAGTGCGAAGAACGTGCAAATTGAAGGATAGGATGAGTTCCGAACCAAGGAGTATTGTAAGTATATTTTTTAATACTGTGGTGGTTTATTTACTTTTCAAGTACCTTTTTTAGTAACTCAATACCACTTTTTATAAATGAAACAAATGGTTTCTACACACGAAATTTTTATTTTCACAAACTAGTCTACTACAAAGTATGTAATACATCAAGTTTTTTTCAATTGTTACATATCAGAGAATACTATTCTACTACAAAGTAGCGTTATACTAACGCTTTTTTTTATCTCTAATATAATTTCATCACAAGAGTAATATCCAGGCTGATTGTTTTTTTACTGTTCACTCAAAATTCTGCTATCCATGTTCACATTTTACCCAAGTACTCTGAGGCTAATGAACCTCCAGCTACTACAAAGCTCTGTGCCCTGATTAGGCTCTCACAGCATCCACACTGTTGATAAAGTCAAGAAAAAAACACATTTGTAATTTTTTTCAAATCTTTAGCAAAGATATTGTGTTTCAGTTCCTGCTACACATTGGTCAAGGAATAATTATTCTGGTTATACACTTACAGTTCAGTTTAAAAAACTCTGCCACAGAAGCACTGGGGTTTTCACCAAAACTGTCAAAGTATGTTCCGTGGCAATTCGAATCAATGTACAGGGCAGGCCCCGAATCTCTGTCTTTATTGAAACTTGATATTTTTCGGTAACGTATTGTCTGCAAACACTCGAACAAAAGATTTCACATAGAACACTGTCATGGCAATGCTTATGGTAACCATTTTGCAGCCGAATTCAATGAATATAAGTTCTCGTCTGACGACGAGATGCTGCCTTCTTTGTAGTCTGATGTCGAGTTGTTCTCGTCTTGGGTTGAGGCACATGCAGGTACAACGTGCTGAATGAAACTGTAGTGGTGTAGAAACTGACCGTACAGGTGCACGTTTCTCAGAGCACAAGCTATTTTTCTCAGGCGGTGGTTCTTCTCACAGCAGGTATAGGTAGGGAAACTTAGTAGAGCTGATTTAGGACATCCAAGCTGCTCCAAGTTAATCACAGTGCGTTGAAGTAAGGTAGAAAGGAAATGGCACTTTTCTGCGCCAAAGGAATAAATGGCTGAGGCATTTTCGGTACAGCGGGATAAAATAGTGGACATATTGGTAAAATTCACTTCTCCAGCTTGCCAAGAGAGGCCGTGCACATTTTGAGTTTCCCATAAATTTTCATTTTGTATTCTATTATCGAGATCATCCCATGCGCACGGAGGTTTAAATACCCATGATTGCAAACAATTAGAATCTGGATCCACAACAGCTATTTCTTTTGGAATATATTTTCCATGATTATCTCGAAATCCTATAAAATCGATAACGGCTCTCTTATTGTGATCCGACTTTGTGGCTGACACTCACTCAACTGAAGGGATATTTGCTATAATCAAAATATACGTCACGATAAGACCCCCGTGAAATCAGTTACAATGGATGGTGAAAGAATAAAGATATACAGAACAGATTATTTTAGAGTTTCTTTGTTATTTAGAAGCAGGTTAAGTTTTCTACTCTATTTTCCCATTTTATTGAGGCTTGGTGGGTCCTAGAGCCACTTTATGCATGAACTGAAAAATTGATGTCAGATAACCCACAACCTTCAGTCAGAGTACATATTTGTTACATGGTACATTTTTGTTTTCAGGAAGACATAAAGCAGGAGTGCTTCTACTGTGATATTCAGGGGTTTAGGGGGATGAAGGAGCTTTTAGAGCATATATATTTCCATCATCCCCCCTACATTGGAAGAAGAAAACAGCTAACTTCGCGGAGGCAGCACTCAACAATAACATTTATGAATATAAGTGAAAGACAATATAAGAGTGAGTGAGAAAAAAATACGTGTGTGTGTGTGTGTGTGTGTGTGTGTGTGTGTGTGTGTGTGTGTGTGAAAAAATGTAAATATTTATTTTTACATTATATTTTCTTGAAAAATGACATTTATATTTTGTTTACATCCCGTACGGTAAGGAGACATAGTTCTCCAATTTTCCACGTTTCGTGTGAACTGCCTGGTGAGTTTTTTGTTCCTTTTCCGAGACTATCTCGAAATTAGCTTTACGTTTAATTTTTCGAGGGTTTTCAACCACTCTCTTTTCAATTTCTCCTTTAACAAGTTGCTTGAAATAGTCAAAATTAATTTGCAATTGCGTCCTGTAGTTCATGGTAATTCCGCGTACTTTAATGACATGTTTCTCATCGTTTGCATCATATTTGTTTTCCATTTTATATGCATAATTCTTGGGGCCACCACCAAGAAAACATGAGATTTCATACGGTTCTTTAATCTCATCGGTCAGTTCACCGAGAAAGGAACCTGTAGGTAACAGCGTTTCACCCTGCTTTTCAACATAGAATACAGAGTCAGTGTCCACATAATGGATAGATTCTTTTACTTGATCCATGAATGAATAAAAATGCATTCTTCCATAAGCAGTGATAAATGCTGAGACAAGGACATTGGAGAGTACTAGCGGCGAATTGGCCGTTTCCAGGTCGACAAAGTTTACTAGCAAGTATTTTTCAGAAATAGGGACTACATTTTTAATCTCAAATTGTGGATTGAATACAATATCATGGAATTTCTTTTCTGTATTGACAAAAACTGACTTAGTTTTTAACAACCGATTCGGCAAATTTACCAAAAATTGAATTAAGGAGTATTTTGGATATGTAACGCAGCCCAGCATTGTATCCAATTTCTTCCTTGATAAGCTGAATACCCTCATGTTCGAAATAATCTCGAATATACTTGTCTTTGTCATGTTCTGTACTGCAAGTGGAAGGATATCCTGAGGACTGTTGTTTCAGTCTAAGGAAAGTATCTGCGTATTCTCTGAACACATTATCTGATTCTTGTGCTGAAGGAAAATCCCATACTTCATAAATTTTTATTATTTTGTACCCTTTCTCTACAGCCAACTTGAGTTCTTCTGATACCCAGGTGCCGTGTAAGTATCTTTGTTTTTCGGTGTGTGGGCACTCTTCCTGATTCTCACTTTGTGCACATGCACGGCAGAGAACAAACATTAACTTGCTATTGCACGCCATGCCAAGCACAGGTAAGTACAAATTTTTAGGTGGGAGAACATCGCACTTTACTACCCCGAATATGTTCTCCAGTGGGGGAAACTCGGAAGTGTAAATCACAGGTTTGCCCGTGGGCATCTTTCACTGTTTCATCATGGCCGGGTACAGGGAAACGACATCTAAAAGTTTCATGCATGAATTCTCGCCATCTTGGCGTTCGTATAGAACCCTGAAAAGTTCTGTACGTCCACCATTGAAGGCTTGTTTGGGGATAAGTGGGGAGTCAAGTGAGTAGCAGTTCTCACCAATAAATTTGCGTAGTTCCGGGTTGGTTTTGATTTCGTTATGGAACTCACATTCCCATTTTTCAATTACCGTGTACCCCATTTGCTCCAGTAACGCTTTTCTTGATACTGTGCGTTCGTACCTCTGGTTTAATGTTTCTCCTGTTTCATTAAGGGGTTGATTCCTATTTTCAGGGGAACATAACTGGCATGCATGAAAATAACATCCCAGAAAACTGTACACAGTTTTAGACTCTTCATGGAGCCCGTCCAGCTTATAACGGCCTACTTTCGCTTCCCCGAGATTGCCAGCATGCCTCAATGTAATATTGTTGGTATATTCTATCCATTTCAACCATTTCAACGAAATTAGTGAATAAGTATCCTGCTCCCGGAATCCCATCGGTGGTATCTTGATAAGTGTGTTTTCTTTTAGAAATTTAGCCCTGAATATCAATGAGGCTAAAGATGCAAGTGTGGCACATCTCAGAAAGCATTGAATTCCCGATAATTGTTCAATTATATTTGAAAATTTAATACACGCAGCTGCAAGGATTTCAACATCACTAATACAATACTGTCGCAACTATTGTTGGAAATCAAATATTTTCCCAGCCTGAACAGTTTCTTCATGCCACTTGCGAATTTCCTCCCGTTCTTTAGTGGACTTGGCGTCCACTTCATAAAAAGAAATATCAGGGTAGGGGCCTACGTAATGTTGATTCTCAGGCGTAGAGAAAAGATAGGGAAAGTCGCCTTTACACAGTTCATCTCTGAGACCCAGACTTGTAGGCAAGTCTTTTAATTTCATTAACATGAAATTTAATGAATCCCGGAAAATGATTTTCTTGCCCACGCTCATTTCAATAATATTACGCCCTCTCATAATTACTGAAGGCATAATATTTTCTTTAGTGATCAAATAGTTCAGTACAAAATGAGAATCGTAACGTCCCGCGTTATGTGCAATGCACACAATTTTCTCAAATCCTTCCCTGGGTGTTTGAATATAATGCATAAATTCCTCAATATTGGGGAAAATATGCATACGAGGGCCACACGTTTCGCAGAAATCTGCTTCAGAGTCTTTGCACGCGTGACAAGCCTGCTTGGCAACAGCCAGATTCACTTCGTGTTTCTGTGCATCTTCCCCTTCAACCAACATACATTCAAAATCATAAAAAATATACAGAAATTTAGTAATTGGTTCTACTTTGACCGGGAGAATATAACATTTGTGGGTAGGGTCGACAAAAGCATTACAGCTTTTGCAAAAGAATTCTTCACATTTATGTTCTGAATTACGCTTTCTCTTGTTCACTACTTTACAACAGATTGTGCACTGGTGAATGGATTCACACACATTGGATTTACGGCCTTCCGTACGTAAATGGTTCTGGAAACATTTTCCAGACAGAAACGTACGGTTACATTCTTCACATTTTCGCGGGACAGAGTTAGTATTTTCCTCTAAATGACTACCTTCACATTTGGAACAATGCAAAGTACAGTCACTATGTTGATATTTGTTATTATAACCTAATTGGCATTTTGCACAGTAGTAATGTTTCACAAGAAGGTTCCGAACTGAATTGACTATGTCAAAGTGTTCGTTATGATACAACAAATTGATTTGTTTAGGGGCGAACGAAGTAGCCCGTATCACTTCGTAGTCCCTTTCCCCGTCTTTCATTGCAAAAACAACAATCTGGTACTCGGGCCCTAGCTTATTCCGAAACTTCATAATATCTTCCACTGTACACCCATTGGAAGGGTCGACGCTTGCCTCGTGGCACAAGCGCATAGCAGCTTCTTTAAATGTATTGTCATATCGTGTAAACAAGCGGATGTTTTGTGTCTCTTTGTCGATTTTAGCCTTGCCAAGTGTAATTGCCCGTGGTAAGCACAAATTATCATCATTGTTAATTACAGTGATAGCCCGTTGTCTTTGATTAGGATTGTTCATTGTTAGTAACGGAGCATACTTTCTGTAGAGAGACAATTTTCCTCTGCCACGTCGCGGTTCCACAATATGCGCTGTGCATTTAATGGTATTCCCCACAAAAAAAGACTCGTTGCTATTGAGCACTTTGGCAACATAATGCTGGATAATGTCCACATTTAACGCTGAAAGGCGACGCCAAGGGATATAGATATCCCTGTCGTTACCTCCTGCAGAAATAATCACCCCAACTTGACTCTCCGGAACAACATCATAAAAAACCCTTCTCATCATGAACTTGAACATCGCAGTGACAAAAGAATGGGGGTCCCCGACTACCTGCGCTGGGATATCAAAAGAAACCTCCCTGCCTAGCATGGCAAAGCGTCTGAAATATCTGTTCCGTTCCCCCGCTATTGAAAAAAGGGGTTCGCCAGCGCCAATTTGATTCAATATGTTGTGAGCAGTCTCGCAAAACAAGGTCGGATCAGAATATGGGTAATCATAGTAAATAACCACCCTCTCGCAAAAGTTGTAATATGCATTAATAATATCATCTGGAGAAGTGAAAAATCCCAGGTTAAAATGGGTTAAAATGGATTCGGCTGTACTCACCGCACTGATGTTGGACCTGGAGCTGGAAGCCATTCTTCGCTCGTATGTGGAATTCAGAAAGAGAGAAAGTGACAGAACCTGGAACAATAACAATACATATTGTTAGTGTTATTTTCGAGTATTCTTTGTATAATATTTTCAAAAATAATGTAAAACGCTTAAACTTTGTTTGCATGGTAGTTAAAAAAACAACTTGAAATAAAGAATAGTACACAAAAAAATATACTTACCAAGTTAAAAAGCCTTTAGTTGCACTGCATCAACTCAGTCACGCTAAAAAATCAGTACGTCTTTCAAGCCAAACACTTGAGAACTCTCTTGGACCGCTTCGTCTTCCGCTCGATATTTATAGATTCTTAGACAAAAGGCCCGTCAATATGAATATTATTTTTCATTACTCTTCTCTGATTGGTTGATTCATTTATTAAAAAACCTTCACTCATTGGTTAATATTTTCTAGCCTCTACCCAGAACCGTTCGAGCTCCTCAATTATACCAAATATGACTCACCACCGACGCCAAAATGGCCGGACGTGACGCCTTAGAATAGGCCGGAATGGAGTACCATAATAGTGTCTTTTGTACATTAATGCAAAACCATTAACTTCAAGTTCCCATGTCTGTATAAATCATCTGTGACTCATATCCGGTTGAAACTCATATATAAAGTACAACAATAGTGTTAGAATAGTTCAAAAACGAACTCCATAATAGTGTCTTTTGTACATTAATGGAAAAACCATTAATTCCAAACTCACACGTGTGCATAAAGCACTCATGACTCATATCGGGCAGAAACGCATATATAAAATACAACAATAGGGTTAGGTTAGGGTAAAAACGGAATACACAATAGTATCTTTTGTGCACTAATGGAAAACCATTAATTTCAAACTCACACGTGTGCATGAGTCATCGATGACTCATCTCCTCCTCCACCCCCGACACGTGGCGCTAGATTAATTAACAATAGCGTCACCCCTCGAAAATGAATAAAAAAGCCATTAATGTCAATTAAAGGGTCTATTGTTAGGCGTTAAAGGTAATCCCATCTACTCGTACAATACTTCTCGATGGCAGAATCAACCGAACAGGACGTCTCAGACAGATGAGCGGTCAGAAAGAACGAGGCAATGGACACCACCTGCTCGTCGACGAGAGCGATACAGGCCGAGATACCAACGGTTAAGATCGGACTCTCCCCATCATAACCCGATGGTGAACGCTGAAACAAACACTGGCGAGCCGCCGTTAAGTCACGAACAGCAACAGGCCATAAATGATACTATAAACTATTACTGGAACATGAATCAGGCAGGTGGGAATTCTGCGGAAAACTCTCACCTTGCTTAATTGATCAGCTCCGAGTTGGGCAAGGACATCTTGAGGAGTTATCCCACGATAGTCATTCGAGATATTTTGGAGTGACCACGACGATTGATTTAATTGAAACCGAAAAGGCTGTGATCCGAGGTGCCGTATTTAAAATTCAAAATTTATCTTCAAATAGCACCACTCCGATCGTGCATAGTAACATCGCTGGACTTCCGGTATCTTGTGTCCTCGACACCGGAAGCGAGGTATCCTTGTTGAATTATGAATTTTTGGAACGTTTAGTGCAGAAATTCAGTGGTATGACACTTACAAAGGAACCACAAGTTAGGTTGACAGACTTTACAGGAAAACAGCACGTACATGTGTGTGGAAAACGAAAACTTACAATATCATTTGATGGACAGGAAGTTCAAGTGGACATTTATGTGATTAAAAACATTCTGGCAGATATGTTTTTAGGAGTTCAGTTCCTGCGTGACTACAAGGCTAATGTGCACTTTCAAACCAATCAGCTGATACTTCACCTCGATGATGAAACATCCTTGTCTGAGAATATAGTTTTTAACGTGGGGGCAAATGAGCAAAGGAAGGCTGTGCACCACGTTCAGTATGACAAGTGGATGGCTAGTGAGGAGGATTTGAAGTGCAAGGTCGATGAAAGTATTACTTTGAGTTTTCCAGAACGAACGGAACTGTTAGATTTAATTTTAAAATATCAACCGACGTTTTCTGACAAACCAGGAACGGTCAAAGGACTGGAATGTGAAATAAATTTAATTGATCAAATTCTTGTATTTCGGAAGCCTTATCCGATTTCCATCGCTAAACGTGCTGCACTCAACAAAGAATTAGAACAATGGAAGCAGTGGGGAGTTATTCAATAAATGTTTTATTGCGCCTTTATTGTCATACGAATCACCGATTGTGGTCTAATTTCATCATTGATATTGTTTTGGCTCCCAAACAATCGATCTCACAAGTCATCCGAACCTTGCCCGTCAACTCACAAATGGATGAAGACTGAACAAGAAAATCCTTAAGTTAAAGTAAACTCATATATTCAATTGGTTTGTTCATTTCATTGTTCTGCTAAATCTTGCGTCAAAATGCAGAAAGAAAGAGATCTGTTTATTTCTCTTCGATGTAAGAACGCGCTTTTTCTGTAAAAGCCTGTAACAATGAATGAAGCTTGCGACTATAATTTCCTGTAAATATTTGAATGTTTTCTTTATGTTTTGTTTTCCTTTGTGGAGTAGCATGACTGTAACAATGCTTAGATTGGTAACTTTTTCTCATGTTCGGTGATGGTTGTCAAAGTGCCGACAACTTTTCCTTTTGTAATTGTTTTCTGTGATTGTTGAACCCCTTGTATTTACGAATCGTATATGTTTCTAATGTAAGTTAGATAGGTAGAATATTTTGACTCTCAAAGAAAAACACGAATTACGTATTGCAGGCTAAAAATTAAGCTCTGTGCACACATGTAAACTCTTTTGCAAGCTTATTTCGTAACAATGCTTTGAGTGAAACAACAAGATATTTGAAGATGAAAAAATTTTTGTGTACAAGAATGGAATAGTACACTAACTTTTCTTTGTTATCTACATAATCTGTTTATTGTGAATACGTTGCAAAACATTTGTGTAATCAATGTTTAAGATACTTCGTTGTTAGTACGTTTTCTGGCACAGACAAGTTTTTATATTTCTTATATACAAAAAAAGTACTTTTTTTTAGTTTTTCTCAGTGAAGTTTTTTTTATTTGGAAGATGGGGTTTATTGTCATGACCCCGAGTTGGCCATTACTTTGTGGTTTTATATTATTATTATTATTTTTATATCTTATATTATTATCTCATGCTTATTATAGTTGCACTATAGGTTGATTCTAAAGGTAGGGTATAAACGAAAACCACAGATACCTCCCATGAAATAGAGACGAAAGTACCCCTTCCACTTTGCTGAGAGATGAGTCCATGAGGAGCTAGACAACTCCGAAAACGTGTCAAAATGAACTTCACACCGCTGTACACCCAGTAGCTACCAGTGAAGATAGAAAGGCGGAACAAAAGAAGTCAAAAGGAACACCAAAGTCGCCCATCCAAAAAACACCAGGCGGCAGCTGCGGAACGCATGCGCATGGGGTTCCACAAAGGAAATAGGAGTGTCCCGCAAGACAAGTGAAGGGAAAGGGTAGCGATCGACAACTGTAGAGTAGTGGTACTTGTGCTATTATAAACTCAAGAAAGGAAGAGCTCTCCTCCAGCAGAATTGTCTACACTTAAAACTAGCTCAACATGCCTATATGAGCTTTTTGCTCTAGTGTGGAACCCCCTCTAATCCAAGATTTTTGTAAAAAAGCCCTCATGGATTCCATGAGAAAGGAAGAGCCCCTCAGATTGATGTGCCTATACTTACAAAAAGGCACTTCTGTGAGATTGTTGTCCATAAACTTGTCAAAAATATGCCCCTCTTGATATTTTTTTGGCCACACCTAAAACTAGGCCAAGACACACACACATACACACACATATTTACTTCCAATTTAAGTTTAATTGGACCCCAGCCTCAATCCAATATTAAAACAATGCAATATGCAGAGCTCCTCTAGAATTGCTCCGTGACTCTCTCATTTCTCACATCATAAACATATGATTTTTCTCCTATGAGAATAACACTACATATGGTGTCATCAGGTAAAGCCTCATGAAATTCACAGATAATTTTAATGTTTGTTCTGTCACTCACCACAACTTGTTTTCTTTTTGAAGTGTTAATTACAAACATAGGTCTCTGTGCTTTGAATTCATCAGGTGTGTAGTACATGTCAGTATTGCCTGTAGTGACTCTCTTGAAAGCCGAAAAAGCCTCATATAATTTGAGGAAATCATTCTTGGACATGTCTAAATTGTAATTTTCTCTAGGAAATACCTCATTTCTGCCATTTTTAAGATATATGTTCTTGATGTTGCAGTTATCAAATTTGCTTGAATTTTTTTCCTGATTATTGTGTCTTCCAGTCTGAAACAATACCACTACAAAATCAGGCATGTCATATTGTATGCTGGAGAATGAATTTGTGGCATCAAACTCATAATATGTACCAGATGCGGGCTTCTGTACGCATTGATACGTATAAAATTGCAGAGGAATCTGTGGATTTTTTAGAATATCTGCTTTGTATTTAAGAGCATAACTGGCCTCGTATTCAACAACAGGGATTCTTAACTCCATAGTCTGAATAATGCATTTGCCTGCATCTGGTAGGGTATTAGGCAGAGCTTCTCCTGTAGGGTTTATTGTGCTGTACCTCATCAAAGCATTGTTATCATTTGCAGCTCTTCTAAATGTAATTCTTAAACCACCCTTCCACATAATATCTTTGTAATCTGAGAAGAATCCTGGCAATAGGCGCATGGGGAACAGCACAGTGTGGTTCTTAGATAATATCTTATCACCAGCTTCGAATCCACCGATTTTGTAGTATGAAGCCTCGGTTTTGGATAATTTTAGTGTGGCCAAAGCTGTGGAGGTAATGCCGGGATAATCCACTCTGTTTATAACAACGCCATGCTTTCTGATCTCAATTTCAGAGAATAGATGTGGCACAAAATTGTCTACAAGTCTTATATTTGAATTTGCCGGATAATCTGTACCATCGAGCTTTACAACATCAAATTTGATGTATAAATCCGCTCTGTGAGGGTGTATAAATCCATCCCCTACATCAAGATCAACCTCAATTTCTGTGTTGGGTTGATTTAAATTTGCAAATGTCCTCCTGTTTGGAGGGAATGATTGTAGCTCATAACTCTCAATATTTTCCATTGTATGTATTTTTATTTAAATGTTAATCTCTATGATAGCAGTTGTTGTGGCTCCAGCAAAATCAACTAATTCTTCTTTTTCATTAGTGACCATCAATTCAATATAATCTATTCTATTATGACACACAGGAAAATATAATGTTGGTGATGGATTGTAGATGATGGGCTCCATAAATTCAGAATTAGGTTTGAATGTTGCAATGATGCCTGTTTGTTTGTGAGTGCCTATGCCATTTGATTTGGTGATCATACCCTCTGCCACATTACAGTGAATATTCAGAGTCTCTATGGCCAAGAATTTAGGTATATTCATAGCAGTGTGTTTGATGCCTGGTTCAAGTTTTGTGCTGTTCTCAAATCCTAACAGCTCTCCTATCGTACCCAGATCCACTGTTTCTGTGGCAGATACAATCTCTACTCTGTGAGTGACAGAATTTTGACTTAAAACTACACCTCTGGGTAATTGAGCATTTAGAGTGGACAGATTATACTGCCCTGGAGTGATGACAATTTTTTCATCCCCTACTGCAATTGTGTTGTTGTGGTGTGTAATATTTGGGATTAGGTACATGCCATAAAATGCCCTGAGAGCTATTGTTTTGGGATATACAATGTCATCATGCAATTTGAGTTTCAATATTGAATTTTGGCTGGTGAGATGGAATACCCCCATGATGTTTCAGATACCACAAGGCTTTTTGAAAATCTTCAATTGATGGTTTATTTATTTGAGACATGTATCTAAGAACAGATAAACACAAATGTCCGCAATTAACATCTTTGAAGTTTTGAACACGGGCATTATTGTAATAAAGATTAGCTGAATTTAGATATTTTATTAAATTTTCAGGTGGAACACCTCCAAATGAATCAAACACAAATGCCTCATTTTTTAAATATTTAAGATAACAGATCCAGTGAGTGCCCTGACTTTTGTACTTATCCAAATTAACAATGCCACACTCTTTGTTGAGTGGTTGCTCTGGCAAAGAATCAGACATGTACACACCTCTAAAATTTTTGATGCCCAGTGGCTTGATTAAAGCTTCAATATCTTGGTTTGTAAGCGGCTCTTGTTTTTTTTAAACTTATTCATGGCTCTCTTAACACCTTTGCCTTTTTTCTCCATTGCCAGGTTATGGCGCCTCTGGTCATCTAATTCTGCCCTATTTTTCTTGGCATCTATTACTGTTTTTGCTATGGCAGCTGATCCCCCCGCCAAGCTCCCAACAGCCCCGAGAGCAGCTAAGATGGCAGGGATGGTAAATATAAATCCCCCCACATGTGATTTTTTTCTTGATTGCTGTAATTTTTTTAATTGGGGGGTACTGAGCAACAATTTCATACCATGCCCCTTAGCAATACAAGAATTTTTTTTCTTGCGTTGCTTTTTTGTTAAGAGACTGTCAATAGTTTTAAGAGATTTGAGACCTGCATAAGGTATTTGATACATAACACCCTTGGCCTTCATTGTAGGTTTATTATATACATATTCACAACCCCCACCCCAGTTTTTGTTTGGTGTTCATAGCTATGGTGGTTCCCAATGCTGCTATTTTTTCACTTAAAGAAGCATCTTTGCTTACAAATCTGCCAAATGCAGCCTCTTCTAATTTCTTGTCTGCAACATGTCTCTTGTCAAGATCAGAATGTGTGTTGTATGCTATGTCATGGTCTCTACAAGCAGCATCTAAGGGATTAACACCAGGATCACCTCTGTTTAATCTATGGTCCAATTTTGTGCCTGGACCACAATATTGATAGCCTGGAATGTGTAATTCAAATGGCAACTTGTTTATAATGTCATTAACAAGGCCCCGACCCTCAGAAATATTCCAAAATTTGGGGGGTAGAGTATTAATAATTTTTATGAGATATCCAATCCCCTTAGTGTCATTCACTATAAAATTAGACAATTTTGTGCTTATCATGTCCATAATTCCAACCTTTTCATTGTAAAAATTGTTGTTCCCAGCATTTTCCTCCCCAGCTATCACCAATAGCCTATCTACAAGTTTCCTGACATCATCAACCCACACAAATTCTTTAGGCAGGGTGTTGTATTGTTTGATTCCACTGCCAGTCTTGATCTGTGACCATATGGGCTTGATTAAATTGTTGTATTTTGCCCCACTGCTCGACTTGACTCTTTTTTGTGTGGGATCATTGTTCTGGTATAGAGCATCTGATTTTATTAATATTTCTTTGTAATCCTCATAATCTTGATCTGTATAGCTGCCAGGCCTTTTCCTAGTCATCAGTTCCCACAATCCAGGTGTTCCGGAGTACTTAACAAAAGCACCTTTTTCTCCGAGACGAGATTCTGAATATACAATTATATCATCTCCCATAAATGTTACTCTGAAATTGCCAATTCTATGTATGATGCTGCCATCAAGCTCTGTGTCAGCATATAAGCCAAACACCTCATCTTTATTGTCTTTAGGTGTGGTTAAATATTTTTGAGCAAGAAGCCCCAATTCAATAGGATCCTGACTAGCCTCAATTCTTCTAGGAGCAATAGGACTAGGTGTATGAATACTGGAAAGTGGGGTGATTGGATAATCTAATATGTTCCTAGCAGCTACAGGTACAAGCTCTGTGATCAAATTTTGATTTTGCTCTGTAACAGTTTTGATATTCTTACCTAAATTATTAATAGCATCAATTACAGGCTGTTCTGTTTGTTTGTGTTTTTCATAAATTCCTCGGTTCTCTGATTTCCATCCCTTAAATCTTTTTACAAGATAATCTCTTAACTTATGATCATCAATGATTGGCCTTTTCATGTTTATTTATGTTTCAATGTCTAGAAAATTGTTGATTTTATTTCTGTATTTGCCAGTATTAGGTGTTCTTGTCATATCAATTGTGACAAACCCATAACTGTCCTGGTTCCAGCACTTGCTGCAAAACTTAGAAAAATCATTGTAGCTCAGGTCCCCACCTACATATTCATCATGTATGTGTTTGAGGTTGGTATGGTCTTGATGAAATATACATATAAAATTGCTATTGTCTCGGATCAGTTGCTTGGGTATTTTTGAAAAAGTCTGTGCCAGGTAGAAGCAATCAATGTTTTTGTGCCGGCCCTGTGTAAAGAAGTTTCTAACCTTGTTTTGATTATCCAATATAATGTCATCAAACACAACAACAGAATTATCGAGACATACATGGAGTGGCTTAACATCTGGTTCAAAAGTGGCAATATCCAATCCATCATATAGCTTCATCAGCTGCTGATATTTTAATTGTTCCAAGCTCTTAGAGAAGATATACAAGTGCCTGTTTTTCCAATCTAACCAGTTGGGTGCTAATAAAAAATTATCAACCATTAGTGTAGTTTCACCACAAGCAGATGGCCCAACAATAAGACACCTAATATTATCAGGTAGCAAGTTGCCATTTCTCTTATTCTGTTGTTCAGGTTCTGGCAGCCTTTTTATAACATCCCAGGTGCTCATATTATCACTTTGTTTGCATCGATCCAGCTGTTTTCCGGATGACCCAGCCATTTGACAAGTAACTTGTTGCCTTTTCTGCGGATGATTTTTTCTATGAGATATGTGTCAGGCTGTTTAGTTTTGCTGAGCTCTTGTTCATAGAACCTGCCTTTGAGAATTTCTCCTCGGTGATCCTTTATTATATATGTGTTAAGAGTCCCGGGTTTAACCTGAACCACTGTAAATAATTCTGTGCTCCAGTTTCTTGTAAAGCCTCTCTTGAATAAGTGCTTATATTTGCTGATTCTTACTTGATCCCCAATCTTGTATTTGGCCTTTCTTGTTGTTGGCTGGTATCTAGGATAATAAACAGTGCTGATCAATTTTTGCTCATCAGATGAAGTTACTTCAGAGGGTTTCATGTTGATTGTGGAATGGACCGAGTTGTTATATTTTTGTAGAAGTTCTGGAAGAATATTAATCCATTTATAATTACCTTGGAGGGTAAATTGTTTATACATAAGATTTTTAAGGTTCTGTTGAATCTCTCTACAATTGAGGCCTTGAGGTCACTGTAACTCGAATAATGTTTTATTGACTGGCTTTTAATAAATTGTTGAAACACAGAATTATAAAATTCTTTGCCATTATCTGTTTGCAAATAGCGCGGGGATCTTCCACTCTGATTGATGATTGTCCTGAGGGCTTCTGTAACACATTTTCCAGTCTTGGATTTGAGTGGCACAGCCCAGGCAAATTTTGAAAATGTGTCTATTACAGTGAGTAGATACTTGTAGCCCTTGTTGATTTTGTCTAAGTTTTTCAACTGTCCACTTGCCATTTCAATCAAGTCGCTCTGCCATAAATCATCTATGCCCTTTGTGACTACTGGGAGTCTCTTAAAATTATGTCTGGCTTGTCTGTGTAATTCATCAACAATAATTTGTCTAGACATAATATGTAAACAAGAATATTGCAACTATAGGGTGTTCAGCAGCTGAGACTGCAGGATTTTCTAAATATAATTTGTCCCCTATCTGTATTTTAAATTCCAAAGTGCCATCATCTTCTACATAAGATGTTTCCAATGTATTGGGGTCTGTAAAATCCTCTAATTCTACACTGGTGATTTTCACTTTGTTATCAGCATTTGTTATTGATAAGGTAGGGTAGTGGTGTGCCTGTGGTTGAAGCCAATATTTGATCTTGATTGGTCTCAATGTGCCCCCAACAAAAAATTGGTAATAAAATTGTGCAGGGGACAGCATATATATTTTGCCTCCTGGTGTAAATGGAGAATCATATTCTTTGTTGGGGATGCTGTACAATTCAAGAATTACTGAATGTTTTGGATTCTCGATTATGCCTGTTATTTCTTTTTCTGCTGTGAGCAATCTGCTTGTTACAGATTCAAGGTGCTCATTGATGGTCCTAACAATCTCATCGTGCCCAGGCTTGATTCTTATGTCCACAGCAAGTTTCTTGTATTGTTGCACAATATCTTGAAGCTGGGTGGCAAAAACAGACAGAGCATTTGCTTGATTGGATTCCATGGTCCCTAGCTGTTGCTTGATATTAGCTACAATTTGTTGCAAATTTTCAACAACTGCCAATTTTGAATTTTGAGCTGTAAGATCATGGACCTGCCTTCTGATATCCTCAAACAGGGCATGCAGTTCATTAATATGTTGATTGGTTGGTAGAGTGGCCACTGTCTGAGTGAGATGTTTGATCTCTGCCTGGATATTCTTGATATCTTCTGATTTCAATATCCTATTCACTGCTCTCTTAATATTTTTAAGTTCCTGTGATGTAGGAAGATTTGATACTGTATTTTGCAAAGATTCAAGTGCCAATTTTACATTGTGTAATTCAGAAGCATCAGCCACATTTTGCATAGCATTTTGGAGCAGGGCTATATCTGCCTGAGAGGGTGTGGATTGTTGTAAAATTTCAAGTTTTGTTTGGATATCATCTATCAAGTGATGAAAATGGGATAGCTCAGATTCAGTGTTGAGGTTTTCAAGCTTTGTGATTTGTTGCTGGACACTGACAAGGGTATCTACAATACCGGGCAATCGGGATTCAAGTACATTTGCCAAATCACTTTGCACTGCTGCTATTGTACCTTCAAGATGGGTTATGGAACTTTGAATTTTTCCAAAATCCTCATATGTTTCAAGTTGCAGCTTGATGTTTGCCACACTCCGAGTTATTGCATTTAAAGCATCAGAAGAGGGCAAGTTGTTCATAAAATTTTCAAGTGTCTCAATTTTTTCTTTAACCTCGGCTATGGCATTGTTCAGAGGGTCCAGATTAGGTATTTGGAGTGACTGAATCTGTTCCTTTAGAGTAGAAATCACGAGATCAAAATCTTCTTGTGATTTTATGCTTTTGACAATTGTTTGGAGTTGTGTCTGGACATTATTTATTTGCTCTTCCAATTGTTGTTTCAATTGCTCAGAATTGGTGGCCTGGGTCTTAAATTTGGCTTGAAGAGCTGCAACTGCTTCTTCTAAACTTTGAAAATTATCTAATGTCGCCAGGTCAGTATATTTCTGAAGCAATAATTTGAGTTCAGAATCAATTTTAAGAAGAGGGTCCATGCATTGTGATTGCAAATTTGTAATTTCTAATTGAAGACTGGCATTGAGTGTAGTTTGTAAAGCTTGTAAATCACTTCTTAATTTCTTGACTCTGACATCAAGCATCAAAATCTCATCACTGTGATCTTCATGTCTTGTATGGCCAAAAATATCATTAGGCATTTTGTTTAGTAGTTATTTATTATTGAATACCTGATTCTTAATTCTATAAAAAAAGGTATAAGCTTGTCATAAGATCCCGGGACTTCAATATATAAGCAATCACCAGCAGAAACAGTATAAACAGTGCCAGAAACCATGTTTGAGTGCTTAATTCTGTAAATATTTCTCCCTACTGAAATTTTGACATCACCCTCAGGAGTTGTAATAAATTGCAATTGCCCACCTACAGGTAATTGGTAATGATTTAAATTATTGTTAAATATGTACAATATTTTGCCTGTTTCATCATCAACATCTGTAAGTATGCTGTTCAGATGAATAATTAACAAGCCACTCAGTTTAGATATCATATCAGAAGAGGGTTGTGGTGGTGGCAGCTCCATAACAGCCCGTTTTTTGAACCCAAATAAGTTCATAGGCATGTTTATTTATTTCAAATCATGCTCTGTACTTGTGCATTGATTGCCATTTTTCAAATCACAATGCCCCCATGGTAGAGTATGTATGCCACATGATAAAATGCATCTCTTATCATCATGTGGGTCCAGAGCCACTTTTTTTTACAACATTTGAAGTCAATAAGTGATCCACACTCTGAATTCTATTTTCTGATGTTTTGATTAAGCTCTGGGATTTGAGGCAATTTTTATAATCTTCAAATTGGAGCTCTTTTTCCACAGTTACTCTGCCAATGCCCTTGGCTTTTTTGACAACAGCACTACATGTTTTAAAACTGTACATCTTGGCACTTAACCCAGCAAATTCCACAATAACATCACCAAGTGTCTCATCTTTTAACTTGCCGGGCACTTTTTTGTTGTGGGGTTGAATATTCAAATGGCCTGGCAATTCACTGGTATCAAAGTATTGAAACAATTCAGGCTGTGACATATCTTGATAAACATCTTCTGTTTGAATATCAAGAATAAAACTATCCGTATCCATGTACATCAGTTTTACATTATCACCATAAAAAGGTTTCAACACATCATAATACAATGTTAACATATGTAATTTGGACAATTCCAATATTGCAGCCCCTACATAAATAGGTTTATCAAACTTAATTCTTGTTTTTTTCATGTTGAAAAGAGCCATATCTTCATCATAAATTCTTCTGTAATTGAAATTAGGCTTTGCAACCAATTTTTTGCTCAGGCTGGGGTCAGTAATTATTTTAACATTGGTATGTTTTCTGACATTTTCAATTGTTTTGCCATACACAGAATTAACCATCAATTTAAACAAGCCCTTATCAAATTCGCTTTTTGCAGATGTTCGAAGCTCCGTGTTTGTATCAATGTATGGTTTCAACCATTCTGAGTGCCTGAACCTCAAAACTTTGCCAAGTTTGGTCACTTGAACACCATGTTTCATCAGGAACTGGAGGTTCTTGTAATATGTGACATAACGTTGTTTTGGCTCCAGTGTCATCATGAGCTTCTTCTGTTTAGAGCCAGGTGAGCACTGAACCTCGGGAATTGGGGGCAGATCAGAAAATTTGTTGTGTAAATGATCTGGAATTGTCAAATCAACCTCTAAGAATAAGCCATAATTACTGTCATCAAAGTCCTGAAGATCCTCAATATTGAAATCTTCAACCCATTCAAGCCCTGCATATGGCAGTTTTTGCATCATGGCTTGACCATAGAGGCTGTTTGCATCCACATACAATATATAATTTGATGGCAGTGCTGGATCATAATCAGGCATATATTTGTTATTTGCTCTGGCATATCTCTGAGAACATTGCACCATGCCTCCTCTTATACCTTGCTCCATAAACAGATACATATCTTGATCTTGGATCAAATCCAATTGCATTTTGGTGTTTAAAAACATTGCAGACCATGCTAGGCCCGGGGCACTGTAAAAATATATTGGGTCCAGTCCATAATTTTGCATACAAGATTTTCTGAATGTCTGCATTATATCTGCTGAGATGGTCACATCAAGTTTCAAATATGCCATGTGATAATCACCAAATGTCTTGCATTTGAAATTGTCCCACACCAATTGGGCATGGTGATAATCCTCATCAGTAATTCCAGATCCTCTGATTTTGCTGTAAAACTCATGTTGTGGAGGCAGGGAACACTCATTAAATTTAGAAAAATCTGTAACATAATCATATGGATATACACCCTTCCGCCTAATTAATTTCGGGTCCTGATTTGGAAACACTGCACGTGTGATTTTGAATCGATCATCAGGTAATTGAGTGGCCAGTGTATCCAGGCTAGCAGGTAAAAATCTGTAAGAATCAAGAAATCTTATGTGAATAGGAGTTCCATTAACTTTAATTGTTTTGCTAATAGATATATATTTCTCATCATTTTCAGCTAAAATATTTAAATTCTCCTTCTCAAACCCCTCATATCTGATCAGATGATGGAAATCATAATTGGATGCTCCATGACAAAATATGGGGACAAATCTTGGTCTCTTGATCTTAATATTACAGCTATTACACAGGGCCTGTTTATATCGACCATCTGTATGAGAATGGTGATGCACCTTGATATTTGTATCTGAAAATTCACAATCACATAGTGGGCATTTTTCTGCATTGTTGAAATCCTCAATCTGTTTCTCTGTTAAAGGCAACATGGGTTTTGATTTTAATAAGATGTTAGATGTTATGTCACGGCACTCATTTTCTATTCTATGTGCAAATATTTTGATGGCATCTGGCCCCATGTATGAATCTATTTTGGTAACAACACCATCCTGTACAACCACATAACAAAAGCTGGAAGGTTCATGTAGCTGGTATGGTGTAATTGAAGAATCTTCAGGATCTGGATTGCAGAATGCAAGAGGTTTGAGGTTCGATTCAAAATCACAGACAATATATGCTGGGTGTTCCAACAAGGCTTCAAACTTTTTGAATTTGCAATTTTCACTTGGCATTGGCATTACCATATGAACAGGTTTATGATTGCCACAATATTTCAGATGCTCAATTAATTTGTTTTTGGCAATTTCTGCACTCACTTTACAAACCCCATTCACTGTTTTTCTACCATCAAGTACAGTTAAACATCTTCCGCACAACTTGAATATTCTATTAGTTTTGTCTAGTTGTGTTCTGACTAAAGCTTCAAGATTATGTATCAGAGTGTAATGATATGTGCCATCCCCTTCAATTAAGAGCAGTTTAATCGGAACAGCAGAATTATCATCATTGATTCTGAGAGGATCTATCAAGCAATTATCACGACCAGTGGAACAAATATATACATTAATAGATAATTGTTTGCCATTCATATCCCTGGCCCTTTTTTCAAATTTATCAATATTCTGTACAGACATTGGATATTCCAAACCCTCCATTGCATCGTCAAAAAGATGTTCATATTGTTTATAATAACTTATTCTCTGAGGATTCCTTGAAACTGGAAACAAAGCAGCTAATATACACCACAAAAAGCATTTCTGGTCGGTATTTTCTATATTAACCACGGCTCTTTTGTTTTTAATATTGGCAGGTAATGGCAAATATGTAGAACCTTGTAATGGGCAGAATTCAGAAATATTAACATAGAGCCTGTGTGGAAAGCCGCATAGGCTCCATCCAGACTCTTTTGCCTCAAATTCAGAGTGTTTAATGTTCAATTGATCTATTAAAATGTTTATTATTGTGTCTGAATTTGCATTTGAATATACAGGTACAGTTTCTGTCATGTGGGGCTGTGTAAATTTTGTGCCATTTGGCTTCTTATATTGAGTATACAATTTGAGGGACAGCTTATAAGAGCCAAGATGTGCATTTAGAATTGCCTGCAGATCAGGTTTTACACTGTTCAAGAAATTCTCAATACCACATCTTGGCTCTGATACAAACCGATAATCCCTTAATTGGCCATTAAAACTGCTATGGATGGGTTCATAGCGTGGCTGCTTTGCTGCTCTGGCATTAAAAGGTGCTTCATGCTTTCTCTTCAGACCAGATGTAGATGCTTGTGGGGGCAATATTGATGACTGTGCAGAACAAGTATTTTTATGTGTATATGTGAAGTATTGCATGTTATATTTTCTATGGCATTTGGGGCAAATTTTTGTGGGAGCTCTGCATTTGTCTGGGTTACAAATCTTTTGGTGTCTAGCCCAATTAGAGCTAAATATATTTTTATTGCACTGATTGCAATATTTTTGTTTTGGCATTTTTGCTATTGTTTATTATATACAATTTCCCGGGTTTCAATTCAAAACTTTATACTGGATCAGTTGGGTTCAGCACTGTGCTGTGTGTATGTGTGTATGTATGTATGTGTGTTAATATTTCTCGCTTTGGTATTTATATAAAATTTCCTGGGTTTTAAATCTAATCTCTATGCTTAATCAGTTGGGTTCAGTGCAGACAAAAAAACTGCATAGCTCTATGTCAATTAGTTCTTGAGATTTGTATTTAGGAACCACTTTGGCCCCCCTGCCAAAAATTTGGCTTTTATTGTATTAGTGTATATTGTTTCTATGACCTTACTTGGGTTATTCCGCCAAATTATATGCATCAATTCTCCTATACTTTGGCGGAGCCTGTTCAGGTTCTATCCCCCACTTGTGGGTGACTCTGCATGGCTGGAGTATTTTCTCCTGTGCGTACCTCCCATTTTTCTGCTGGGTGTACATGCAATCAGCACTGCACGCCATACCCTGGCGCTCGCAGGAACTAATCCATCAAGGCTGCCTCCACCCCTACACACCCACACCTCGGGAATCCGAGGTACTAATATATTGATCCAATGCTCACAGCAATCCGATGCTCACAGCGCCATGCGGGAATTTGAGGAACTGCTCCTCCAACTGGCAATAAAACTACTAATGGAATTGCTGAATACAAAAGAACAAATCAATATATTGATTCCCAGGCCGGTTGAGAACCGGGTCTTGAGAAGAAAGCAGCGGCCTTCAGAGGCACTGACCTAGCACAAATGGCTGCACGAACATGCATGTCCCAGAAGGCACTGACCCAGCACTGAGTGTTATGTATTGATTTTTGTATAACAAGCTGTGACAGGTATAGGCCCGACCCTAAATAAGAGTGGATTACAAAAAAATGCAAAATATCCCAGTTTCAATTCGATCCATTTATCTGAATCGAAGAAACCAACAATTCACATATCCCCATATCATTGTATGCTTGCCCTATTAGCACCTCTTTTGCTGTTGTGCTCAATTAATTTTCACTAATTGGCAATTTTCTTGAAGAGACCTAATAGAACAAGATACGGCGGTATGAGAAATATGTGAATTAAAGATATTTTAGTAATATACGACGTCTTAAGAAAGGCATATTCGGCTCCAAAGTACTTTGTCTAATGCTTACTACCATTCCCTATTACTAACAGAAAGAGTTAAAAATGATGTAGTATTGAAAAAAGTTGGCTTGTTCCCAAGTGTTCACCGAGTTCAGACATTTGCTCATAGATGGCCCCTGTTGTTGTTGCTTATATATTTTTGGAATATCTCTAAAACAAGCAAATTTTGTTTACTGTTTTCTACAATTGGCAATACTGACATGTACTACACACCAGATGAATTCAAGACACAGAGACCCATGTTTGTAATTAACACTTCAAAAAGAAAACAGGTTGTGGTGAATGACAGAACAAACATTAAAATTATCTGTGAATTTCATGAGGCTTTACCTGATGACACCATATGTAGTGTTATTCTCATAGGAGAAAAATCATATGTTTATGATGTGAGAAATGAGAGAGTCACGGAGCAATTCTAGAGGAGCTCTGCATATTGCATTGTTTTAATATTGGATTGAGGCTGGGGTCCAATTAAACTTAAATTGGAAGTAAATATGTGTGTGTATGTGTGTGTGTCTTGGCCTAGTTTTAGGTGTGGCCAAAAAAATATCAAGAGGGGCATATTTTTGACAAGTTTATGGACAACAATCTCACAGAAGTGCCTTTTTGTAAGTATAGGCACATCAATCTGAGGGGCTCTTCCTTTCTCATGGAATCCATGAGGGCTTTTTTACAAAAATCTTGGATTAGAGGGGGTTCCACACTAGAGCAAAAAGCTCATATAGGCATGTTGAGCTAGTTTTAAGTGTAGACAATTCTGCTGGAGGAGAGCTCTTCCTTTCTTGAGTTTATAATAGCACAAGTACCACTACTCTGTAGGAACAAAAGAAGCAATGAAGCATGAAGTAACAATTGCACATCGGGAAACAAACACCATGACTGAAGCAGTGCAGTCGAGAAAAGTAGTGCGAGATTGCAGAACCAGGGGAGGACGACGTAGGATGAAGAAACACACCGAGAATGCAAGCAAAGTGGTCCGTGACACTCGACAGGCAACAGACGCGTACATGGTTCGGGGCAGAAATGGCGGCGCTGGCGGTGCAGCGCATGGGGAGTCCCCAAACACAGTGGGGAGACACCGCAGCAAGAACAAAGCACAGTGCATCAAAAGAGAAAGAGGACGGGACGGGGAATGGTACCTGCCAAGGAGACAACAAATGCGGGACGAGGGATTCCCTGTAGCAGCACCGAGGGGATGTCACACAGAGGTCGTGCGCCAGCAGGACAAACACAGCAACTACGGGCACAGGAGGTTTATTGCCACGCAAAGGTGCACTTACAGATGGGAATAGTACATAGTACGGAGTCGTACCCAGGACTGACGTTGTTACAAGAGTTGCCCAAATTGACGACCACCACATTCAATGCAATTCTGGCGAACCCTGTCAAAAATCCCTGGCATGGTACACACCTCGGCCGATGCTGCAAGTATCCGCACTACCAATGTTTCCTGGTCAGGCACCGGGGTCTCATACACGAGTGTTTTCATATGGCCCCACAAGAAGAAATCCATTTGTGTGAGGTCAGGCAAACGGGCGGGCTAGGGTATGGGGCCCCCTCTGCCGATCCAGCGCTGTGGGTAGGTATGGTGCAAAAGGGTTTGCACTGTGCCATCAAAATGTGCAGGCGCTCCATCCAATTGAAACCACATGCGATGTCGCACGTTGAGGGGTACATCTTCTAGCAGCTCTGGAAGGACTGATGCAAGAAAGTGCGATAGAGGCGACCATTTAAACGTGGTGGCAGAATTTATGGACCGATAATCTGTTCATCGATGTTACCTGCCCAGATATTCACTGCAAACTGGGTCTGATGGTGCACCTCAACTGCTGCATGTGGATTTTCATAATCCCACACATAGTTGTTTTGGCAATTGAAGATGCCATCACGAGTGAATGATGCCTTGTCCGTGAAAAGCACATGGCGCAAAAAACGAGGATCGTCGGTACACGCGAGCAAGTACGTCCTCCTCGACCTCCGCGGTGCGCACATGTCTTGGGTGACTGACATGATGGACTGCACGTAACACACCCGAGTCACCGAGGGTACGGTGCACGTTCGAAACCAACCTGCTGTCGGGGTGTCGCCTGTCCGGATACTGTTCGGGATACAGGCATGCAGCTGCTCGACCATTGCCATCTGCAAGGCCGTAGACAAAATGCATGTCCCTCAGTTCTACAAATGTGTAGCGTTCCATGGTACGGTGAGGACAGTGCCAATTATGGAATACTGTACTCCAGTGCACAGGTGGCACACACACAAACACACACACACTGGTCATAACTGCTTCGAAACAACGAACTCAACTGTCGTACATCAAGCACACCACCAACGCACCGGCTCTTTTACTGACACGCTCCCTAACGCTGCACTTCCAATCTGGCACTGTGTACGCAGCACAGACGCCTGCAGCCCACACGTCTGCACGTCACTGTGGTACAATCAGCTGATGTTCCCGAGCCAACCGTGCCTGTGCTCTTCACTACCTGACCACTGCCGTCAGGTGGTGCCATGTACTCTGGGGGCTTGTCATCGTGGAAAACATGTAGCGTCCTTCATTCTTGTCCCATTCAGCCACAACACATACTTCGTCCATCTTACTCGAGCCGACGGGGAGCACTACGTACGATCGTGTGGTGTTTGTGTACATCAATGTGGGTTGACCCAGCAGTTGAACAGATGTGCATACCCCCACGTAGCTTCATTCCACGGCTGTCAGACACAGTGTGTCTATCCAGTCTCGCTTGGCCCGGTCTCACACCCACGCGGCAGTGTGCAGCTGTGGTGGTGTGAGGTCATGGTTGGTTTCGGAGCGGAAGGCTGCGGCCGAGGAGGGACTCGAGTTGTTCGGCTGGGGTTGGGGTCGGAAGCAAGCAGCCACATCAGGTATGGGGACGGTGGACCTGGCGATCGGGCTGGACACTTTGTGACCTCATCCATTGGTGTCGTCCACCGTACGGAGTGTTGTGGTCCGTACGACACTCCAGCAGCATTTCGCCCCCTCCCACCCAGAGATGTGCCTCCAGCTTCATTTCTAAGAGGCTGATTGGGCCCTATCACGACGTTTGTAACAACGTCTGTATGGGGTACTTGGTCCTATCTGTACGTGCACCTTTCATTGGCAATAACCTCCTGTGCCCGTAGTTGCTGTGTTTGTCCTGCTGGCGCACGACCTCTGTGTGACATCCCCTCGGTGCTGCTACAGGGAATCCCTCGTCCCACATTTGTTGTCTCCTTGGCAGGTACCATTCCCGTCCCGTCCTCCCCACTGTGTTTGGGGACTCCCCATGTGCTGCACCGCCAGCGCCACCATTTCTGCCCCGAACCATGTACGCATCTGTTGCCTTTCGAGTGTCACGGACCACTTTGCTTACATTCTCGGTGTGTTTCTTCATCCTACGTCATCCTCCCCTGGTTCTGCAATCCCGCACTACTTTTCTCGACTGCACTGCTTCAGTCTTGGTGTTTGTTTCCCGATGTGCAATTGTTACTTCATGCTTCATTGCTTCTTTTGTCCCTACTGTCGTCGATCGCTACCCTTTCCCTTCACTTGTCTTGCGAGACACTCCTATTTCCTTTGTGGAACCCCATGCACATGCGTTCCGCAGCTGCCGCCTGGTGGTTTTTGGATGGGCGACTTTGGTGTTCCTTTTGACTTCTTTTGTTCCGCCTTCTATCTTCACTGGTACTGGGTGTACAGCGGTGTGAAGTTCGTTTTCAAACGTTTTCGGCGTTGTCTAGCTCCTCACGGAGGCATGTCTCGGCAAAGTGCAAGGGGCACTTTCTTGGGAGGTATCTGTGGTTTTCGTTTGTACACTACCTCTAGAATCACCCTGTACATATATTCATAAATATTATATTAATGCCTTCAGCCAATTTTCCAATATGGCCGCCTTCATAATTGTTAACATTATACACTGATATATCTAGAAGTATGAATAGCATCAAATTTAAGCAATTTATATATATTCAACATTAATAGTATGATTTGCCTTTTTTTAAGTGTTCTAAGATGTGTTATAAGTTTCATTTAAATCAAGTTAGTGAAGCCTAAGTTATTAATTTCTGAGTTAAATTCCTTGTATCTATTTGTTGTTTCACGTTTTTGGCAAACTCCGTTCATTTATCTAATTATAGTTTGAAACTCATTGTTGATTTATTTAAACTCTTGTGGTGTGAGAAGATTATGTGCTTTTCATTGCATTGTTGCGACCACATACCTAAATTCTCTGTGCCAGATTACTGTACATTTCTAATATATTACCGTTTGCTTTTATCAACTTCCTAGTATTAAGAGGATAGTGTGTCTGGTAAAACTGTGTAACTGGGAAGGTATATTCGCCTTCCAGGAAAACGGTTAGCAGTTGCACGGAGAGATTTGAAGTAGCAAGAGGTGCTTCGCGTTACAGGAAAGATAGGCTTATGCATCACGTGCTGTACCATTCAAAATATTTTAATTGTAATTTTAGTCTTACGTGATATACGTGTGTGTCTAAAATGCTTCTGCCCAAAGAATGGACTTGGAAATTCTGTTTTTGTCTTTTCTGTCGAAAGTTAGGGAGGATCACGTGAACCGCTGAACCAATCGGCTTTGACCAGTTGCCGTGGTGAGGGGGAATTCTCATGGTATTCTGCGTTGCCGAGTGTATGCCTGACAGCAAAAGTTCGACGTTATTGTGCGGTGTGTTTGTGCTTTTTTGTCGTATCTGTGATTTTTATACTGAAAGATGATGAGCCTAACTCAAATACACCAGCAAAATCGGAAGAAAAAGAAAAGTTGTCGGGCGTGGTATTCCTCTGCGTGGCCAGACTCGTGAATTAGTGTGTGCAGTGCGAGATTATTTTGAAAATGAAAGAGATAATAATGGCCCTTTGATTCCGTTTAAAAAAAGTGATTGGTAGAACAGCAGCTGACCTGGGAAATAGCAGAACGTCCATTATATCGATCGGGAAGGATGCATTTTTTTCCGTGGGGCTGAATAAGTAATAAAACATTTCAAAATTATTAGAGTTGAACGGATATCCACACCCATGCTGATTCTCTTACCTATCTCACCGATACCCTTGTTTGAAAATTACGCATATTAATTAAAAGCTGTTCAAAATATTGACTAATATTAGTGTGTAAGTAAATACTTCCAATTGTGTGTATCAATTTATTAGGGTTGTGCTTTAAACGTAAGAATTACATCAAAATCTGAAAATACTATTACGTAATCACAAAATACACTTTATCTTACTAAACATGCTGTAGATACTCTTGTGAGGATATCAGTAAAACACATAATGTTCGTTCACTTCCAATCAATTTACAATTCACTATTTGATATCGCTGTGTAGACAACAATGAAATTAAGTAATTGGAACTCGACGTGCAATTTTAACTGGCGAGCAAAACGAAATATGCCACGACAAGTAACTGGACCCTAAACCTTGATTGCAGTTAGATGTTCATACGAACAGTCTCCACAACACCCTAGAAAGAATTCTAACCCTCCGCAATAATTCCAAGTTTTCAGCTCATCGTCCCCTCCCCTCCCACCCTCGAGAGAGAGTCCACCCCACACAGATTATTCTGTTCGAATACTAACTAAATGAACTTTATTTCTGTTCTTAAGAATAAGAATAACAAACTTTCAGCTTTCTTATATCTTTAAATGAATTATGTCAATTTCCGGGGGGGTTCACCAACCCGTTCGACCCCCCCCCTCCTGCTGCCCATGGTTCCAATGGAGACAATTATTAGAAAGTTTTACCAGATTTTACATTTTTCCCACATCTTAGGTGTTTTCACCTCGGTCCCCTGTAAAACATAAAACTGAGGCTTCTCTTTAAACCTATTTTCACTTTCAGGTGATATAAATGCTGGACTGATCATGAAAAAGATCTACATCTTGATTGCCATAACCATTTCTGTTGTTGTAATTGCTCTGATGGTTTCCCAACAACCAAATCTGCTTGAAGGTATATAAAGTCATAGCTAATTCGTAATAAAAATTTCATTGTGTGTGTACCTGTAACAAAGCATAATAGAGACTGGGCAAATGCTCTCTATCCCAATATTTTATAATTTGTGATGTAAATTAAGGTAAAGCTAGCATTTGTGCATTATGCTGTACAATGAAGGCCCTCAAGAGGTCTCACATCATTTTATTCTACGAGGCTTGGCAAATGCTTTTTAATGCAAAAATGCACGAACATCCCAAATATACAAATGGAAGGGGGCTGTGTATTGTCATGTAGAATGCATGAACAATGCAGATCATGTGTACCAGGAGTAGGGCATGGAAGCAAGCAAAATATCCTTAAAGATAGTATCATGTCACATGTGTTTACAAGTCAAGTCTGAAAGTATACATTAGCATTTCATTACAAGAATGGTAGGATGCTATTCCCCAGAGTTTTCACCAGCTCCCTGTTGAATTCTCTTGTATTTATCTCCAAAAGAACGGCTAATTTCATACACTACTGCTTGGTTGACTCAACAAAGGGTTACCACTGTAAAATAAATGTTCATCATGCTGCTATCTAGTGACATGTCCAAATACTACAAGTGGCATGTTCTCCAGGACATGTGATCATATTGTGGTACCACTGTTAACTTTGAGTAAAAATATAGTTGCCATGCGCAGGCCAAGATTCAAACCTGGGACCCCTGGCATCAAAGCATGGCATGCTAACCACCCTGCCATGGAGGCCAGCACCAACCAGAAAGAGATGGTATCCAAATGGGTAAAAAGTACAAATAAATCTCCCGAAATATTAATAAAAATTGTTTACATGCTTGTAGTAACCATAAGTTAGTTTAAACCATAAACGTAAAGGTAAAGTTCTCCCCTGTGCTTAGCACCACGCCATGAAGGCGTATAGGGGGTGTGGGGGTAACGCCCCACACTTTCTTGATCCGGTCGTGAGTTGGGGTGATGTGATCAGCATCACGCCCCTGACCGCCTTTACCCCCCAGGGTTTCCCCCAGGTACCCATGTTATTCGACGCTGGGTGGGCGCCGGGGCCGCTTCCATTGTTAGAAAAGTTCCCGGATTTGAATCGGCCGGGGATCGAACCCGGGACCTTTAGCATGGTAGTCAGACGCATTACCGACTGAGCCACCGTGGCCAACCATTAACGTCCAAATTTTTTTCTCATGTTTTTTTGTTAAAAAGTTTGCATTTGGTCACCTGAGCATGAATGTTATTATGAGAGAACATGTCATAGTATGTTCATAAAAGCATTTTATTGGCGATCCCCATTTGGGGATCATGGGCAATAGCGTGTAAATTAGTAACATTTTCAATTTCCATTAACACAACTAATTCACGATCTCGTCTTACATTTAACACAAATGAATACATAGATATATAACATAGATGTTTAACAACGCACAGTGGCAGTATTTAGGAGAGGAGCATGGGGGCCAGTTTCCCCACCACTTTTTGTCACTTTTGCCCCTGCACTACGCTAAACATTATCTATCAAGGGAAAGTAAGTAAACTGTCATTGCCCCAAAGTCTTGGAAGCAAATCATCGCCACCGACAACAATATACAACACAGATGTATTATTATGAACAGGCAGTAATATTCTTGTATTCACAGTCACAGAAGTGTTTATTTGTTCTACGAGGGTCACTATTTATATTTTGAGCCTAACAATGAAAAAACAGGAATTTGGCATTGAAAACTGCTTTATTGTTTTTCGAAGTATTCTCCTTTATGGTCAATATACTTTTGCATTCGTTCGAACCATTTGTCAAAGCAGTTTTTCCAATCTTCTTGAGACACCTCCATAATATGGTTTTTGAACGCATCAACGGCATCTTCCGCCGACGAAAATCGTTGTCCACGCAATTTATTCTTGACATTCAGGAACAAGAAGAAGTCATTGGGTGCCAAATCAGGACTGTACGGCAGATGACCCATCAATTCGATTTTTTGACTGTTCATAAAGTCGGTTGTTAGACGAGATGTGTGACAGCTGGCATTGTCTTGATGAAGAATGATCCGACGGCGTTTGTTTGTTTTCCGTATTTGACAGAAGACCTCTGGCAAACAAATTGATGTGTACCATTCAGAGTTGACCGTTCTACGTTCCTCTAAAGGCACAGTTGCCACATGACCAGTTTTCCCGAAAAAACAGGCGACCATTTGTTTCGATGTGCTTCGAGTGCGAACAACTTTTGTTGGATTGGGTTCATCTTGAAACACCCATACAGTCGACTGCTGTTTACGTTCCGGCTCATATGCATATATCCATGATTCGTCACCTGTTACAATCTTATATACGTCTTTTGAAGCACCACGATTGTATTTATTGAGCATTTGTTTGCACCAATTGACGCGAGCGTCTTTTTGAGTTTTTGTCAAATTGTGTGGGATCCAACGAGAACATACCTTTCTCACAGCTAAATGATCATGTAATATTTTATATATGCTGGTGGAACTAATGCCTATGGTTACCTCAATCTCACAGTATGTCACATGACGATCTTGCAGTATTAGGTTTTGCACAGCATCAATGTTTTCTTGAACAACAACTGATTTTGGACGATCTTTGCGAATCTCGTCGGTGAGCGAATGGCGGCCACGATTAAATTCGTTATACCAGCGTTTCACAGTGGCAAAGAATGGGGCTTCATCGCCAAATGTGGAAGTAAGTTGATCGATGCACTCTTGTCTTGATAATCCACGTCGAAAATCGTAAAAAATCATCGCACGAAAATGTTCACGAGTTAATTCCATTTTATTGTTGTCGCACAATCTCCAAGGCAACATAAACAACACAAATGAAGCTATTGACAAAACATTTGAAGTACGTTATGGTCAATAATGCCAGACGATTCCGTAGAAACGTCAAATCGCGCCTAACTTCAATCAGTGTTGCCAAGGCTCAAAATATAAATAGTGACCCTCATACATGTTAAAACAGTCAACTTGCTAAATTTTCGACTGAAATATTTATTTGTGGCACAGTTTGATACAACAGACTTGCAAATCAATGTTGCATTTCTTGCACTCTTTGTGAACATTTTTCTTGCAAACTCCACATTTTCTTTTCTTTTCCTCTTCAGTCCTTTTTTGAAGTGTTCCAATATATATTTTTGAATTTTGCAGAACACATTTTAATAAGATGGTCTCCCTGGAATTTTGATGTGAGTTAAAGAGATGTGCCGATGATATACTCAAGCAATCATCAGAACGAAAAGGAGATGTGGCATCTTGCATTGAATTAATAAATACAGTATATGTCTATTGACCACAGCTACGTCAATGGCATTTGTTATCACAGGAAAATACCACATTTCTCCTCAAACTTTTGTGCGATATTTCTGAATAGACTTATCAAGCATGTCGACTCCATCCATATGCTCGTTATATTTAAAAATTGCTTTTGGTTGGGGAATGGCCACATATTTCTTTCTGGCTTTGACCATTTTTTCACTTGCAGAAATGACTGCAGTGTCTGATGATTTGACATCACTTTCACTATGTTGTTGCCTTTCCATGTGATAGTGAGGAACTCATTGCTAATGTCAAATCTAAAATCATGTGTACCACAAGGTTTTCTTCATTGTTTTGTCTGTTTTTTACTGACAACTTACTCATTCCATGGATGCGATCAGTTGCTGTAGCACATATTCCCATTTTTTTCAGTTGAAATAATGTTCACGTCTTCTGGTGGAATTTCCACAATATCTATTGTATCACTATGTTCTTCATCTGAACCACTGCCACTAACACCTAAGTCGGGGTCTTCCAAAAGATCTAAAGCTTGATTCAAGATCAGACACATATGTCGACTCATTGTTGCATCTAACACGACTCAGCAGAGAAACACCAATGTTGCATTTCTTGACTTATAGTGTGATTCCTATGAAAACAAGTCTCTGTGCAAATAGTGACGTGAGATGACTTCACCAATGACCACATGAGAGGGAATGGGATTGCATGGAGGGGAGGAAAGAGACTGCAGTTACCAGCCTTCGCAGCAGCGTGTGCTGCTTTGTTCTGCCCACTAGCCCCCTCTCTTTTACATATTTGTATTTACATATAACATATATTATGATTCTTACATTATCATAGGAATTATTGTATGAGTTGGGAAAATTAGGATATTGAAGACAAGAATGACTGGTTTATCTCTCACCCATTGACAGTTTTTTTCACTACAACAATGCACAGGACATGATTACAGTAGTTTGAAACTGATCAATAGCAATAGTTCTCAACTAGTAGCATGAGTGCAGCTTCAACTTATATGTCAGTAAAGAACATTTTTTGCACTGAAAATGAATTACCTTTATCATTCCAGACTTTGAAGTGGAATTTCAGTTTCAAGGGAAGTCAGTACACATCTGAGAATTCAATGTATTGGATGACAAAAAAAGAGCAATGGAAGTAATATGATTGAACGAGTGACTTGGATAATCAGATAACTAAACAGTAATGGTTTGCTTCAAGCTCCAGTCTCATGCAAGTTATGCATTGAAATAGTAACAAATGACTTTTCATTATAGAACTAATAAAGACAAAAATATATGATCCCATTGTCTTTCACTTAGAAGTTTCAGCTAGTAATATGAGGGGTGTTCAATAAATATTTCCCCTGACCCACTTACCTGCCTGGGGTACATACAAGTTCTTACACTTTTTAATCCTTCTCTACATAGTTGCTATCGAGTCACACACTTCTCCCAATGTTGTATGCCACAGTGCAGACCCTTCTTAAAAACTAAGCAAATTAGGATTGAAACCAGGACATCACCTCATTAATCAGTGACATCATCTGGGAAGTCTCTGCCTTCCAAAAATAACTTCATGAAGGTAAAGAAATGGAAGTCAGATTGTGCAAGGTCAGGAGAAAAAGGGGGATGGAGTAGAATTTCATAGACGGTGAGTGTGCTTACCTTTGGGCGACATTTACTTTGTAGACAGGAGCATTGTCTTGCAAGAGATGGACAGCTTTGGAAAGCATACTGTGTATTTCTTTTTTGATAGTGTTCCATAATTTCAGCAGCAATGAGGTGTAATAGGTCCAAGTTATTGTGATCTCTTGTGCTAGGAAATCTGTCAATATCATTCTCTTCTGGTTCCAAAACACTGGGAGCATCACCCTGCCAACGGAGTGTATATGGCAACCTTCTGCAAGTGAAGCCTCAACTTTGTTGGTGCTGTGTCAATCAATGGCTACTGCAGTTGACCGGGAGTAGGGGCCTTTTCCATCAATGTCTGATCACACATTTGAATTGCCTATGCCAGTGCTTTTAAGAGTTGAGTTGGTGTTTTAAGTCCACTTTATGCACAGTAAGGCTAATTGGGACTGGACCTACAGTTTAAAGTGGAATCCAAACCACTATGTGTCTCCACCGGGTATCGAACCTGGGACCCCTTGAATACAAGGCAACAACTCTACTACTGCATCATCAGGGAGGCCTAGTGCTTTTAAGACTTCATAGGATGGAGCATCTGGGACATACATCATTATCATCATCATCATCATGTCCTGGAAAATTTGTTTGGGTGTGTTGTGTTTCAGGAACAAGAACCTGATAACTTCTCTGTACACCACTGGCTCCATCCTCACACATTTCTACAGTTTTACAGCCACAAAACAAAAACATGTATTAGTTCATGGCTACAAATTGTATTGTAACATGTCAAATGTAAAGATGTGTACTTTCATTCCCATATGGTCACTGGAAGTGGTTTAGGAGAAATCTTCATTGAACTCCGCTTATATATACTCTTACATTTTAGAATTCTATACAACTTTCTTATGCATAATTTATGAAATTGTGGTGCATGCAGATAAAATTGTACAAATAAATGATTAAGCACAATCCCACTCTTAGTTAATAAGTTGTAATCCAATTAACCACTACATAACTTGTTGGTTTTGTTCTTGAACATTTAAAAAAATCCCTAATATTAGTTTCTGTTGTGTTACAAAAAACACGTGCACATCAACAGAAATGATGCTGCTGCTACTGCTGTAGATGGCGATGTCCTGGTTCACCTTTTGCCAACCAGTGACCTGAAGAATGTGTTTAATTCTTCCCTTCAACATGTGTGACTGGAAGATCAGATGAGACAATGGGGAACAAGCTTTGGGCTATCCACCATTAGCACATGGTATTCCTCATACTGTCCCTCCTGCCGAGAAGTCATTTTAACTTGGTTTCATATTGGACACATTGCCATTTGCTGCAAGAAGCGGATCCTCCACTGAGCCGTGTATGAAATGAAGTTTTAAGTGTTCAGCACATCCTTATTGAATGTAGTGAATGAAATATTTTCAGAAAAAGTTTTCATCTTTCCAAATCCTCATCAGAATATGATAAGTGTTTAAATAATGTTTTTAGATTTTTGAGAAACATAAGCCGTGAAGAAACTTTTAGTTTCCTTACGTTTTAAACATGTTGTGTATGTTCAGTGTAAGTCTCTTTACAACTTTGCACATTTTACCTTTCTAGAGATTTTTACACACCATTTTTAACTTTCAGGTAGAGATTTTAGATGTGCATTTGTCCTCATTTGTTCTGAAGATAAAAAATGGCCACATGTGCTAAAGCAGCCCCCAAATTTAATTCGTTCATTTAATTCTTACAAAAAACACTGACACTGTCTTTCCAAACTGCACCAAATCAAGCACAACTGCTGTATTTTGGCACGTATAAGCTGCATGCATGTATAAAATGCAACCTGTTATTGAGATAATTAAATTCGTAAGAAGTTGTTTCTTTAGAATTTCTCTCGACAAAATCAGCAACACAAGTAGTTAGAAATATGGCAACATTGCAAATTCCTAAGCTTACATCCATCAAGATATAGTCCCAGTTTAGTTCACTGCACTTTTCAACACTAGGTGTAATGCAGGTGTATCCCATGTCAGGCTGGTGCAAGGCAAATACGATCAACCAAGTACCTAGTCATATCAGAAATTCTGTTACAAAGTTAATAATGAACTACAGGCACAGTCAGCAAGCTAATGTATTAATATTTGGATGTTACAAAGGTACAGGTTGTGCCAACACAGAGCACCAATCACTGTTCAAAATGGCCACCTCTGGCTTTCACACAGGCCCGAAGTCTCTGATGCTAGTCATCAATCGCAGCACGCACGGTCTCAAGGGGATAGTCTGCCACTGCCTTTCCAAGAGAACGATTGAGACTTGCAAGGTTTGGATGCCTCTTCCTACAGACTATGCCCACCAAAATGTACCACAACCTGTAGTCCAATGGGCTGAGGTTGGGGCTGCTGAAGGCCAATCGGCTGGGGCAATGAAATCAGGCACATTCCTCTGAAGCCACTCCTGTGTGGTCTTTGCCTTGTGGGCTGGTGCCGAGTCCTGCTGGAAGCACCATGGCTCATTGTTGAACATAGTGCGGGTCAACGATTTCACAAGTGGCTGCAACACTGCCTCTTGGTACACTTTTGCAGATGTTTTCACACCATGTTCATAGAAGTGGAGGTCAGTTGTGCCATCGTACGAAACTCCCCACCAAATGATCATTGAGGTGGGATGATGGTCTCTGAGGATCCGTGGCATGTTTTCACGAGCTTTCTGGGATATCAAGGCATAAACACTGTTGTTTTGACAATTGTAAGACTCTTCAATTGTGAAGATTTTTTCGTCTGTGAAAAGGATCCTCCTGTGGCCAACATTTGCGTAACCCTGAAGGAATCTTTTTGTTTTCTGTTCCCTCTGGACCTGAAGCTGTGGAGTGAGGAAGTGACCAGTACTTCACCGATAAGCACGGAGTCCTAGGTCACCTCGGAGCACACGCGACATCGATATTTTTGAAATGTTCAGCTCTCGAACCATCACTGCTTGTTTCCTGACAGGATTTCCTCGAATCCGTGCCGCCACTGCTTTCACGAGTTTCTGGCTCCTCACGCTGCGAGGTCTACCTTTCCTGGGGTGGTACTCAATTGTCCCTGTGTCACAGTATCTGTTGATGGTCTGATGCACGAACATCCTGCTGATATTCAGATTTTTCAGGGTGTTGAAAATGTCTGATGATACTGATTTGCCAACTTTGTGCAGTGTGATTATTGCCACACGGTTCTCTTATACACCCAACTCTATTTGACTCACAGTGAAATTCACCTTTCCGCTACCACAGCCGAACACACAATGATACTAGTTGTTGTTTGATCCAACATTGCAGGGTTACCTTGCCAACCAGTGTTGCCATCCCTGTCTAACTTTGAAACAGAATTTATGATATGACTAGGTAGATGCTGTGCTCAAGAATAATGGTATTCAAGCTCCAAAGATTCAACAAATGACTTTCAACGTTCATTTGATTGGTTTTCAGGCACCATACACAATACTGTACACTGCTCCAAAGACATATCATTTTTGCAGCATTCAGGACGTAGTGCAAACACCAAATACAACTTCGTGACACCAATCAACAAAGTAGATAACACACAGTGTTGCACTTTTGTAATGAAGTAGACATGTCAATGCAAAGAGAGTCAAATAGTGCAGCAAACTAGGAGGGTCTAATGCTACCTGGTAGAACAAAGCAGTTACCCCTTTTCCACACAACTTTTAGTTAAAAGAAAAGTGGGGTCTATGCACTAGTAAATACGGTACACATGTTTATGACAAGCACGAACCACCCTGAACTAACTTGACAAAGGAGACAATAAACTTTCACCATTGCATCACAGGCAATGACAACCAACCCTCTTCGGTCCAGTCCAATTGTCCTGGAATGTGGGGAGAAATGTGTACATGAAGAATAAAAATATATCAATAACATAAGTATATTAATTAACAAAATTAAGCAAGAATAATTTTAGACAAACTAAGTTTGCATCTTTGACAGCTTGACATGTTATATTAAAATTCCTTTGGAAAATACACTAAAGTGAACGAAAAATGAGATATCGTAGTTCACACTCTTTGTGTGGCTACATGTCACATTAAAGAGCCTCTATTAAGAAACTAAAAAAAAAAAACACTCAAAACTGTGCATATGCATCGATACATTTCCCATTGAATATGGTAATGTACATAGAATGAACATCTTTTGTAAGTTCGTTCACTTCTCATAATTTCTTCTGTTAGAATTGCAACAATGGAGATGAATGATAAATTGACGAAATTGATGAAAAAACAAGCACAAGAATTTAACTGATAATAACAGTTCTCTAATAGCAAGTTTCTGAATGTCTGGGGAGTAGGGGAGTCATGAAGAGAATTAATAATTGGTTATTGTGTATGTTATTGAACATCAGTAACTTTAATGAATGTAATGGACCAGCATGACTCCCTCCTCATGATGAAAAAGTTTGAACACTACCATTCTGATGCACTGAGTGCAATGCAAAATCTAATGTTCTCCTAATATAAGGATATTAAGAATTTCACGTGCACATACAATTAAATTTTCAGTTCAGAGAGAAATATTTTCCACATTATAAGGCAATTATTACCATATACTAACAAAACCAATTTTTGTTTATTGAAATTTGCAACAAAAAAATGTCAAATTTTGTATTAAGTTCATTTATGCTTAGATAGGCTAATTGGGATGAGACTGTAGTTTAAGGTGCGATCAGAACAACTACCGGTCTCCACCAGGGACTGAACCTGGGATCCCTTAACCCTAAGGGTGGTTTGACGTACACCATACGTCTGCATCATGGCTCTAAATGAATGCCTGTTCTGTGCCATCTACTGGCACTGAAAGAAACAGATTTTCTTCTGCTTGCTAGTGAGACTGTATTTTACTGCCACCTAGTGTCATTTTGTGACAGTATTTTGAAAGTTACTTTTGCTTGTCCCTTGTTTGCGCTAGCTTCTCGTAAAAAAAAAAAAGGATGTCGGGGAGCAGCAGATTGAAGGGTCTTGCGAGCGACAAAATTCGTGAAATTATTGAAGAAAGTAACGATGATTCAACCTCTAGATTATTGATTGATTTGTTTTTTTAAGTCCACTGTATGCACGTTATGGCTAATCAGGACTGGACCTACAGTTTAAAGTTGGATCCGAACCACAAGGTGCCTCCACCGATCCTCTAGATTATTGCCAGGTAGTAGGAAAGTGATTTAGACTATGCTGAAGTGGAATCTCAACAATCAAATTCAGCATTTTAAACAATGCCATGAGGATCTACAGATCCCAGGCACTAGACTTCTGGGTATTAAAATTCCGGCCTTAGGGGTTAATAACAAGGGTACAGTGAAAGCCCATGTACTTTGCAACAAACCTTTCTCTGTTATATGAACATTTTGGAAGACTATATTGATAAAACAATTGTCCAGATTTTGCTTTACAAGCAACCAAATCAACATAATCAAAAGGCTCTCTCTTGGAGCAGTTCTAGATTGCTTCCAAGCTTTTTAGAGTTAAGGTCACTCATCTTTACGAACTCAAATGAGAAGAACAGTCCAGTTAACCAAGCAGATAAGTAAAAACGGATCTACAAACTCAATGAATTTTAATTTTCCATTAAATTTCATTACTATCTGCCTTAGTAAACTTGATGCAGTTCCTAGTCTAAGACTGATGTCTGCAAACAAAATTACTACAAACAATTACAAAATGAATTGGCTGATGCAAAATAGCAGAAAATGAAGACTGCCGCCAATTTTTAGTGCAGTGCATTAGCCAGACATACAATTTTATTACTGCAGGAAAGAAAAATTGTAGAAGCTAATTATTACTGAAATCTCACTTTTATATTATCCAAGTTTTTATTTCTTGCTTACAAAAATATATAGGTTTCCCATATACATAGAAATATTTTATATTTGTAAAATTTGGCATTTTCTCAATACAGTAACACACCATTTTTATCTTTTTCTACCCAGTAATTGATAAAATAAAGACATTAGAAAATACACAGTATTTGAAGTTTACTTACAAAAGAAAGACATACTTTTAAAATTAACAGAGCTTACCATAAAGATGGCATAACTGAATGGGCAAGAAACAGAACATGCCAAAAGGACTACAGAAATATGAGAATACAGGGTGGTGCACAAAAAAGTAGCCTGGGTCAGCAGCATATGCTACTGACTCAGGCAACCTTTTCATGCACCAGCCTATATATACTGCTTACTGGAAGTGTTGAGTTAATACATGAATTACTGAAATATTCAATCTCACTTTTACATGTAGAAAAATCATGGCTAGGACTTGAACTTATGACCTTAATGCTATTTTGAAAACATAATACTATTGCACCACATTTCCACATTTTTTAATGCAATATCAAGAAATAAATTATTCAATTGCTGCAAGAAAGTTAATGTACACAATAACCCAAACATGTCATCAGCAAATGCATTGCACACTGACTTCACATTGATCTATTCTTGGATTAAGTATTCTTTGTGACGCAATAGACTACATCAGCATGACAATAATTCATTTAGGCAGGGAAACCTGCAGAAACTGTTTATTTTAAAAACAGCTGGGTGTTTGCGTACACACAACATATAAAGTTCAAAACTGTCATAAAAATATTAAATTCATATGAATAGTAAATATATGCATAGTAAATTGAATGCAGCTCTTCTGACTGAATATATATAAATGTGACAAAGTATAACAAAATTAAGAAAATAACACACAAAGGGTGAATTTATCTTTTTTTAAAAAAATGATCTCTCATTAGCAGTTGAAGGAGCATACACATATTTACAGTAAGGTTGTGTCATAAGTAATGATACATATAGTGCAACTGGTACGTTCTGTAATACAGATGTCACCAGGTGAATAACAAAATTGTAAATGCAGTGAAAAACTTATACTGCTCCCTTGCAGATTGTAGGGTTTGTTTCTCCACAAAGCTAGTTTTAGAATATGATGTAGCTACAAATGAAGCACAATTTGAAGACTCCAATGTGTATAAAGCTAATTTAATTAAATTTATTAGAGAATGTATTCTCTATAAAATATGCAAAATGTCAGAACCAAACTTCGTGTTAATTTAGAGAAATTATTTTTATATTGTATTAACATAAGCAGGTGAGTAAGGGTACCAAGGTGAAAAAACTCAAAATTCAAGGAAATGTAAAATCAAGGAAAATTTGTAAAATTTTGCTATGTTGGGATCATGCAGATTCAATTTAAAATCAGGGTTCCACTGTACATAGTAGTACTGAGATAAATAAGAACAAATATGCACTTTGAATATTTTTTTCTCAGCAGGATGTATCTGTTTTTAATGAACATTGCCACTGATAAGGGATAAGAGTTCTATTGTAGAGTAATTCATATCTTTCATATAAAATTTACTTCATTTTTACTACAGACTACTTACAGAGTTAGACGTTTCACATTATATGCAACTATTACAAATTAAAGTTAATAAGGAGAATAACAACACATATGTGCATCAATCAGGGAGGGGGACCAAATTCAGTACAAGGGTCATCACTAGAACTATACCGATGCAATGTGTCGATAACGGAAGGTATGGGTTGGAATTTATTTACTGATATTGGCAGATACTTTTCCAGCATTTTGGTATTTGGTGGAGTCTAATTATCCTGGAAATTAGGCAATATTAAAAAAAAAAAACTAACTCTCTAGCCTTCTTAAACCTGAAGGTTCATGGCTGCAGCAACACAGGCCTTCCATCTGTCCCTATCTTGAGCAAGATCTATATACTCTTTTCCATCTCTACCGATTTCCTTTAGGTCCATCTCAACGTTGCCCCTCCATCTTCGTCTTGGCCTTCCTACAGGTCTCTTACCATCAGGTTTCCCAATAAGATTCCTGTAAACTCCTCTTTCCTCTCCCATTTGTGCCACATGGCCTGCCCACCTAAGTCTTCTTGATTTAATTATTCTAATAATATCTGGACATGAATACAAATTATGTAGTTCTAAATTATGTAACCTTCTCCACTCATCTGTCTCCTCATCCCTTTTAGGTCCAAATATTTTCTATAAGGATCTTATTTTCAAATACTCTCAATTTATGTTCCTCTTTCAATGTACGGGACCAAGTTTCACACCCATATAACACTACAGGCAAAATTACTGTTTTGTATATTTTAACTTTTAGTTTTTTTAGATATTAAACGAGAAGACAAAAGTTCATGAAGAGAGAAGTAACATTCATTTCCTGAATTAAGCCTACTTTTTATTTCCTCTTTAATATAATTTTCATTTGTTAATATTACTCCTAAGTATTTGAATTTGGAGACTGGTTCAAACGAGTTGTTATCAATAATTAGATTTTGATTATTACCTAACACTTGGTTTCGGCCTGTAAGCATATATTTAGTTTTCTCTTTGTTAACTTCCAAACCTATATCTTTAGCAGTTTTGAATAATATTTTAGCATTATTCTTGATTGTATTTATAGCATCCCCTAATAAGTCTACATCATCTGCATATGTTAACAACTGAGTCATACCATTTAATTTTAGTCCTTCTTTAGTTTCTTTTACCTTCCTAACAGCATATTCTAAGGCAAAATTAAAGAGCAATGGGGATAATGCATCTCCTTGTTTTAATCCTACATGAATTGTAAATTTGTCAGACACATTAATACCCATACGAATTTTACTTTCTGTTTCACTGGTGCATACTTTTATCATACTAACAAGCTTTTTAGGTATTCCAAACTCGACTAATATATTATATAATTTATCTCTTTTGACCGAATCATATGCTTTTTTGAAATCAATGAATAGCTGATGGACATTTTGATTATATTCCCACTTTTTTCAAGTGTCTGTCTAATGTGAAAAATTTGATGTGTAGTTGATCTGTTACGTTTAAATCCACATTGATAATCACCTATAATTTCATTACCATATGAGGTTAGTCTTGTTAAAAGAATGTTAGATAATATTGTATATGTTGTTGAGAGTAGAGAAATTCCATGGTAATTAAGCAAAATTAGAAGTTTATTTTTATTTTGTTCCAGTTTTGTGTGGAAAAACTGAATTGTGTAATAACATAACATTTAATTTAATAATCTGATGTAATTCTTGAATATTCTAAGCAAAAGTGTTGGTAAATTGAAGCAAATAATTACGAGGGTCACTATTTATATTTTAGGGCCTCCCCGATGGCGCAGTGGTAGCGTCGTCGCCTTGTAATCAAGGGGTCCCGGGTTCGATACCCGGTGGAGGCACAAGTGGTTCGGATCCCACTTTAAAATGTAGGTCCAGTACAGTAGCCTTACTGTGCATAAAGTGGACTTAAAACAACATATCAAACAAACTATTTATATTTTGAGCCTTGGCAACACTGATTGAAGTTAGGCGCGATTTGACGTTTGCATGGAATCGTCTGGCATTATTGACCATAACGTACTTCAAATATTTTGTCAATAGCTTCATTTGTGTTGTTTATGTTGCCTTGGAGATTGCGCGACAACAATAACATGGAATTAACTCGTGAACATTTTCGTGCAATGATTTTTTACGATTTTCGACGTGGATTATCAAGACAAGAGTGCATCGATCAACTTACTTCCACATTTGGCGATGAAGCCCCATCCTTTGCCACTGTGAAACGCTGGTATAACGAATTTAATCATGGCCGCCATTCGCTCACCGACGAGATTTGCAAAGGTCGTCCAAAATCAGTTGTTGTTCAAGAAAACATTGATGCTGTGCAAAACCTAATACTGCAAGATCGTCATGTGACATACTGTGAGATTGAGGCAACCATAGGCATTAGTTCCACCAGCATATATAAAATATTACATGATCATTTAGCTGTGAGAAAGGTATGTTCTCATTGGATCCCACACAATTTGACAAAAACTCAAAAAGACGCTCGCGTCAATTGGTGCAAACAAATGCTCAATAAATACAATCGTGGTGCTTCAGAAGACGTATATAAGATTGTAACAGGTGACGAATCATGGATATACGCATATGAGCCGGAACGTAAACAGCAGTCGACTGTATGGGTGTTTCAAGATGAACCCAATCCAACAAAAGTTGTTCGCGCTCGAAGCACATCGAAACAAATGGTCACCTGTTTCTTCGGGAAAACTGGTCATGTGGCAACTGTGCCTTTAGAGGAACGTAGAATGGTCAACTCTGAATGGTACACAACAATTTGTTTGCCAGAGGTCTTCGGTGAAATATGGAAAACAAACAAACGCCGTCGGATCATTCTTCATCAAGACAATGCCAGCTGTCACACATCTCGTCTAACAACCGACTTTATGAACAGTCAAAAAATCGAATTGATGGGTCATCCGCCGTACAGTCCTGATTTAGCACCCAATGACTTCTTCTTGTTCCCGAATGTTAAGAATAAATTACGTGGACAACGATTTTCTTTGGCGGAAGATGCCGTTGATGCATTCAAAAACCATATTATGGAGGTATCTCAAGAAGATTGGAAAAACTGCTTTGACAAATGGTTCGAACGAATGCAAAAGTATATTGACCATAAAGGAGAATACTTCGAAAAACACTAAAGCAGTTTTCAATGCCAAATTCCTGTTTTTTCATTGTTAGGCTCAAAATATAAATAGTGACCCTCGTAAGAGTGCGATACTTACACACAAATATTAACCAATATTTTGAATAACTTTCAATTGTTTCAATTTTCAAGTATTGGTATCAGTGGGAATCGATGTGGGTATTGGTATGAGTTCAAAGTGCAAATTGATTCTTGCACCAGGCATAGAAATCTATGGCTAATGTTCAGCAAGGAGGGTCAGGATTACTATTTATGTTCTAGCATTTATTAAGGTTAAAATAAAATTGTGGAAATTTTGCATGTATTGGCATCAATTCGTAAGTACAAAGTGTACCACCTGATGACATGTTCCACAAAGTGTTAATCTTAATGAAAGTAAAGCACATTAGAAAAACAAAACTGTAAAGAGAGAAATGGCAAAGAATAATCGCAGATCTATCACAGTTATGCATCTTGCCTCCCATATTACACAAATGTTGTCATATGAGCAGATTCTTACGTAAGAAATACTAATGTGCTATTTCCATACAGTGTGTTCATAATGAATTGCTTACACACAATCAAAATGGAGCCTTAAGGACAGGGACATTTAACAGATAGTAAGTAGTAGAACAATTGATGATCATTACTGTGACTGGACTTAAGTACGATGACAGATGAACATCATATGTATGGTTTGAAAACCAGTGTACAACTGTAACCTTGGTAACAAATACTTTTACCACTACATTCTTGGCTTCAGATGCTTAAAAGTAACTTGACAGTCAAGTTACATTCTAAACAAGAACATTATAAAATAATAATAATCTTAATGATATTCATATGTGAACATACACAATTCATTAAAATATTACAAAATATGACAGTCTCTCATGCATTTGTCACATTTAAAATGAAACGAGCATAGTTGCTTCAATGGTGTGGCTAATACTTATGGTTACTTATCCTTTATGCTTCCATCCTCCATGCCAAAGTAAGCTTTAGTAACCATGTTGACAAACAGACCAGTCTCAATGACACCTGAAAAATAAGCAAGCAGATAAGAGATAGGGTAGTAGTCTCATGATTTGTAAATCAGTTCCTCAGTAGTGTTGACTTTCTCCCAAGCAGCCCTGTGATTAATGCCTGGTAGGAGCCAAAATATTTTTTTGTTGATTCTAGCTAGCATTGCAAGTGATAGACACATGACAGGAAGAAGAATAATAATTTGTATTTATAGCATGTTATTTATTGGTTGTCATGGTATTGTTTTACATGTATGTGAATGGCTTCCAGGCATTACAGTTATGTTGTTACAATTTGAACCTACGTAAGATAAGGATGTATTTACACACAACACAAGGCTTGCATCTATGGTGCAGTCGGTAGGATATTGTTGGCGATTCTCTGTGAGAAGAAGCATGGATGAACATGTCACAAAGAGTACGTGATGATCATCATTCAAGCATAGTTTTATGCAACAGAAAATGTGTCGGCTTGATGAACTTCTATGGTAAGGAGGTTTGTGTATCGTTTACAATAATTGTACAATGGCTTCCTGCAAGTACTGTCCAAAACTACATTTAAGTGCTTGTTGGCTACCATTTCTTCGACCACGGCATGGCTGAGTAGACAGGAAGGGACTTGACAAAATTATATTATCTTCCTAATGATCCAGTCTGGGTGTAGACCTCGAAGGTAAATTCACTGAAGCATGTAGCAGGAATGGTCTTGTCAAGAGTTGGCAACAGCCTAATATATAAAGTTCAATTGTTGGATGGATAAACACGTGTGATATACATCAGGTGGCTACGTAAAGTTTAGTGTGGACCAAACCCTCATCAACAGATTACCTGATCCAAACCTCGAATCGACAACAGCAGGTCAGCCTGAGGATGCAGGGAATAGATTACGAAAACTAACCAAATGCAGATGCTGGGAATGCAGGACTCAGAAGTTCAAACAGACTTAGAAGACCTCCAGATAGAAATGGGCAGACCAGCTCTTAAAACATAAAAAAACAGAAGATCCAGGAGGAGATGAGAGACAAATGCAGGAAGAATAATTTGTATTTATAGCACGTTATTTATTGGTTGTCATGGTATTGTGTTACATGTACGTGAATGGCTTCCAGGCATTAAAGTTATGTTGTTACAATTTGAACCTACATGTTTTGTATGTCTTGTGTACGTTTAGATAAGGATGAAATCACACACAACACAAGGCTTACAGGGAGGACAATTGGGTTGCTAGTTCAAAGAAATAGTAGCTGACTGTAGTCTTGATAGTCCGAAAGCAGCAGCTATGGGGTAGAGGCATGCATATTTAGTTTTTGACAAAAACACAAAATGTAAAATAACATACTGTAATGTTCATTTTCCATGTTTCTGAAAGGTGTGACATTTTCCTGCCCTGTTTTGTAATGAAAAAATAGACCCTTAAACACGAAATGTAGAGTTAATTTACCTACATGACACTTTCTAAAGTTTGAGTTATCCTGTAAAATATACAATTCATGGAAAATTTATTAATTAAGCTGTAAATATTTAACAGGGAAAAATTGACTCTTTTGCACAGGAATAAACTTAATACTCTGGTAACTACATAAATGTGCTATTAGAAGGGATATGTTTATTGTGCATAATCAGTGCAGTTTATAAACCAAATTTAGGATTACATTCACAATTTTTGAAGTTTGCCATAAGTTAATGTATAGTTTGGGTTTTGCAGTACATAAGTCATGCATTCTATTAACATTTATAGTAAAATTTACAAATCACACTAAACTAAACTGTGGTGTAACAGCTCTTTCGAGGCCAGGGTATGCTTTTCACTTAAAAATGTAACTTATTATCAAATTGTCTAGCCCCTTGTTGATGTGTATTTATTTTAAACAACATTGCATTTCATTCTTTATATAGCACTTGCAGAGACATGTGACAAGGTGTCAAAACAGAGCAATCAAGAGTTTGATTGCTACAAAGATATAGTTTTTAAATAGCTGAATTTGATATAACATGGTAAATCAAAAACAAATATGTAAGTCTTAGAGAAATGTTCACCACCATCCTTTGCCCCTTTCTGCCTCTGGCTGGGTTGGCATAGAAATCGAGCCACACCTTTTTTCCTGGTCTTCCACCACTCCTCCCTTTCCATGGTGTTCCAATCTTGTCCTCTTCTCCTAACACTCTCCACTATCTGTTCTTTCCACCGACATCTTGGGCTTCCCCCTTGGCCTTATTCCCACTCCTTGTGCATTGCAAGCTCTTACTGGTAGTCTTTCTGCATCCATCCTCTTCATGTGTCCGAACCATCTCATCTGTGCCTGATCTATCCTGTTCTGAAGCTTCACCACACCTACTGTCTGTCGGGTCTCCTCATTCCTTATTCTATCCCTTCTAGTCTTCCCCAACATACTCGTTAAATATTTCATATCCACTACCTGCATCTTTCTTTTGTCTCTCCCTGTCATTGTCCAAGTCTCTGTTCCTTACATAATTACTGGCACATAGTATGTGTTGTATATTACCTTCTTGCATTTCATAGGTACATCCCTGTTCCATACTAATCTTTGAATGCTTTGATATAATCCACCACCCATTTGATCTCTTCTGTTACCCCCTCATCTATTCTTCCACTTCTCTCAATTATGCTTCAGCAAACAACAGGGCCTTCATCTCTTCCTCTCCTATCTTCTTCCCCATCTCTTTGTTAATTGCATCCATTGTAATTATGAAGAGCAGTGGGGAAAGAGCACTTCCCTGTTCTGGTCCATTACTTAATACTGAACCATTCTTCCCACTGGTGTCTTCACACAGCTCTGGTTGATCTTGTATGTGCTCTGCACTCTACACACTATATCTCCCTCGACTCCTTTCTCTCGTAGAGCCTTCCAAATCTCTTTGTTCTGCCCATGCTATCGTATGCCTTTTCAATATCTAGGAATGCCATAATCAAATCATTTCCATACTCGTAGTGGCTTTCCTGTAATTGCCTTATAGTGAATATCAGATCATATGTTGATCTGCCTCTTCTAAATCCATAACCTTCCTCTCTCATGTTTATCTCTGTCACTTCCCTTATTCTCTTCTCTAATATTTTCTCATACACCTTTGCTGAGTGGCACATAAATGTTATTCCTCTGTAGTTTTTACATTCCTTTCTGTCACCCTTCTTGTATATGGGAACTATTAGTCCCTTTGTCCAATCTCTTGGCATTTCTCTCTCACACCACATTGTTTTCAACACACTGTACAGCCATTGCACACCAATCACACCTGCTCCTAGTATCATTTCCACTGGCACTTCATCTACTCTAGGTGTTCTATCTATCTTCATTCTCTTCAGAGCTTCCTCCACTTCCTTCCATGTGAGATTAACTTTTCCTTCCTCTTTCTTTTTCCTTCACTTCATGTTCATTTCCTTTTTTCTCTCCACATTCTCCTTATTTCTTCATCCTCTTCTACGTTTCCCGTTTCTCTCACTAATCAATACAATACTTTCTTGTTCCCATCTACATATTCAAACACTTCGGCCCATTCTTCCATCCACATTTCTTCTTTCCTCCTTTACTACTTTTCTTGCCTCTTTCATCTTTTCCATGTATACTTTTTCTGCATTTTATGATTTAACTTTAAACCATTTTCTACATGCATCATTTTTGTTTTTCACTTTTGTTTTTCACTGACTCTCTAGTTCTTTCATTCCACCATGGTGTTTCTTTCTTCTTTCTTTTCTTGCTTGTCCTTCCACGTGCCTTTTCTGCTGCCTCTACTAATTCCATTTTAAATCTTGTCCATTCTGTTTCTACTTCTTTGGGTTCATCTCTTGGCACTTTTGTTCGCAATATTTCTTGATATTTCTCTTTTATCAACTTATCCTTCAATTTCCACACTCTTATCCTTCTCTCTTGTTCCTCCCTTCTATCTTTTGTTTTCTATCTCCTCACATCTCCTACTAGTAGCCTGTGGTCACTAAGTTCGCAATGGGTATTACTTTAATGTTGTTCATTTTCTTCTTTACTTCCTTGTTTACCAATATATAATCTATTACAGACTTTTGTTTATGATTCCAATTGTATCTTGTCATATTTCTTCTTAAACCAGTTATTATCTACTAACAGTCCGTTTCTCTTACAAAATTCCAGTAGCCCCCTTCATTCTTCTGTCCTCATCCATCTGCTCTAAGTACTTCTGTATACTCTTTCCTATCTCTTCCCACTTGTGAATTAAAATCACTCATCACAATTTGCCATTCCTTTCCTACGTGTTCTTTCAAGTCATCTTCTTTCTCCTCCCTTGTACATCCTGTTTGTGGGGCATACACTTGAATTATTTCTATTATCTTCCCTGTTACATTAATTTTATTTTAATTATTCAGTCATTTACCCTCTCTACTTCCTCACTTATTCCACTTCTGACAACAAATCTAACCCCACTTCGTCTGCTCTCTTCAATACCTGCCCAGTACAGTTTATAGTCTTTCCTCAATTTCATTTCTCCTCTTCCTTCCCATTTCATTTTGCTCATTCCAAAGATATCGATCCCTCTTCTCTCCATTAGATCCACAATTTCTTCAGTCCTTCCTGTCTGTGTCCCAATATTCAATGTCCCTATTCGTAGCCCGCGTCGTCTCCAATTTCCAGTCCGGCTTGCTTCTTTTTAATTTTGATTTCTTTGTTTTCGGCTGTCGGCTAATCGAGCCTGTCGAGCATGTTATTGCACAAAAAAATCACGACTAAGGAAATGGGGTAACACTAGGATTCTGAAAAGTATTACCTATGTACTGAAATAGTACTAAGCATAGCTAATGATTGCCTACAAATTTTGCAATCTATAACAATAATTTCTATGTAACAGACATTTTTTATTCACTGAAGGGAGAAAAACATATTCTAGAATGATAGGGCTACATAACACTGATGAACAAATTCAAACTTTTTTTTTCTCCTTTGAACGAAAATAGGTGATTATTTATAATTCGACTCTGCTGAATTCAAATCTGAAAGTAGAAATGCTGTATCACCTATCGTTTTCCCTGGATTTTCATTTTTTGTTTTTAATAAAAATTTAATTCCCTTTGTAATAATACATCGAAATTTGAAATTATTTTTGTTTGTTTGCTTATGAAATAAGATTTAAATATTGAAGTGAATAACTATGAAATATAAAAAATATATATATAGTACCGATTTTGACTGTTCAATGAAGAAATTTCATGCAAAAAAAGAGGAAAAAACCACATTTTTACTAGCATTTTCAAAATTTCTTTCTTGAACTCTGCCGTTTGTAACTGCCACCAGAAACCTCTTCCGTGAGGTTCCAACTATAGTCTGCTAACATGTTCTGTACCGATTTTCCTGCATATCGTTTCTCCATGACAGAAATATCCTGGTGAAATCTCTCGCCGCATTTGTCACTAACGCGCCCAAGTTAGGGGGGTAAAAGTCCAAATGCGAATGTAAAAAGTTGAATTTTCAAGGACATATTGCACCTCATGCGCTGATAACACTTCAACAAGTTCTTAACAAGTTCCTTGTAGTTGTCAGTTTTCACATTTCCAAGAAAATTACAGCATACTTGTCTGAAGGCTAACCATGCGCATTTCTCTTCTTCTGTTAGCAATTCCACAAAGTTGTCATCATGAATGATCTCACAGATTTGCGGCCCAATAAATATGCCTTCTTTTAACTTACTATCACTGAGTTTAGGAAATGTTTTTCTCAAGTACCCAAAAACCTCACCGTGTTTATCCAAAGCCTTAACAAAAATTTTCATCAGCCCTAACTTTATATGCAACAGTGGTAACAAAATCTTGTCTTTCTCAAGTAGAGGGTGATTCCTAACACTCTTCTCTCTAGGACTTAAGTTTTTTCGTATGGGCCAATCCACAATGTTGTAATGTTTATCTTCTGCCCGGCTGTCCCATTCGCAAAGAAAGCAACAACATTTTGTAAACCCAGATTGCATGCCTAACAGTATACCAATCATTTTGAGGTCTCCGCATATCTGCCAACCATATTTTTCATAATTTATCACTTTTAATATTGTATCCATACTTTCATATGTTTCCTTCATGGTGGAAGAATAGGCAAGGGGTACTGATGGGTGTATATATTCCCATTATGCAACAATACTACTTTTAAACTATTCTTAGATGAATCTCGTTTGGGTTGTGACTCCTTCCAAGTTTTTGCGGAAGGCCTTCTACATCATTGCAGTAAGTTAACTCATTACTAACAGGAAAAAAATGTGTCCGTGATTGTTGGCGTTTCTGATATGACACCTTAACACCATCTTGTAATAAATTCCACCCTCTGAAACGAGAACCTAATAATTCCGCTTGAACTTTAGAAAGGTTGAGGTCTCTGACTAGATCATTTAGTTCGGATTGGGAAATAAAGTGAGGTATATTTGGATCAGGAAAATTTGGATCGGTGTTTGAATATGAGGGTCCAGGTTCGTCATCTGGAGAAGCACTGCTTGGTTCTGTTTCATCCACTGTCCATTCTTTACGAGGCTTAGGAATTGGTATAAAATCATGACTCATAGGTTTCTTGGTTGAAGGAACATCAGGATAAAATATAGATTAAAAATTATAAATTTGATTTAGAACTATATCCACTATGTTTGTTAAACAGAAGTAACAATCCGTAGTATGATCTTTCTGTTCTGTCCATATTACAGGGTTTCTGAAGGGCATTGATTTGTGAGTGCCATTAAGCCACGTAAAGTTCTCGAACAATTACAACAAATTTTACCTGGTGTCCAGCTTTTTCCCTCCTCTACTTTACTTCCAAAATACAACTCATATGCTTTTTTCACTATAGGAGTGATAGTATTTCTCTGTGACTTCGGAGTAAATTCCCCGCAAACATAACAAAACAAGTTCGGGTTATTCATACATTTGCGTGACATGGCAAACTCATTGATTGACTTATAATATATTTCTTTAAAAAAACAATTGTGAATGCTCTTATCGTTTTGTTAAAATACAACTTACACTTCACTTCACTATACAATATTACATTCACAATTTCACGAACATACACATACATAAAATACGGCTACTTGCGAAGGCTACTCGCGAAGTTGTCGGAAAGGAAGTTAAGACTCGACTAACCCACAAAAGAACAAATTTTAACAGAGAAACAGGAAATTTCTCTACTGCCAGCCAGTCATAAACACAAGGTCGCTGAAAAGTTCTTATCCATTTGCTAGGAACCAAACGTTAAGCCGGAAGAGGAGCAGGGTGCGGAGACCTGAAACCATAAAACTATAAAATGTGGGTGTTCTGCAAAAAATTTAGGTGATACAGGAAAACGGATGCGATATTCGTTATCAGCACATCTGAATACATAAAGCTCACTTAGTTTTATTTAAAGGAGTATTTCATTGTTTATCAGTGTAATTATACATACCTGGGATCATTTTAATATATGTGTTTACAACACTCCAATCTAAGGGCACTGCAAATTTCCAGTCAAGTATAAAATTACCATTATCAGTGATCACAGGTCCCTAAAACAAAACAGCTGCATGTAAAAGATTCCAAATTCACCTACTTCTCATGTAAATAAAAACAGGGTGTCTACTATTTTGTTAAAACAAAATTCCCTGTCTTTCCAGGTTTTCCAGACCAAGAACAAAACTTTTCCAGACCAAGTCATTAGGGCAATTAACGTACATGGAAATGTATGTACAGTTGCAGCGATTAGGGGAGTGTGTAGGGCAATTGTCCCCCTACTGTTTGCCCCACCAGTATGGTCTCTTAATGCTATCCCTTATCTACCAAGAAAAAAAAAATAACTGTTCCTGCCCCAACCCCAAAGTTTTGGCACTCAGTCAAAAGTGATATATGTAAGAAAATCAGAGCACTTAGATGAAAATTCACACTTAGTTACACTCAAGTATAAAACCGTAAACTGTAGTACATCAGATTAATCTTTTCACGACAAAGGATACTTTATCCTCTTGTACCTGTATATTTATGGGAATTTACAAATATGCTAGCAAGCTTTCATTATCACATTATGTGAAATTATTGATGGCCTCCCTTAACCTCTCATATCCAATCAGATCCGATCCAATTGTTTTACCAATTATTTGGAGTTAATTTATTTCCATAAGAATTCAGTAGTCACAAGAAAAATAATATACATGTTTATAAACTGAATGTAATTTTGTAAACTAGTTTTCTTCCTTTAAAATAAATGCACAATTTGAATACTTGAAATGTTTTTCTAACATATAGAATTGACGTTCATTAACATTTGAAAGTTTCAAAAGAACACATTAATCGATAAAACACAACTACACTATTTTCTTTAATGCTTTCATCTTTTCATCCAATTCTTGGATTTCCTTTGCAGATCTCTCAAGGATTTTAGCTTTCTTTGTACTCCGTTCTTTCAGTTCTGCCATACTTCTCTCCCTCTCTTCTAAATGAGTCCTCTGAGTTTTTCTTTTATCATGCTTCCTTTTCAGTGCTTCCTTTCACTTTCCATTTGTATTCTTTGCTGCATGGGCCCGACCCTGTGGCCGAGTGGTTAGCACATCGCGCTGCAACGCCAAGGGTCCCGAGTTCGAATCCCAGTCAGGCTTGGTTGTTTGTGAATGTCCATTCATCAATTTCATCATTTCATCACTCATCCCCATCTTCGCAAATTAGCCAAGAGGCACAAAACGCGAAGTAAAATAAACTAAATCAATCAATCAATCAATCCTTGCTGCATGGATTAAAGATTTTGTTATAGGGACTTTTTCAAGCCCTCCATAAGTTACAATTGCATCATGTATACATTGTTGCGCAATAAGTGAGTCCTCATCAAGATTATCCACAAGGCATTGCTTATTTACAAAGAAACTGCGCTCAACAGAAGCATTTCCATGTGAAAGCATTAAAATCTTCTGGACAAACCATATAAAGGCACTGTTGTTACAGTCTTCAAGAACTGTCATCTGCATCTGATCAGCCGATCAACAGCAATGTCAAAATTTTTCATTCTTGCAATCACACTGTCATTACTACATAAGTCAGTAGTAGTGTAATAGCTTCGTTCAGGACCATTTATTTTCTATTTATTCATTTTACCTCGATTTCAGCTAATTTTCCAAGGGGGAAATATACAAAAAATCCTAATTTTACCATTTTTATAGCATAGAAAATATTTTTTTTATCAAAGATCAATTCATAGGGGAAAATATCCAAAAAAATCTAAATTTTACCATTTTTATAGCATAACAATAATTATGTTTTTTTTATCAAATTCAACTACTCATTTTTAAAGGGTAAAATTTACTTTTTTTTATTGGTTTTAAGTTATGAGTACTGCAGTGCTGTGTAGTGTATATAATTATATCTCAAATGTGTGTATTTCTGATTAATTTTTACGTCTGAAATGTGTAGATATTGGTTTTAAGTTATTAGCAGTGCTGTGTATATAATTATTTCCCCAAATATAAAAATATATATATATTCTGATTAATTTTTATGTCTGAGAATGTACATGTATGTATTTTTTTAGAAAGAAAAAAGGTTATATATAAAAATATATATGCACCTTGATGTGTAGAATACTAATAACATATAAATTTATAATTAATTTTTATTAAGTATAAATTGTTTTAACATATTTTGAAAAAATTGAATATATAAAACCTAAGATTTTTTAAAAAGAAATTAAATACATAAAACCTAAGAAATTTTATTTTTAAAATTTTTAATATATAAAACCTAATATATTTTTTAAAAATTATAATAATTATGTAATTTTATATATATATATATATATATAAAGAATAACAAAAATGAAAAACAAAAAATTAAATTATACCAAAAACAAGAAATTTTGTATACAAAAAAATATACCACATCAGACATAAATGATGAAGGCTCAGATATTCCAAATTTTCTAGCTAAACTGAAAGGAAAAATGCAATTCAAAATAACTTGAAATGAGTTCTCTCAAAATATATTTTAATCTATTTTGTATGTATATAAATTCTCATAGTGACAAACAACAATACTTTCATCATACTCGTGTGTTAACTTTACACCGTAATGATATTAATCGTTTGTATGATAAATATAATGAAACATGTGAAGAACTTATCTTAAAACATGAACAGTTTCAAGGGAGAGATTCAAGTTGGTCACTCTGTGATACAAACCATAAACTTGAATTAAAAATAGCAAGATATAACCCTCTTGGAGGTGGATCTAGTTATATTAAATTACCTGAGCACATCAAAAACAAAAAAGCTGTAATAAATATTGAAAAATATGATGACAATAAATGTTTTTTATGGTGTCTCATAGCCCATTTTCATCCAGCAACTGACCATAAAAATCGTGTTTCTAATTACAATTATTCTGAATATATAGCAGAGTTTAAAAAACCTATGTCAGGCATAAAATATCCAGTAGATATCTCAGATATCCATCAATTTGGAAAACAATATGAAGAACACTACAATCAACCAATATCTGTGCAAGTTAATGGTATTGATGGAAAAGATGAACTTTGTGTACTGCATCACTATCCAGCAGCAAAAGGTACACATGTTATACATTTATTATATGTTACAGAGAGAAACAAGAAACAGTATTGTCTCATACAGGATTTTGGAAGATTGATACATAGTCAAAAAACATCAGATCATGGTAAAATATGTGATCGATGCTTTACAAAATTTGATGGAAGATATGGGAAAACACGTGAAGAGAAATTAGAGGAGCATATTAAATATTGTTCTCTCTACCCTCCTGGGACTTATAATTTTTCATGTAAAAGTATAAAATTTTGTAATTATAAATCATTGTTAAAATATCCATTTGTAATTTACACAGATTTTGAAACAATACAAGAACCAATAGCAACATGTTTTCCAGATTCGAATGCATCAAGTACAACACATACAGCTAAACATAAAGCATGTGGTTTTGCACTAGAACTGATAAAAACATATGAACAAAATACTCCAGAAGAAGTATATATTTATCGAGGCAAAGATGCAGCCCAAAAATTTATTCAAAAACTTCAAGAGTGGGGTAAAAAATGTGGTCCAATCTTACATAATGAAATACAAATATACTCTCTTACACCATAAGAACAACACGAATATGATAATACTATACGATGTAAATACTGTAATAAATATTTTATTTCTGATAGTGAAAAAAGGATACACCACTACCATTTTAATGGAGAATATATCCATACAATTTGTAATTCATGTAACTTGCAAATACAAAAACCTAACTTCATTCCAATATTCATTCATAATTTACAAAATTTTGATGCACATTTATTTATCAAAGAATTTGGATATGATACAGAGAATATTAATATTATACCACACAGTAAAGATAAATATATTGCCATAGAGAAAACTATCAAATTAGAAAATGGAAAAAAAAAGTTGTTCTTAGATTCCTGGATTCATATCCAATTTTATCCAGTAGTTTGGCTACTCTGGTGAGTCAATTAACCAACGATGAATTTGTTCATACAAAATAATATTTTGGTGAGGATAAGATATAATTGCTGAAAAGAAAAGGAGTCTACCCAAATGATTACATGGATAGTTTTGAAAAATTTAAAGAGACACAGTTACCATCGAGATATAAATTTTATAACAAACTTCAGGATGAAGAATGTAGTGAAGAAGATTATCAACATGAACAGACAGTCTGGAAAATACTAGGTTGCAAAACAATGGGTGATCATGACAAGTACTTGATTTTAGATACTCTCCAGTTGGCTGATGTATTGGAAATTTTTCGAGAACGTTGTTTTAAATTATATGAACTAGATCCTGTATTCATGTACACAACACCTGGTTTATCCTGGCAGGCTATGCTTTTACGAGGGGCAATCAGGTTGCTCCGACCCTAGCATAGAAGGAATGACGTTATGATTGATTTTTTATTTTGTTATTGTTTAGTGATCCTTTATATGCTTTCATTCTGAATTGCAAGTCTGAGTAGCGTACAGTTTTCTTTTTACAGGGGTTTAACTGAGTGAAGTTGTGTCAATGTGCCAGAATGGAGAAAACTGAGGTGAGAACGGCGATCAAATATTTTGTGAAAAGAAGTGGACGGTATCCAAAATTCATGAGGACTTGGTGGATACACTAGGGGACACTGCTCATTCATACAGTATGGTGAAAAGATGATGTCGTGAGTATAATTGTGGGAGAGAGTTGTGTGAGGATGAACATGCAGGTGGAGCACCAAAAACTGTCATGACGAAGGAAAACATTAACAAAGTCCACGATATCCTGCTGAAGGATCGTCGAGTCACTATCCATGTGGCCTATCATATGGCACTGTGCAAAACATAATTACCCAGGAATTGCAAATGAAAAAAATTGCTGCAAGATGGGTCCCTCGAAACCTCACCCCAGATCAGAAGGGCACCCGAGTGCTCATCAGTCAAGAACTTCTTGACAAGTTTCGTGCTGATATAGACGATTTCCTTGCCCGATTTGTAACTATGGATGAAACATGGGTCCATCACTTCGACCCAGAAACAAAATCCCAAAGCATGGAGTGGAAACACTCACATTCTCCACCAACGAAGAAGGTCAAGGTGCAAACGTCAGCCAAGAAGGTGATGGCCTCAATTTTCTGGAACTGCAAGGGTGTCCTTCTTGTGGACTATCTACAAAGAGGCCAAACCATCACTAGCACATACTACAGTGACCTAATCAAAAAATTACGTGATTATATCAAGAAAAAGAGGCGGGATGTTGACCCGTGGTGTGCTCCTTTACCAGGACAATGCACCTGTCCACACCTCACGCATTGCGAGGGCTGCTATCGCAGATGCATCGTTCGAATTGGTGCCCCACTCACCCTATTCCCCAGATTTGGCCCCCAGTGATTTCTATTTGTTCAAACATTTGAAGAATGACATTCGTGGGCAAAATATTTCTGATGATTCTGAGGTGATAAGGGCTGTGGACTCATGGTTGGAGGACCAGTCGGAAGATTTTTTTTTTTTTTGCAAGGTATCCAGGCGTTGGAGCACCGATGGGAAAAGTGCATTGGAGTTGCAGGGGAGTATGTTGAAAATAATAAAAAAAATTGAAACCCTATTGCCGCTCTTTCTATGTTAGGGTCAGAGCAACCTGATCGCCCCTCGTAAACGATATTGACCAATTCATGTTTGTTGAATCTGCTAATTTTGGTGGTATAGTTCAGTGTCCTTTAAGATATGCAAAAGCAAACAATAAATATTTACCTAACTATGATCCTTCTCAATCATCTAAATACATACGTATCTTACAACGATATGAACAATTTATATGGTCGTGCGATGACTCAATCACTGCCAAAAGGTAATTACAAATGGATGAGTAAAGCAGAACTTAAAAACAGGGATTTCTTAAAGAGGCCTGAAGATCCTCCAAAAGGTTGTTTCTTGGAAGTTGATTTAGAATGTCCATCACCACGAATTAGCTATGGCACCAGTTTCTCAGAAGGTACCAGGTACAGAGGAAAGAAAATTGGTGTTATCTTTTGAAAACAAAAAAAGATTATGTACTTCATTATCGACTGTTGCAATATTACTTGGAGCAAGGTATGAAATTAATAAAAATTCATCAAGGGTTAAAATTTGACCAAGAAAAATGGTTAAAATCTTATATTGATAAAAATACAAAAAATCGAATACAAACAAATTCGAAAGTTGAAAAGATCTTTATAAATTAATGACTAACTCCATATTTGGAAAATGTATAGAGAACAAAAGAAATTGAGAAAGGTGTAATTTGTTATCTGATCGGAAAAGACTTCAGAAACTCATTGCCGACCCCACATACAAAGGTTTTACAAGAATTACAGATGATCTGACTCTTATTGAAAGATCTAATAACAAATTAATGTGTGATGCACCAATAGCTGTGGGTGTTACAGTCCTAGAACTAGCTAAATTGGAGATGTATAAATTTCATTATGATGTTATGAAACCTAGATTCAAAGATAAAATTGAAATAGCATATATGAATTGGTGTTTTAAGTCCACTTTATGCACAGTAAGGCTAATTGGGACTGGACCTACAGTTTAAAGTGGAATCCGAACCACTTGTGCCTCCACCGGGTATCGAACCCGGGACCCCTCGATTACAAGGCAATGACGCTACCACTGCGCCATGGGGGAGGCCCTAAAAAATAGCATACATGGATACTGATAGTTTTATATATGTGATAGAAACACGTGATTTGTACAGTGATTTGTTTGCTATGAAAAAAATATTTTGATTTTAGTACTTATCCAGAAAGAGATCTATTATACAGTCTTGAAAACCAGATGATCCCTGGAAAAATGAAAGATGAGGCAGCAGGGTCTATAATAACAGAATTTGCTGGTCTAAGACCAAGAATGTATTGCATAAATATTCAGGGCAAAGAAGAAATTATAAGAGCCAAGGGTGTAAGTCGACCATATACAAAAGAACTTACAATGGAAAATTTTAAAGAATGTTTATTTGAAAAGAAAACAATAAACATATCTACATATCATCTGACTAGCAACTTGCATACAATAAATAGAAACAAAATAGCCCTCAATGGGGATGATAATAAATTGTAAATATTAGATTGCAATGTCCATACTAGAGAATATGCCCATTATAACACAAGTAAACAATGTGATAAATGTTTATGAATTTAAAAAAAAAAAATTAAAAATTAATATTTTTATTATATTAAATAGTAAATAATATTAAAAATTATTCTATTATCTATTAAATATATATATATATATATATTAGTATTAAATAGTATAAAAATTAAAATTGTTCTATCACTCTTTCATTCTTTATATCATATATGTATGATTTCTCTACAATTGAAATTGTATTGCATACGGTATTTTCAGGTAAAGTTTCATGAAACTCACATATTAACTTAATATTTGTTTGATCATTAATAACTACCAATTTCCATTTTGATGCATTTATTAAACACATTGGTCTGTGAATTATAAACTCGTCTGGATTATAATACATATCGATGTTTCCTTCAGTTACTCTCTTAAATGCACTAAATGCTTCATATAGTTTCAAATAATCTTGATCTGCAATGTTTAAATTGTAATTTTCATGTGGGAATACCTCATTTCGACCATTCTTCAGATATACATTTTTAATTTTACAATTATCAAACTGGCTGCTATCTTTTCCTGATTGTCATCTCTCTCTGTCTGAAACAATACAGCTACAAACTCTGGCATATCGTATTGTAGAGATCGAAACTGATTAGTAATATCGAATTCAAAGAATTTACCCTCCACTGACCTCTGTATGCATTGATATGTATAAAATTGTATCGGAATTTGAGGACTTTTCAAAATGTTGGCTTTGTATTTGAGAGCATAATTTGATTCATATTCAACTATAAACAAGGGTAACTGCATAGACTGAATCACACATTTTGCAGCTTCGGGTAAACTAGCTTTGTTGGCTGTTCCATCTGGATTCAAAGTTTTGTATCTCATTATTGAATTATAATCATTGGGTGATCTGCAAAATATGATACTTAAACCACCTTTCCACATAATTTCTTTATAATCAGAGAAAAAACCAAATAGCAATCTCATAGGGAACAGTACTGTGTGACTTTTTGCTTGAATTATTGTTCCACCTTCGAACCCCCAAACTTTATAACATACACTCTCTGATTTGGATAATTTTAATGTTCCCACTGTAGTGGATGTAATTCCAGGATAATCAATTCTCTTTATGACTGTACCATGCTTTCTGATTTCAATTTGTGAGAATAAGAATGGAACAAAATTATCTATAAGTTTTACATTAGCAGTAACTGGATATTCGTCACCATTACTTTTCTTGATGATGTAAAATTTTATATACAACTCTGATCTATGTGGATGAATAAAACTGTCCCCTATTGTTATGTCAAATTGAATATCTTTATTCGGTTCTTTGAGGTTAGCAAATGTCCTCCTGTTTGGAGGGAACGACTGCAACTCATAACTCTCGATATTTTCCATTGGTATTTATTTATTTTAAATATTAATTTCTATTATTGCTGTGGTATTAGCACCGGCAAAATCGAAGATCTCATTTTTCTCATTTGTAATTGTTATCTCTATGTAATTAACTTTATCAAGAGAAACAGGGAATAGACTGGTGGGATTGGGGAATAGATAATAGGTTCCATATAACCAATATAGGACCAATATGGACTCCATTAGTCAGAAACTTTTTAAAAAAACAATAGATGGTAGCACTACACCACTCCATCCACATGTCATACATTTTCCCACAGAACACAACATAAACACTAAAAAACTAGTGAAAAAATTGTACAAAAATACAACTACATAAATCATAAACAACAACGGGACCAGGGTACACAATTCGGAAACTATCCCTCCACAAACATAATATCTCACGCACAGTCTCTATAGACTATTCATACACATTGCACACCAACCCCGATTTACGTCAACATGCAATCCGGGGCAGTCCAGTCCCCAGTGATCAAGGTGGAAGCCTAACGGTGCCACACGAAGCCTTGATCGTGACCTCGACGTGGTCATTTTAAGAAGTGGAGCCTGGCCACTGATTATCCTACCTGGCAACTTTTTTTTTTTTTTTAAATACTAGGGGTCCTTGTGACCGACGGACGCGGTGGAGCCTAGGCCACCATTTAGACACGCTACCCTGAAGACGGAGGCAGATGCAGCCTCCGAAACGTTGGTAAATCTCTTTTAAATAACAGTGGTTAAAAGTCAAAAAAAAAACTAGAATGAATAAATCACCACTGATTAGCTACAAAAAAGAATTGAACAACCGGTATGGACTGGATTGATACATACTTTCCGAGAACTAGAGAAATTACACATAAAACTAGGTAAAGCCCAGAGCCACATATCATTCCTCATTGCATGCCGTCAGTCCAATATCATATGGAAAGGCTTATGACTGATCCCCCCCCATCAAATCACCTAGGGCTATCCGTATTACAGATAGGGCCAGCCAGGCTCTAGTAAGGGAACGCATCAATTTTCACAGAATTAACAAAGAGAGGCTTCTCTCTCAAATAAACCACATCAACAAGAATTTATTGCATTCTCTAAAAGATCAAGACTATAAACGAATAACTAAATCAGTTCAGAATACACAACAGAAAGTTATTCACAAACAAAAGGCAACCCATGATAGAAAATTCCAACTACTAACCAGACAAACAAACAGACAGTCACAAGAAACCCCCCGCACTAAACCACTATTCAGAACCTTTCAAGCTACACATTGTCACAAGAAGAGGAAAGGGTACTAAGTAAAGGCCTCAACTTTGCTCTCCCACCCAAGAAATTACCTGTACTAGACATAATTGCCTCAGTAGAAAATGCCACTGCAAAAATGCAACCTGAACAAGCTGAGGAACTCAGATGGGATATCAGAAAAGCCATCGAAAAACCACCACAGCTCTCACACAATAACATCACTCAACAGGAGAAAACAGCCATCACAAACCTCAAAAAGAACAAAGAGATTACAATACTCCCAGCAGACAAAGGCAACTGCACAGTTGTACTCGACACAACAGCATATCAAGAAAAACTCAAACATTTAGTTAACAATGATAGCTATACCCAACTAAAAAAGGACCCTACTCCAACAATAGAAAGAAAGGTACAAGCAACTGTAAGAAAAATGAAGAAAGACATACCTGAAAACATAAGAAAGAAAATCAATCCATATTACAGCAAACCTCCTCACATGCATGGACTACCAAAAATTCACAAAACAGACATACCACTTCGTCCTATCGTTAGCACTAGGGACTCACCATGCTACAACCTGGCAAAATTTCTACTACCAGCATTCACCCCCCTCGCAGGAAACACAACAGCACACATAAAGAACACAGAACATTTCATTCAACGTATCCAAGGGATACAACTCACTGGACATGAAATTCTGGTCAGCTTTGACATAGTTAGCCTGTTCACCAACATACCAATAAATGAAACATTACAAATCATACAAGAGAAACTCCTAGAACATAACACCACACTAGGAAATCTAAAACCCGAACAAATAATGGAAATGCTCAACCTCTGCTTGACCACTACATACTTCCAAATAGACGACATATTCTACCAACAGAAAGAAGGCATGGCCATGGGATCTCCTCTATCGCCAATAGTCAGCAATATCTATATGGAACATTTCGAAGAAATAGCTTTAACCACACACCACCTCAAACCGTCCACCTGGTTCAGGTACGTAGACGACACTTTTGTAGTCTGGCCACATGGGGAACACACGTTGCCCATCTTTCTACAACACCTAAACAGCCTAAGACCCACAATCCAATTCACCATGGAAGTGGAAAAAAACAGAACTATACCCTTCCTAGATGTACTAGTTACAAGACAAGACCACACCCTTTCCACAAAAGTATACAGAAAACCTACCCATACAGGACAATACCTAAACTTCCTCTCCAACCACCCCAAGTCCATAAAAACCGTCATAGTAAAAACACTTGTGCACTGAGCAAAATCAATATGTAAAACCGAACAGGACCTTACCAATGAAAAGAAATTACTCTACAAAGATCTCAAAACCAATAACTACACACACAAAATAATAAACCCCATAATATGGACAGAAGAAACAACAAACCCACTTCCAAAAGAAAAACCACTGGCCATGATCCACACGCCATACATAAAAGGAATATCTGAAAGAATACAAAAAATAACCAAGAAATATAACATCAGAACTACATTCCACTCCAGGAACACACTCCGATCCAACCCGGTTCACACTAGACCCCACACACCCGATATAAAAACAAAAAATGTAATCTACAGCATCCCATGTGAATGCGGGAGTGAATACATTGGGGAAACAAGCAGAACACTTGAAGCGAGGATGGGGGATCACAAAACAAACCTCAGGCTGGGATACTTTGAAAGATCCAAACTAGCGACCCACGCCTGGGAAAACAGCCACAGAATACAATGGGATAAAACACAGATAATAAACAGGGAAGAAAATGGCTACAGCAAAAAATTCAAGGAAGCATCGCATATGACAACAACTTCAGAACCAATCAGCCAACCCAGCCTAGAAATCAGACCAATATGGACTCCATTAGTCAGAAACTTTTTCAAAAAACAATAGATGGCAGCACTACACCACTGCATCCACATGTCATACATTTTCCCACAGAACACAACATAAACACTAAAAAAATAGTGAAAAAATTGTACAAAAATACAACTACATAAATCATAAATAACAACGGGACCAGGGTACACAATTCGGAAACTATCCCTCCACAAACATAATATCTCACGCACAGTCTCTATAGACTATTCATACACATTGCACACCAACCCTGATTTACGCACGTCAGTGCGTCGAGAGAAAACCCCCTTGGAACATTCGCTGTGACTGTAATTTCAGTACGTTTGGAACGGACGACGGGAGGTAATTGCAGTCTACACAGTGGTTTGGTGTTCCCGAGGTACTTTGTTGAACGCCTTGCTGCGAAGGGATATCTAGCTCGAACGACACTTTTCAGGTGGCCGCAACTAGGTTGTAGCCCCAAACATTCACCGTTGGAGCTCTGGTCACAGTAGCTAGATACCAATCCTTTCTTTCTTTCGTTGGCTCTGGTTTCTGTCCTCGTTTCTCATTGGCTGTTTGGTTCTAAAATCTTGTTTGGTAAGTGTCTGTTCCGAGACTCTGATTCTCTCCATCACGTGCAAAGTGCAGCTTCCACACTCACTCGCCGATTGCAAAGTAGTGCAAGGGAAGCGATGCATAAAGGGCTGTCCCTAGAGATGTCAGAGCCAGAGGCCGGAACAAGCTAGAAAACCCAAATTCCCGAAGCTCTTCCATGGATTCCCGCGATCGATCTAGGTCACCACTTGCCAACAAAAAGCAGAAACTTCCAGAGAGAACAGACTCCAGACAGAACAAGACCGAAGTAAACACACAGACACCAGAGCTGTACAATTTCCTTCTTTCGAACTACGACACCAAATACAAGACGCCAAAACATATCCTAAATCAAATCCTAAAATATGTGCCAAGAGCTTCAGTTAATGAAATAGTCTTCACCAGGAACGGAATACTTATAAAATCTACTGACCCACATTTCTCCACCATTATCAGAGACAAGGCCTCCTACCAAATTTTTGGTACAAATGCCAATATGAAGCCACTAACTTCTACACGTCCAAAGCAATCTCCTCCGCCTAAACGAGCACCAATGCTATCAGTGGTGATTCGGGGTGTTCCCCCTGAATACACCGACACAGATTTCGCTGAAGAAATTCAGGCAGAAGGTCACACCATCCACAAGTGCATGAGAATCCGAAATGACAACGGACCAACCTATATGGTTCGAATACTGACAGTAGATAAAGATACCGTGGACGAACTATTGCACAATGGAGCCTATATATATTGTCGAAAGCACAGAGTCGAACCTTCCAGGACGAACCACTGCCAGTGCGTTGTGAACGTTGTCAAACATACAATCAGCACACTACAACCAACTGTCCAAATTCAGCCATCTGTGGATACTGTTCTGGACCACATTCTACCAACACTTGTACAAACATCCAGAACCCGCCTAAATGCAACACATGCTCTGAAGGACATCCTACTTACAGCTATAAATGCCAAGCCAGACCTAACCCAGAACCAAATCACCCTGAGCTCGTTGTTCCCATCCGAACTATAGATAGCTCAACCAAACCGGCAAATTCACTAATGGACCCAATCACTGTGGGAGATCTGCTACGATTCTTTACTATTACAACTCAAAACATCCAGCCATTTCTACGCACACATATTCTGGACCAAGTCATACTCGCTGCAAAAACACTTTTCAAACTGCAGTTACACGCTACGTATACGGGACCACATGTCCATTTCAATATCAACCTTCTTGAAAACACAAGTACATCCTAAAACAGTTTTCAGACTCTTCATAACAATCATGGGCTATTCTTTTCTCTTCTTAAATATTCGCTCTTTAACAAAACACAAAAGCTTATTTGAGACTGTCTTGCAGGAAAAGAATATATCAGCTTTTGCCCTCAACGAAACATTCCTAACGCCATATTCAAACCCAAGATCAGCGGATATAATATGATTCGACATGATGGGCCAACGGAAGCTCAACGTGCAAATGGAGGGACTGCAATTGGCTTTCGAAAATCATATCCGCACAGAGAACACACATTACCACCGCATTTCAACCTGCCGGAATACAGCATAGCAATAATATATCTGAGACACAGAAGCATTACCCTAGCAACCATCTATGTTCGGCCTGGACATCCTATACCATACAACTTTATCAATTACATTGAAAACAGCTACAAGCATTACATAATCATGGCCGACATAAATCTCCATAGTTGACCACAAGCCGAAAAGCGACAATTTCACCAAACTATAGTCAACTGCCAAAATTGCCATTTCCACCAATTTCCGAAACCATCTAGACCAATCAGCAGTACTTCTCCAGATGTTGTACTTACATCGACTTCCCTCCTTACAAATAGCAACGTGGATATACTTGAACCCATTGGTAGCGATCACGCACCTATAATCTTTACAGTTGACGCACCTGCACCAACTCCTCACAAACCCTTTCTCATAACAAGGTACTCCTACGATCAAGCAGACTGGGAAAAATATCGTAATGCAATCGAAAACTCCGTGCAAAACGCAGATACGCCAACAAACGATAGGGATCTGGATGATGTAGTCCCATTACTCACTTCTGCCTTAACTGAAGCTGCTAAAAGTACCATCCCACTTCAAACCATCAATCTATATAAACCAAAATTACCGCCGAACTATCTAAAACTGATTTCAGCCTCCAGGCGTGCCTTCCGAGAGTATGTTGTAACAAGAAATCCTGAAGCGTTACGGCATCATAGACAACTCCTCCGCACGGTACAAAACTATATCATTGCATATAAAAGAAGGAATTGGATAAAAACGTGCAATACACTGGCTGATACATCCCACCCATCAAAATACTGGCAGCAATTTAACAAACTCACAGGGAAAAGGTCAAGAACTACATATCCCATTATAGTCGATGGGAAATCCGTAGACGACGACCAAGAGAAAGCAAACGCCTTTGCGCACCACTTCCAAGGTATCTTCACACCACAAACTGAACCATTACACAAAACAACCCAATCACGTACAGTACAACGTGTCTCAAACCCACATAACCGAGCTCTCAAACCTAACAATGACCATAGTATGGATGAAAACGAACCTCTAACCTCACATATAACACCAGAAGACATCGCATGCGCCATATCTCGGAAAAGAAACACTGCTCCAGGCTTCGACTCGGTAACCTACCGACTCGTCAGAGAGGCTCCAAGAACCTTTCTGCTAATCCTAGCCACCATATATACCTATATACTACGAACAGGCTACTTCCCGACAGAATGGAAAGTTTCCAAAATGCTGCTGTTCGCCAAACCCGGGAAACCTGTTCGTGAAGTATCCTCTTACAGACCAATACAGCTCACATCGACCCTCAGCAAAATCTTTGAAAAAGTACTTGTACGCAGATTGCACCAACACCTTTCATCCAAGAAGCTCCTACCTGCACATCAAGCAGGCTTCCGACCATCCATCAGCCTCAACGACCAACTTCTGAGATTGATAACAACTATAACAAACCACTATAACAAGTCCTTGCCATCGTGTCTTCTTTTATTCGATCTCGAAAAGGCGTTTGACAAAGTATGGCATTCGGGATTAATATATAAACTCCACAAATTCCAACTTCCTCAATGCTACATTCGCCTTATCCATTCATTCCTGGCAGGCCGCATGGCATACATCTCTCTGAACTCGGCAACATCCTATCCCATCTTCTTGCACACAGGAGTCCCGCAGGGGTCTGTTTTGTCACCGCTGTTATATTTAATGTATGTAACAGATATGCCGACCATGGATACCAGCACACACGTATTCCAATTTGCAGATGACACTGCTTTCCTAACTCTTGGGAAAACAGTTCAATCCATTAATAAAACACTCCAAAAGTCCGTAGACTCCTTTATTCGCTGGTGCAACCAATGGAAACTATCAATAAACTCTTCAAAAACTCAGGCAGTAGTTTTCCTACCTCCCCACTGTCGCTCCAAAGTTCACCGAAACCCCAAACTCTTGGAGATTAAAATAGAGGGGAGACGCATCTTACCTTCATATCACGTAACATACCTTGGGGTTACCATAGATGAAAAACTGACCTGGCGTCCACACTTAGAAAGGATAAAGAAGAAGGTAAAGAAACGCCTAAACCTATTGTGGAAACTGGTGGGCACATCTTGGGGATTACACCCGACAACAGTCCTTACCACCTACAAAATGTTCTTGCGCCCAGCCATCACTCACGGGCATATTGCTTGGATTGACGCTTCTGCCTCCTTCTACGACCAACTGGAAATCTTTGAACGGCACGCATTTAGATTGGCTTTCCGGATTAAATTACCTTATCCCACAGCACTACTGTATGACAGAATTTCCTTCCCGACCATTTTGTATCACGTCGAGAGCCTTCGCCAACGATACACAAACAAAGCCATGATATCCAAAAACCCAGTATTCTGGAATACCATTCATCTTGATATCCGACATGATGCAGCACCTACACATATTTATACGCCATTACAACACCTGCTCACCATGTATTCATGTTATCTAGATGATCTAGACCCACAGAAACACGAATACGATATATATCATCCATCGCAGTTATCACGCCATATTTATCCCACCACTACAGCCTAAACAGTACCAACAATACTCCGACTCCAAATATCGAAATCCATATTTACAATCTTCTCAACCACGCCCAAAAGTAAGTTAACACATACGAATCACCAATCTTGATAAGAAAAAGATTCTGCAATATAAAAAAGCACTTAGACCATCCAAAATGATGAAAGACACATAACTTACAATGAAATCACTTACCGAAGTGAGGGCATAACCCTCTCAACGGGTTAACACTAGCAAAAAAAAACAACAAAAAAAAACCCTGATTTACGTCAACATGCAATCCGGGGCGGTCCAGTCCCCGGTGATCAAGGTGGAAACCTAACGGTGCCACAGGAAGCTTTGATCCTGACCTCGACGTGGTCATTTTAAGAAGTGGAGCCTGGTCACTGATTATCCTACCTGGAAACTTTTTTTATTTTTTTTATTTATATACTAGAGGTCCTTGTGACCGACGGACGTGGTGGAGCCTAGGCCACCATTTAGACACGCTACCCTGAAGACGGAGGCAGATGCAGCCTCCGAAACGTTGGTAAATCTCTTTTAAATAACAGTGGTTAAAAGTCCAAAAAAAACTAGAATCCATAAATTCTGAATTTGGCTTAAATGTAGCAATGATACCTGTCTCCTTGTGGCTACCAACTGAATTTTCTTCAGCTTTGAAAAATCATTCATTTAGCAATGTTGCAGTAAATATTCAATGTTTCTATAGCTAAGAATTTTGGTATAAATATACCTACGTGCCTAATACCTGCTTCTAATTTGCTATTGTTGGGGAAACCTAGAAGTTCGCCTATGGTAGATAGGTCTACTGTTTCTTTGGTAGATACGATCTCTACTCTGTGTGTTACAGAGTTTTGAGATAGCAATACAGTGTTAGGAAGTTAAGATTGTAAAGTAGATAAGTTATATTGTCCAGGAGGAATAATAATTTTTTCATTACCTACAAATATAGAATTGCTGTAGGTAGTTACATTTGGAATGAGATGCATGCTGTAGAAGGCTCTCAGAGTTATGGATTTTGGATAGATAATATCATCGTGGAGATGTAGTTTCAAGACCGAAGTCTCGCTGGAGAGATGAAAAAATTCCTATATTTAATATTCCACACTGCTTTTTGAAAATCTTGTAATTTGATGTTATGTATTTTATTCAATATTCTAAGCATCGTAATGCAAACATAACCACATATAATTTGATCAAAATCTTGAATACGTTCGTCATTGTAATAAATCTTAACATGCTTTAAATAATGAATTAATTATGTAGGCGGTACCCCTCCGAAGGAATCGAAAATAAAAGCATTCTTATTTTGTTTATAATATCGTATCCAGTGGGTACCAATATTTTCGGACTTATCTAAATTCACTACGCCACATTCTCGTGAGTGGGGACTATCTTTAGGGATAGAATTAGACATGAAAACCCCCCTAAAATGTCGAATTTTAAATATATTAACTAAACATTCAATGTCTTGGTTCGTTAGCGCTTCTTCTTCTTTTTTTAATTTTCTGAGTGCTCTGGACTTCACACCACTGCCTAATTTTTTCTCCATGGCAAGATTATGATGCTTCTGCTCTTCTAGTTCTGCCTTGTTCTTTTTTGAATCAATTACAGTTTTGGCTACAGCTGCGCTACTCCACGCTAAGCTCCCCACTGCCCCTAAAGCCGCCAGGATAGCTGGAATGCTGAATATGAATCCACCACTATGTGTTTTTTTCTTGTATTTTCCAAACGTTTTAATTGTGGTGTACTAAGTAATAATTTCATTCCATTTCCTTTGGCTATACATTGCCTCTTCTTTTCCTGTTGTTTTTTTTAGTTAAAATTGGATTAATTTTTAAATTTTTAAGATCATGATATGGAATTTGGTATAAAATTCCTTTTGGTTTCATGCTGTTTTTATTATTATTATTTTCAGGGTATTTATATTTATATATTTATATTACAGACCCCATCCTAATTTTTGCTTTGTATTCATAGCAATGGTTTTACCCAATGCTGATATTCGTTCAGCCAAAGAAGCATCTCTGCTGGTTAATCTTCCAAATGCAGTCTCCTCCAATTTTTGATCAGCCACATAACGAGCATCGAGATCTTTGTGTGTGTTGTATGCAATGTCATGTTCTTTACAAGCTGCATCAGAGGATTGATCCCCCTGTCCCTTCTTTTTAATCGTTTCTCAAGTTTTGTCCCATAACCACAGTATTGGTAACCAGGTACATGTAACTCGAATGGGAGTTTATTAATAATATCATTTACCAAACCTCTCACATCATCTACACACACAAATTCTTTAGGTAAAGTATGGTATTGTTTGATACCACTACCAGTTTTGAATTGGTTCCAGATAGGTTTAATAAGATTTTTGTATTTGTCCCCACTGCTCGATTTAACTCTATTCTGACTGGCATCGTTATTTTTATATAAGGCATCAGATAGTATCAAAATATCTGAGTAACTCTGATAATCTTCTTCTGTAAAATTTTTTGGTTGTTTCTTGGTGATGAGCTCCCATAATCCAGGAGTGCCAGGATATCTGGACCAGCTCTCTTTCCCACCCAAATTAATTTTTATGTTGTCCCCTTCGAATGTTACTCTAGATGTCCCAATTTTCCAAACTACTCCCTCGTTTGTTTCCATGGTCGGATACAATCCAAACACTTTATCTCTTTCAAATTTGCCTGTACTCAGGTAATATCTTGCCAAGGGACACAACTCGATTTTCTTTGGTTCTTCTATGGCTGGTTTAGGTGGATGTTGAAGGGTCAGAGGTGTGTGAATACTAGATAAAGGGGTAGGTGGAAAATCTGCACAATTTTTAGCAGTAAGAGGTACCAATTCATTTTTGAGATTTTTATTTTGTTCTGTGACACCCTTAATCTCTTTACCGAGACCACTGATCGCATCGATAATTGGTTGGTCCTGACGTTTGTGTTGTTCATAGAATCCCCGGTTCTCAGATTTCCAACCTTTGAAACGTTTGGACAGGTAATCACGTAATTTCAAATTATCTTCAATTTTATGTTTTGACATATTTATTTTTTGATTAGAGGTTATTTTATATCGTTTCAACGTTCAAAAAGTCGTTAATTTTATTTCTAAATTTTCCATTATTAGGTTTTCTAGTCATGTCGATGGTAACAAATCCAAAATCGTCATTGTTCCAACAAGATGAACAGAATTTTGAAAATTGGTTATAATTTAAGTCACCCCCACGTAATCTTCGTATACATGTTTAAGATTAGTATGATCTTGATGAAACAAACAAATTAGGTTTGTATTATCTCGTAGTAATTGTTTAGGAATCTTGGAATAAGTTTGAGCTAAATAAAAGCAGTGTATTTCTTTGTGACGATGTGACAACCCTGTGTAAAGAAATTTCGGATTTCGGTTTCATTTTCATTTTCCAGAATCACATCATCAAAAAAACTACAACGGAATTTTTCAAACAATCATTGAGAGGTTTTATTTTTGATGCAAATGTGGCTATGTTAAGTCCCTCGTACAGCTTCATGAGTTGTTGATATTTTGGTTGTTCTAAACTTTTAGAGAATACATACAGGTGTCTATTTTTCCAATCTAGCCAATTAGGGGCGAGCAGGAAATTATCTACCAGCAGAGTGGTTTTTACACAACTATGAGGCATCTTATATTATCAGGTAACAATTCACGATTTTTTTACTAGTTTCTACTAAATCTGGTAAACGCTGTACCACATTCCATGTTGGTGTCAAAGAATCGACTGGTTTGCTTCTATCCAACTTCTTTCTGGCAATCCTAGCTATTTAACATACAATTTATTATTTTTCTTACATAATATTTTCTCAATTAAATATGTATCTGGATATTTTGTTTTACTAAGTTCCTCTTCATAGAATCCCCCCCTTCAATATTTTATTATAATTATCTTTTATGTTATATGTATTTCTATTCCCTGGTAAAACTTGAACTGCAGTGAATAACTCTGTACTCCAATTTTTGGTGAATCCCTTCTCAAATAAATGTTTAAATTTACTGACTCTTAAAATTAACAGTAAAAATTAACCTAGACTCATCAGACTTGGTTACCTCAGCAGGTTTCATTTGAATAGTACTGTGTACTGAATTATTATAATTATGAACTAGCTCGGGTAAAATTTGTACTCACTTATAGTTACCCTGTAGAGTAAATTGCCTCCACATGCAATTTTTTAATGTTCTGTTGAATCGTTCCACTATACTTGCTTTCAAATCACTGTATGTAGAAAAATGTTTAATAATATGTTGTTGCATTAACTTGGTAAATGTGGAATTGCAAAAATTATTTTTCTCTATCTGTCTATAAATAATTCGGTATCCTACCCTCACTAAATATTGACTTTAAAGTCTCGGTAACACAAGTACCTGTCTTGTATTTTAAAGGAATAGCCCATGCATATTTACTGAATGTATCAATAACTGTTAGCATATATTTGTAACCATGATTTACCTTATGTAAATTTTTTAAAGTTTGTGTGCTCATTTCTATCAGATCAGCTTGAAACAAATCGTCTACCCCTTTTGTTACCACACTCAATCGTTTGTAGTTACGACGAGCTGGTCTGTGTAATTCACTAACTATATCTTGTCTTGACATCGGGTCCTATAAGAAAATATGACATAAAATGGATTATTTTCAGGGTATAATTGTTTCACTTCAAATAATAATTGGTCACCAGCTTCCACACGAAAACCAGATAATTGTTCATCCTCATGAATTTAAATTTTTTTGCAGATTCATCCCAATATGCAATAGGTATCTGAAGTGCTCCTTACACACCATCTTTTCTCTGTATGGTGAAATTTGGCACTTCCACATGTTTCCCCTTCTTTACATAACCAAATTTTAAAAACCTAATTACCATCAAGAAAAAAATCATGAGACTGAGTGTAGGGATACAATTTGTAAACATTACCTTCATTAACATAAGTCCAGTGCCCTCGTACATTTGCTACACTCTCAAGTCTAACTATCTCAACAGTGAAAAATTGACGTAATTCAAGATCGTCTAATCTGCTTAATACTGATTCTTGATATTCGTTTATAGTGGTTACCACTTCATCGTAGCTGGGTTTGATTTTCACATCGACATACAATTGTTTAAATTGTTCTTTGAGATCATGAAGTTGCGAGGTAAAACTTGATAAAGCTGATTCTTGACTTGTTTGGAGGGTACTAATTTGTAGGTTAATTTTAGAAATAAATCTCGTGTAAACTTTCTACAAGTTTCAATTTGGTACTTTGTCTTGCAAGATCGTGTACCTGACTTCTGTTTTCTTCAAAGAATGCATGAAGTTTGTTAACTATCTGGTTGGTAGGCAAAGTAGCGATGGTATTTGAATCACAGCAATTTCCGCTTGAATGTTGTTGATGTCCTCTGACTTGAGTATTCGATTTACTTCTCTTTTTACAGATCTTAACTCCTGAGAAGTGGGAAAATTAGCTACAGTATTTTGAAGTGTGGTCAAAGCTTGTTTGACAGCATCCAACTCCGTAGAATCTGCAACATTGCTCAAAGCATCTTTAAGTTGTTGTATGTCATCTTGTGAAGTCGTAGATTGTTGCAGTGTTTCTAATTTGTTCTGTATGTCATCTATGAGATGATGGAAATTGGATAGTTCAGATTCGGAATTGAGGTTTTCCAATTTGGTAATATGTTCTTGGATTATGTTTAAAGATTCGGTTATGCTTGGCAACTTGAATTCCAGAGTTTCCTGTACATTTGTCAATTCATTTCTCATGGTTGTCAAAGTGTCCTCATTATGTGCTAGGGTACCCTGTATCTTCCCGAAATCTTCATAAGCCTCCAACTGTAATTTGACACTGCGTGCGATAGCATTTAATTCGGAAGATGAAGGTAAATTGTTGATAAAATCTTCCAACGTTTGCAGTTTGGCTTGAACTTCTGTTATGGCTCTGTGTAACTCATCAGTTTGCAATTCCGTTTTAATATTTTCTAGTGTAGGAATTTCGAAAGATAGAAATTGCTCTCGTAATTCGAGAATACTAGCATTAAGCTGTTTGTACTGCTCATGCGTTTTGATATTTTGAATAATAGAAAGCAGTTCAGTACTAATAGTATTTGCTTGATTGTTTAATTCTTGTTTTAATTGTTCTGAAGTAGTTGTTTGGAGTTGTCGAAATCTATTAAGTTCATTTTTCAACTTGCCTATGCTTTCTTCTAAATTTTGAACATTGTCTATTGAGGCTAATTTGGTATATTTTTGAAGTAGGGATTTAAGTTCGCCATCACTTTTCACTATGGGGTTAATTAATTCAGTTTGGAGATTTGTAATCTCAGCTTGTATATTTAAATTTAGTGAGTTTTGTAAAATTAATAAATCTGATTTAAGTTTCTTAAGATGCTCGTCTAATCTGGCGATGTCGCTGGAATTATCTGGTATCTCTTGTCGCCTTCTATTTCCAAATATATCCATTCTTTTTATTTATTTCTTTTTATTTTTAATTTGTTTTTATTTTTTGATTTTGGTATTTTTATATATTCATGAGAGGATAAATTATTCTTATTACGATCAAGAGAGGAATTAACTTATTATACTCCCCAATTATTTCAGCATACAGGAAATCATCTGCTTCCACATTGTATGTTGTGTTGGGAATCATATTATTGTGTTTAATCCTATACAAATTTCTACCTATATGTGCAATTGCCCCCTCCCCCTTTTCAAGCGAGACAGAGGGAGAAACAGATATTTGAATTTTCTGTGTGATGGCAATTTTATAAGAGGTTTGGTTATTGTTGAATACATGTAATTGTTTACCCGTATCCTCATCCACTTGATACCAGATACTATTTAGATGGATGATAACCAAACGTCTTAGTTTACCATGAAAATCCCTAATGTTATCCATGTTTACTGGAATTCTTTCTATTTGCGAAATGTTCTTCTTAAAACCGAACACATTCATAGGCATTATTTCTTTTTGGTTATTTTATTATCAAGTTTGTTATCAAATTAAAGAGAACATCAAAACAAAATTAATGCAAGAAACCACACCTCTCTACGTTACTTGGTTCTCGAGATAAAAGCATTTTAATAATTTATATGATTAAAAAAAAAAGATAAGGGAATCCTAGGCATAATGCTTCTCTTCATAGCATGCAAAATGGAGATAATGATCTTTGCATGTTTACATATCCCCCCATATTCCGAATTCAACTTGTTTGCATGTCACACACTACCATGTTCCGAGTTATCATCAATCTCTTTGTATGTCTCACTATGCATTGTTCCGTGTGACAACTATTGATTAGAATGGGATGTTTCCTGCGGGTTATTATCTAGACTTACTGGCGTGCACCACAGTTCAACTTCCTCGGGTAAAGGAGTGTTCACCCCGTTAACTATTGATTTGCACAAATTCTTAGAAACTTGCTCAACATTGTGCAACAAACACGTATAATGTGTTCGACTTTTTCCATGATATCATCACTAACCAATGGGTAAGCTTTTTTTAAACAGGGGAAAACCCGTTTTTATATTGTGTTCGTAAAGTATAAAGGTGATCACATGTGACCACTCGGGTTATTTTGTTTAGTACACACTTGTGAGCAGATACGCTTGTTATAACTAAGAAATACATGTTAAAAAATATATATGATAGACACAGTTTGGGGCTTTAAGCACTTGCTCCTTCAGGGCAAAGTTGAGCCTCCATTAAGTCTCCTTCAGAGACAAATGAGTTTACATTAGAGCTTTTGTCAGCATCGCATGAAGCTGAAAGTTAAAGTTTTTTGACTTCTAAAATTTTCTCTTTTTAATACTAGTTTGTTTGTGTGATTGAAAATATTATATTACTAGTTTAATTTGTAATAATTTCAAGATTCTACAACATTTTTCTTAATCTTTCAATGTTTAAAAACCTCTTCAAGGTAGCTTTGATATATTAATGACACTTAAATTTGATATTGTAAACAGAAACAATTTTAATGCACTAATACTAATTGCTTCGCAATTTGCTTATTATTCAATACATATATATTTATAAACATTAACTTCATTATTACACACAATTTTGAATGCTTTACATCCAAGATACATATATATTTTTATATATAGCCCTTTTCTTTCTAAAAAAATACACACATGTACATTTTCAGACATAAAAATTAATCAGAATATATATATTTTTTTATATTTGGGGAAATAATTATATACACAGCACTGCTAATAACTTAAAACCAATATCTACACATTTCAGACATAAAAATTAATCAGAAATACACACATTTGAAAAATAATTATATACACTACACAGCACTGCAGTACTCATAACTTAAAACGAATATATACACTTCTATTTCTCTTAAAATCTGGATAATTGTAAATATACTGATTTAGGCTCAAAAAAGTAAATTTTACCCTATAAAACTGAGTAGTTGAATTTGATAAAAACACACAATTATTTTTTATGCTATAAAAATGGTAAAATTTAGATTTTTTGGATATTTTCCGCTATGAGTTGAACTTTGACAAAAAAATTGCTATAAAAAAATTGTAAAATTAGGATTTTTTGTATATTTCCTCCTTGGAAAATTAGCTGAAATCGAGGTAAAATGAATAAATACAAAATAAATGGTTCAGAACGAAGCTATTACACTACTGTCAGTATAGAACCGTTTTATATCATCTGCAGCAGGGCCAGAAAAATGGCACTTTTGAACTAGGACTTGTAATGCAACTTGGCCTTCACCTACTTTTCCATCCAAAACAGATGAAGGAGAGAGACATGCTGCACCATATGTGAGCCTATATTTCAATGGTGATCTCATACATATCTTCTTACACAAACATTGTAATATTTTCAGACAATCTTCGCGAAAATGTAACACTTGAATGTCAGATAGTTTCACAGATCTAAATGTTGCTCGGATTGCAAATCCAATGTCAACTTCTTTTGCAGAACACAGACATTCTGGATAAGTTAGATTTATTTCGAAAGATCTTCAGAACTTACAGCTTCAAGCAGAATGGACTTCTTTATAAATCTGGGCATAAGTTATTTCAGTAGCTTGAGCAAGTGTTCATTAATGAATCAGACTGAAACCTGATAAGAAAGGGTTTTATATCAGCTGGAAGAAAGAAGTCTGAAAGAAAGCTAGCCTGAGTGGTAACAGAGGATTCCTCACTTGTGACTTAATAGTTTTAAAGGTTTCACACCTTTGTTGTTCCTTGGTACAAGAAACACTGTCAGCATAGGTTTTCAGAAATGGAAGAATTACAGGAGCAGATTTCATAAGAATTACAGGATGCAAAGTTTTTCCAAAAAAGTTTTGTCCAATTCGGTGGTTAGACAATGGAAGTGTGGTGGAATAAGCAAAGTACCTTACTTTGCTTATTCCACCACACTTCCATTGTCTAACCACCGAATTGGACAAAACTTTTTTGGAAAAACTTTGCATCCTGTAATTCTTATGAAATCTGCTCCTGTAATTCTTATGAAATCTGCTCTCTGAGCTGGAACATGGTTAAATAAATTGTACACTGCTCTTCAGAATACCACTATGTTCCAACCAGAACTCTGAAAATATGATTTGAAAGCACCATGAAGAACATGAAGTCCGCAGCTTCCTATTCCAGCAATGTTGTACTTTTTGGCTCATTAATAGCCATGTTTTCCTTGAAAATTATGAGAAATTTCCAGTTAACTGTTGGTCCATCCATGGATATTTGCACTATGTTTTTCAAATTGATACCTTTTACACATCTTCAAATACCAGTAGCAAGTCACTAGCTTTGGTATGGCCCAGAAACAAAAATACAAATTTTTCCAGAAAAATTGTAAATTTCCCTGACTTTTCCAGGTTTTCCAGACTGGTAGATACCCTGAAAAAATATCACTACTGGCAATACAGTAATACATGAAAAGCAACACCGGAAAAATCTTGGAGCAAAGTTTGCTAACAGTCACACATAATACAAAACTTCCTTTTGGCAAGATTTTCAAGTTCAATCATATCACAAATTTCAAGATCTTACCTCAAATGGGATAACACACCTGGCAGCCCTGGTAAAATGGATCAATTACATATGTTGGTTGCCACCGATAATCACAGTTTGAATATTTCCTTCTTTTACTGGATTTAATTGCAAACACATAACACTGATACTTTAAATTTGAATTTTTGTTTTTAAATCCACGTATAAGCACAGATAGGCTAATCAAGACTGGACCTACAGTTTAAAGTGGGATCCGAACCACTATGTGCCTCCACCAGGTATTGAACCTGGGACCCCTTGATTACAAGTTGACGACGTTACTATGACAATAAAATTAATACATTGTCATAACAACATTTGAAAATGGTTACGCTAAGTTCAGAGTTCCTCATTTGTACAATAGTTATAATAATTTAGTCATATGATTGCTCAAAATTTATTCATATAATGCAATTAAATGTCTGAAATTACTATTTAAACTAATTTTATTAAATATGATGTTTAAAAAGCCAATTTGTATATCATGACAAAATTATCAAATTGTGCAATATTCTGAATTCATATTCATAACAGATATTTTTGACTGACAATATGAAAAACAATTATCTTCAATCATATGTGTTCTTTCAGACAAGCAAGATATATTCAAATTTTAATTAGTTTTATTAAAATTGTGTACATTTGCATAGGCATCAAGGTTCATACACAAAATTTAAAATTGTTCAATGTATAATATGATGTCATTCTTGGTATTTTGTATCAACATTCAAAAAAATGGTAATTGTAATCACTAGATAAGTATATTATTATATACATTGCAAATAGCCGTAACAGAGCAAATATGTACATTTACTACACAAACATTCAAGCTGTTAAGCACTTATTGACAAAAATATAAAACAAAAACAATTGAAGGTAACACATGCTAAAAAATCTTGCTTGAACTAGTTTCTCTAATACTAGTTGTCTGTGACTTTGAGGTGGGGATCTTAAAATAGAACAAAGATATAGCAATATGGGATGGATATACAGGGTGTCCATAAAGTCTCTTTACAACTTCAAGCTTTTATTCCAAACACATATGAAGAGATAATTAAATGAAATTTATCACATAGTAGCAGTATATATTGAAGTTTTTTTTAATAAACCTTAATATGGGCACCATTGGTTGCACGAAGAACATCAAGGCAAAAATCGATTTCGCGTCATGTCCGCTCTAGCATAGCCTCACCAATGGTGGCAATGGCATCAGTGATCCTTTGTTTGAGGTCAGTAATGTTCCGTACATTTGTTTGATGCACAGTGTCTTTAACGTAGCCTCATAGAAAGAAATCTAGGGGCATTATGTCTGGTGAACGAGGTGGCCAGGGAATAGGGCCATCCCATCCAATCCACCTACCGGCAAATGTTTGGTTCAGGAAATCATGAACATTTAATCCCCAATGTGGTGGTGCACCATCCTGTTGATAAAGGATGGTTTGTTGAAGGTCAGCCTGTTGTGGTGTCACATATTCAGTCAAAAGGTCAAGGTAAACATTTGCAGTAATTGTTTGCTCCGCAAAGAAAAATGGACCAATGATTCGATTGAACATCAGTCCACACCACACATTCACCTTTGGACTGTCTCATTTCGGGTCCATTGTCACATGGGGGTTTTCTGAGTTCCAGATTCTCGCGTTGTATGTGTTCAGTTTACCGGAAACATAAATGTTGGCTCACCAGTAAAACACACTCGGTTCAGGAACATTGCATCCTCCAATATTCGATGAAGCATGTCCACTGCAAAAGTTTTGCGTTTCGGTTTATCATTGGGCTCGATGGCATGCAACAGTTTCACTTTATATGCATACAATCGCAGGTTGTGGTGTAGAACCTTGTGCACTGTTGATCGTGGTAGCTGTAACTGTCTCAGCAGTGCGAATGTATTTCCTTGGAGAATTAACAAAGGCTTGTCTTACACATTCGATGTCTTCCTCTGATACTCGTTTTCTTCCACTTCTTGCTTTATCCAAAATTGTACAGGTCTCCATGAATTTCCTGTGCCATTCACGAATTGATGGACGTGCTGGTGGTTGTTTCCCATACCTAGTCCTGAATTTTCGCTGAGTCTGAGTGTCAAATTTTGTTTCAATGAATCACACCACACATTGTGCCTTTTCTTGCAGAGTAGCCATTTTTCTTTCGAGGACCTCTCTTTCTTCACAATGTTACCGGAAATACACAAATTGACAATTTGTACAAAATTTAATAGTAAACGAGTACAATAAAAAAATTCACTCAAATATCTCATCATTTGCATTTGTAGTGAATTTTTGAAGTTGTAAAGGGATTTTATGGACACCAGGAATATTTGTACAATTTTTGTTGCTTTTGAAGCATTAAACTTTGCAATCTTCTAATAATTTGGATGCTTAAGCTATATAGAAGCTTTTCATGAATCTTGAAGGAACTTTGATTATGATATAATCTTTCAAAAGATTGGAAAGTTGTGGAATGGCACTCATATGTATAAAATATGACATGTTGAATTTGAAGCAGTTAATAGGTATCTGCTTTCATCTTCCTTAACAAGCAAGCTTACAAATGGTACAATTACTCAAATGAATGCTTTGAGGAAAGTTGCATAAAGTGACACACACATGTTCTCCATTTGGATGTGATTTAGCCAGATGCTGAGTTTTGAAAACTGAAGATCAGGATTGTAGAAAACCTGGATGAAGAAATTGGCATATTGAGTATACTCAGTTGTAGAATGGATGCATGCTAAATTATAAAAACAAAGACTTACTTTATCTGAAAAGGAGATAATAAATAAATATTTTCTTCTTCTAAATAACATTTATATGTTATAAATGTTCTTGTTAACATAATTTGATGCTTTTCTAACTTTTGTTATTTCTTGTTTTTTATCAATATAATTTAATTAAAAATATTTATAATTGTTTGAGCATAAACACTATTCATCAGCATCTGAAATTTACTTTTCATCATAGAACCGTAGCTTCCTACTGTGCTAACACTTAGTTTGAATTCTGACAGGTATACATGTATAATGCTGTGCCAGTCAGGACTTCATATTTAACCGAGGACATTTGTCAAAGTGATTGATTGGTGAGAGAGATTGGCTGAGTTGTCTTCTCGATATTTAGTCACACTGTCTGCATCTCACTTTCTTCTCTTTTCATCACATTTATCGTTATAGTTACCACTACACCATCAGGGAGGTCCTGGTATTTAAATCACAAACTTTTTTTTTTAACTTCTGCCTCAAATGGAGTCTGGAATATTTCCCCAAATTAATTTGTAGAGTAAACTATCATTTTTGTTGTGAATTAATTTCAAATTCCATAAACTGGATTTTTTTACCTACACTATTAACATGCTGAAGATAGAATTTCATACATTAATGTTTCAAATAATATTCAATGATAGGGCACAATGGAAAAGAACTAAACAATTGCATGGAAGGGATTTTGCAACATCACATATTTGAATGGGAAAATAACACAATTTTTGCCTACAACAAATAAAGTTCCTCATTACACTCTTGACACATGGAAAAATTAGTCAAAAAATTAAATTGCTTCCTAGATTCAGAACTCTAATACTTGCACCGCATGATATTATATGGACAGAAAAAATATTGAAATACCTCCACTAATTAATGGTTATGCATTGTAACTTTCAATGAGCTTAGAGATTTGGTACATAATGATATTTTATAACATTGGTTATTTTCTAAAAATAATCATGTGAACAGCAAGGAAGTAGTGCCACTTTCAACATGGCGAGATCTATGCATGCGGGAGGTCTCTATGTTCTATGAGCTTGTTTTCAAAGCACCAGCAAGGACAGCCTTTGAAAAGGGGCGAGAAATAGATTCTACTCAATATTTATGTAACGTTCTTTCAGTGGTATCCTGAGAACCAGTATAAGAAGTGGTTAAGTTGGTATCCCAGTGCAGTGGTGTGTCAGTCTCTGCAGTTTTAAGGGTCATGAAAGAGAGAAAAATGACCAGGAAAGTTGTGTCTCCCAAAAAAAAACACAAAGTTGTGTCTCGTGTTAATAGGTATGACGATTTCGAAATAAGTGCAATAAGGCGCAAAGTGCATTCTTTCTTTTTAAACCAAGAACTGCCTACTTTGAAAAAGGTATTAACTGAAGTTAATAATGATGAAGATCTTCCAAGTTTCAGTGTGTCTACATTAAACTGCCTCTTGCTGGATGTTGGGTTTGTTTTTGGAAAGAGAAACCGACAAGCCACACTCGTTGACAGGGTTGATATTGTTGTTTGGTGGCGAAAATACCTCCGATCCATTTGGGAACTACGAAACCAAGGTAAGAAAATCTATTACTTGGATGAAACGTGGGTGAATGCAGGGCACACTGTAAGCAAGGTGTGGCATGATAGCACTATAACCTCAAAGAAGCAAGCTTTCCTCGAAGGACTATCAATTTGACTTAAACAACCATCAGGAAAAGGCAAAAGACTCATTATCACTCACATTGGAAGTGAAAATGGCTTTGTTGAAGGTGCGGAACTTTTTTTGTGTGTCCAAGGCGACTGGCGAATACCATGAAGACATGAACGGTGATGTTTTCAAAGATTGGTTTTTGTCTGTCCTTCCTAAACTTAATGTGGACAGTGTTATTGTGCTTGACAATGCTCCCTATCATAGCGCGAAATGTGAAAAATTACCGACCACTGCTTGGAGGAAAGGTGATATTTTAGAATGGCTATGTGGCAAAGGTGTACTTTCAGCTGATTCATTAAAGTTGGAACTTTTGAATCAAGTTTCCCACTTGAAGCCAAGCTAAGATAGTTAAATGATAGACGAAATGGCAAGGAGAGCAGGGCACTGTAACCTCAATCCCATTGAGCTGATATGGGCTCAAGTAAAAGGGCACGTTGCCACGAACAACAAAACATTAAAGCTTGAAGAATTTAAGAGACTGACTGAGAATGGCATTGCTCAAATTTCAGCTATCAACTGGGCAGATGCAGTTCGACATGTTATTGAAAAAGAAGAGAGAAAGCTGTGGGATGTGGGCAATTTAACTGAGAACTTGAATTTTGAAAGATTTTTTATCCAAGTCAGCGACAGGGAAAGTGAATACGAAGACAGCTGTGACGAAGATTTGGCAGTAAGTGAACCCCTTCCATTGAATTAAAAATACATATTTTCCCCTGTCTCAACAGTTTGGGTATTGTTGTGACTTATGAAATGTAAAGTGAAGAGCAAGAATCAACATTTCATTTTTCTCGGCTTGCCTTTGATTTGAGTCTGATTAAAAACGTGGCGATCATTTCGTTCTGCCACCAGAATACAATACTCCGCACATCAACAATATTGAGAACTGTTTTGGTGTTTGTGAAATGCTCAAATAAAGTATAGTTTAAATATGCTTACGATTGTCTTTGCTTTGTCACTGATAACAAAGGAAAATTTAGTGTACTATGTTTTTGTTAGTAAATATACACATGGGACATGTTATTATAAAACAGTGGAAAATAAGATTTGAAATTTTTTAATTCAACAACATTTCTGTTAGACATCCATTTTGGCTCTTATATAAAATGAATAAGTGCGGCGAACTATGAGTGTAACATCAGATGATTGTGGTAGACGGTGGTCATGAATCAGCTGACATGGAGTGATACATCGAATCGGTGAGAATTTTTGTTTACAGAAGGTCTCAGAGTTGGTGATTTACACTTTAGTAATGCTTCCCTCCTGCCCCCCCCCCCCAACATAATTTTGCAGACTCTCTGTTATTCGCCTATATCTCTGTAACCAATCATCATACGCAGGTAATCTTTTTCATCTTAATCCTAATTAGATAGTCTAGAAAAAATATTCAGCTTAATTTTTTGATAATGTCAGTGGTTTTGCCATAATTTGAAAAATAATCCTGAAATAGTGATTTTTTTTACCAGTACTTTCTAAAGTTTTTGCCTTTAACTTTTGAACACATTGAATGACAAGAAATTGTTTCGAATAAAAGTTATAGCCTAATTTATAAGCTTTAAAACGATATAAGTTTTAATGTATTTTAAGGAAAGATACACCATAAAATGTCTCAAAATGGAGGATGGTACCAAAAAAGTGTGTCTCTATCACAGTCCGGTCCCCTTTTGAATGGTGTAACTATAAATTGACGTTGAACTCCTCTTCTTGTAGAGGGTCAGAATAATATGCAATGCTTGCAAAGTGCTCCTTGCAGTTTCTTTGAATATGCCAGCCAAGGAAATTCTATTAACCACTTATGTAGAAAAGGTGTTTTCCCAGCTTCGCTGTCTTGCTTAGAATCATAACCTGGACCAGGTTTCCACAGCGATTTTAATAGATCTTATCTTTCAGTGTCAGACAAAACTTGATCAGAACTTAAGTGTACATAATTGCCAATGTCTTCTTTTGCACAGCTAACATCCACCGATTTTCCTTGAGAAATGAGATCTCCAACCTGACATGACAATATCAAAAAAATACATCTGTGAATTTCTCAACTGAATTCTTTCTTACATCAAGCACACAATGTAATTAGTAGCGGGCACCAATTCTCAGTCATCCCCTGAAGTCCCAGTAGAAAATCAAGAGTATATATGCTGTGTGAATCAAGTTCGTATTGCATCAGCGTATACACTGGCAATGCATGGTGCAAGTCAATAACGTAATTGTAGTTCTTACCCAATGTCTGTTGAACAGGTATTCAAACATAACACTGTGAGTCATCTCTTCCCTATATTAGAAGCAAGGCTGCTGGTAGGCAGAGACCAAGACTACTAGAAGGAAAGGCTGGGGTCAGACACGCCTCTTTTCGCGACTGCCGCGGGTGTGACGTCATGGGCGGACAAAACCCAGCTGAGTCTTTACCCCATACAGAAAGAAACGTGGAAAGGCTGATCTGTTTTGTTATTTTCACTCCTTTTTTCTTGTATTTCTGGATTGTTGGGTTCAGGGTGCAAAATCCTGGACGGGTCGAGGGGGATTTTGGCCTAAAAAATCCCCCCACCAAAAATTTCCTAGGGGAAAGAGTTTTTGTTATAACAATGAAAAGATAAGCAATTACTTTTAATTTCAAATATACTTTATTAAGAATAATATTGAAAACACACACAAATTAGTGTGATTGTGAGTGTTGAATGCTTTCTGTCTCAAGAGATCATTAACAAATATACATCAATACGCACAGTAAAAGTAAAACAAGAATGCAAGACAATAATAACTATGAAATCTAATTGATTTATATTAACATAGTGCACAAACTAAAGAAAAACTGACACATAATAAAACCACTTCAACTATGTCATAATTTATTAACATCTTTAACCGGTTAGTAAAGGAATTAGTTAGCTGCTTTATGCTATCTGATATGTATGAAAGTAACAAATTAATTTCTAATTAATAATCATAATAATTATTTTAATTGAGTAATTTATTTTTACTTTTAATAACATTACAAATATGTACATCGTATAATTCACACATATGTTTGTGGGGAGGGGGTTGTAGGTTAAGAACTTTCTCCCCCTCACCAGTTTCCAATGATTTCGCACCCTGGTGGGTTGTGAAGTGTTGCAGTTCACAATGCCTTCAGTGAGGTGTTGCAACGTGTCGTGATCTACGATGAAAAAATAAAAACAGCGGGTGACAATATATAACTGAACACATCGCATCTAACGAGACTTGTTAGTGGATTGCGATACCAGTAGTCTCATTACACAACATCAGGCTACCATACACTTCAATTGGGTTACAATTATTAGAATAAAAAAATAATAATACTGTAATTTTTTAATCAAGGCTCTCACGAGTATAGTAAGATAAAAACTGCAAGCATACCACTCCCAATTTTATATCCAGTCTCCCACCAAAATTCCTATGTCAATTTTAGGTTCACTGTTGGTATTGAAGAGTTGAATCTCAACCTCCTCCAAATAATTTAATTCTCAATCGCCATACCAAAATTCCCACAACAGTCTAAGCGCAAGAGTAATTAATACTCAAGACTTGGCTATCTCCCATCCTAGTGCTGAATTTCCTTACTATAGAGTTGGAAACTTCCCCAACCAAGGGCAATTCCACATCAGAATTCACGATAAAAATTTAAGGTTTAATATGTAATAGCTGGCTGGATATTGTGCACCTCAAATAGTAGATACCATGTTGCCGAGAGACGACACTGGTATGTCTCGTCGCGTGAAAATTCCATCTCTTCTCGTGTCTATTCTCGTTAATAACACTAATAATACATAGTAACTGTTATAATTCCCTTGGAAATACACAACTTGCTATTTATATACGAGTGATGCTTAAATGACAACGTAGTTCAACTTCCGTCCTCCATTGTTCTATTATTTATTCAGTCAAATTTTCATCACAATCCCCCCCAAGTTAAGTGGACACAACCAGCTTTCACATACCCGCCTGTGGGCACCCCTGTATGACATCCCACTGATTATATATATACATATATAAAGTGAGCCTCGACTTTCTTCAGTTCTATGTCTCAAGTTTTCGTTCAGTCAAAAGTTGTTTTTTTGTGACATAATACACACGGAACTTCCTCACATTCCTCCCTGTGTACTTCAAAGATTCATAAGACTCAGAATTGTAATCTGAATAAGGAAAATTAATGAAGAAATAAATATCAATAGTCGAAGCAAAGTTACCAAATTTGAAGAAGTTAAGTGAAAACAGCTCCTCTCTCACTCCTAAAAGAGAGCAATAGATGAGATTGTTTTCTTTTCCATATTCAACTTATCCATAATTTTGGCTTTCTGCCTTTCTTTATTTAACAAAATTATTTTAAGCATTCAACATATATTTTTCTTTCTGCCCTAACAAAACGTATTACTAGGTGTATTAACCCCAATTTTACATGAAACTAATGTTTCACAGAGGAATGTGACGACATATAAACTACCGATAAAATGTGTGCGTAAATGGCTGTGTAATCCAACTGCAAGGACATACGTTATGTAGGATCCTAAGTAAGTCTGTGTATTCACTCCCAATTAGCTTCTGGGCATAATTGCGGCTCTTTTTTGTTCAAAATTACTGCTTTGATTCGGCTGCAAAACTGGAGCGATCTGTCGGCGCGTGACGTCACGCCTGACGTCAAGGACCACGTGATCAGGTATGGCCCCAGCCTTCTTCTCTACTAGTCTTGGGCAGAGACATCTATGAGTTTGCGAGGAAATTACATGTAACAACTGAGTAGCGATACTCGCAAACCTAGTTAGAGGTGAAGAGAGACCCGAATTGTGATGAGTTTTTACAACATTATTTTCATGAAAATAAATAATGCTTTTATAATGCAAGAAAATCGTCACAACCAATAACAAATATAAAGCATATTCTTGAAGAAATTTCAACTCCACAAATTGGGAAAAAATTCAAATATGTCACACTTTCATACATGTAATGAACAAACAATTAAATTTGAAATAAAAAGAACTCAAACATTTTTGTTCAAGAGAAGTAGCATGTTAATCATACGAGAAATTATGTGTTAAATGCCACCAGTGGTACCAGCAGTTCTGAAGAGGTTCAATAAAAACATGTATCTGATTAAAATGAAAATAACTGAGTAAGCCTTCTCTCCTTGGATTGTATTACACAAACCACAATGCTTATATGCATTGATGTAAAGGATCTACGTTTGCTCCACGAACCGTCACACCACCAGGATGAAATCCACAAACTCAAATGTAAAAACAAGCCTATCTTGATGAAAATGGCAGCAGAATCACAGGGTTAGTCCAAAGTCCGATCAATCCCCCCCAAGAATTACAGACGTGACTGTAAAATGGTCTTATTTCTGATTGTACACCTATTCAAGGTTGCCCATGAATGAACTTATACCCTTAAAGAATGGATAGTAGCGAGCATGTGGAATCATGATTAACATCACACAGGAAAATCAATTAGAGGCATTCATAATAATTGCACAACATGATTTAAAGAACCTATTAACCCAGGGGAGGTTAGTACTATTTATGTCATCAATTTATATTCATGCATCCCTCTGCCTGCATGCTCTGATTTATCCAAGGGCAAGGTGTTATTAATTAGGGTCGGGCTGCGTGATGGCCCAGAAAATGAAGCTTATAATACTCAAAATAATTAATTTGGTACAAGTCATAGTGTTTTTTTTTTTTTTCAAAATATTGTTTCAAATCATGCTAAACTGGGTGTCAGGGTAGGAACAGAGCACTTCGATGTTTCTCGGAAATTTTAAGGAGTGGCCTTCTCCCCCGCTCGTAAGTCATCAGCATGAGGGTCGGGTGTCATTGGGACGGCCGCGTTGGTTGCAAGCAGTATATCCAGCTCAAGTAGTTTGTATCCAAATTAAAGAGCGACACTTTTACAACAGTAAACACTCACATACAAACAGTTACCACAGTACCAAATCAGACAGAGCGCAACACATCGCCAAATGAGGATAATAATGGCGGGGAAGCCTGTGCAGATTATCATATCTCCGAGCAAGTAGTAGTATTCGCACCAAATAACCACTGATTGATTGATTGGCTTTATTTTGAATTCGCTTTTTATGCAATTTTTGGCTAATTTGCGAACATGGGATGAGTGATGACATGATGAAATTGATGAATGGACACTCACAAACACCCATACCCATGCCGAGATTTGGACCCGGTCCCTGGTGTCGTAGCGCGATGTGCTAACCACTCCGCCACGGGAACCGGCACCAAATAACCAAATAAAAATAGGAACGTACCACTATAGAACTCTCAACATGTTAATAGTAATTATCTTCATAAATTTTCCGATATGATTTCTTAGGTTCAGAGTCATTTTATCCGATTTCGTGAAGACCAACCATAAAAAAATTAAATTCTGAACATATGTAAATACAGTTTTTTATAACGTTTTTGTTATTGTTGCCATTTTTGGCTCCTACGTTTGTATACATCGTCCCTGAAATACGCCACTGAAAAGGCGTGTGGGGTTGCAAATATATATTCGAGCTTCTAAAGAATAATTATGTTCTTATGGCATGGAGTCGTTGTTATTTAAAGTCAGTGGCGTGTCCAAGGAAGGTAGGGTTGGTGGGGGTTATAACTCCCTCCCCCATTAGTCCAGTATTCCTAAAAGGAACGTCGGAAGCGGGAAAAGTCGTCAAAATTAGGGCTGAATACTAAACAATGTATTTCCCCCCAGCCCAACACACACACACTTTAAGAAAATACGGGACACGACACTGTTTAAAGTATCATTAATTTTATTCATTTAAAATAGGAAGAAAATATTATTATATTATAATAGAATTATTGAAAAACTAGCGCCGTACTAAACTTATAAACTTAACAAAAGTACACTGATTACTTTCCTTAATTTAGCGAGGCATACGCGTATTATCTTCGTTGCAGAGCAGTTTCAGCTTTTGGAGTATTCTAATGTTTTACACAGTGCAGTCGAAGAAACTTGAGAATAGTGATGTTTATCATGGAGCGTCACACTCCGAATAAACATCTGTGGATGTTTTACAGTGAATATATTGGATATACTGCAAGTTTCTTCGTATTTGCGATGGTTATTGTCCTCCGTATAATGTGTCATTGCTATGTGTTGACGAGTCTTTGAGGATGGCGACAAAACTCCGTTCCAGAGGTGGCAATACTTGCAGGAAGGAAGGAACTTTCCGCAGAGCTCTACAGAGTTGCCAATTGTCTAAGTAGCTTCGCCCATCGGTAGTCAGAGCAAAGTAAGTATATATATAGTTGAGAAAGTAGCGCAGTCTTCCCTCCCGAAGCTGGAAAAAAAGGGTCGTGGGCGTTCCCAACCCTGACGTCACTCACGGGACAGAGGTGACGTTGTCACTGACCTTTCCGCTTGTTATAGGATCTGCATTTGTGTGAGGAAACGTGAAAGTGCCTTGTGTTTCCTTTTTCTGTAGCTCTTGTGTGATAGTGGAGAATTTTTTCCAACAACACTAATATTTCAGGAAAATGCCGCGCAATTGTGCTGTTGTTTTGTGCCCGAACAACGCAAGAAATACAGTAGAACTGGCACGTATCCAAGCGAAAGTTTTCGGTTTAAAGTAGATAAAATGAGGATTTTGGTTTCTTGTGGTGTGAAATAAGATAATGTGACGATAAATTAAGGAGATAAATAATTATCAAAGCAAGACGGAGAATGTTCTGTAACTCGGTTATTGATAATAGCACGCATCCTAAGTGGGGTATAGGGGGCTTGACCCCCTCTCTCCAGGAAATTTTTCAGTTTACATTAGATAAAATTAGGCTTTCGGCTTCGTCAATAATATGATAATAATTTAAGGAAAGAAATAATTACCGAGAAAAGACTGAGAAGGTTCTATAACCCTGTTATTGTTACTAGCGCGTATCCAAGAGGGGATCAAGTGGCTCGAGTCCCATCAGATCATTTTTCAGTTTACACTACATAAAATTAGGTTTTTATCTTCTTGAATAATGTGACTATAATTTAAGAAGAGAAATACTTATGAAAGCAAGACGGAGAATTACCCTGTTGTTGATAATATTGAAAGTAATCTTTACTTGAGATTTCAGTGTTGTTGCAGTGAACTTGAGCACTATGTAGAGACTTGTCAGTATTTGGAAGCTGTACAACAAAGGTAGCTCCACACGTAGGGCGATTCGTTGTAATTTTTAATCTCTGGAAGACGCGAGAGGGAATGTTCTTGAATAAGAGGAGTCGAACTACTGGCAATATCTATGAATCTTTTATCTGCGGAACATTCTAGAATATAATGAGGATATAAATATGCGTTAATTAGAACCATTCCTAAATAGATATTCTTTGACCGGAGCTTGGATCCAATGAGAAAAATGGCGTTGTCTCCGACTTCATTTCCTTTTAAGCGTTCAATTCAAGGACTTGTTCATGATTTATTTGATCGTGTACAAGGCGCTTTACTTCAGTCTCCAATACGAAATCATAAAAACTTCTGGTGACTTGATTTCAAAAAACGTATCCGAGATAACGATTGGCGTTCCCAGGATTTTCGGAAGGGAGATTGGTTACGTTGGTCAGTCCTCATTTTGCCATCTTTTCCTTTCTTTGACGTTCAAATGGGGCTATGACCCACCAACCCTCCCTTGGGCACATCACTGGAGATAAATAAGTAAGCATTTAACCATATTGGGAGACGAAACATTAGACGTGTTGGCGACGGAAGGGTTTTCACTGTGCATTAATTGTTTCGCGATCCAGCTGTATTCTAGAAGACTTCCTTTGTTTCGTGCCGATGTGTGAGAAGACTGCGGAAGCTGTGACAGACAATTTTGAACACTTGCGAGTGCTTAGGCCTGAATATGAATAATTTGGCGGGTTTCTGCTTTTATAAGAGCTTCAAACATGGGAGGACAAGACACATTAGTAGTGTTCAGGCTCGAATCAGAGAGAAATATTCGAGAACTGTCTGTGTCCAGTTCGCAGCCCACAGTTTGAATCTCGCGTTGTCGAGTGGATTGTCCATCTCGTGTATGTGTAAGCTTCGTAAAAGCACTTCTGGTACACAGATAGTTTGATCCTGATCAGAAGAAATTGGCAAACATACATACTGAGATGGTTCCTGCACGCAAAGTTATAGCATGGAAACAGAGGAGTCGAGTGGTAAAAAATGTCCCGATTTCCCGTTCTGATTAAAATGAAATCCTTAAAACAGTGGTGACGATTTAGGGGATAGTTGCTCCCCATTTTCTTGCCTCCAAACTATGTCCTCTTAATGCTTAGCCTTGTCTACCAAGAGAAAGTAAATTTTCCTTGCAACCCCCCCCCCCCAATTTTATAACCAAATTGCCACCACTGGCCTTAAACATAAAATACCCCTTAAAAATGGTGTTCACCCACCTTCCCGAAAGAAATTCCTGGATACCTGGCTGGGTATAAGCTATTTTTCGTTCCTAAAGGATCCGATTAAGTGCAAGATGTGGGTTTCAAAGTGAAGAGGTTAGATCCTGTTAACACCAAAACAGTGACAGTGTGCTCATCGCATTTTCTGGATGCCGATTATTATTACCTGTAGACCGCAGCTTAATAGAAACGCTGTACCATGTTTAAATTTGCGTGCTTGTGTGGTGAATTGTAGTAGTGTTAAACAGCCAAATGACATAATTGATCGGAGTGGACGTGCCAATAAACGTCAGAGTCGAAAGCGAACAGTGGAAAGACTTGAAGAGTTGTCTCCTCGCAAAAGAATTTGCATGGCACATAATTCAGAGACTTTGAGTACTGGAAATATACCCAATATACCCAATCTCCAACAAGATAAGTGTGTTGGAAACTCTGAAAAAGAAATTAAAATGTGCTGAAAAACAAATAAAGAAACTGCAGACACTACAGGATGAAAGTGCTAAAAAGCAACTTTTGGATTATAAAACATGAAGTTGTGATTTCTCGGCCCCAGTGATTTATCCAACAACTTCGCACTAACACCCCACACAATGTTTTAAAAAGGACAACTTTTTGGTCATTTTGGCTCTAAGTATAACTTTTCACCCCCATAAACACGAATTTACACCACTCAAATAGAGAATTCAGAACAAACCTCTGCTCCACCTCCGAGCCGACTTTCCCGCTTTTCATTACATGTAATTCTATTGATAGCTAATTTTCAGCGACACAGTTTACTAGATATAGTCTGCTCTATACATATACATTTACTTATACACACACGCCAGAACATTCATTCGATTTTTAAAACAAATTTATTTCCGAAAACACCGAAGAAGTGTGAATTCCTATGCCGTTGCTGGTGCTCGTCTTTGAGATGTCCCGTGGCTGACGTCATCCGTGGAGGTTTACGAATGGTTCCGAACTTTTCCGAACGCCAGACTGCACCTCCCTGAGTCAGAGTGCGTTTTTGTGTAAAAATATTGGCTATTAATAAGTGCGGCTTCTTATAGCTAATTCTTGTGTAATTTTTCTGCAGAATTGTTTGGTGAAGGTGATACGCAATAAGAGGAACCGGCACATTTTTATTATTTGAGTGCGCGTGTTTGTTTGATTGTTTATGTTTGTGTACTGTGGCCTGGACTGAAATTTGCGTTCTCGTGTAATATAATATAGGCAATGGAGCCAACATCACCTGAGTGCTATAAACAGGGGACGAGGAAACGTGTGTTAAAGGGCGGGGAAAGAAACATAATCTTAAATGTATATTCTTATTTTCGCTCACAAATAACAAACAATTCACCTACTTCCGTAAGAACTGCAGTAAAAATGACAGCTGATGCAACTGGTGTTAGCCCTTCCACAGTGTTTCAAATAAAAAAGGAATTTCTCGATAAGGAAGGCAAGTTAGACACCCCTAACAAGAAAAGACCAAGAGACCAGCGTAAAACACGGCTGGACAATTACGACAGTTTTGCTCGCGGAGCAATAAGAAGACATGTACACGCTTTTTTCAAAGAAAATAAACTGCCAACGCTGAATAAAATTCTCCATGTCCTAAAAAAAGACGACCAACTTCCGTCGATATCGAGAAGTACACTATATCGTCTCTTAAGACTGTATATCATGGAAAAGCCTTTTCCGAATTCGCCTTTCTTCTGCCGATAGAGCGCGCACAGCGTTTACACCACCAGATGTTTTGTCCAGGAGCGCTTCGCGAGGCCCTCAAGAACACGCCTCCTCCGGTACGCGGGCAGTTAGTGATTGACAGGTCGTAAAACCCTTGTCAATTCTTTCCTCAGACATGTCCTAGGTTTTGCTGTTCGGGTCGATTAGCATCTTCATTGCCAAAAGCTGATCTTACCATTTCGTGTCAAAGTCCAGACGATAATATAGAGTCCTGCAGCAACAATATGTGGCTTGTAACGTACATAATTGTGAGAGCTTCTCTTCAACGAATAAGGAGTCCCAGTATTCTACTATTTGACCTCCGGGGCGAGGTAGTTAGCACAGCGCGCTACGACAGCAGGGGTCCCGGGTTCGAATCACGAGTAAGACATGGATGTTTATGTTCTGAATGTGAATGTTAAAAAATATGGAACTGAGTAAATACTGATATATGAGAAAAGCAGATAAAATATGACATCGGACTGCCACGTAGTAAACCCAGGTTTCGATTCTCAGTGTGAATGATTTCAAGCGGAAAATTTTCCAACATTATCCTTGCATAAAACCGACTCTGTGAATGTATTTGATCTATTTTTATAAAACTTTCACTGATACGCAATATATGCGCTAATTTAATCAAACTTGCATATTTTAATTAATATTAGGTCTAAAGCAAAATATGGCCATTTAATACCATGTGGTCCAAAAAGATATTAATTGAGAAAATGGTCAACTTTTTATATTTATATAGCCTATATTTTTGTTGTTGTAACCCCTATGCAAGGGTAGTATTTTCCTTTATATGACTTCGTTTAAAAATTGCGGCCCTGTTTGACTTATGATTTGCGGCATTTTTAGCCTTTGTAGACAGTTGCTGTAATTATGATAATTCATCTAAGAAAAATGATAGCTTGGGTAAAAAACATTGTTTTCAGTACATTTCAAGCTACATTGTATGTTTCGTGTAATTTTTCAACATATTGATTTTGACCAAAATTCAAAGTTTAGGATATTTTTATTAGGGAAGTTATGTAATATCAGAGTATTTCGGCTGAATTACTGTTATAGCTCTTTGATCGTTTCTTGATTCTCTTTTTCAAAATTTTGAGCCCAGATGTCTCCGATCGGGGAGCTAAAAAAATTGATATTTACAGCGTAAAGATTACTCTATGACTGGTACCTGTGAAACAAAAAAATCCAGATTGATATTTCATGGATAACAAACCTACAACAGGGGAGAGATTGGTCAAAAACAGGCATTTTACATTATTATTTACAAAGAAATGGTTGCTTTTTAATAATCATGTAATTAGAGTTATTGTGTTTATTAATTACATCCTGCGAATGGCGTAATTTGTCCGATAGTACTGTTACGAATTAAATTTTCCTTTTTCTTTATCCCATTAGTTATGAAGAACTTCATCCCGGCTCGACAAATGTCACAAGGTCTTCAAACTAGAAAATAGACTGCTTTATGCCAAATTTAAGTCAGATTACGTGTCAGTAAGCAGTTTTTTTACCTGTCTAGACCCATACTTCAACTGCGACATTTGTCCGAACGGGAAGTTTACCGATTCTGGCCTATGTTAACTTATTCTTTATAGAATTACAACAAAATTGGTTGCTTTGTTATTTTATTGTAATTTTGAAAAATCCAATTATGTATAAAAAGATGTTTTGTTACTATAATTAACTACTTGTATTTGAAAGAAATTGGTAAAGCCACCCACCTGCATTATGCAATGTGTTTTGATGGTGTATTGGTGGGTGGGTGGTGGTGGCTCTTTGCATATTCACAGTCTCGCTTATTTATAGACGCGATGCAAATCGTCTCTATGCTCCCACGTAGTTATATAGTAGAGTCTTTTGTACGTAGATGCAGCCCATGCAGTGGGAGAATCCACTTTCCTCACCCTCTCCTCCGGGAATCGAACGGCAGTCAACCTCTCCTATCGACTGTCTTTATCCTCCCAAAAATAATTTCCGAAATAAATTATGACCGATTTTGAATCAGGTGCAACACAAACAACATTGGAGATATTGAATCGGTAGAGAAAACCCGATTTGTAGGTTGTAAACTTATATTGGCTCCCGAGCGTTCGTGTATATAAACACAACCCCCACCCCCCACCCCCAAATTTTTATAATTCTCGGCATTGAATTAATGATGGAGGTTAGTATATTGAATCTTTAACCCGAAATTCATTATAAAATTTTAAAATGAATTCTTAATGATTTATTGATTTGGTGTTTTAAGTCCACTTTATGCACAGTAAGGCTAATCGGGACTGGGCCAGGCATGGAACCCGGGATCCCTTGATTACAAGGCGACGACGCTACCACTGCGCCATCGAGGATGCTCAATTTTTAATGGGGATGTAATTCAAATTATTAATATTACAAAAGCCTCCCCGCTATTTATTCCATCCTGTTTAATGATTACGAAAGATTGTTGTTTCAATTTAGCATGTAGAAGGATTCGAACAGGTGTACCAGCCAGATTAAATCGGCGTTATCTTCCAACGTTTTGAGCACATACATAGCAACATCATCTCATCCCTGAAGATGAGAGCAATGTATACGATGGAAGCTAACGTCGATTGACGTCGCCAGGAAAGCTACAACTCCTATGTAGAAGGGTGGAAATACAAACGAGTTGGATGAGATAAATGAGGAAATTAATGAATGATAAGTCTGATGAGATGGAGGACAAAATATATATATATATATATATATATATATATATATATATATATATATATATATACACATAAGAAGATAAAGTGCCTACTGGCAAGAGCTAAATATAATAAGATATTAGATGGAAAATACAAAAATTGATTTAGTAATAATTAGAGGTTATTGTAAGCGTAAAACATTGATGAATGAAAAATATGTTTTGATATGTTTAATAAGTTATGATTAGGGTGCGGATTTATAGGCAATTTTTTCTATCTATCTATCCATCTATCAATCAATCAATCATATGTTTTGTCACTGCTTTTTACCTACTAACTATTCATACTGTGCTTCAAAAGCTGCTTACTTTTAGGGATATTTGATATCGAAGTAACAAGCGACAAGCGACACGTGTCTCTTGGCAACTGGCTCTCAGTAATAAACGCAATCAACCATTCAGCTTGTGTTGTCTGTTGCTTGTGTGTCCCTAGGACTGAGTTATTTTTCATACCATCCATCTTATCGCCCTTGTCTGTTGTTCGCGCATGCACAGTGAATATTTTGCTTTAGACGGCGTGAAATATCCATGTCGCTTGATTGAACGCAGGTTTGTGTGACATGTTATCCTACAGCTGTGTGAAACGTGACAGGAACTGTTAATTTAAAGGAATGCCTTTCTCATTGTACATTGCATGAAATGAAACTGTGTATTTTCAGAATGTTGAAATTACTAAAGGACAGGGGTTCGAGGCTGAGAGCTTGAGTATAAATTCCACGTAAGTAGGGGTAGTTAAAGTGTTTGTTTAATCGGGTTGGCCTGGATCTCAGGATACCAAGAATATAATGTTGAGGATTGTCTGCACTGCCCTAAGTCCTAGCTTGGCTACCTTAGTAATATTAGACGAACATTGATTGGATTGTTCTCTAGACGAACCAGTATCTTTTTATCTTCGTATATTAAAAACAATAACTACTATATTCAAGGTCTGGTGTTCAAATTTCCTGCCGATCGGAAGTATTCTGGTGGGAAATAAATATTTACAGTCTAACTTATAAACAGTGGGTGGATTTTCTTTACACCTACCATGAGATGGGTTGATACCCCGACTACTGGAGAGGGATAGAGGAGTTTCTAGGAACGCAAACCATTTCCGAAAATAAAATGGTCGCTACGCTGCGCCGCTGTTATTGTTGTTAGTTTTATGACAGTTCTGCCATTCGCCAGCTTTACTGATCTTCAAATTTAACAAGTATTATTTATATATTTTATTCAATTTCTGTTATTTAGCGTCATTTTTTAGCCAACTTTCGCTAATCGTGATGATGATGATGAAGGGACGCCACCAAGGTCTAGTATATTATTGTTGTTTTATTTAATGAGTTTTAATTGTTTCATAATTTCACAATTTGTAATATGTAAATATCATAAACCATTGCATAAGAAGAAAGTATCGAAAGACACGCATAAAATGTCGGTTCTTAGTAGTGCGGGGGAAAGGGAGGCACCAAACGACAATCCTGCCCAGCGACTGATCTATGGGGCTGGTTTCAACTCGTGAACCTCGTAGAACGGAATTCGCCTGATTATGTGAAATGACGGCGCACAGGTTCACAGTTGACACTTACGATTCATCTTTATGATTGTAATTTCGATTATGATAATCTGTAAATAATGAAGTAGATAAATAACGTTCAGGTATGTTTAAAGTAGTCGAGACCCAGAGTATGAAATACTAATGAAAAAAATGAAACCTGCAGAAATGAGGTAACGGCGAGGAAGAAGAAAGATCATCCGTGTTAGATGTAGTGAAACAGCAGTATTTGTTGGTGTTTACCATAAATGTGGAAGAACTGCGCAATTAACATAAAATTTCTTGCCCGAGGGTCATTCCACGTCAAATCATCCAGGCCATGTCACCCACCATCTCCGATTTTGATGAAATTCGATATACATATAGAACTTTTCATGCTGATTACAAAAATGACAACTTTTTTGAGATTGGTCAAGGGGTTCAGAAATTACGCGTTTTTAAAAATCTCCCTGTACGCCACATGCGGCTCCACTTTGAATGACATGCATTAGGCTATAAATTATAGTATCTTCTCTCAGGTTTGCCGTAGAAACTTCAAGTTTGATTTCTTTTGCTCAGGATAGTGTAAGCTTTCATTTAAATAAGGTTTCTGATCAGTGTATCAATAATCATGTATTTTATGTATAGTTTCATGTATTTTTTTAGAAAAATAAATGACTAACTTCAAGAGCGAATTTCGTGCAGTGCCCCCCCTTCAATTTCAGCCAAATTTTATATACAGGTAGCTGAGAGTGGGTACTAATGCTTCATGGAAAAATTGGGATGGGCGGTTCAGAGACAGGGTGATAAAAAAATCATTTGCATTAAAAGTTAATCTTATTAAAAATACGTATGTATTCAGCACAAAGTCTGAAGTACAATATGTTTTGAGGTATAATATTCAAAATTTCTGTTCACTATGTGTGAAGGCAAGCATAGGCGTAACCTGGTGGGGGCAAAGGGAATCATTTTCCCTATCCAAAATTTATAGATTAATTAAAACGTACAAATAATAATTGCAGTGGAACCCCGATTTCAAGTTCCTCGATTTTACATTTCCCTGCATTTTACATTCAATATTGGTGGTCCCAACATAGCAAATTTTCCTCGGTTTTACATTTTCTCGCATTCTAAGTTTTTTCAGCTTGGTCCCCTCAACAACGTAAAATCGAAGTTCCACTCTATCTAAGTTAGTTTCAACTGTCTTCAATTTTTTAAAAATATTATAATCATAGTCATTAGCATTCCCAAGCTTAGCAAATTTTCTTCGGGAACATTCTTCTTTTTGTGCATTTTATCTCAATATGGAATTTTTTTTATACTCTTCACGGAGATACGTAATATGAAGTAAGAATTAATAATACACATTTGTCCTGATTGAAGTTTTTCCAAATGGAGCTTTTCTTGCCACATACCAGAGAAAATCTCCTTGTGATGGGGTGGTTGGAACACTTAGAAGACTTGTATAGACATCAACAGTATCAAGTAACAAGTTCAGCAATGAAGTACCAATTCCATAGAAATAGTATTAGAGGCATAAATTTCTTATTAATCACGTAAGGTGAAATGATAACAACCTGCAGTACAATGTGTCAGCGATTGCAAAGTACTATACAACAGCACCAGGAAGATTAAGTATGCACTGTTTTGAACTTAGGCTACAGGTTATTTACAGTGTTCGGTAAGTTACTTTTTACAAGTAACCGAGTTTCAGTTACTCATTTAAAAAGTAACTCTGTTACAGTTACTGGTACTTTGAAAGTAACTGAGTTACTTTACAGTTAGTGTAAAAGAAACTTACAGTTAATGATCATTGATTTGTGTAAAAGTTACAAATTGTGTTTCTAGTACATAATCCGTATGTCTTCATAAACCTACATTACTACTGCAAATAAATGATGAAACACAGAATCAACTTTGCTTGAACGATTTTAATTAAGAAATCATTTGAATGCTGACCACGGTATTTTGAATATGGTGTCATTGATTCCACTTGCACCTATTTCTTTCTCCCCCATTCCAAGTTCAACAAGATCCAAAGATTCACACCTTCGACAATGACTTTTTCCTAGCTCGACAGTCCACGTAAAACACTGAAGTTTTCCATACAAGTAGATATGAATTGAAGTAAAGCGTGGATGAAGTTAGCATGCAACAAAGCATAGCTTCCTTGGCAGGCCAGCAATTCCAAGAAAATCCTTTTACGTAGCATCCAGAGAAAGTACAGGTATATTTTTTTTACAGTTGGGAACAGAAAATGTGAACGGCACAATTTATAGTGCATGGAATTTTGGCAATGCATAGAATACAATCGAGTAAGTATTTTTCGGTACTATCTTCTTGGGCGTAACTTGGGAACTTGGGAACTATCTTTGGTTGAGAGAATCAAAGTTTTCAGTCCCATAAAAATAGTGTCAAACATTATTTGCTAAATACATTTGAAAAATCACAATAATTACTCTTTTTTTGTTTGTTCCTAAAGTGCCAGGAGGTTCACAAAATATATTTAACTTGTAGGTTTTAATTAATCTATAAATTTTGTATAGGGAAAATGATTCCCTTTGCCCCCACCAGGTTACGCCTATGCTTATCTTCACACATAGTGAACAGAAATTTTGAATATTATACCTCAAAACATATTGTACTTCAGACTTTGTGCTGATACATAAGCATTTATAATAAGATTAACTTTTAATGCAAATGATTTTTTTATCACCCTGTCTCTGAACCGCCCATCCCAATTTTTCCATGAAGCATTAGTACCCACTCTCAGCTACCTGTATATAAAATTTGGCTGAAATTGAAGGGGAGGCACTGCACGAAATTCGCTCTTGAAGTTAGTCATTTATTTTTCTAAAAAAATACATGAAACTATACATAAAATACATGATTATTGATACACTGATCAGAAACCTTATTTAAATGAAAGCTTACACTATCCTGAGCAAAAGAAATCAAACTTGAAGTTTCTACGGCAAACCTGAGAGAAGATACTATAATTTATAGCCTAATGCGTGTCATTCAAAGTGGAGCCGCATGTGGCGTACAGGGAGATTTTTAAAAACGCGTAATTTCTGAACCCCTTGACCAATCTCAAAAAAGTTGTCATTTTTGTAATCAGCATGAAAAGTTCTATAAGTATACCGAATTTCATCAAAATCGGAGATGGTGGGTGACATTTTTACAAAATTCTGGATGATTTGACATGGAATGACCCCCGATCATTTAGCCATACCATAGAGGTGTACCATTAAAATTCCTTTGAATTATTATTACTTTTCAAACAATGTATTTATATTTATTTATTTCGTCTTCTTTTACATGGCGAAGTTAGGGCTGTGGAGCCTTTTCTTCCACTTGACCATGTTTACAAAAAAAATGAATGTGAAATAATTAAAATATTGAAAGAGAAAGAAAGAAAAAAAATATAAAATCAAAAGCTGCTTACTTTTAGGGATATTTGTTATCGAAGCAACACGCGACAAGCGACACGTGTCTCTTGGTAACTGGCTCTCAGTAATAAATGCAATCAACCATTCAGCTTGTGTTGTCTGTTGCTTGTGTGTCCCTAGGACTGAGTTCTTTTCCATACCGTCCATCGTGTCGCCCTGGCCTGTTGTTCGCGCATGCACAGTGAATATTTTGCTTCAGACGGCGTGAAATATCCGTGTCGCTTGAGGATTTCACCAATTGAACGCAGGCTTGTGTGACATGTTATCCTACAGCTGTGTGAAACGTAGCTGTTGACTGGATTGTTGTCTAGACGTATGTGTCCCTTGTCACTTCGGTCTGCAGCTACATTGAGAAACGTTGCTGTTGACTGGCTCGTTCCCAAGCGACACGGAACATTCACATCAAGCAACAAGAGCCTATTCAGTTTAAAGCAAAACATGCACGAACAACAAACAGAGTCGACATGATACACGATATTGAGAGAAAGTCCCAGTCCGAGCGACATGCGACACGAGAAGCTTATTTCAGTCATGAACAAGCTATGAAGATGAAATTGAATTCATTGTCACTCGCCCTCTTAGGGAGAACTCACACCGAAGCGACACGCAACATATGTCGCTTGGGAACGAGCCAATCAGCAGCAACGTTTCACACCGTAGCGACATGGCAGGCCGCACATGCCTACGCTCGATTGGCGAAATTCTCAAGCGACACGTGTCGCCGGTCACTTGTCGTTCCGGTGTGTTTTCTCCCTCCATCACGATTAATGTATTCACATAATATCCAAAGTAAAATATTAATGAAACTAGAATTAAAAAAATTGCAAGATGTAGGTTCCATTATTATAACATAACATTATATATAGTATAATTGAATGTGCAGTGAATTATTTTTAAAATTTAAATATCTACCTTCAGCATAGTTGTCTTACCTCTTTATGAAATATATCGGTGTTCTCTAAATGTGAATGTATTGCCCAAGCGTGTTCTTTGTATAGACACAAATTGTATTTTTAAAATGCGTTGAAGTTAATGTGACTATAATTGAAATTATATTCAGAGATCGAGACGAAAACGAGAGAGCGTTTACATAACCCGGGACAAGAACAAGATTTACAGTTTGAAAGAGGACCAGACTGACTGTCTGACTTCCTCTCGCTGTAATTTCTGTAGGGCCTCCCAAGGCATGTATCTAGAAATACACCGAACCAAGTGTGTCAGGAAAAATAATAATATGATGTTTAAGTTAAAATTATATTATTATCACATAAATAGGTAAAAAGATCGAATAACAGCACGTATTCATTATCTAGCTTACCTAAGATCGGCATAATTTGCATAAAAACAAGTGCCGTGGCAAAGAAATTCATTTCAAATTGATGAGGAATTGAATATTTATTGAATAAAAGAGAATGTTAGAGATCCGGTTAGCGAAAAGTAAAGTTCCTGATTAATATTTTATGCATATTGTTATAAATAGTAGCGTGCAAGCATAAATCTTTGGTACTGTCCTAATCCTTCTAAGCCCCCTAATTCCAATCTTTATTCCAATAAGTTCAAAGAGTGGGCCTCCTCGATGGCGCAGTGGTATCGTCGTTGCCTTGTAATCAAGGGGTCCTGGGTTGGATACCCGGTGGAGGCAAGTAGTGGTTTGGATCTCACCTTAAACTGTAAGTCCAGTCCCGATTAGACTTTCTGTGCAAAAGGTAGACTTAAAAACAACAAATCAATCAATCAGTTCAAAGAAATTTATAACCATCGATTATGTAATAAATGCTACACAAGTATATTTTCATTATTTAATTTTTGCACTTGGTAAGTCTTTCTTGGGGAGGGCTCCGGACCCCTCCCCAAATAAGTCCTTGAGTTTCCATGGAATTAGTAGTAATTATCTCGACTTGTATTCAAGGTGTCTCACGTTCGATCCCCGGTAGAACTACACAGTGGTCTGGATCCCACTTTATCCTGTAGGCCCAGTCCCGATTACCCTATTTGAGAATGTAATTGACTTAAAACAAATTTAATTTTGCTATAATTTATGTAAGATTCAATTGGGACAGTCTCTGTATTAATGTATTTATTCTTTTGGAAAATAGTAATAAGACAAATGAAAACACAATGAAAAAACAGCCGGGTGACGGAAGTCAACTTTGGATTTTCCGAAATGGTCGTAGCACGGTCAAAAGCCGCCCCCAAGGGAAAAGACAATGCCAAGGGTAGAAGAAGAAGTAATCCAAGCCACGCCCACAGTAGTAAAACCTGGTCAGTCATCTATCGGCAGACGGCTGAACTTGTAGGATTTGAAAATAACCTCGCCAGCCGATGGCCAGCCTCGCCACGGCTCGAATAAAGCCATTCTCAAAGCTGTTTGAAAATGCATATCAATGTTTGCAATGGCGTATTGTCACAATGGGCCTCTCAATTTGAAAAACAAAAAAATCAGTTTACTCAGGAAGGGTGCAAGAAAGCCTTGCAAGGTTTAATTTTTACAGTAACTTAGAATCGGGCTCTATACGCCGATCCAAAAACTGAGATATTTGACAGCTAATATCTATTAAAATATGGAAGTGATAAAAAAAATTTCGATAATCACTGTTAAGATTCATCCTTTCTGATCAATTCACCACAAAGCTCATTCAAATGCCTCAAATAGTTTTCGAGTAAAAGTGTTCTGAATGAAGGTCTGTTTTTCCGCTGCCCATGATATGGCCTCTTAAGAGTCCATAATGTTGAGGCAAGAAAATAAAAAATGGGGAGCAACTATCCCTTATTAATTCGTCGCCACTGTAAGGCTGTCATTTTAATCAGAACGTGATATCGGAACATTTTTTTCCCATCGACTCCTCTGTTTCCATGCATTAACATTGTGTGCCGGAACCATCTCAGTATGTGTGTTTGTCCATTTCTTCTCACCAGGCATAAAAACATCCATGGTGTCTTTTAGTGTTTTTACACATGGACGGGATGGACAATCCACTCGACAACGCGAGATTCAAATTGTGGGCTGCGAACTGGAGGCAGACAGCTCTCGAATATTTCTCTCTGATTCAAGCCTGAACACCACTAACGTGTCTTGTCCTTCCATGTTCGCAGCTCTTATAAAAGCCGAAACCCACCAAATTGTTCAGATTCAGGCCTTAGAACTCACAAGTGTTCAAAAATGCCTGTCAGAGCTTTCGCTGTCTTGTCATATATCGGCACGAAACAAAGGAAGTCTTGAATACAGATGGATTACGAAACAATTAATGCACAGTGAAAACCCTTCCGTTCCCAACACATCTAATGTTTCGTCTCCCAGTGTGATCAAATGCTTACTCATTTATCTCCAGTGACGTGCCCAAGGGAGGGTTGGTGAGGCCATAACCCCATTTGACCCAGTACATAGCGTAAGTTTTGTTAATTTTGTTCCTCTTGAACAAAGACAGGAAAAAAATAGCAAAATCAGGACTGACCACCAAAAATAGTATGCGTAACCCCTCTCTCTTCCGAAAATCCTGGGCACGCCTCTCTTTATCTCGGACACATTTCTTAAAATCAACTCACCAGACGTTTTTATCCGCATTGGAGAGTGAAGTAAGATGCGTTCTTCCTGCAGGTTTGGATATGATCCTTTAGGTTGCTGTCGTCTGCCTGCCTTCACACCTAACCTTAACAATGCCTTAATTTTCCATCCTTGTGACTTGGATTTTCAAGACTTAGGAAGGTTTCAGACCGAAGGGACACGCGATACATGTCGATTGAAATGGGCCAATCAACAGCAACGTTTCACACCGTAGCGACACAAAAGGCCGCACAAACCTAATCTTCAGGCGACACGGTGTGAAATCTCCCTTATTAGGCCACTGTCATTGTCACCTCGAAGTAGTAGCTCTTGTTGACCACAGAAAAATTTCTCCTCAACCGGTGAGAATGCTCCTCAGTTTTATTCTCTCTCCTATATTTTCTGTGCTTGTTCACTATACAGGCAACACCTTACGATTTGATATACACAGGACATGTACTACGTAGACATTTTAACGAATCTTCTCGACATTCATAAAATTTTCGGCTGTCCCTTTATGGTAGTTAAATGTTTGAATGTGTTTCGAACCCAGTAGGCTTAAACAAAAGTATTTTTTATACCATGAAATTCTCGGACTGCATATACGAAATTTAGTCCTGGCAAAACTAAATCATCACTCAAAACTTTGCTTTTCAGTTGATCTATGCCGCTTATTTCTGTTTTAATAAACCACTCCAATACCCGGTACTGCTGAAATATTCACTTTAGAGAGAGAGAGAGGAGGGGGGGGGGGCTTGATATCTTCGGCTCACGAACCGAACTAGCACTACACTGAGGCCCCGGAAGTTCTGCAGTCGTCAATGTCTTCATTGTCGAATCACTATATGTTATAAAGCAACCAGATGACGCTGACTGATCTGATCACCAATCGACTGTATAAATTGTCACAGTTACCTTTGAAATCTCATTAACAGATTCTTTGTACAGATCAACCGAAAACTTAAATCCGCGTATTTATATCCTCATTATATTCTAGAACGTTCCGCAGATAAAACAATTTGTTAATATTGCCAGTAGTTGACTCCTTCTCTCATTCAAGAACGTACCCCTCTCCCCCCTTCCAGAGATTAGAAATTACAAGGAATCGCCCTACGTGTGGCGCTACCTTTGCTGGGCAGCTTCCAAATGCTGACAAGTCTCTACATAGTGCTCAAGTGCGCTGCGACAACACCGAAAGTGCAATAAAAGTTTACGTTGAATATTATGAACAATAGGGTTATAGAACATTTTCGTCTTGCCTCGATAATTGTCTATCTCCTTAAATCATCGTCACATTATTCAAAAAGCCAAAAACCTAATTTTATCTAATGTAAAATAAAAATTTTCCTCGGGGGGGGGGGGGGCTCGAGCCACCTCAACCCCACCTTGGATACGTGCTATTAACAATAACAGGGTTATAGAACATTCTCCGTCTTGTCTCGATAATTATTTCTCCCAAATTATCATCACATTATTCAAGAAGCCAAAATCCTAATTTTATCTAGTGTAAACAGAAAACATTCCTGAAGTTGGGCTCGAGTCTCCTGATTCCCACCTTGGATACATGCTATTGACAATAATAAGGTTATAGAACACTCTCCGTCTTGTCTCGATAATTATTTCTCTCAGATTTATAAATTTATTATCTTCACATTATTCAAGACTTCAAAAATCTAATTTTATCTAGTGTAAATTGAAAAAATTCCTGAGGGGGGGGGGGGCTCGAGCAACCTCATCCCCACCTTGGATACGTGCTATTAACCATAACAGGGGTATAAAACATGGTCCGTCTTGCCTCGATAATTATTTCTCTCCTTACATTATTTTCACATTATTCAAGAAGCCAAAAACCTAATTTTATCTAACGTAAACTGAAAAAATTTCCTGGGGAGAGGGTCGAGCGCCCCGTGCCCCATCTTGGATACGTGCTATTATCAATAACAGTGTTACGGAACATTCTCCGTCTTACCTCGATAATTATTTCTCTCCTTAAATTATTGTCACAATATTTTATTTCACACCACAAAAAACCAAAAACCTCATTTTATCTAGTGTAAACCTAAAACTTTCGGGGGGGCTCGAGCCCCCTAAGCCCCCCTCTGGATACGTGCCTGTACTCCCCCATTAAAAAAATACATTTCCTTCCAAATATATGCATTTCCTTTTTATATTTGAATCCAGAAATTGAAGTCACTATAAGCCCCCTGCCCCCCCCCCCCCAAGAAAAAATCAGAAAACTGTTCGGATTGAATGGAAATATTGCCGGCCAAACCTTCTTCACTTTAATTCGTTTTTTTTCTCGAGGGCCTCTTCGATTCCGTAGTGGTAAACAAAGACCCCCCGAGTTCGATACCCCCAACGGCATATAGTTGTTCGGGTCTCACTTTAAATTATAGGTCCAGCACCGATTTGCCTACCAGTGCATAAAGCGGACTTAAACTTCTAACTTAGTTTTCCGCAGTGTAATATTTCCAGAATTGAGAAAAAATGTCAACGAAACAGTCAAGTGTACGCCCAGTTACGTTGTTTAGAAACAGGCAGGGAGAAGAATTAATGCAAAATAGATAAATTTCTGCGAAATTCTTAAAATGTGCCGAAAACTAAAACATTTTATGGGGCACGTTTAATTTTAAAATTATATTTGTTAAATAGTTTATAAAAACTCTCTTAATAATAATATAGCTACATGGTGTATTAACGAAAACTAAAACTAAAGTGGACATTAGTGCCAAAGTCGTAAAATTCATGATTATCCTTTTCAAGATATAATTGTAGCATTAGAACAACACCCTTCATATGATAACACATAACAAAGATTTTTCTTTATTTGCTTATAATTACAGACGGATTTGAATCTCAATTTGGAATGCTTCTTTATCTATCTACCTCAGAAATAACAATAATTACTGCAACGGAATCCGTGCAATTATATGTTCACAAGTCACTTTCACTCGACAAGCAGAAATTCCTGCGGCAGAAACATGACAGTCTTCTCCAGCACCCTGTCTTGACCTTATAGAACTCCATCTCCTTCTCAAGGATTCTAAAATCCAACTTCAGGTCTTCAATCAGATTCTTTTTCGTTTCCTTAATTGACAGGCAATGGCTTTTCATGAACCGCACAGCATGTTCGTGATCGAGTCGCTTGGGTTGTTCAAAATAATATTTGAGTCTGTTTTCGGAAGCCATCTGTTCGTCCGAAAGCTTTCGTTTAAGGCTTGCTTCCAAATCCTGGATCTTTTTGTCAAATCTAGATAGCGCACTTGTAGAAAACAGTTTTTTCTGCAGTGAGGACTTCTGGGAGTCCACGAACTGACTAATTTCTTCCTCAGCACGCTTCCATTCACTGTTATAAACTATGGATATGGGACTATCTTCGCTCTTTTCAGCTTCTTTGTCGCCGTTTGCCTTTCTCTTCTTCTGGTTTTCGGTATGGACAACTATCATTTGCCCTCTCTTCCCTGCGAAAGTTAAAATCTCAGGTGCCGGGGGGGTTCGCTCTTCTCGTGGTGGACTTCCCACGGAGCCCCGCCGACACTGAATGCAGTAGTAACAAGGCATAAGCGGCTTCTCCTTTTTCTTCCCAACCATCTCGTAGAAACTTCTCTCTTCCAGAATCCTCCTGAACTCTCGTTCTATGTGGTTCATTAGATTCCTCCTGAACAGTTTTACAGTCTTGCATTGGAACGTAGCGAATTTCAATGTGTAATGTGCTCTGTTGTTTTTTTTGGAGAGCAGGAAGTATTGCAGCTCTTCCTCCTGTTTCGATTGAAGCTCCTCGCACCTCCATACTAATGCTGCTTCCAAGCTGGCAACCTCCTTCTGGAAGACGGTTAACGCGCTTTTCTTCAAAAATTTCCCTTTCAAGCTCTTCATTGAAGTGGATTTTTTTGCTTGAACAGCGCAGTTCACCATCACCATCGTGTCCTCCCACTCAGCACTAACGTAAGTCCTGATGAACTTTTCGCCCCGCCGAGAGCGCGAATCTTCATCTGCAAGCTGCGAGGGCGTTGTTTTCTCTACTTGAACCTTAATTCCATCAAAGCGATCCATTTTAGTAGTTTCGTGTTGCGTTGCATCGTCCCCCGAATCTTGAGTGTCTGTGGGCGAGATCGCATCAACTGCCAGAGCGCCTTCACGATTCGTGGTCGATTCCTCACGATCTTCTGCCATTTGACGTGTCCTGGCCTCATAAATCCTCTCATGATGTCGTTTATCCTTTCCAGCGACCTGCACGCCGTTGGAAGAAATTCTACTGTAGTCGTCGCCTCTTCTGTAGACGTTCCTAGCAGCGCTTCCTTCCTTCGATGTGCTGGCTTCTCCATGTGCTTTCGCATCGGCAGACAGAGCGTCTTCATTATTCGTGGTCGATTCCTTACGATCTTCTGGCAGTTGACGTGTAGTGGCCTCATAAATCCTCTCATGATGTTTTTCCTTTCCAGCGACCTGCACGCCGTTGGAAGAAATTCTACTGTAGTCGTCGCCTCTTCTGTAGACGTTCCTAGCAGCGCTTCCTTCCTTCGATGTGCTGGCTTCTCCAGGTGCTTTCGCATCGGCAGACAGAGCGTCTTCATTATTCGTGGTCGATTCCTTACGATCTTCTGGCAGTTGACGTGTAGTGGCCTCATAAATCCTCTCATGATGTTTTTCCTTTCCAGCGACCTGCACGCCGTTGGAAGAAATTCTACTGTAGTCGTCGCCTCTTCTGTAGACGTTCCTAGCAGTGCTTCCTTCCTTCGATGTGCTGGCTTCTCCAGGTGGTTTCACATCGGCAGACAGAGCGTGTCCATGATTCGTGCGTGGACCTGCGCGGTCTTCCGTCAGCTGATGCGTCACGGCCTCGGCCATGTTTTCAAGTTCTCTTGCATTGTAAGGAAACTGTACGCCGTGGGACAAGAGTTCGCAGTAAATGTCACCGCTTTCGTGTACGTAGCTAGAAGAATACTCAGATGTCGGTTCCCTCTCGTCATAATTCGTGGGTCTTCTGCCACGGTCTTCTGCCAGCTGACAAGTCACGGCCTCGGCAATCTTGTCAAGTTCTTCCTTCTGAGGAATACTCGTTGCTTCCTGTATTGTTCTCCTCGCTTTCCCTTCAAAATATCTGTCGCAGCAAGCACAGGGTGCTGCACAATCTATAATATAGTTCATTTCCAGGGGTTTTATCGACAAATCACGGTTTAGTTTAAAATCTGTCTGCGGCAAGTGGCTGCGTGACCCTTTGACGCTCTCTTCTTTTCCAGTGCACTCATTCTGGTCGTCGGTGGCCTTTCTGAGCGACTGCGAAGTGCTCAGTGCCCTAGCAGCGATGCCATATCTACGCTCGTCATTTACAATGTATGCACCTGGCGATTCATTATCTTTCACCCTCCATGCAGGAAAAAGAGTGACGACCAGGGCTTCTCCTTCAGGCAAATCTATCTCTTGGCCACGTATCGGGTGCGAATGTGAGTTGGGGTCCCGATGCCTATCTTCTGCATTAACTAGTAGAATATCGTCTTCTGTTAAAGCAATGTTCGTTCTCTTCTTAATGTTTTCATTGTTCTCAATGGTAAGGAAGATTGGATCCTTGTTGGTTTTAATCGTCTCCGTAATCTTGACGTGCTCGTCTTGGGTGAGAACAGCAGCTTCCTTTTTGGTCTCCATATCACTCTTTATCACTGAACTTTCAACAATCTTGTGGAAACCATGAACCAGCACGTCGAAAGCTCTAACTCGTAGCGTTTCGTCAGTCATCTTATAAATTTCTCTAATGCTGACAGAAAAGATTACTCGAGGTTGGCCGTCCGTCTGAATTAAAGAAGCGTATCTCAGAACCGAAGATGATTGATAAGACAGGAGTCGATAGATGAAAGAAGAGCTGTAAAGACGATCCTGAAAAGTCCATACTGTGAAGAACTGGGTTGTTTGTATGCGATATGCATGATGCGAGTAACACTCGTCCAAATTTACAAATTTTCTTAAGTAGTTTTCTGCTTGACTAATATGTTTATGTACATCATAGCAAAGTCCCGCAAGCAGTTTTCTCCGAATTGGGGGATCAAATGCGCTTGTAGTCTGTCGACTGAGAATTTGCAGCCTGGTCCTGACGGACATCAAATCACGAAAGATCTGCGAAACAAGATCCATAGCGCTATCTACTCACTTTTGCACCGTTTTTTCTTCGTAGCGTTTATCGCACTTCTATGCCCAAAGACTTGTATTCGCAGGTCTAATTACCGGGCAACGTGTTCTCCTTTATATTCAGAGCCAACAATGCGCTTGATCGTTTATGTACTGTTGCTAATCCCATTTTAACTTTTGCTCTGATAGTAATTATTACTTTGCTTCCCTTACTTTTACAACTCACTCGTGTTGCTTTCCCGTTCACTCGATCTAATTGAACCCTTTCGCTGCTCCGTTAGGGAATGAGGAAACGACAAGCGCTACAGGAAGCGAAGAGGTGAAATACTTTTGTAGCCCCACCGCAGTTAAAGAGTGTGGAGGGATTGTAAATGCTCGTCTAGTTCTCGAAATATATACTACAGGGTGTCCCACGAACGGCGCAACTGGGAATTAAGAGTGGCGTTACTTGTAACCGAAACCTGTACATACATAAGTCATACACCAAATGTTAGCCCTGTCCAAGTAGTTATTTTTAAACATAGAAACAACAAACGGGGTGCAGTGTTGTTCTTGCAGTGTTGCCAAATGTAAGTGAAAGTGTAAATTTATTTTTCCACAACGCATGGAAAATTACATGTCTAACATTCGTACGTAAATTTGGACGTCAATTTCCACCTTGGGTAGGTGGACTATTTCGCCATCTATAGTTCAGAGAAGAAAACCGATCGTTCTCGCGTATAGCCAATCCTGAAATGCCTCGTAAAGGCGTACCGGTCCAAATGTGTGTTTTAAAAAAAAATATGAGGTACAGTGGCAACACTGTTGATGTTTGAAGGCAACAAAAGGTATGTTTAGTGATGGTCTATGACATGGAAATACTGGAAACAGGAAAAAAAGAAAGTGAAAATTATGGTGAAAATAGTGTTACTTACCTACTCCTGACAACCATGCGAAATAGTCCACCTACCCAAGGTGGAAATTGACGTCCAAATTTCCGTACGAATGTTTGACATGCAATTTTCCATGCTTTGTGGAAAAATAAATTTACACTTTCACTTACATTTGGCAACACTGCATGAACAACACTGCACCCCGTTTGTTGTTTCTATGTTTAAAAATATCTGCTTGGACAGGGCTAACATTGGGTGTATGACTTATATATGTACAGGTTTCGGTTACAAGTAACGCCACTCTTAATTCCCAGTTGCGCCGTTCGTGGGACACCCTGTATAAATTTGTGTGTGAATATGATGGTTGATGTTGTTTACTCTTCGCTTTTCTGCCACTTTTTTGGCTAATCGTGAAGATGAGTGATTAACTCAATGTACAGACACTCAGAAATAACATCCATGCTCAGGTCGGGGATCGAAGCCGGGCCTCCTGGGATCGTAGTGTGCTGTGATAAGCCTGGTAATTGCATATGTATTTACATATATTTAGGTATGTATGAGTGTATAAATAATTGTTTTGTGCATATCGACGAATTGCCGTTTTCACTGTGGTTTGTCTTTTGTGATGGGTGTCTCTTAAACTAACGTGTTCGCCCTGTAAAGCATATAGTGGTTCTGATCCCACTTTAAACTGCAGATACATTCACGGTTAGCCTTTGTGCATGAAGTGGACTTTAAAAAAATCAAGTTTAACAAGCAAGTGTGTATGTGAAACAAGAGCTAAATAAGCAAATAAAATATATCATTATTCACCGTCGCGAGAAATACGAGTAAAAAACGACACCAAGAATTAGCATTTTTTTTTTTTTTTTTTTTTTTTTTTTGTAATTTAGCGCGCCGTACTCTGTGGCGCAGCGATCAGCAAAGCGCGCTACGACACCAGAGTTCAAATCCCGGCCTGGGCGTGTTCTTTGGCAGTCTCCATTCAACAATTTTATCATATCATCACGTAACTTCATCTTCGCGATTAGCCAATAGTTGCAAAAAGCGACGCTAAATAACCAAAATCGAGTCGAACCCAGAGACGAGAGTCTACCACGCAACACGCTCGCCACTGATTAGGCGTACCCTCTGCCAACCCCCCCCCCCTCCCAGGGCAACGCGTTGAAGAGAACAAACATATTCGTATTCGTATATGCTGCCTCAACAGGTAGTCCACGTTCAGGCATGTATCTAGAATTTTTTTCGTCTCAATAATAATAATAATAGCAACAATAATGTAAATCTTTAAATTAATATAACTAAGTTGTAATTAAATTAAATACTAATTAAATATTTACATTTAATAATATTGGATTTTTATTATTACATGAATACGTAAAAAGATATAATATCATATATTTATTATCTAACTTGCGTGTACTGAAGATCTCCAAAATTTGTATAAAAGCAAGTAAATTAATGTCAAATAGATAATGAATTGAATATTTATCGAATAATAATCCAGTTGATCCAGTTAGATCCAGTTCACGAAAAATTCCTGATTAATATTTTGTGCATATATCAGAAGTAATAGAGTGCATAAATCTTTTTTGGTACTATGATCCAATATAATAATAATAGTAATATATATAATAATAACGTAGTACCTTCGAGTCCAGTATTATGCTGAAAGTACATTTTCATTATTTTATTTTAGTGCTTGGTGCCTTTCGAGGGGGGGGGGTGTTCGGAACCCTTCCCCCTAAATACGCCCTTGTCCAAATTCAATATGCCGCTAAGGTAGAGGTTCCAATCTCACTGACTTTACTTGTTCTTAGCCTTTTAGCATATATATATACTCTATGTGATCAAAAATATCCGGACACTCACTGGAATTAGGGCGTGAAGTTCGAAGCATCCTCCATCGGATGCACTGGCAATCAATACCATGTGGAGCCATCCTTGACCTTGATGACAGCCTCCACTCTCGCAGGCATACTGGCAATCAGGTGGCGAAAGGTATCTTGGGGAATGGCGGCCCATTCTTCGCGGAGTGCCGATATGAGAAGAGCAGTGGATGTTGGTCGGCATGGTCTGGTACCAAGTCGGCGTTCCAAAACATCCCAGAGATGTTCAATGGGATTCAAATCGGGGCTTTGCGCAGGCCTGGCCATAAGTGGGACGTTTTTCTCTTGAAACCACTGTCCCACACAGCCCACAGTGTGGACGGGCGCATCGTCATGTTGAAACACGCAATGAACATCTGTGACCTGTTCTTCGATGGTAGGCAGCATGAACATTTGTAAAATGTCAACGTAATGATGTGCCGAGGCAGTACCATTCAAATCAACGAGGGGACCAACCTCCTTCGAGGAAAAACATGCCCACACTGTCAACCCACCTCTGTTGGCACAACACAGGATGCTAAATGTTGTTCATGAGGCATTCGCCCCACTCACACACGATCATCTGATCGCCACATGGTATAAAGCAATTTGTTACTCCACATCACGGATTTCCACTGTTCTAACGACCAGTTGTGCCTCTCCTTGCACCATGCGTGACAGCGCTTCGCATTTCGTTGGGTAATGTGGGGCTTATGGGCAGCCACTCGTCTATGGTAACCGAGTCGTCGTACCTCACGTCGCAAGGTCATGCTGCTAGGATTACATCCTGCCCTGGTTTGGAATTCCTGTGTGATGGTGGCGATCGTTGATTGCCGGTTCTCTCGTACTACCCTATTCAACACTCGGCGGTCTCTGTCTGTCAACATGGGCGCTCGGCCAGAACGTTTTGCGGTTGTACACGTCCCATTATGTTTCCACTTTACTATCACATCGGTGAAAGTGGATTTCGAGATGTTTAGGAGGGTGGATATCTCGCGCACTGACTTGTTACTCCTGTGGCACCCAATCACTTCACCACGTTCGAAGTCTGTAAGTTCCTTCAACTGACCCATTCTGCTGTCTCGTGCACTATGCTGCCTGTAGTGGTCCCTTGCTTGCCTCACCTCACTGTAGATGGCTCCACAGAGTGGCTTACTATGCACAACACACATTTTGACTGGTGTCCGGATATTTTTGATCACATAGAGTATATATATATATATATATATATCACAGTTCGTTGCATGTAATTCTGGTAGCAAGATCCTTATATAAGTTCGCGTGCATTCAGAACTTCTTACAGGTTTTTAAAATTTGCTCACATGGGCCCTAGGCATTACAGTTGGAAGGAACTAGACGATCAAAAAATAGAACGCAAATCTCTCATGTATACACCGTACATATCCTCCGTGGATCTTCGGGCATCATCGGGGTACTTGCCTTGCATCGGTTGTTGTATGTTTCGATGGTCATCGATATATGCTTGTGTCAAGGTTATTAAAAGTCCAGGAATGGGTTCTATTGGGTTCCTTTGCAGGACCGGAACCTTTTTTTTTTTTAGCACAATTTAAATTCGGTCCAAGTTGCGTAATGTTTCTTTCAAAAAAGGTTCCTGGACCGTATTTAAATTGAGGCGGAGGAAAAGTTCCTGGACTGAATTGAAATATTTTACAGATAAAAAGGTTCTTTACGGTTCAGAACCTATTTACGCTTCGTGATTTTCTCTTCTGGACCGGAATTGAATTTATTTAAAATTTCTGGACCTATAACAACAGTGGTTTGTGTAAATAAAAGCCCTTGCTCGTAATGCAAAAAGACCACACTTAAGAATGTGTACAACTGTGAGGAAGAGTCGATAGTTTGCCACGTGGGACACCCAGGTGGTTCGATTCCCGAGATGGGTGATCTAAGGTCGGAATTTTTCCGGCCTTACACTGAGACGCGACAAAACACGGAAATATCCGGCAACAGTTTGTCTGCTTCTGTTGAAATCCAATGGTGTAACGCCCACTACATGGAAAAGCGCGGAACAGAAGCCGGAATTTCCGTGCCAGAAGTCTGCAGGTTATCTTAAGATCTGTCGCCCACCATGCGCGCAGACTACGTGGGTGCTCCGGGGCTCGAGCACTCACAAAAATAATCTTGTGGGTGCGCCGCACCCACAAGATTTTTAGTTTAGTTTGATAAAAACAAAATAAAATAAATATTTCTCACTTGCCATTATCAAAAAATAATAAGCAATTAAAACATTGAGATGGAAGTTAAAATTTCTAATGTCTAAAACATAATTGTTTCAAATGTGTTTGTGCAAAAGTAATCAAGCAACACATTCCCCCCTTCGTTGCCTGTCTCTGGCCAAGTCAAAGGCAGTCTCCACAATAACAATGGAAGTATATTGACATTACCAAAATTGCAAACAAATTCATAAGTGCAAATGACGTAAGAAGGAATGTGTTTTGTATTGAAAGTTAACATGTCATGATTATTATTAGTATTTGGTACATAAAGTTAGTCATTTTGTAGTTTCTGTTTACAACAAAATCCATGAATAGTTCTTTCTGCAATACAATTAAAATTATTTGCATTTATGAAGATTTTTTCATTTTAATATGTATGAATGTGGTATTTTCTTTTAGTAACGTGCTGATAATATCATTGCCTCTTGCAATCATTGTGCATGTAAGTTGTTTAAAGTATACAATACTTAATAATTACAGATCTAACCGCCATTGATATGCACCCACAGAAATTTTGGAAAGTCGGCGCCCTTGTCGCCCACTAAGAACTCGGAAGCTGGCCTGTTGAGTTTTGTTGCCGCGTTTGCGGCGTCTCAGTGGGCGTCAAGTTTTAAGCGGCTCTGCGGCTCACCCAGTCTCGAATCAGTGGGTACAGCGCATTTGGTTTAGCATGAGCTCTGGCATGCGCAAAGCGGGAAAGGTTTGTCGTCTGCAGAGGACGTCACGTGACTCATAGGAGCAGTGTTGCAATACGCGGAAGTTACAATTCTACTAGACAAAATCTGGCAAAGCTATATGCTGTTCACGCTGTCCTCCACGATCGTGAAATTCGTCAATTGCTCTACGAATATCACACTTGTCAAATTCGTCCACATCAGTTTGAAATTTCTTTCTTCCGCGTGGTTTGTTAGGCGTTACTAATCCCTTCCCAGTTACTTTGTAGCAATTATTTTCGTTTCAAAGTACTTACTGATATATCAGTAGCTGCGGAAACACGCTTTTGCACATGTTTCGCGTTCAACGCAAGACTACTGTCAGCTTCTTTCTTCATAAACTTATGAAAGTTACGATAATTTCTCTACTCTGACTATGAACCACTTTGCTTTCTCCAATATTCATTCCAGTTTTCCCCCCAGCTTCCGTTGAATAATAATAATAATAATAATAATAATAAATTCTTTATTTTCGTAGACCCATATCCATGGGTGTGGAAAACGTCATACAATACTAAATATTACAAAATGAGTAAGATTACAATAAAAAGAACAAAATGGAAACACAAAAATACAAATAAATCATATGGGTTAAACATAAACAGTTATAAGTGTCACATACTAAACTTGTAAAAGAGATAATCCAAAATATAGGAGACATACAATATCAAAAGAATTTAAATGCTTCAATTTACTAATCCAATTTAACTATTGAAATTAATTGAGATTATATAGAGGTATATCTGTTAAATACTGCTTAATTGATTTCAGTTTCTTGTGAGTGTCTGTAATTTCTTTGATGTATGTGGGAAGTTTGTTATGGTATTTTATTCCTGCAACATGAGGTGATTTGTCTGAGAGAACAAGTCTGTGTGCTTGCATGTGGAAGTTCTCATTTTGACGTGTGTTGTGCTGATGGATGGTCGAATTCTTATCTAATTTACGGTGTTTTAGTACATATTCAATTACTTTGTAAATATATAGGGAATATATGGTCATAATTTTATTTTCTCTAAATAATTCTCTACATGAGTTTCACCCTAAGCAACACAGGTCAACAATCACCTTACTCGTGGTAACACGATCTGCCTCCCCCTCCTCCCCCCGAGAGAAAGAGGAGGAGACGGAGGATGCATGCCTCTTTCGTCGAAGGGTTTAATCAATTCACCGTCAAAAAGAATCCTCTGTCATTCTTTTCCTTCAACTATCACCTTCTCAAACTGTCGGTTTTTTAATATATATATATATATATATATATATATATATATACATACAGTATATATATATATATATATATACAGTAAGTACCGAACACACCTAGCAATAAGCTCTGAAGTCAGATTATGGATATAGGTAATTGTTAAGGCAGTTAGCAACTCTGATCTCAGTAGAACTCTCGCACCGTCCCGCTGACGGCAGGCTTCTGCGGAGCTGAAGGCCAGATCTCAAGCTAAACCGAATGGCCTGTGCCTGGCCGCAACCCTGGTGGTAAAGGCGGCCGGTGCTGATCACATCACCTTCAAAATCTCTATCATATTATTGGGCGATGTGACATGGGAGTATTTTATCTCTTGTTGTTTTCTCTTTCGTGCTGCTGTTGGTGCTTTTTTGGTGAAGGTACGAGGTTTATATATGTGTGTGTGGTGTGCGTTCGTGTGTGTGTGTGTGTGTGTGTGTGTGTGTGTGTGTTTGTGTGTGTGTGTGTATATATATATATATATATATATACACAATATATACAGGGTTAGTCAAAAGTATCGGAACAGGCCAGTAATAACGAGACGCGTGGACGGAGGAAAATCACATGTTGCAAGTGGGTATTGGTGCGGAAACTGCATTCAATGGAGGTATGCCCATCATGGCAGCCATCTTGGATTCCGCCATATTGGATATCACGCAATATTTTCAAATGGAAAGGGGTATGTATGACACATCAGTTTAGGCTAGAATCGTCCCACAAACGACAAGCAGAACTCATTTTGGACCTAACGCCATTCGTAGAAGAGATAGGGTGTGCTACGTTTAACTGCAGAAAATGAAATTTGTCTGAAAGAGACGCGTGGACGGAAGACAATCACATGTTGGAAGTGGGTATTGGTGTGGAAACTGCAATGAATGGGGGTGTGGCCATCATGGCAGCGATCTTCTATTCCGTCATATTGAATAGCAAAAGGACTTCTCTGGATATGCTACAACTTGCACTTTGCAGTTTTTACGATCGGTTGGCATATTGTCAGACAGTCGACGGCAAGCAGTTTCAGCACTTGTTTGATGCATTCTGTAAGTCAATGTCATGTTTTCTTGTTCATGCTCTCTGTAATTTGCAGTGTACAGTTACCCACAGGAATACAGTAAACAATTCTTTCAGACAAATGTCATATTTTGCAGTCAAACATAGCACACCCTATCTCTTCCACGAATGGCGATAGGTCCAAAATGAGTTGGGATTGTCGTTTGTGGGACGATTCTAGCCTAAACTGATGTGTCATACATACCCCTTTCCATTTGAAAATATTGCGTGATATCCAATATGGCGGAATCCAAGATGGCTGCCATGATGGGCACACCATATATAATATAATATAAAAAAGAAGTTGCCCTTGAATACTTTCCTAACTATAGATTTAAATCTTTATCAGGTTCTGGATATTTCTAGAAGCTTGTGGAAACCGGAAATAGGTTCAATTTCGGACGCCCTGGGATCCATTGTCGACACAACAAAGGTTTTTCACAAAAATGAATGTGGTTCACATTCAGATTGATATCTTTATCTATTTGTATCAGATGAGAACTATTGTCACCAAACTAATTAATAAAATATTACACGAGTCAAATGAAAAAAAATAGTCCAATAAAAATTGTAGGGCATACTGTATTCAGATCAATGAGTTATCAACTGTTATTTACAAAACGACCTAAAGGCTGCAACACTGATCAAGTGAGCTTCAAAACGCCATTTGTGTCATTTTAAATATGGCACCTCCTCTACACACTTGCACAAGTGAAAAGGAGTGGTTTCAAGTCCTCGTCAGCCTAAAACGTACAGACATTTCTCGTCAAATGAAATTCAATATATCTGTGCATGCTTACCGCACCAGCAAGTTTACTAATGGAGGAGAAACTTCGACAATGGCCTCAGTCCGCAGCACGGCTGTAGGCAGGAAAAAGTTTCGGGGGGGGGGAGTTCATTCATAATTGTTCCCATGGGCGTCGCCAGAAATTTGAATAATAGAAATAATAACAATAATTGTACAATAATTATTAAAATTTCATAATAATAAAACAATTTTATTCCATAATAATACTAATAATTATTATTATTATATTATTGTTATATCCTTGAGGGGGGCTTACTCAATCCAGCAGATGAGTGAATATCCAGCACAAGTTTATTTTTGTTGTTTTACGTTTCATACAGTGTGTACTGAAATGCACAATTATTATACTTCGTCATTAAACTTTAGACACCTTCAAGAAAAAGCTTTAAAAGTTAGATGGAAATTTTAGTCATAAAGTTTTTGTTGTTTAACTTTAAAATTACATTTTTGGAATTTTGAAAAGTGTGGAAGCACTTATTATTTTTAAAAACTTAGCCTGGTGCATGGATTGTAACCTCAATCGCGAACGTAATGTGCTACGGAACTGGATATCCTAGGTTTGAAGTCCTATCAAGGGGGGATTTTCAACTTTATCGGACAGGAAATTTAAAAGCTGGAAAGGGAATTTTGGGATAATCATAAGGGAATCTTCAGTCTATATTAGTAGTGTAAAATACAATATTACTGGCGCGATAAAGTATGAGCCCCCCTCAGGCAGATTTGGCTACACTTAAAACTAGCTCAAGATGTGCATATGAGCTCATTGCTCAAGTGCGGTACTCTGTCTAACCCAAGATTTTTGTAAAAATGCCCTCGGGAATTTCCCGTGAAAGTATGACCCCCTTCAGATTGATTTGCCTACACTTACAAAAGCTACATCTGTGAGATTGTTGTCCATAAGCTTGTTAAAAATATGGCCCTCTTGATATTGTTTTGGCCACACTTAAAACTAGGCCAAGATGCTCATAAGAGCTTATTGCCTCTAGTGTAATACTCTGTCAAGTGTAATCTTATTAGCTACACACACCCACACACACCCACCCACACCCACACATATTTACTTCCGGTCCACTTCCGGTTTACTTCCGGTCCACTTCCGGTTTACTTCCTGTTTAAGTTCACACACACACACACACACACACACACACACATATATATATATATATATATCTAACCTGCCGATCTCTGTGGCGTAGTGGTTATCACAACGTGCTAGCACGCCAGGAGTCCTGGTTCAAATCCCGGCCTGGGCATGGATGTTTTCTGTGAGTGTGTATGTAATATAATAGAACTTAAGCGGTCACACGAACAACGCAGAAAACAATGATACGCAGTACCAGCACCTTTTTGTAGGTGAGAATAATACGAATAACATTTTATTTTAACAAAGAGGTAGAGGCGTCACAGAATGAGTGTGAGGATACCCTCTGTTAGCCCTGTAGCTAGATATTTTGGCTCCAACCCCCCACTCCCGCAATACGACACCGACGTTTTAACTAACTAAATCCCTAGCCTTCAAATTTGTTAAGCACAAAAGAGAGTCAATGCTAATTGACAGGGAAGATATTATAGCGTGGAGGCACAGATATCTTCGTGCAATTAGGCGTTTCAGAAACGAAGGCCGAAAGATCATATACACCGATGAAACTTGGGCAAACAGAGGCCATACCAAATCCAAGAGGTGGGTGGACTCCAAAGTTACGTCTGCGGCCCAAGCATGGAGTGAAGGTCTCTCGGTAGGAGCAAAAGCGCCCACGGGGAAGGGCGAGAGGGTGATATTGGTCCATGCTGGATCCGAAGATGGTTTTGTTCCGGGGGCAAAGTTGATTTTCCGGGGGAAAAGGGGGAACAAAAACAGCGATTATCATTCCGAAATGGATTCGCATGTGTTCGAACGTTATTTCACGGAAAGGCTGTTACCTAATATCCCCCCCAATTCTGTAATAGTGATGGATAATGCACCGTATCATAGTGTCAGGGCGGAGAAAATTCCCACAAAGAGCAGCACCAAAAAAGACATTCAAAATTGGTTTACTGAGAAAGGGATTTCGTGGGAAGCATACATGAACAAATTTGAATTGTGCGAAATTTTAGACAACGAGAAAATTAAATACATGAACAATTATAAATTGGACTTATTAGCTAAAGCTGCTGGTCACGAAGTTCTTCGCTTGCCCCCATACCACTGCGAGCTCAATCCCATAGAATACGTTTGGAGTTCCGTGAAGAACCACGTCGCCATGGAAAATGCTAAATTCAAATTGGACGAAGTAGTGCAGTTAATGGAAGAAGGAATAGAAAAAGTGAGCATTGAACAGTGGCGAAGAGATGTGGAGAAAGTAAAGCAAACCGAGGAAAGAATGTGGGAAGCCGATGGGCTGATTGAGCGTGTGCATGATACAGTTATCATTAATTTGGATACAGATAACGAAAGTAGTGAAGGAAGTGACAGTGACGACTTGGGAGTGTCAACATTAGCAGACGACGATTAAGAACTTCATTTTGGTGAGTACAATGTAGCTATTTATTTCTATTCTGCACATTTCATAATATATAAATAATTATGTCAACCGATACGCTCGCTAATAATACGTGCTGCCGGACACTAAATTAATGCAAGCTATAAAAATTTACAAAACTCTCCCACATCGATAATATCGCAAAGTTTTGGCTCAAATCAATAGACGTAATAACAAAAAACGAGGGAGGGTGATGCACAAGTTATGAGTCGAAGCAATAGGTTGAGTCTGCTTTAACTATTTATCGTCGTCGATACGTATATATGTTCTAACAAAGATTTTTGTTTGTCGATGTTATTATATCGCTATGGTGATAATGATGAAATAGACAATAGGAAAGCATGAAAGTACTATTCATTGTTCTGTATTCATACACATCAGGGCAGGACCGAGGTGGGTGCGAGACCCAGGGCATGCAATATACGCAGGGCCTATAACCAAAATTTTCCAGGTCTGAGAAAATCAAACATTTTTTTCTCCCTAGTATGAAGTACAGGTGTCCTACATAATCGCAATACAAAAATTATCATAATTAATACAAAATTTATATATATTTCGTATTATTACCTAAGCTGCAATAAACAGAACTTGTTGGAGGTTTAACCTAAAAATTATAGTGGACTAATTAAAGTTTCTAAATTATTGTTTCTATTCCTTTCAAATGTTCCCCTGGGGCGCAAAACTGGATGTGTTCAATAGCAAACTATTATTTTAACTATCCAAGTGACAATTTTTAATCATATTCAATAATATTCTCCAGCATGATTCTCCTTTGTTTACTTCTCATTAAATTTTTATGCTGTTGTGAATTTACAGGGTCTTGTGTATAAAAATATTTCCACTCCATGATTTCATTCGACGTATAATTAAACGAATTCTGTATATTAACTACTTTTAGCTGAAATATATGAACATGATTTTCATACAGTACTTAGTTTAGAATATGATTTCAGTAATTTTGGATATTTTTAAGTATGTCAAAACCATGCACGTGAAGTTAGGAGAAATCGGGTTAATTTGTTAAATTGCAAGCACCAGTGTCCCATAAACTCGTAATAAACAGTGAGCAAACAAATATTTTACTTGGCGCGGGCCCCCATAAAGCGCGGAGCCTCGGGTGAGTGCCCGAGTTGCCCCTCCCAAGGGGTATCTCTTAATCATGTACCTTTACAATGCACCATACGGTACATGAAGGGGTATTGAAACTCTGCATTATAATCCTTAGACTCATTCTATTTATTATTATTTTAAATTGTAATAGCGCTTGATTTTAAAATGTGTTAATTACACTCTTATAAACAACAGATTGGGAGTTACACAAGATTACCATACGTTAGCATTGGTATTTAAACAAAATAAAGACGAGACTTTGAATGTTAGCAACTTGACTCGGTACTTGACGGCGGAATATAATCTTTCAAAAACTAATAAAGACATCAATTGACACTATAAATATTTACCGGTAACCTTCAGTAACTTTTTTCGTGTTGTTTGCATGTGTGTGTGCGCGCGAGAGAGAGAGACAGAGATGTACTGAGTATAACTGATCTGTACTTAGCCAACTCTGACGAGCTGAGTTAGCGGTTAAAATTACTGTCTTAATCAAAGTTATAAATAAAGAAAAAATATAAACAAAGTACACGTGTCTTCCTTTTTTTCTTCTTTCGGGGTATTGACGGTAGAAGTGACCGCGCTGCGGCAAAGCGGTAGGCGATGACGGCAACGTCGCAACTCTGATTGGCACCGTGTTCACAACTCCCCTCCAAGAAGCAGGATGCACGACGGAACTCGAAGTGCTCGGTTCCTACGCTGACACCAACTTTAGAAATAGACTTTTAACACAAATAATACATATATCCAAGAAACAAAAATCAAAAGGGTCTGAAATATTTTAATAAAACATTGATTGAACAAAGCTTATAATTTTGAAATGTGGTAGTACTTTAGATATCAGTCACTTCCGTATGTGGGCACGCCACATAAGATTACCTGTGACAATCAACTATTACAATACATGTTTCCATGTATAATACATTACAAAGGAGAATTGAGTACATTTCATTATAATGTCGTGAAAGTAGAATAATGTTAACTGAGATATAATTAAACCAAGCACTTTTCAAATGAGTCACTTCATTTCTCAAAATTTAGTATGTGTACAAATGTTCTGTTTTCTTGCACTAAGACCCTTCCCTCCCTCCAGTTCAGTGCATTGATTGAACGTAATGGGTTGCTTGCCCATGTAGGATGAATGTTATTTGTGGTTAGGAGCTCCATACCCAAGAAGTCGAGCACTCTCATAATCTACCATAAATTCTTTTTTTCTTAAAAATAGGGGGTGTGGGGTAGGTACTCAAGTAAATACAAACACTTTCATATTTTGACAATTTTTGACATTTTCAAAGCTTTTTAGGACTACAATTCCGTACTTTGTGCATACAACTTTCAGGAGCATTGTGACATTACTTGCACTGAAAATTCACAATAAAATTATCGAAACATAATGCATGATTCAGGAGGAGCATGCGTGGGGTGGATGGGCAAAGAAAGTCAAGATATCTACTTAGTGACCATGATAACATGTTTCTGCAGCTAGAAAACTTGACACAATACAATGGTGTTACATGTGAGTGAAATTGAACAATGTGTTTCAAGATGGTGAATGAAAAACTGTTTTTCCTCATGTTGCATGTATGCTCCATACCATGCTGTCTTTACCCCAAAACTGTCTACAATGCATTTTCGGAGTATAAGGAACTAAACTCAGTCATTGTAGATAATTCGTCAGTACATATATTTGCAGTAAAGCTTTCAAAATTATATTTCATAGATTAGGAGAGGAGTGGTGCTAAAATCGCAAAACATACATTTTGCCATAAATGTGAAGCTTTTGAGTTACAAGATAACTTAGAGGATTTGAGAAAAATTTGTCGGCATGTGCAAAGATGGTACACGAAAAACCGGGTTAACATGCCTTGTGAGAGTTTTAAGATATGCCAATATCTGAGGTGAGATTTTCGTAGATTAAGAAACCCAAGTTTCAGCTACGTTAGGACTTGAAGCATTTAATAAAAACTCTGTAATATAGTGTGTGGTTTAGGAAGGGTGAGGGAAAGTCACCAATTTTGAGACTACAATATCTGTAGCAAATTTAGAGTTCTTTAGCTGAAATTCATCTTGCAAATAGATACACCCAGGCAATGATTTTATTTTGCATTTCTTGAAAGCAAGATGGCAGATGAAAAATTGATTTTCTATATTCTGAGGTAGCTCCAAATTCTGATGCCACTCTCAAATATCTGCCTAAACTAAATTTTTGGACATAAAGAATGGAGACTTAAATATTATAGGGTATATTTTAAGCTGCTTGACAAAAAATTTCTTTAACAATATAGTGCTAATGGCTGTGGTGGCTCAGTCGGTAACGCGTCTGACTACCATGCTAAAGATCCCGGGTTCGATCCCCTGCCGGTTCAAATCTGGGAACTTTTCTAACGATGGAAGCGGCCCCGGCATCCACCCAGCGTCAAATAACATGGGTACCTGGGGGAAACCCTGGGGGGTAAAGGCAGTCAGGGGCATGATGCTGATCACATCACCCCCACTCACGACCGGATCAAGAAAGTGTGGGGCGTTACCCCCACACCCCCTATACACCTTCATGGCGTGGTGCTAAGCACAGGGGAGCACTTTACCTTTTTTAACAATATAGTGCATATGTATGTTGGGATCCAAATGGGGGCACTAATATTTTGTCCATGGGAACTGTTAGTTTCCTAGCAACCAGATATTTTGGAGGATGGATATGGTATTCCATTTGGATGAAATCAGTCAAGACAATAAAATATGTCAGCCTTATCATTTTGGCATAGTTAATACACAGAGGAGATATATAAACTTCAAACATCCACAAAAATAATGGGAAACCACAACCATGAACAAACTGTATTGAAGCAGATTTAAAAGTGTGTGTAGCTACCGTATGTTGTATAGCAGGTAAAGGTATAGTTCCATGTGCATATAGCACCGTACCATGAGGGCACATTCAGTGGATATGGGGGCAGGGCCCGACATATTCTTGATCTCAGCAATTTTTTAAAGGTGATGTGATCACAACCAAACTCGGGCTACCTTTACCCCCAGGATCCATTGATTTTAGGCTGGGTGAGTTCCAGAGCTGCTTTGTGTGGGGCAAGACTGGAAAAAGTCCAACCTTAGATCACCCACCCCAAGATTCGAACCCGGGTCGTCTCATTACCTTCTCAATCTGAAAGCCTGATGGCTTGCTCCGGTCACGTGACTAAACGTCATCAACTGGAGGCGAGATAGCTGCCATGTTTGATTTGCTTCTTCGGAATCAATGTTGGACCTTTTTAGTGAATATGGAATTGTAATGCAAATTTAAGAACTGTAATCGAGTTTACATGACGTGCAAATATGCTTAAATGTGGAAGACGTATGGTGTATAAGTCTTGTGTACTCAATTGCAGAGGCAATTACAATGAAAAAGGTAAGACTAACGTTCACATTTCTTCAAGATGTTGTTAAAAATGAGAAATTTTTAGGGCAATTCCATGTGATTCAGTCACTACGAAAATATACAAGTAACAAATGTATTATACTAAAAAATAAATAATAGTAATAGTTCATGATGTAAACATTTCATGTGTCCGAAATAGGCATCAAATATACTCATAAATGTGGACAACATGTCAACATTTTTTTTAGAATTATCAAATAATTTACCCTGAATTACAAAGCAATTTGTTAGTGTAAATTTTATGCAAGCATTCGATAAATTATTCATATTATTTACACAAATTTTCAGTTTCAAAATGTGCTTAATGAAAGAAAGCTATACAATGGGTCAAAGTTGATACATGTGTACATTTATTCTTATTTTATCCCACTTTATGCTTCTTTATGCTAATCGGAGGCTAATGGAAGATATGTTGTACATTTAAATACAAAGGTGCGATGTGTAACAAGAACAACGATGAAATATTCGTGTGTAAAACTATCCAAGAATATATATATATATATTACTTATGTTTCAAATACAAATGTTTTCACACAGAAGGCATTTTGTTACCTAGCTATGTTAATATGAACTACAAATATATTAAATTTTTAAAACTGTTTCATATGAACTGCGTTTTATTTTTTGTCTTTGTGAAGCTTCAATGTTCCTAACTTTGATTATTAAATCAGTGATAATGTTTATTGTTTCATAATTTATTAACATTCTTCACTATTTTTCTAACGGAATGTATAAAACAGTGTAAGGAAATATTCCAAATGTTTATTTCCCAAGTAAACGTTAAAATGGAAATATTAATCTGCTTTTTTTCTCAATGAAACTCTTAAGTTATTGTCACAAATCTTACTAACGACAATGAAAAGATTAAATTTGTTTATTATCTTTTGTTCAATAAAGTCAATAGGATCGAAATTACAATGTGACAAATTATTTACTTTTAGTCTTTATACACAGAAATGTAACATTGCCCTTGTACCAATTTCTTTCACTTTTGCTGCAAGAATATAGAAATTAAGGTTTTGTATTGAGATTGTATAGCTACACAGAATATCTGCATTATCTGGTTGATTAATTTTGGGTAAACTTAAAGACAATTTAATTGATTAGGTAACTTGGAAAGTTTACGGTCAACCTAACATGTTTTTTATTTAATCAATTGATTTTACATACAAAAGTTCATACAAAAGCGGTTACGAGTTTTACTGTAGCTGACCAATATTCCTGATAATATTTTTCAAAGATATACAATGTTTAAATATTTCCGACAGGAAGTTTCTAACGGTTTTCAACTCTTTCTTTGTGCTATGGTAGGAATTTTTGTGGTGGCCATAGTGACTTCCTGAATGAAAATTTTGGTGTAAATATTCAATATTATACATTTTTCTTCTAACTATATTCGTCGGGAGGGTAAATGTCAAAATTTAACTTCATAAGAGAAATAAATATACCTTAATTATCTACGGTAAAATTACGTCAAGGTGTTTACAGCGTTAAGACGATCGCCTCCAGATGATGACGTCTTGACTGAGCGCTGTGGCCTGAACCTCAAGATGGTCTTGGTCGTCTGCATGACAGTCAGCCAGCCTGTCTACTTTTTTTTTTACATTTGTAATAAAAAGAATACCCCTAAGCAGTAGTATCCCCCTTCTCTCTATTTTCTCAATTTTCACACACATGAATTTTCTTTATATTATCGATTGATTAATTTGCTTTTATTTTACTTTGTTTCTTGTGGCACTTTTGTGAAGATGGGGATGAGTGATGATTTGATGAATGAACACTTATAAACATCCATGCCTAGACCAGGATTCGAACCTGGGACCCTTGCCGTCTTAGCGCAATCTGCCAACCACTCAGCCACGGGGGCCAGCTCTCTGTATTATCATTGGAACAAACATAAACATCCACATCAAAACCAGGATTTGAACCCGGGGCCCGTGGCATTGCAGCATGCTGTGCTAACAACTCCCCAACGGAGGTTTACTAAACCACCAAAGTTATCAAGTATTAGTATAGTATTGCAACCCTGGGAACTGATCATAGATATATATTAATTATTACTCCATCTAGCAAGAGTAGAATCAAACAGTTGGTCAATTTTTTCAGAATATAGCACTGTGGTTGTGAGGTCATGCTTTGGGCTCTGGCTATGGGACATGTGAAGGTTTGAGTCTCATTGGGGAAATGTAACAGCTTTTCTCCTGAGATTTATTTATTTATTTATTTTATTTTCAATAATGAACTCAACAGGCTGGCGCCCAGTTAGAGAGTTCAGAGATACAGGTTTTTATACATGCTTCAGTGACTGTTATTTGATATTGTTTTCATTACACCGTTTTTAAATTGTATATATGGCATAGAGAACAAATCAATATTTTTGTTACGCTTTTCCAAGGCATTGTAGAGAATACTCATTCTCCAGATAGGGGATTTCTTGACAATGTTTGTTCGCGCTCTATTCACAAAAAAGGTTTGATGATTGGGTCGCGTCTTATTGTTAGGAACGCGTAATTTAAATTGTGAGATCCAAAGAGGAGAGCGAAGTTTTCCATTATATATTTTCCAGAGCAGCAGCAGGTCGCGCACTGTCCTTCGATCGTCAAGCCTGTGCATTCGGAGCTCCTCTATTAGATTACTGTACGAATCAAATTTGGGATAAGTACCTTCAAGTTTATACTTCATATAACGTAACATCTTTGATTGTACTCGCTCTATTTTTGTAGTCTGTACTATACTGTCAGTGTTCCATACAACAGACCCGAATTCAAGTTTTGAACGCACTAATGAGTAATATAATACCTTAAGTGTTTGGGTGTCTCGAAAGTCTCTGCCCATTCTAATAATGAACCCGATAAGTTTGTAAGCGTTGCCTATTACTTTGTTAATATGGTGAGTGAAAGTTAGCTTAGAGTCAAAATATATTCCTAGGTCCTTTGCTGTTTCAGATTTTTTTAGATTGGTATTATTAAGTTTATATTGAAAATTTAAGATCGTTTTTTGTTTAGAGTAAGTAACAGAATAGCATTTTGCTGCATTAAGAGAAAGACCGTTGCGCAAGCACCACGCACTCAACCTATTTATGTCTTGTTGTAGACAGACACAGTCTTCAATATTTTTTATTCTTTGAAAGAATTTCAGGTCGTCTGCAAATAACAGTTTTCTAGAATTAATCAAATGCTCTGGTAAATCGTTGATTAATAGAAGAAAGAGAAGAGGTCCTATGTTCGACCCTTGAGGTACTCCGGAACGTACTAGAAATTCGCTGGATGTGTGGCCTTTATACGAGACATATTGTTTTCTATTCATTAAATATGACGCCATAAGTTTCCTGAGGGGAAGGGAAAAGTTGAAAGTGCCCAATTTACTTAGAAGTACATCATGATTTACAGTGTCAAAGGCTTTCGAAAAATCAGTGTATATTACATCCACCTGCCCCCCATCATCTAGCACCGTGCTTATATAATGCAGTTTCTCGCCAAGGTTTGTTTCTATTGAGCAGTTGGGCAGAAAGCCATGCTGGTATTCAGAAAAAGTTTCTCTGACATGGTTATATATGTGGCAATATAAGATTTGCTCAAATATTTTAGCAGGGGCAGATAAAAGAGCTATAGGACGATGGTTTTGTATGTTTCTGTTCTCCGAGGATTTCGGTACTGGACATACAGCAGTAACTTTCCACCGTTCGGGAAACTGCGTGGAAGATAATATCGCATTGTAGATAACAAAGAGTGGAATTTTTAAAATGTCTACACATCCTTTGAAGATGTAGGGTGGGATTTTGTCTGGCCCTGCCGACTTCTTTGGCTTTAATTTTTTTACAGCTGCTTCAATTTCAGACATACTGATCATCTGAATGTTGAGTGAATCTAGCGTTTTGCACTCTGTGTGCCCTGCCATGATCTCGAGGTTATACTTTGCCGTATTGTTTGCGTACACAGTTTGAAAGTATTTCGCAAATTCATCAACGACGGTATTCAGGTTTAATATGGGTTCATTGTTTGAAGAAACTGGAAACTGTTTGTTTTGCCTGTTGCGATTTATGTACGACCAGAAAAGTGACGGGTCACTTTGAATATTGCTTTCGATGTCGAACAAGTAATTATTATGGGCGGCTGATATTTCTTTTTTGATTGCTTTTCTGAGTTCTTTAAATTTGTTGGCATGATGAGCTGGGTTACCTACGTTTTGCTTCCATTTTTGGTGGTGGTGAGCCTTGGCTTTTAATTTTTTAATTATATTGGCGGTAAACCAGCATGGATATTTAGGAGGGGTTAGGCGTCTTAAGGGGATGCACGCGTCAAATGCTTCGTATATTATGTTGTAAAATATATCTGTCATTTCGTTTACGTTATCACAGAGTTTTAGTGTATCCCAGTTAACGACCGATAGTTTGTTGTATAGTTTGTTAAAGTCAGCTTTTTTGAAATTGTACGAGAGGTTGTTTGGTGGATGGTTACTCTGTGTCCTTTTTCTGTGCTTTATTTCAATTACGAGACAAGGATGATGCTTATCCTCAGGCACGAGTGGCTGAGTTTCTCGTGTCAACTGCATGCCAAAAACGTTACTTAGCACAAGATCGAGAGTTTTGCCGTTACTATTTTGAATGTTATTTACGCTGCGTAATTAAAAAAAGCACATTTGATTGTATAATTCGCGACATACAGGAGTGGCGTTAACGAGGTTATATTCGTTGCTTGTTATGCAAGGGATATTGAAATCCCCTATGAGGAGAATGTTATGTGCGGGTCTACAATGCCTTTCAAGAAAATTATAAAATAAGTTGTAAGACATGTCATTACAGCATGGAGTAAAGTAAACAATACAGATGTATAAGGTAGGCAGTCCATGAATTACAATTTTCACAAGCAATGAGTCGCCGTTAGGGTCGTCGTTAAATTTGCCTACGAGCGTCGCTGCGTATTTGTTATGAATTGCCAGAAGAGCACCCCCGCCCAGATTTTTCCCAGAGTCAGTCGGGTTCCTGTCAGATCGGAACACGTTATAGCGATCATCAAAAAGTTCCGTGCTTAGATGGTTTTCATTAAGCCAAGTCTCTGTAATTGCTACGATGCTGTAATTGTTAGATAATATGTTCTGAGAGAACACTTGCATTTTGGTACGCAACCCGCGAACATTTTGGTACACTATGCTAAATATTTTAGTCTGAGAACTTACGTGTTTATGTTTGTGGGAGTTGCCCCCGGGCTGACATTCTTCCTCCGTTGCTGTCACTGCTACCACGTCACTTGGGGGAGGGGTGGGATTTGGGAGGGGGTGGGGATTTCCAACTTGCTTCCGAGACTCGGCCTTCGTCTTCATCCCTCCATAGAAACTGCACGCACCTTCCGAAACTCATGGCCTGGGGGTTTTGGACGTCCACGTTCTATCAGATGCAGTTCCAGACGCTGGCGATTGTCCACTGTGTGAAGGGGTGGGGGGAGTCCTGCTGTTTCCGCCGAGGTCGACGACTTCCTTCTTTCCTGGAGACGATCGGGGTCCTTTGTCCGAAGTTGTTGCCAAATTTACTTCTGCGTTTCTGGAACTTGCTGGAACTGGTTTTGACGAGCCGTTGTTAGGGGATTTCAGTTCTTCCAAAGTAAATGGTTTTCCATTTATGAGTAGCTTGCTATATTGCAATTTAGCATGTTGACCGCGAGCCTTTGCTTCTATAAGGTACGGCTTGAGTTCTGAACGTACCATCCGCGTTCGGCGCGTGTAGTCTTCTTGGATATAGACTGGTGTATTCTTGGCTCTATAACTGTTCGATAAAATTTCCTCCCTCCTTTTATAAAATGCCAATTTTACAATTATTGGCCGGGTCCGTCCGTTTGGCCTGCCGAGACGATGCGCTCTGTCAATGTCGAAATCATCAGTATCGATTCCCATTTCCGTTGATAAAAACTCCCTTACCAAGTCTTCTGTTCTGGCCCATGTCTCCTCACGTTCCTCCCTTATGTTGTAGAAAACGAGGTTATTTCTTCTTGATTGACTTTCCAATCTATCTATAGCGTCCTCGTTCATTAGCACTTGTTGCTTAAGCCTGTCATTTTCTTGTCTCGTGTCATTCAGTTCCTTTGTGAGTTTGGATATTTCACCCTTCAACATTGCCGTGTCTTTGGTCACTGAGTTAAGTTTTTCGTCCATGGAGTCAAGTTTTGCCATGACGTCCTCGATGGTGCAGGGGCCAGGATTCTCTTCCAAGCCACTCAACACTAATAGCACCAGAGTAATCATGGCCACAAAAAGCAAACGCACTTCTTTAGCGGGGAGCTGCCCTGTCGCTTGCCCCGATTGGGGCCTCGACCTCCCGCTCCACGCGCCTATAGCCAGGCGCCACTGCACAACACTGTTTCCCATTCCGTTACACTTCACTGCACTCAGGAGCTGCGCGAAAACACGTCCGTTCAACTCAGACACACAGCTTCGGCCTGTGTATGAGACTGGTGACCACTCACCATCATGATTAAATTGGGGAGCTATGAATGAGTAGCATAACCGGTTATGAAATCCTACAAGAATGACTGGGGGTTCATCGTGCTGACCACACGTCACCCTGTAAGATTAGGATCAGGTGGGAGTGTGGCCAGCAGTCGGTAGGTAGGCCTGGGCCCTCAATGGTCTGTTACGGAATGGTTTATGTATGATTTCAGTTTAATCATTTCAAGCTGTAAGACCTTGATTGTCAATTCTTAACTATGTTAACAGAAAATATTAAATAGTTTTTGATTCAGTGGGCTAAAACAATACAAATTGAATGTTCCAATATAATACTGTCAGGGAAAATTGAATTTCATTTTTAAAAAATATATATATAAACATAACCTGAAATAACCCAATGATACGGGCAAAATGCCAACCCTGTTATTAACACACCCCACTCACTCATCACTTGTCAGTTTGGCTCCAGGCCTAGCGAAAACAAGTTTTACTTTCGGACCTGATCGTATCCACCCAGTGCAAACTATAAATTTTATATTCCTGATTTTTATAACCAGCCGCAAGCTGTCTAGTTTGTCATTTTAGAATGGATCCTGCAGAAGATGAGAGGATTTTGACGCTGTGGGAGAGTGTAGGAAAGAATGAACGTAATTGATGATATTCAATGTTGGGAAATGGTTTACACCTTATCCAGGGAAGAAATGAGAATATGCTGCATCCTAAAACAATGCAACGTAGGGGAACAAGGAGAGGGGAGGGGAGGGTGAACAACCTAGACAGTCAAACAAGATACATCAATTGGTCATTGCACCTACTGTAACTGGCGTAAACAATGAAATGCAATGACACATATCAATCATGCATCATACATATATGACAGGAAAGGATGCCACACTGGAATCGATACCTGGTGGAGACACGTAGTGGTTTGTATACAGTGGACATAAGAAATTAAAAAAAAAAACTAAAGTCTTCGGTGTGTTGTATGACAGGAAAAAAGTCAATTAGTGCATACACAGACAATAAAATTATATGTTTTACCCTTAATATTATTTTGTTCCCAGTAAAGAGCTTGTTCCCATATTATGTGACAAACTTGATAAAAAGTTTTGCTACAATCCAAGGCATAATTTCTGAACAAATTTTTAAAGTCTGCATGTTTGAAATGAGGAGGGGAGCACATTATGTAGCATTTGTTTGTTCGTCAATTTCATTAAGTCCACTTTATGTCCTGTTAGGCTAATCGTGAATGGACCTATAGTTAGGGGGATCCGAACCACTATGTTCCTCCACCGAGTATCGAACCCGGGATCCCTTAATTACAAGGCGCCCACGATCCCACTGCGCCATCGGGGATTGTGTTCGAAACGAATGAATCAAATTTGAGTGATATGATATGCAACCATTGGAAGACTATTGAAAGAAAAGCTATGGGAACCTGCCAGTTTTTCTACTGCAGACAGGAAACCATAAACATGGAAGAGAAGCTTATATTCTAGGAAACCTGACGCTATGTGCTCGAATACTGGCTAAATATAATCCATAGAGGCATAGCAACGTTAAACAACCTCTTATATGATACATATAGGTTTAAAAAGGTCGAAATACAAAGATTGTGTGCGATGGCGTAGTGGTAAGACCTTGTAATCAAGGGGTCTGGGGTACGATACCAGGTGATCGCACATAGTGGTTCGGATCCCACTTTAAACTGTATGCACTTCAGATTAGTCTATCTGTGCCTGTGACTCAGTCGGTAACGCGTCTGACTACCATGCTATAGGCCCCGGGTTCGATTCCCGGCCGGTTCAAGCCCGGGAACTTTTCTAACGTTGGAAGCGGCCCCAGCGCCCACCCAGCGTCGAATGACATGGGTACCTGGGGGAAACCCTGGGGGTAAAGGCGGTCAGGGGCGTGATGCTGATCACATCACCCCCACTCACGAACGAATCAAGAAAGTGTGGGGCGGCGTGATGCTGATCACATCACCCCCACTCACGAAGGAATCAAGAAAGTGTGGGGCGTTACCCCCACACCCCCTATACGCCTTCATGGCGTAGCGCCAAGCACAGGTGAGAACTTTACCTTTTTTTTTTGCATAATTTAAACTTGCGATAAAGATTATGATAAGGTATTAAAGAATTGGGTCTAACACATTTTTTTATTGTTTACCAATGACATTGTTAACTAATATTCTTAATTTCAGTTTCAAGATGAAATCGGCTACGAAATAAAAGGAGTGGGTTCATATTTCTGTTACGAAATTCCACTTTTGTAGTAGACCTGTGCCACACTAAGTTGTGACAATAAACAAATCTGAGACACTTTCAAAGTATTAAATTGCTATCTACGTATTTGGGAAAAATCTTTCAATATAATACTTTTTTTGGACGCGTCAAATCATAGTATTTAATTCCTGTTTTAGCAGCTTTAAGAAACCTGATTTTTTTTTGGGGGGGGGTTAAAAATGCCCTTTCTGCTCCCGTCAAGTTACGCCTATGACAAACAGGAATTCAAAGTAAAAGACTGTCCCGACTAAATCGGGAGACACGTCTGATAGATTTACAATTGGGAAAAACATAATTAAGCGTGTAGTTGAAAACAACCTATTTTCATATATTGCATGCAGCTCTACTTTTTCTGCAATGTGGATCAAGAACTGGGGACGTGGAGAAGCACAACACTCAACGTAACCAATAGTCACGTGACCCTCTTTGCTTTCCTGTCATGTTGACCTTCGCGTGGAACACATTTCTCGGTGTTAAGACAGGCAAAATCACCCGATCATCGAAGGGTGCAATATGTGTTGCCTACCCTCCTGCATTACTTGCTCCTATTAAAGCCTTATGGGGAAGAACTTTTTTCCATGACTGTACAATAATTTACGTCTGGATTGACTCGCTGTTCTTACCAACAAAATATTTCACAATAGTTAGGCTTATTGTCGTCCGATTTCTAAAATTCAAACGTGCTGTAGTAAACAATAGGGTGGCGGACTGGTTATTGCGTATTCTTGTCGGCCTAGCCTTTGTCTTTATTAGCCGATTACAATGGACCAAGAACTTTCTTTACTTGATGCTCATTATTCACAGGAAAAAAATACATGTTCGGTGAACATTGTTGCAGCAGAAGATACAAAACAAACTTTTTTCTCTTTTAATTCATAGTTGCCCTCATATTTTATTTTCAAAAATTCGTGATTACTTTCAAGACATTCACTCTTAAATATACGGAATGCTGTGCTGTATGGGAATAATAATTCAAATGATTATTATTATTATTGTCGCAGATAATAATAAACTTGCCATTTTTACCACATAATTTTCCATTATCTTTTAAAAACTCAAGAGGGGGTTTAACGTCGGTACCCTCCCCTTGCGTACGCCACTGATGTTAATATTTCTATGCAGGGGTCCCGGGTGCGTATTTACAAACCCTATAGTGCTGCAGAACCAGATGTATATAACGCTTTCTTATTGGCTGTGTGCACCGGAAGTGTTTATGATCCGTGTCCATTGTTCCTTGCTTCTTCATTTACAGCAAAAATATGGAAAAATAAGCCTTGTGATTATATAGTAATAAAGTTTGTAATCAGATTGTCGAAATTATGTTAAGAAATATACGTTTATATAATAAAATATAATGTTTAAAATGCTATACGTTGGATATACATAATTTTCTCAATTCTCATTGGTAGTTACAATGTTTGCACTGATGTGACTTTTAATAGAAAAATCATTCACTTCAAGAAGATTTCCGATTTCTGTCTTCTAAAACATTAATTTAAATAATTTTGCTAAAAAATGAACCTTAGTGTAAATGGGTTTCTTAATCATGTTGGGATGGATATCTGAAGTCTACACTGTTAATGTGAACCCTGCCATCTAGCGTTAACTTTAAGGAACGCTGCATCAACTTCCGGAATGGCAGCCAATCAGTAGCCAAATGTCACTGGAGGTTCTGCAGTACTATAGGGTTTGTAAATACGCGTCCCATGTTTGTAAGTGTCCATTCATCAATTTCATCATATCATCACTCATCCTCATCTTCGCAAATTTAGCCAAAAGTGGCACAAGAAGCGAAGTAAAATAAAGCAATTCAATCAATCAATCAATCATTAATATTTCTATGCGCCACAGATCTTGTATCCCCTGTACGTGCTTCCACGTGAACAGTGAACACGATATCACAGGAAGGCAAGTTCTTGGAGCTTCGACGATGACGTCACAGAATTTTCAGACCTAGAGGGTTAACAAAAGCCTTAGCGCCTTAGCCTTGCAAAAATGTGCTTTCTCAGGCAGAGAACAGGACGGAACTTACCTGCGGGGAGAAGGGACGACTTCTTGCGAAGCATAGAGGAACCCCATGGGACCAGTCGTCCTTGAGCGAGGGAAAGTTGGGGGAGAGACGAATCCATTGACCATAGTGATGTCCAGTGATTTATCCACACCCCCTAACACCCCCCCAACACCCTCCCAAATTTTGACGAACACCCCCCAAGCAGAAAAGTGGAACACCCCCCCTGTAGGGGGGTGTAAGTATGGATTTTTATATCAACAATAGAATAACAATACTCCAACATAAAGCTCTACCAGAAGTGTAGTCCAATGGACCTGGAGGGTGGAATGTTCAGTATGGTCATTTCCTGGAAACACCAGCTTCCTTGACAAGGCTTTGGAAGGAACACTGCCATCTGGAAAATGTCAAACTGACCTCTCGCCCTCCTTCCAGGGAGCACATACCGCACACAGTGTTGACAAGCGTTTGAATACCTAAATAAATATTTCTTAAATACGTTACAGGTTTGTAAATTCAACCCCTGAGTCAATGAAATTTACATTTCGTTTCATTTTCTTTTCAATTCTTTCCATGGGCGTCCGGAAGGCCCCCGCCCCCCGCAAAATGAAAGTCAACCAGAAATTATATATTTTCACATATAATACAGAGTGTTCCATTCAATTCTCCCTAATTTCAATTAATTACTGTGAACGAAGTACGATGAATTGGGAAATAACTGCAACACCAAATTAAAGGCCAGATCTTCAAGTTTTGTTTTCATGACTTGAAGTTGTCCGTTTACTCACTGCGCAGTGCCACGTTCGCATAAATAGAAATGGCGACTGTTCAACAATGCACGCAGGCAGTGGTGTGGTATGCTGAGACAAAATCTGTGATTGCAACGCAACGAAATTTCAGGCGAGTGTACGGAGGAGTTGCACTTGATACTAAATCAATTAGGCTGCGGTTTAGTAAGTTTCTAACAACCGGCAGTGTCCTAAAACAATCTGGTGGAGCTCGCCGTCGTGTGTCGGAGGAAAAGGTGGAAGAAATTCGAGCGGGGTTTCCATACCAAATTCTTTGGATGCGGCTTATCATCTGGCTTCAATTGTTGCACAATCTGCACTTTATACGGATACAACTGAAGCCGCTTGTGCAGAACTCCATGCATTGTTGTTTGAGGCACATTGACTTGCCTAGATGCCTGGCGGATGCATTTACTCGGGCTTCTCCGAAACCCCGCTCGAATGTCTTCCACCTTTTCCTCCGACACACGACGGCGAGCTCCACCAGATTGTTTTAGGACACTGCCGGTTGTTAGAAACTTACTAAACTGCAGCCTAATTGATTTAGTATCAAGTGCAACTCCTCCGTACACTCGTCTGAAATTTCGTTGCGTTGCAATCACAGATTTTATCTTGGCATACCACACTACTGCCTGCGCGCGTTGTTGAACAGTCGCCATTATGCGATCGTGGCGCTGCGTAGTGAGCAAACGGACAACTTCAAGTCATGAAAACAAAACTTGAAGATCTGGCCTTGCATTTGGTGTTATAGTCATTTCACAATTCATCGTACTTCGTTCACAGTAATTAATTGAAATTAGGGAGATTTGAACGGAACACCCGGTATTATTTCAGCATAATAATATGCGTTAATTATTGCATGAATGTGATAAATTCAAATTTAAGCAATGTTTTTTTGAGGGAACAATACTATTATTGGGGAAAATGTCCCTTGTTTGCCCCCCCCCCTGTAAAAAAATACCTTCCTTGTCTCTTGCTGGAAAAAATCCTGCTGACGACCATGATTCTTTCATGCGAAAAATGTACGATAAAAGTAAGGGAAGAAATTCAAAGATACAGGTTTGACTCTTATAGTGAATTGTGTTACTATGGTTAGCAACACTATTTTCTGTAACTTGGGCGAGATAGATGATTTTGGAGTGGTAGACAAGAGAACAGTCAAATGCCTTAGGTCAGTCTCAGTGTAGCATCTCAGTTCGTGTGTTGTCGTTCTATTTAGTGTAACATTGTCTAAAACTTTACTGCAAAATTGGGTGAAGAAGATAGAGAAATTGAAACCAGACAGAAAGAAACCGGAAGTGGCGAGTGGAAAAGCAGTGACACTATATGTAGGCATAATTTCTTCCAACGGATATTGATAAAGTACCCCCATGTTCGATACCCGGCGGAGGCACATATTGGTTCGGATCCCACTTTAAACTGTAGGTCCAGTTCCGATTAGCCTTACTGTGCATAAAGTGGACTTCAACACCAAATCAGCCAACCATTCATAAAGTACCAATATAAAATTTACTGACCGAGTATTCGATATAAAACGGCAAGTATTTCATGAACAACCTAAGTGATTCATTCACGTCTATAATTGATGTGTGTGACAAATTTTTGTGGCCCTAAGAGTTCTTACCTTTGTAAAATAAATTATATTTTCTAAGAAATTAGAAAGAGAGTTATAAAAGGGGGGGAGTCGCGTGGGGTTTGCCTGGGCGCAAAGGACAAATGGGCTGCCAAACAAGCAAAACAGATATAAATAGAAAGGTGTTAACGTCATGGTGCCCTGTGAAATTACTGGCACCCTATTAAAGTTATTGTCAGTTTGCAAAGATATAGATTTAGTAAAAATTGTCTTCCTCTTTTTATCTAATCTGTTCCCTGACATAATAACATATTATTTTTTTTTCCAACTTTTCAGAGGAAGCAAAGGAAGTATAAGGAATTAAACATAAAAAGAAATTTTATTTACATTAAGTCCCAAATTTATATCTGACCATAGGCGCGCCAGTGGGGGCACGACGGTGCATGCCACTGCCTGCTGGAAAACATCGAGAGAGAAAAAAATCGCTTGTTTCATTGTGCTCTTTGGGTTGGAAAGTGAAATAAATGCTATTCAATTTTTAAATAATTTAAAATAGCATTACCTCAAATTAGAATTGAAAATTCCTTGCCTTCCCCTTGCAGCAAACATGTCATGCGTTTATTTGCACATGTTATTTAGTTTTCTTTTAAGACAAAGAGGCACAATCTCCTAGTCTCTCTCATTCAGTATTTGAAAGATAAACTCCCAGCAGTGCCAAGCATATTTTCCAATGTTTTGTAAGAGTACAAAGACTTCAATATGAAATTCCTTGACCGATTTCATTCAAAAGCAATACCAGGTGTCTATCAATTGATTGATTGATTGAGTTGGTGTTTTAAGTCCACTTTATGCACAGTAAGACTAATCGGGACTGGACTTACAGTTTAAAGTGGGATCCGAACCACTATCAGCCTCCTCCGAGTATCGAACCCGGTACCCCTTGATTACAAAGCGATGACGATACCACTGCGCGTGTGGGAGGCCCCAGGTGTCTATCAAACGTGCATCTCAACTTCCCCCTATATTTTAAAGTCTTCATGGTCATGCTCTAGAGCAGGGATTTCCAACTGGCGGCCCGCGATGCCTTTTTTTGCTCTCCGCGAAGCCAGTTTGCAAATTACATTAATTTTATGTATTTTTATTAAAATACGTTCTATTTTTAGTGAAGGAAGAGTTTCAGAGTATGGACTTCCTTAAACAACTGGCGTTTATAACAGATATCGCAGGTCATCTGAACGAACTGAACTTGAAACTGCAGGGAAGAAACCAGCTGGTGTCAGATTTAATGGGAAACATAAATGGGTTTCGTAATAAACTGAAGATTTTCAACGTTACTTTGGAGAGTAATAACCTGTCCATTTTCCAAGCTGTCGGAGGCTAGCAGAAGATGAAGAAACACCGGACTTTTCTGAATTCAGTGTAAATATTAAAGAAATAATGGATGTATTTGACTCCAGATTTAAAGATTTTGAAGAACTTAAAAGCAGCATCCAGCTATTTAGCAATCCTCTTGGCGTTAACATCGAAAAACAAGAAACCTCTCTCGATCTTGAATTGCATGATTTGCAAGGCGATGTGTTCCTTCAAACTAGCCAAGAAAAGGGGCCGGAGTTTTTCAAATACCTTTCAAAGGAACGCTTTCCAACATTCGTAGTTTTGGGCAAAGAATGACATCGATGTTCCGCAGCACATACACGTGTGAAAGTGTTTTTTCTTCAATGAAGTTCATCAAGAACCGCTACAGAAGTCAATTGGTAGATTCTTCACTGCTTCACCTTCTGAGACTTTCAAATACAGAAATTGAAGTGGACATTCCAACTTTAATACAAGAAGCAGATCGGCCTCAATTTTCACATTGAACACTTACTATGAAGGATTCTTATTTGTATGGTGTGTTTTTCAATTCATCCATAAGTATTGGGTTTTTGTGAAATAAATTGTAATTATACAAATTTGATTTGTGATTCCATTGTATTTAATGCCTCATTTTAGAAATTTAGGTCATGCGAAAGTAAGTACTACATTCTCAGTTCAGTACTTACAATTTTTATAATTTTTAATCCGACCCACCCCCCACCCCCAAATGCGGCCCGCCAATCAACTGCTGGATATAATTTTGGCCCTTGGACCTTTTGAAGTTGGAAACCACTGCTCTAGAGTTTCATTATTTTATTTCAGTTTGTGAATCATTGTTTAAACAGAGATTTGAAAACTCCAGCAACATTTGGAACTCACTCGCAACATAGAACTATTAAAATTATATATATGCATATTTTCTAACTGTAGCTAGAACAGGAGGGGGCAGGGGGCATGTGCTGAGGTAAGGAGGACACCGAACGGGCAAAGCAAGATTGTAAAGAGTACACATTGTGGGATACTGTGAAATAAAAGTATTGTTGCTAGGTTAAATTAATAATATGCATTATAAGTTTGCAAATAAATAGTTCTAAAAATTTTCTTGCTCGCTTCGCTCTCAGTAGTCATTTATTTAAGAGTCATAATATATCTGCAGTTACTTATTACTACTACTTCAGCGCAGCACGCACCCATGCAATGCATTCTCACCGATATTCATCGATCAATTGGGAACCCCACAAAGATAATATCTGAGTTACACCTACGATAAGAACCATACAAATACAGTAAAAAAAATATTGCACAAGTGTTCCTAATCTCTTTACAACTAGCTTAAGAATTGCATGAAATGATCCCTGGTAATAATATGTTTAAATTTTGTGTTTTTTAATGTCATCTATTGTGTTTGTCTAACGATTGATTATATCACGTACTGAACTGTAGACTGAAATGTTAACATTGTCACAAAAATATATTTTCCATCTTTCTCAGCATTTGACATTTTTTTTCTTCTGAAATGTTACGTGAAGGTTAGGGAAAAGGGGGGGGGGGGGTAATCTCTGGAAACATCTATGAACAAATTGAATTAGGGCAAATGTTTTAAAACTGTCCAAAATGTGCACTTAACATTCCCAAACTTACACCCCCCCAAACATTTCCAACACCCCCCCAAGGAAAAAATCCTGGATAAACCCCTGGTGATGTCGTGCGTCAACGATTTCTTTAAAAACAACCCCCAAACTCCGTGCTGTCTTTTTCCGGCGTTATGTAGGCTTTGTCTTGGTTGGGAGGGACGCATTCAATGGTGTGCCCAGGCAGTGGCGCAGGAACGTTTTTCATTTGGGGGGGGTACAAAATTCAGCCTCCCATATATATTGTATAAACACACATGCTTCAGCACCTAGAAATACATTTCGGGGGTCCAACCAAGTGTTGCAATAATAATAATAATAATAAATAATTATAATTATTATATTTAATTAAATAAAAATATTAATTAAATATGTAAGTTAATTAATATTGTATTGTTGTTATTACATGAATAGGTAAGAGATAGTAAAATAATAGAGATATAAAAGCATATATTCATTATCTAAGTTACATGTAGTTAAGATCGCCAAGATTTGTATAAAAAAAACTGCCCTGGCAAGGAATTTAATGTCAAATAGAAAAATAATTGAATATTTATTGAATAACAAACAGGGAGTTAGATCCAATTAACGAAAAGTAAAGTTTCTGATTAATATTTTATGGATATTATCATTAGTTGTGTGCATAAATCTTTTGGAACCCTTCAAAGCCGTATGAGCCAAATTCCTTGCCTTCCCATAAGTTCAGCGGAAATAACCACCGATTATATAACAAATGCTAAACAATTATATTTTGATTATTTACTTTTATCTCTTGGTAAGTCTTTCGGGGGAGTGTCCGGACCCCTCCTAAATATGTCTTTGATACTTAGGTATAATGTGAAGGCATGGGAAATATTCTATTTTAGAACAGCACACACGAATGTCCTGTTATTTAATGCAAAATTTGCATAACTATTTTTTCTTTGTTTTTCTTAGAATTTTTTTTTTTAAACAGATTTTAAAACCAGATAACAATTCTGAAACATATAAAGCTCTGGACTTCGTTCTGGCCTTATTTGAATTTAACGGAACGGAAAATCAGAAGTTCGAAATGTGAATATTGCGAACAAAGATACATCTATTCATTTTAATGCAGGTTGAGATTAAACGGGGTGAGGAGGATCTTGAGCCACCCCAACCAGGAATAATCAGCTCCCACCCACTGAATATAGAAACCACATTATGAATATATCATACCTATAGAGTTCCACTTGAGTTCAGTCCATTCTAATTTTAAATTCCCATAGCTACGCATAAAAATATCTTTAAAGAATTTATGGCTTATGTGTACCACATCCAATGTCTTTTAGAAGCCATGTATTTGGTATTTACTCAGACATCTGTAGGGCGTTGTATTAAAAAAAGAAATAAACTGAGTTGAGATGGTTCCCGACCAACTCGTAAGAAGTCTAACTTTAAAATATTGTGAAACATTTGACAAAGTATTTATTTGTTATATAATTAGCTGTACCTAATGACACTCTTCAAGCACCGAAAGTACTATCATTACATATGCAAAACCGAAATCCTTCAGATGTCAGAGGAAGCAAGGACAATCATACGCTCAAAATGTTTTTTTTTTGTTTTTTTTTTAGTTTAAATCTTTGGTGGACAATATGAAGAACCGCCCAAGGTCTCTTTTCGTATGTAGTGGTATTAAATGCAGATACATGCGTGTTTTAGGGTGACGTCAATTTCTCGTTTATGTGAAAAGATAAACTTTAATGTAAGCAAAAGCATGTGCGCGTCAGAGTTAAAGATTTTCGCATCTACAAGGAAAATCCAAAACATTCCCACCTCTCCAGCCTCCGTGGCGGAGGGGTTAGCATAGCGCCCTTTGACGCCAGAGGTAGGGCATGTGAGTGTTCATCAATTTCATGATATCATCGCCCATCCTCATCTTTGCGATTAGCGAAAAGTGGCAGAAATGCGAAGTAAAATAAACCAAATAAATCAATCAAACATTCTCATCTCACTCAAAGACCTTGCGAATCAAATCCAAAATCTACCAATAGAACCTGCAGTGCGTTTCATTTATCTCGTGCATTCATCTGACTAATGTAATTTTCGTACAGATTGACTTTAGGGTTTAACTTAAAATGGCGTTGTGTTTGTGTGGCATTTGATACCAAAATTAGATTTTAAGCAATTAATGTCCAATTATAAGTATATCTAATACATAGGTAAAAATAATTCCCCCCCTCTGATAATATCGCAAATTGCACCTTGTTTGAATGTCTGGGAAAAATTTCATTTTACCTAGGAATGATATCGAGATGAAATGAGTAGAAAATTGTCACAGCCTCATCTCGTCTCCTGTGTGGCGAGGTCCTTCTTGTTCTTGTTTGTGTTAATTTTTGTTTCGGTTTCCACTCGGAAGTCATTAAAACTTATTCTAGATTCACTTCATGCTCAGATAGGCTAATCGGGACTCTATTTTCAAAACCTCTTAATATATAGGTTTAAGTATAGTTTCCGAACACCCTCTTTCAAAGTTATCAAAAATATGGGTGAGTTACAGCAGTACATTGTACCCCCCAAGTTGGTCTGTAGTGTCTCGTCTCGTTCGTGTAAGTATTTCGTGTTGGAAAATTCCATTTTAAATATTCAAAAGAAAATGGATCAGTCATATACCCTTCTGATGAAGATTTGTATCTTATCTTCGAAGATTTCTTTAGAAAATGTGCATTCGTCTGCAGCGTGATTTTCTGAGAGCAAATCTGATTCCATCGTTCCATTCACATTTTAAACAATTTTCATCTCCTTAAAGAGGTTCCCAAGAACTTAGGTCAATGAACTAACTAGTAGCAACCACAATGTATAGTGGAACCATAAGCAAAACAACCTGCGCACACCCGCGACTCCTGTACACCGTACTCCTGCGAGGAGGGGCGGGGGAGAGTGGACCATGCTTACTTATGGCCCGAGCTGAACGGAAGAAGGGAAAGCGGGGACTTTTCGTCCAGGGTTTTTTCCTTGTGGTCGCACCATAGTAGAATAAGTTTAGAATGGTTTGAATTTCTGTGTTAAGGAAGATAACGTTTATTTGTTATAAACAATATACACTTTTTTATTGGGCGAACTGAAAATAGGTTCTTTTAACATGGGGGGTACAAGGGGTACAACTCGATTTACGGATTTAGGGGGTACAGTACCCCCCTTCAAAAATTTAGGGGGTACAATGTACCCCTGTACCCCCCCGTTCCTGCGCCACTGTGCCCAGGGTTTTCGAAAGGTGTTTCATCTTATTTTTTTAGTAGTTCTGCACTATATTTTGACATCCACCAACACCAAGCCCCCTTCCCCATTGAGCACGCGTCTGGAGCTGGACGCATCTCCTTCGGTCGTGGCAGGTGGTCACCCACCCAGAATCGTGAGGAAATTGAACGAACGAGTAGTGTAACCTGGTCATTAAAACCTACGATAATGACTGGGGTTGGTCGTGCTGACCACACGTCACCCCTTCTACGTAGTACACCCAATTGCCAACCTCACTTTCACGTAATATACCCTGGACCGCATTTTGCTGACCTACAGCCAGTATAAATCCTGTGTTGCCCTTTTTTAACTCAAGTAAGAATATTTTAGTCCTCTGACATTATAGTATTGTTATGTTAGTTATATTTTATATATGGTAAGGGGCTGGGCTTCGTATAATGTGATAGGTGCAAAATAACCTAAGTGCTGACGCACCCAAAATTACGATTTCAATTTCAATTCACACCTCACCCCGTAACTGGTTGGATGATATCCAACTTCTGGTGGGAGTGAGGCCAGCAGTCAGTTGGTAGGTACGGCACGGGTCAGGCTCGTACCCAAGATTTTTTGGAGGGAGGGGGCAGACCCATAGGTGGAATTTAAAAATTTTCTCTGGAGAAGGACATTATGTTCATTAATGTTGTAAATATATTAATCACTATGTAAGATAAAACGAAATGTATTTTCGGTTACCAAATATGGCAATAAAAATTCCCCCGAGTCCCGAACGCTTATAATAAATTTTCTGTGTTTCCAATGACCATCTCATTCATAGCCTTGTTTTCCTGACTTCTCCAGTTATCCAGGATTTTCAGGCCAGTGCGACCCCTGTAAATGAATTTTTCTGGCAGTGTGTGCGTTGGCATAATAACGTTTCATGGTGTATTTTCGCTTTTAGAATCTAATTCTACAGTAAAAATAAATGACAGTGGCAACCAAGAAGCTATTGAATGGGATTGCATGCATGGGGGATACAAAATGCCATTTTCAGAATTGTTTCACATTCATATCCTCTACACGCTGTGAAAGTTGTCACTGTTGTACGGTCGCACCCCGTGTGTATTTATGATCAAGACAAGTACAAATAGAAATGAAGAAAAGTAGCAGTAAAATATATTCCGATTGACAGAATCTCTTTAATCATATTACACTTAATTTCTTGAGTGTTTTGGGGTGTAAGGGATGACCTTCCACGTAGTACACCCAAATGTCAACCTCACTTCCACTTTAGTACACCCTGGACTGAAGACTAACGAGGCTCTGGCGACTGGCCCCATGGCCAGTATAATGTTGTTTGTGTTGTCCTGTGTTTTGTCCTTATTTGTGCTGAGTGCTCCTTGCAGTCTGAACATTTTAATATTTTATGATTTTAATTAAGCAACGTTAGAGTTGTTATGTGAAACGGTAAGGGGCTGGACCCCGTATAGTGTGACGGGTCCAAATTGCCTTAGTGCTGACGCACCCAAAATTTTAAAATAAAAATAAAAAAAATCTTGATTGTTTTGGACAAATAACACTATCTGTTAAAAGTACTTCAGGCAATATTTTGGCAAAAGACCTAGCAACGATTCTGCTGTGAAGTGGATTCTCCTGTTTACAATTACAGGGTCCGGCAACCACTCGGCCACAGGGTCCGGCACTTGAAACCATGGGGTTTAGCCTAAGACATTCATTAAGCCTGAGACATTGACTGGCTGGACCTACATCAGTTGCAGAAAAGCCCGATGTTGGAGAAAGAAATCAAAGTCTTTTTGTCCTTCTGCTCAGTGGTGGCGAAAAGGGACCAGATCGTGCGGTGCGGGTGGAACGCTAAATGCTACCTTATATGGTTGGTTTCGTATTGCAGTCATTGAGGAATCTTGGTTTCATAATGTAAAGAATAGTGGCGTGCCCATGATTTATTACGTCAGGCCCGTATCCAGGATTTTTTAGGAGGTGGGCCAAGCCCGAAACTATGTATATTATAGGTATAGTCATGTAATACATCAATTATTAAATAATTAAATATTTATAAAGAAATTAATTTCGTACATTTATTCATGTAAATCAGTAATATTATTTCTTTAGCAACTGGTTTAAAATGTCAAGAAATCAAATGATAGGTTAAATGTTTTTAATAAGAATTAGATTTTATTTAACTATTGCTTTCTATTAATAATAATATAACAGAAAACAGCGGGGATGGGACTCGATGAGCTGACCACTCATCAGCGAATGAACAGAAGAACGCTCTGGCAGCCATAGCCCAAGCAGGACTGTTGATTGAGTTTGAGTAACTCCACTTTATACACAGGTAGGCTAATCGGGACTGGACCTACAGTTTAAAGATATATCCGAACCACTATGTTACTCCACCGGGTACAGGGCTGTTGCGTCGCGAAGTTTAGTTTAGTTTTAAAGTTACGTTTAAGCGACGTATGCAGAATACAACATAACTGAACTCTCTCAACTCGTAGGCAACATCAAGGAGAACAACTTTTCCTGTCTCGTAATAAATACAGCTATAGCAGGAAACAACTTCATAAAAATGATTACCAATTATTTCACAGTTTTGCCTTTGCAGAAAATGCTCATTCATTTAATTATCACTTCTAGTGTTTTCTATAAGTCAGTGTGTCCATTCATGAATTTCATCATGTCATCACTCATCTCCATCTTCGCAAATTAGCCAAAAGTGGCACAAAAAGCGAAGAAAAATAAAGCAAATCAAAATCAAAAATGAAATCAATTAGTAGGTAGGGGGTGGGGGAGACTGGGGTGAGTTTCCAAATTGTGTCCTTTTCCTACCAGACGAGAATGGGCAACATTGCAGATTTCTGTGAATATGCGTCAAAACACTGGGTAAAAAATTGAGTAGTAATCGTTATTTTTTTCTTTAGTTTGGAACAGGGTGTGAAATCACTGCAGATTGGTGGGGGGGGGAAGGAGCAGACAGACAAACAGACACACACACACAATATACTATATAATGTCATTAAATGTATGTCAATTATTAAGTAATCAAATTATATTATAAAATATACTGTCTTTCATTCAAAATGTAATTGCAAATTGACGAACAATGATTTGCGTAAGGGAGGAAGGACAAGAATTAAGAGATATTAAGAAGATAATAGTTTCCTGTATAAAATTCACATATAAATGCTATTACGTGTCTTATTAATATATCTATATACTTCGTGGTTGCTAACGAAAGACGATGAGAAATGGAGAAGAAGTAACAAGTCGGTCCAATTTCTGTGTTCTGGGGATTGCTGGGTTCAGTGTCCTTAGAGATAAGGCTCTTTGTTGTCAGTTCTTTTTGTATGTTCTCGATATTATTCCAGTCATGTATATTCGAATCTCAAACTAATTGGGGGAAATTTCAGGACAAGATCGTTGGTGGGGGAAATTCCCCTCCCCCCGTCCTCCCGGATTTCGAACCCTGGTTTGGAACATTTATGCTGTTCATTAGATCACATTTTTGCAATCTGTAATTTTAAGGCATTTCAAAGGTAAGTTGACAAGTATTGTCAACCGACCCTGAACATATAGTCAACTCACTCCACATACAGGTTGAATTGACAATTGACACTCTTCAAGAAAATAAAATAAATAACATAAAATAAAAAAGTAATAATTTTACACGTTTTTAGGAGCATGGTGAATTAAAAATTTATAGTGGTCGAGGAAACTACAAGTATTGCTCATAGGATTTCATTAATAGTAGGTATATCGTAATTTTTAAAAGCTGCAAAAATTTAAACATAAAAACATGGTCAACTACGTTTTGATGTTGCTCTTAAAGTAGGGTTACCGTAATATTTTGACCCAAGAACGAGACATTCCAAGGCGGTCACTTTACCCCCTCCTGAAAAATTGGTTAGGACTAATTATAAAATTATTGTCATTAATTGTCATTAACGTATCATTATAATTATAATTATTATTATAGTAGCCGCGGTAGCTCAGTCGGTATTCGCGGAGTGGTTAGCATAGCACGCTACGAAGCCGTGGGTCCCAGGTTCGAATCCCGGCTAGGACTTGCATGTTTGAGAGAAACCGAGAATTAAGGGAAAAACTGATATGTATGAATGTTGAGAAAAAGTGTGTGAATGACGAGGGAGACTACCGAATAGGGGTATTCCTTTATTATATACGCGTATAAAAAAGTCCGTATGGCGTCTGACTACCATGCTAGAGGCCCGGGGTCGATCCCCGGTGGGGGATAACCGGGACTTTTTCCACCTGTTCATGAGGCTCCGGTGATCACCCAGCGTTGTATAGAATGGAAACCTGGAGGAAATTCTGGGGGGTAAAGGCGGCCAGGGGTGTGGTGCTGATCACATCACTCCAAGCTTCGGCCGAGATCAAGAAAGTGTGGGGCCCTAATTCCACACCCCCTATACGCATTCATGGCATGGTGCAAAGCACAGGGGAGCACTTTACCTTTTTTATTATTTATTATAGTATGTATCACATAAATGATACATCATGAACAATATATATGTAAAATATGATCTCTCGTTGTCTAGAGCTATTAATTTTTATAATCCCGGTTTGACTACATAGTGTTTCTGGACTCTTCTGATCAACCTTTGATGTTAGTCCTACGCTGAAGTAGACGAGTGCCAGAAGTATTTGCAGAACTCCCTGAAAAAGTTGCATCACTTATCAATATCTAACACGAAACGCGGGATTTGTCTTTTGAATTTCTGTCAAGACACAGGAACTTGGTTTTCAAGCTAACTCCTTGACTTTTATAAAACGGGATAAATAGTGTTTTTTTTTTATCGACGGGGCAACTGGCACACGCATATGAAACGGGACTGTCCCGGTCAAAACGAGACGAATGGTCACCCTATCTTAAAGAAATAATTTTATTTCGAGCAAAGTGATACAAAAATTATGTGAATCACGTTATTCATTTCATTTTCATTTCTTGTGCGGCGGGGGCGAGTAAAGATTGATGCAGTCAATAAATGATTGTTCCGCCGGTGAAAGAGGTGGCCGCCACCAGTTTGTACTTCAGTTATGAGTTATCGTCATTTTTTTTCCTTTTGCTCAGTGCTGCTGAGGGCCTTCATCATTTGGAATTCCAGTGCAAATTACTTGGTTAGGAGAATGAAGTTTCCGCAGACGGGGAAGGGGCATTTTGCCACATTTTACAACTATGCCAGAGTGCCAACAATTTTCGAGTCATTCTTGTTTGAGACAGTAGTGTGTGCGAATGCGTAGAATCGGAATTATATGAAGAAATTAAATATCTAGGGAACGAAGGACATTTCGTAAATTTGAATCGGGATTCCGAAAGGCTAGAAGAAAAGGAAAAAAGATATATGTTTTAAAAAGTCAGAAGGGTGTCTTCAAAAAACTGTTACTACCTTTAATAACGTTTCAGACTTCGCCACGACTGATAAATTAAAATAATGGCGATGCACTTTAAACCATGGTTGATTTGATTCATTTGTTTTTTGTTTTTTTTAATTTTACTTTGCGTTTTGTGCCTCTTGGCTAATTTACGAAGATGGGTATGAGGGATAAAATTATGAAATTGATGAATGGACATTTACAAACAACCATGCCCGAGCGGGATTCGGACGCGGGACCCTTGGCGTCGCAGCGCGATGTGCTTGCTATTCATTTTCTTTTTTTAAAAAAAAGGAATGCCCCTAATCGGCAGTATCCCCCGTCATTCACACATTTTTCACAATCTTTTACACATGTCAAGTTTCACTGTATTCACATTGGTTCTCATTATTCGGACAAACACAAACATCCAAACCTGAGCGAGATTCGAACTCGGGACCCCTAGCATTGCAGCGCGATGAGATAACCACTTTTTTTTTTTTTTGAAGGAATATCCCTAAGCGGTAGTTTTCGCTGTTTTTCACTTTTATTCACTGTGTTTCATTTCTCATTTTAGCTCAATTTTCATTTCTTATTATCTGGACGGACACAAATACCCATGCCTTACCCGGGACTCAAACCCGGAACCCCTGGTGTTGTAGCGCGCTCTGCTAACCACTCGGCCACAGGGTCCGACAACCACTCGGCCACTGGGTCCGGCACTTGAAACCATGGGGTTTAGTGTTAGCGATATGGTCGAAGTCTTACTTTAAATTAATTGATTGATTTGGTGTTTTAAGTCCATTTTATGCAATGTAAGGCTAATCGGGACAGGACCTACAGTTTAAAGTGGGATCCACTATGTGCCTCCACCGGGTATCGAACCCCGAACACCTTGATTACAAGGCGACGTTACCACTGCGCCATCGGGGAGGCCTCTTTCAAGTAAATCTGAAGAATTTATTGGTATGGTTGTTATTCTGATTTAATGATACACGATATAGAAAAAACACACACTGTACTCGTTATTTCAACAAGCGAAAATGATATATTTTTTGAGAACTGAATTTGAAAATTCAGGCGCCAGTTGAAAATGTCTACATTCCCAATTTCGCCTTCAAATAAACACTCAAAGAATCTGTTAACGATTGCATAGGAAAGGCAACCTTACTTTCGAGTAAAAGATTCCGAAGAACTTTGCGGTGGCGGAAACGCAGGCATCATCCATCCCATCTCTTCACCCCACCCCTAACAGCGGTGCTTGGAAGGGAACCAGCGAAAAAGCCCTTGCCATTGGTAACAGCCTTGCTGGGATACAAGAGATCTGACAAATAAGGAAGTTTGAAACCCACGTGACTGTCACCGAAAGAGCTCTCCCCCCAATTTGTGCTGGAAACAGCAAAAGAAGACGGCCGCGCCATCTACTGGCCACCGATGGAAATGCAATTTCAAAGCGCAGCGAGGTTTAAATGTGGGGTAATCCTCTACTCCCTAACTGCTCTATGGTTTTATCCGGAGTGTTTTAATAATCTGCTCTGCAGATCATCCGACGGATTCTTGACGTCCACTCCTTCATAGTAGAAGTTAAACAAATACCTTTCTTGACTATCGTCGCACAATTGATGAAAACAAGCGCCCATTTCTTACTTCGTATGCCGGTGAATCTGTACTGGAAACAATGGGAACTGCCCGAAACCGGAAGTTCCGGGAGGACAGTGCAAGACCTCACCAATGTTTATGTTTAAATTTTTAACACGGTCCATTAGTTTTTATTCCAGAAATTTAAGGTGAAAATGACGGGTAGGATTCGAGATTTCAAAAGCGTTGTGAAATTTCGGACATTTCCCGTCCGTCGGGAAATTACGAATTTTTCCCGTCCCGAATGTCGGGATTTAAAAAAAATTCCCGTACCGACGAAAACAATTCTGTCCCGCACACCCCTTGGATCCCAAAATGTCGGGACCTGGATCGGGAAAAAAAATTCTCGTCCCGATCCCGACTTTACGGGATTCCGAGCAATCGGGAAATACCGAATGGCCATTTTAAAAAGTCGTTAATCCTCCACGATTTTTGCATTATAAATGTCTGGAAATTATCTGAAATTGTTAGTTTTTGTACCAGAAATTCAAAAACAATCTTTTAAAGTGAAAATGACGTGTAGAATTTGAGATTTCCAGCTTCGGGAAAATTTCCCGTCCAGAAAATTTCCTACTTTGTCGCTGTTCAGCAATAGTTCGACCTGGCCATACTGTGTGTTTACAACATGGATTCCGATACAGGTAACTGGCTATGCTAGCTATGCTAAATAACTCAAGAAGGATATATATTTTGTTACAGAACAGAAACACTAAGTGAGAAATGTACAGTGCCAACTTGAAGTATGAATTGAGTACTATTAACGCTAGAAAGGTATGGTTCTCGGCATGTACGTACGTTAAATGTAGTGACACGTCAGTAGGCTATAACGAAGGACAAATGATGATACTGTAATGCCCATTTGTTGTTATATTCTTTTTAGGGTACATTTTATTTGTTCATTGGTATATAGAAGAATAGTCTCAAGAATTTCGGCACAAAAAGCAGTTCAAAATATTCCAGAGGAGGTGGCTTGATGGGAGTTGTTTGCTGCTGTGGGTCATGGCCTATATATAACATTTTTGGCTGGTGTCTTTCCCTTGTTCTTGTTCGTATTCCAAACAAACCCATTATTGCCCTTCATTGTTTCTCCTTGCACTTTTAAGCCCAAGTTCCGTTTGTTTTATTGCGATTTCATCATGCTACGAATGCAATTTTTACATGGTTTGATTTCGATGTGCGTCTGTTAACACATACTGCGGAGTTTTAGCGATTACTTAAGGTTTTGTTCAATATATGCGTTCGTGGTTAGGTCAGGCAGGTTAGGTTTGGTTCCCTTAGCATTAAAATAAAGTCCCTAAATGCATTCTACTAAGGTTCTGATTTACTTCTAGATTCATTCCCACGCTTCTACGATATTTACTGTCACTTGTCGACGAAGAATATCTTGTCCATGAGAAGTGCGAAAGGTAATTTTGAATTTTTTTTTTCAACATAAATAATTTTTTTGGTACCAGTTAGATAAGCCGGAGACACATTTAACTCGTTTTTCTTTTCAAATAAAAATCATTTCTACGTACCTCATATGCATAGCAGAACATTTTTCAAATTCGGATCACTTTTTTTTCCCATGAAAAACACGTTATTTTTAACATTATAATTATTTATTTGTCGTTGCTCATTCGGCGGCCAAATCTCGACTCATGTTGTCTGTCGTCAGCTGATGTGCAGTGTTTCCAAACCTGTGAACCTATAAATGCCACATAAGCTATTCACAAAACGTTTTGAATCAAAAATTGTTCCACAAACCATTCACGGAAGATTAGGTTAGGTTCAGTTAGGTTAGGTAAATTTAGAAAAATAAATTTTAAAAAAAATCAACTTTCACTACACTTAAATGTATTGCATGTGGTATAATTTAACAATACAGGGAATTTCTCCAATTCGTTTGAATTTTCGGTTACTTACTAATTTGGGTCTCCTAATCACGAATCTGCACTTAAAATTTGGCGCTCACGTATAGAAATTCCTGAATTATGTGGAATTAACACCGGTATGGTTGTCAATACACTACTGTTGTAGCCATATTTGATGTTGACAAGTGAGGTTCGGTATTCGTTGCATACTTGTTGCTGTGTCTACAGCGTTGCCGTATTCTTACTTTCTCATTTGGGTATCATTGATCGTAGCAGAATGGAGGCGGAAAGCAGCGAAAAGATCGTGAATGTGGTTCAATTATTGAAATGGAGTACGGAAGATGATGGATGTGGGTTGATAAAGAAATTAATGGGTTTTGGTGTTCTTCCGAAAGAAGGGAGTTACAAGTGTCCAAGGGGACACATTCTGCAATTATATAAAGACAGTACGACAATTGACAAGTACAAATGGAAGTGCAGCACGAAGGTTAAGTGCAGGAAGAAGAAATCCACGCCGTGCAATTACTCTGTTTCAATACGAAAAGGAACATTTTTCGCAAGGTCGAAGTTGACCTTGTTGCAAATATGCATTTTTGTAAGGCTATGGGTTGCTAATTGTGCCTTAAATATCATATGCGAGGAGGCAGAAATATCCGAGAAAACAGGTGTTGATTGGGCATCGTTCTGCAGGGAAGTGGTAGAACATTACTTTGATAAGGAACGTGAAAAGATTGGAGGTGTGGGGAAGATTGTAGAGATAGATGAATCTAAGTTCGGAAAAAGAAAATACCATCGTGGACATCGAGTGGAAGGACAATGGGTATTTGGAGGTGTGGAAAGAGGAAGTGGGCGATGTTTTTTGGTGCCTGTGGAGAAGAGAGACGCTGAGACCTTAATATCAGTTATTAAGGAGTGGATTTTGCCCGGAACTACCATAATTTCGGACTGTTGGAAAGCGTATGACCAGCTAAAGAATGAGGGTTACGAACACCTACAGGTCAACCACAGCATCAACTTCGTTGATGAAGCCTCTGGAGCGCACACTAATACTATAGAGTCCACGTGGAGGAAAGCCAAAGTCACCTTGAATGCATTTGGAACGAAGAAAATTTTTTTCGCTGGATATCTTGCCAAATACATGTTTATGAAAAGGTGCCTTGAATTACGGGCGGATCGGACTTTGGAATTTTTTAAACTTGCTGGAATTTTGTATAATCCAATAAGCTCGGAGGAGAATGGCGATAGTGACGATGACAGTGTGGAGGGAGAAGATGTTGTGGATTGCGGCTTCGAATAGAGGTAAGTTTGGCAACGGTGCTCTTCCTAGTGTTGTACGAATAGTTATACGAATTGCATGTAATCTGTGAATTGCATGGAGCGTTCATTTGGATGTGAGAAAATGGCATCTTGAAAAGTGTGGATTACATGTTTCTTCCAGGATTTATTGACGGTAAGGATAGGTTACGTTAGTTAGAATAACTGAAATGTATGCAATTTGTTCGAAATTCGGTGTAGTTACTAATTTTGGTGTGGTAATCAAGACTGTGCAGTTCTCCTTTGAGGTATCATTTAACAATACAGGGAATTTCTCCATTTTGTTTGAAATTCGGCATACTCACTAATTTTGGCCCCCTATCACGAATCTGCAGTCAAAATTTGGCGACCACGTATAAATTTGGCGCTTATTTGGGGGCAGGTGAATCCGGCCAATTTCTAACATGCCCTTAACAGGGAGTCTATAGATATAGGCGGGGCCGCGATAGCGGTTGGGGGCGGTAAGTCGATTACCCCAGGGGCTGAGCCCGGAACCGGCGGGAAATTCGGAAATCGAGGGTGTGGAAATAAGAACTTAATTTCGATTATTTTGCTATTTCCACGTGTGAGCGCCAAATTTTGACTGCAGATTCGTGATTAGGGGGCCAAAATTAGTGAGTATGCCGAATTTCAAACAAAATGGAGAAATTCCCTGTATTGTAAAATCGCTCCTTGCATGCTACCTTTTCACAACGCAACCTTGACCCCTCATCTTGTCAAACTACCGCGTGGTTGCTACACTGTCAGGGGGTTACATAACCGAATGCATGGAACATTCAATTCACATAGTCGACGGCAATGGTGGCACGAGCTATCGTGGAACGGAGATGCATGAATGACGAAAAATACCTTACAGGCCAAATAAGTTGCACGATTCGAAGAAACAACTTCCCCGGCTTCAGAAATTCCACAAGAACTCAATTCCATAAGTACTTTCTCGTCTTTTCTCCTGTAAATTTCAAGAAATGTCTCTCCGGCTTATCTAATCGTTACCACTTTTTTCGATTCCAAACAGTGCTCATTACTTTAAGGAAGGTTCAAATTTCGTGTGACAATGATTTTCAAGATTCTACAATAATTAGTCTTTGTGCTAGGAGAAATCATAAAACAATTGAAATTGGAATTTACTTCGACTTCGGAACTTTCTTCTGCCTCGTCGAGAGCAGCCAATATTGCATCTTCACTGCCCAAAACGTTTGACATTGTTTTAGTCTTCCAATTACTTGACATAACACAGAAAACAATGCAAACTGTACTCAAACATTCAAACACCCATCAAAGGTAGCGATACGTCAGACTTGAGTGTATGAAAAAAGCCATGAAGCGATTTTACAATACCGTATCCTTCTCCAATTTCGTTCATATTTCGCATACTTACTAATTTAGGGCTCCTAATCACGAATCTGAAGTTAAAATTTGGTGCTCTTGTGTTGGATTTGCAAAAAAAAAGGTGGTCCGTGATCGCAACTGGCAATGCACGATTGCTCATTATTTATCGGAAGATTTTGCGGTTTGGATACTTTAAAAACAAAATATATATATTCTAAATTTTAACTATGTTTGCCTTACCTTATTGTGAATGGTTTGTGGGGCTATGCGGGAATGGTTTTTGTTGTGGGGCACCATTAAAAAATGTCAGTTTTGAATACTTTAAGAACAAAATATATATATTCTAAATTTTAACTATGTTCGCCTAACATAACCTTACCATGAATGGTTTGTGGGGCTATGCGGGAATGGTTTTTGTTGTGGGCACCATTAAAAAATGTCAGTTTCGTAGCACTTGAGCGACAAATTTTAACTACACAATCGTCATTAAGTGTCCTAAATTATTGACTATGCGAAATATGAATGAATACCCTAGTATTATTAATATGTACCGAACCGAAAGTGACAAACAAATAGCTTTTTTCAAAGCAAAACTTTCGAAATGACTTCATTAATATGTACCCAACCGAAAGTGACAAACAAATAGCTTTTTTCAAAGCAAAACTTTCGAAATGACTTCATTTCCTACCTTCAAAGACGCCATCTTACTCCCACCAACAACTCACAGATTACTGAACAACTGAACGCTCCCTACACCGTTACCAAACTAACCTGTAATTAAATTAGTCCACATTCCACATACTCTTCCCCTTCTGAGTTGTCACTCTCACTTCCCTCATTTTCCTCGGGCTGGTTGCAGTTTTTCAGGGGGTTATATAACATTCCGGCGAGTCTGAAAAAGTCAACTGTATGGTCCAAAACTATTTGACTGCACCTCTTCAGAAACATGTATTTGGCCAAGTATCTTGAGAAGAAAACTTTCTTCGTGCCATAAGAATTTAGATTAACTTTTGCATGCCTCCAGGTCGATTCTATAGTATTAGTGTGAGCCCCAGTCTCCACATCCACGAAGCTCACAGTGTGGTTTACCTTGAGATGTTCAAAACCTTTGTCATTCAGGTTATCGTATGCCTTCCAACAGTCTGATATTATTGTTGTACCTGGTAGAATCCAGTCCATAATTATATTCACTAAGGTGTCAGCATCCCTCTTCTCGACTGGTACTAGAAAGCACCATCCACTTCCTCTCTCAATTCCACCAAAGACCCACTGCACTTCAACACGATGACCCCATGGTACTTTCTACTGCCAAACTTCAACTTGTCAATTTCTACCACTTTGCCGACACCTCCAGTTTTCTCACGATTTTTGTAGAATTCGTACTCTACAACCTCCCAACAAAATGAAGACCTGTCAACAGCTGTTTTAGATGCAATTTCAGCCTGATCACAAATAACGTTTAATGTGCAATTGGATGCCCACAGATTGACAAAAATGCATAATTGTAACAATGATAATTTTGATTTACAGAAGAATGTTTCCTTTCTAATTGATACGGAGTAATTGCACCGCCGTGACTTTTTCTTCTTTAACACAATCTTCCCTTTACACTTCCGTGAACACTTATCTATTGATGCATCATCCTTGTTCAAATTTAATATGTGCCCACGTGGACACATATAATTCCCTTCTTTAGGCAGAACTCCAAAATACATTAGTTTCTTAATGAGTGCATGCCCTTCTTCCTCCACACTCCACTTATACAACTGTATTACATTAACAATTCTCTCTTCTGCCATTGTTCCATCCTGAATGCAATCCTTTCTTTCCTTCTTGCTTTCTATTCGAACCTCACTTGTTCATATGAGCAAATATGGTTTCCAATTGTTGTTGATGTTTCGAAAATCATTGTGGTAAATTACAATGTCATTTTACAACTTCTGCACGTCAATTTACAATTTCTACACATGACAACCAAATTTTAACTGCAAATACGTCATCAGGACTCTACCTGTATAATAAGTGAGTATTAGAGCTATTAATGAAATTATGCCTTTTTTCGTATTGTAAAGTCACAACCTTCTACATGTTATTTTGAAAGTTCCAACGAGAGCTCCAAATTTTAACTTCAGATTCATGATTGGGTGCCCTAAATTAGTGAGTATGTGAAATATGAACGGAATTTGGAGAAGGGTCCAGTATTGTAAAATCATACCAAAGCCGTTAAGGGTAGGGACACATCAAACTGGCGTATAAGCTCTAGAAAAAATATCCACGTACAACACAGGAACGCAGAGTCCACCTGCATTCGATACCGGTCAGTCGGCAACTGACACGAGAAAGCACTGCTGTCTTGGGGAGCACCTGGAAGGGAGAAGAGAGGGAGGGGATCCTACTAACCTCTACTTCCACGTAAAATTTACGTACACTACCTTTGTAGGGTTAGCGAACATATTTTTGTGTCTGAACAGTAAAGCACCAGGGTCTCTAATGCAGCATTTTAATATGAGATCTGGGTAGTCATAAATGCTTATGTTTGAAAACAAATTTATTAAATACTGTGCAAATAACATGCATTATATTGTGCTATGCATTTCACCCCAACCAGGCAGGCCTTTAAAATTAGAAGAATTTAAGTTTCTTCTTACCCAGAATGTGGAACGACCAAAGTCCGCACATCAACGTTCAACATAACTGCAACATTACAGACATGTAATAGTAGAGAAAGTGTGTTGTAACTAAACCAATAAGTTATTGTCACAGAAAGGTATCCCACTTTAGATTTTTAAAAATTGGGACATAGACTAAAAAAAAGGGCACTGTCCCATCTAAAATGCCACATGTGGTCAACTTATGGTAGGAACATAAATGCTTGTACTTAAAAAAAAATACAAATTCTCCCTTGGTAATATCGTGGCCAAGATTGTTATCTTGTAATCCAGAGATTCCATGTATAATTGCTGGTGCAGTGAGCTGAGATTGGACAATTAAATTGTTACACACCTACAAGGAAGTACACAAACGTATATATGCATTAGGGCTGAGCTAATACCGATGTGATGTATTGGTATCGGCCAATACAAGTGGTATCGGTATTGGTAGAAAGTGGTGTCGCAAAACCACTTCAACAACACTTGGGTACTGGTAGATATCACAAAAACAAGTAACTTTTCCTCATAAGCATTACCTCCAAAGTGCTTAGTTTTTGCGTTCTTAAGTGCTTAAAATCTAATGTGTATTTAAGCAACCCAACACTGCAAACGATTGCTCTGACTTAACTTCCATGGGCGCGTGGCAGGGCTGCCACTAGCGTCAATTGACAGTCTTACCTAAGCAAAGTACAAAAGAATAATGATACTTGCAATGTTGTAAGATGTATTTACAGTACTTACAAACCGACCAAGACAAAGAATTTCCAACAAACATGGACTGAAATTCAAATGTTCATTCTAAAAAGTCTCTATTGTATTCCGACTGTCATGCAATATCAATAATCGCAAAAGAGGTTTACGGCAGATGTTGATGAAATTGACAAACAAACAAATGCTACATAATGTGCTCCCCTCCTCATTTGGAACATGCAAACTTTTAATCAAGTTCATCACATAATATGGGAGCAAGCCCCATACTGGGAACAAAATAATATTAAGGGTAAAACATATAATTTTATTGTCTGTGTATGCACTAATCGACTTTTTCCTGTCATACAACACACCAAAGACTTTAGTTTTTTTAAAATTTCTTATGTTCACTGTATCCGAACCATTACATGTCTCCACCAGGTATCGATTCCAGTGTGGCATCCTTTCCTGTCATATATGTATGATGTATGATTGATATGTACCATTGCATTTCTGTGTTTACGCCAGTCACAGTAGGTGCAATGACCAATTGATGTATCTTGTTTGGCTGTCTGGGTTGTTCACCCTCCCCTTCCCTCTCCTTGTTCCCCTATGTTGCATTGTTTTAGGATGCATCATATTCTCACTTTTCTTCCCTGGATAAGCTGTAAGCCATTTCCCAACATTGAATATCATCAATTACGTTCATTCTTTCCTACACTCTCCCACAGCGTCAAAATCCTCTCATCTTCTGCAGGATCCATTCTAAAATGGCAAACAGGACAGCTTGCAGCTGGTTAAAAAGATCAGGGATATAAAATGTATAGGTCGCACTGGGTGGATACGATCAGGTCCGAAAGTAAAACTTGTTTTCGCTAGGCCTGGAGCCAAACTGACAAGTGATGAGAGAGTGGGGTGTGTGGCATTTTGCCCGTATCATTGTTTTTTTTCAGGTTATGTTTATATATATATTTTAAAAATGAAATTCAATTTTCCCTAACAGTATTATATTGGAACATTCAATTTGTATTTTTTTTAGTTCACTGAATCAAAAACTATTTAATATTTTCTGTTAACATATTTAAGAAGTGACAATCAAGGTCTTACAGCTTGTAATGATTAAACTGAAATCATACATAAACCGTTCCTCAACAGACCATTGAGGGCCCAGGCCTACCTACCGACTGCTGGCCACACTACCACCTGATCCTACTCTTACAGGGCGACGTGTGGTCAGCACGATGAACCCACAGTCATTGTTGTAGGATTTCATAACCGGGTTGTGCTACTCATTCATAGCTCCCCAATTTAATCATGATGGTGACTGTTCACCAGTCTCATACACAGGCCGAAATCTCAGGAGAAAAGCTGTTACATTTCCCCAATGAGACTCAAACCTGCACATGTCTGTCAGGCAGATCCTAAAGCATGACCTCACAGCCACAGTGCTATTTTACTAACTGTTTGATTCTACTCTTGCTGGATGGCGTAATAGTTAATATATCTATGATCAGTTCCCAGGGTTGCAATACTATACTAATACTTGATAACTTTGGTGGTTTAGTAAACCTCCGTTGGGGAGTTGTTGCAATTCTGCAATACCAGGGGCCCCGGGTTCGAATTCTGGTTTTGACGTCGATGTTTGTGTTTGTTCCAATGATAATACAGAGAGCTGGCCCCCATGGCAGAGTGGTTGGCAGATTGCGCCAAGATGGCAGGGATCCCAGGTTTGAATCCTGGTCTAGTCATGGATGTGTATAAGTGCTCATTCATCAAATCATCACTCATCCCCATCTTCACAAAAGTGCCACAAGAAGTGAAGTAAAATAAAAGCAAATCAATCAATCAATAATATAGAGAAAATTCATGTGTGTGAAAATTGAGAAAATACTGCTGTATTACTTTTATTACAAATGTAAAAAAAAGTAGACAGGCTGGCTGACTGTCATGCAGACGACCTGGGTTCGAATCTTGGCATGGGTGACCTAAGGTTGGACTTTTTCCAGTCTTGCCCTGCACAAAGCAGCTCGGAAACTCACACAGCCTAAAATCAATGGGTCCTGAGGGTAAAAGTAGCCGGAGTTTGGTTGTGATCACATCACCTTTAAAAAATCGCCGAGATCAAGAATACAGGGTCCGTTCTGAAAGTATCCGAACTTATTTATTTGCAAACAATGTATTGATGACAATTACAGCTGCTGTCAATATTCTTCAATGTAGGCACCTTCAGCCTCAATACATCGAGTATAGCGACTTTTCCACTGTTCACAGTAGTCCTGGAAGTCCTTGACTGACACTCTCTTTAATGCTGCGGTCGTGGCAGCTTGAACCTCTTCAATTGATGCAAAACGCTTCCCCTTGAGCACCCTTTTGATCTTGGGAAACAAAAAGAAGTCGGCCGGTGCCAAGTCCGGGCTGTAAGGGGGATGAGGCAGCATTACCACGTGTAAGTTGGCAAAAAACTCACCTACCAACAGCACTCTGTGAGCCGGCGAGTTGTCGTGGTGAAGCACCCACCTGTCGGTGATGTCAGATCGGACGCGCTGGACCCTCTGTCGGAGATGCTGAAGCACTGTTTTGTAGTAAGCTGCATTCACGGTGGTCCCAGCAGGTACAAACACTTTGAGCACAACCCCCTTCGTGTCGAAAAAGACAAGGAGCATTGTCTTCACCTTTGATTTTGACATCCCGGCCTTCTTTTGACGAGGGGACGTGGGGGTGTGCCATTCTGAACTTTGTCTCTTGCTTTCGGGGTAATACTCGAATAGCCAGGTTTCATCCTTGGTTATCACTCGTTCGAGAAATGTTTCGTCACCGTCCACACGTTCCACAATTCCGCGGGCAATTCGCACACGACACTGCATTTGATCGTCCGTCAAAATCTTCAGAACCATTTTTGCACAGATTTTGCGCATGTTCAAGTTTTGGGTAACAATTTCTAAAACTTGCGTTTTCGCCAGTCCCACCCCACCTCCTCTGCAATTATCTGGAAACTTAAACGCTTGTCTTTGTCTAACGGAGCTTTGACACGGGCCACATTGTTCTCCGATTTTGACGTGGACGGCCTCCCTGAGCGTTGTTCGTCCTCGACCACCTCCCATCCTTCCTTGAACGCCATGTGCCATGTGTAAACTTGCATGTGGGACATCACTTCCTTGCCGTAAGCCTCCTGTAGCATGGTTATAGTCTCCGTAAAGTTTTTTTTCAATTTAACATAAAATTTCACAGCGTAGCGCTGTTCCAAAGTGCGCTCCTTTTTCACCAAATCCACCAACTGCAAACTCTCGACACGACATTTTTTCCGTGTACACAACACGAGCGATTGCACCTCAACCACTGCTCGCAGGCAACTGAGTGATGCCTTGTTTTGAAGGTTAAGGTCCCCACTGCCACCTGGTGCAGCTTACCCGAACACTCGACCGATTCTCGCGCCATGCTGCGGACAGTTCGAATACTTTCAGAATGGACCTTGTATGTCGGGCCCTGCCCCCATATCCCCTGAATGTGCCTTTATGGTGCTGTGCTATATGCACAGGGAACTATACCTTTACCTACTATATAACATATGGTAGCTACACACACACACTTTTAAATCTGCTTCAATACAGTTTGATCACAGTTGTGTTTTCTCATTATTTTTGTGGATGTTTCAAGTTTATACAGGGTGATTACAAATGATTCATCAGGTTTTGGATGAATGTATTGCACAAAGTATTGCATAAAAAATAGTGAATGATACATTGTATGAAAAGCACATTTTCAAGTTTCTTACACATCATTACAAATGTTCTGTGTGCTCTCCTCAAACATCTATGCGGTAGTAAAGTTCCACCCATATACGTTCGAGCATGTCCCTGTCAATGCTCACCATCGCAGCAGTGATGCGATCCTGGAGTTCAGGGAATGTTGTCGGCGAAAGTGGTACGTAAAGATTGTCCTTCACGTATCGCCAAAGAAAAACATCACAAACTGTAAGGTCAGGAGACCTTGGGGGCCACCTGAAGAGTGCCAAATCATCCTGAGAGAAGCGCCCAATTTAACGGTTTAGAAGTTCCTCGTTGAGATTGCGACCCACTACTCTATGCCAATGAGGTGGAGCTCCGTTTTGTTGGAATATGAAGTTGGGGATATCAGCTATCAGTTGAGGAAACAACCAGTCTTGCAACATGTGTAGGTACATTGTACCCGTCACAGTTTTCCCAGGGAAAAAGTAGGGCCCGTACACTTTGCTACGTGAAACAGCACAGAAGACATTCACCTTTGGATAATATCTTTCAATCTCCTCTGTAACATGGAGGTTTGCCGTGCCCCATATGTGGACATTGTGACGATTCACGTGACCGTTTACGTGGAACGTTGTCTCATCACTGAACACTAGTCAGGGGGTAAATTCGTCATCTTCCATTGCTTCCTGGAAAAGTTCACAAAAGTTGCGTCTGATGGTGCTGTCACTTGCCCGTAAACGTTGCCGCAGCTGTATGCGATATGGTTTCTGATGTAATCGCTTGCGCAGAATCTTCCACAAAGTTGGCTGAGGAATGCCCAGTTCGTGACTTGCACGACGTGTAGATTTCTTTGGGCTACGAAGGAATGCCTCTCGGACACACTTCACTGTTTCAACTGCAACACCTGGTCGTCCGGAGCTTTTTCCTTTACAGAGGCAACCTGTGTCCTTGAACTGTCGATACCACCGCAGAATGCTTTGGTGGGTTGGTGGCTGTATGCTGTACTGTCTTCGAAACGCATGCTGCACGGTAGTAACGGTTTCAGTCTTCTCATATTGCAACACACAAAATGCATTCTGTTGATTAGTCGCCATTTTGCAAACTGTTATCACCCTGCCACCTGGTGCATCACAATGAAACTTGCAATGACATAAACAAAAGTTTAAAATATGCTCTTTTCATTGGATATTAGTACAAAAGGGTGGGCATTATATATTTGAATGTATAAGACGTCAAAACCCGATGAATCATTTGTAATCACCCTGTATATCTCCTCCGTGTATTAACTATGCCAAAATGATAAGGTTGACATATTTTATTGTCTTGACTGATTTCATCCAATTGGAATACCATTTCAATCCTCCAAAATATCTGGTTGCTATGAAACTAACAGTTCCCATGGACAAAACATTAGTGTCCCCATTTGGATCCCAACATACATATGCACTATATTGTTAAAGAAATTTTTTGTCAAGCAGCTTAAAACATACCGTAAAATATTTAAGTCTCCATTCTTTATATCCAAAAATTTAGTTTAGGCAGATATTTGAAAGTGGCATCAGAATTTGGAGCTACCTCAGAATATAAAAAATCAATTTTTCATCCGCCATGTTGAAATGTTTTCAACAAATGCAAAATAAAATCATTCTGTGGCTGTATCTATATGCGACATGAATTTCAGGTTAAGAACTCTAAATTTGATACAGATATCGTGGTCTCAAAATTGGTGACTTTCCCCCACCCTTCCTAAACCACACATTATATTACAGAGTTTTTATTAAAAACTTCACTGTCAAGTGATGTCCTAATGTAGCTGAGACTTGGTTTTCTTAATGTACGAAAATCCAACCTCAAATATTTGCATAACTTAAAGCTCTCGCAAGGCATGTTAAATCAGTCTGTCGTCTACCATCTTTAAACATGATGACAATTTTTTCTCAAGTAAAATATGACATCAATCCTCTAAGTTATCTTGTAACTCTAAAAATTGCAACTCAAAAGCTTGACATTTATGGGAATATGTATGTTTGCGATTTTAGCACCACTCCTCTACTAATCTATGAAATATAATTTTACAAGCTTTACTGCAAATTTGTTGACCGACGAATTATCTACAATGACTGAGTTTAGTTCCTGATACTCCAAAAATGTATTGTAGACAGTTTTGGGGAAAAAGAAAGCATGGTATATAGCGTGCCTTCAACATGAGGAAAATCAGTTTTTCATTCACCATCTTGAAACACATTGTTCAATTTCACTCACATGCAGTGGCGTGGCGTGACTTTTTCAAAAGTGTTACCGGCCATCAGACGTTATCATCTCCACCCTTTTTTGCAGTCCGCTCAATGATTTATTTAGCCACAATCACTCCTAGAAAGAACTACCACTCATGAGAGAGTTACCGCGAAAATCCAGTGAGTCAAGCCTTGAAAATCATCTCTGTTTCTTTGCAAAGAGGTGGAAAGGGGAAGAAGAACCACACATTCGGGTCAGTTTGACGTTTCTGCATTGAACAGATGACAGAATTCCCCTCCTCCAGTGGTGGAAGGGAAGTCCAGATGCACGTACTACTGTTGCCAACTTAGTTTTTTGGAGCAAGGTTTGTCCAAATCACGAATCTCATCAAGAACTTATTTTTTCGTCCTATTACTAAATGGTCTCAGTTGTAGTTAAATCCAGCTTTGGCTTTGCAGTCTGGCTCTTGTTGCTTCAGAGAAATAGTATCCCCGTTTTAGGTGATTTAGCTCTTTTCTGGAAATCCAATGTGACAACACTTGCTGATCCTGTAGGCTGCAGCGGCAACAGGGCCCCTAAACAGGCATATGAATAACCCCCTAACACACTTGCCTCCAAATCTTTCCCCGGTGCTCCCTTGCATTGGCGGGTGCCCTTTCCTCTTGTTGCCTCTTGAGAGTAGCGGAACGGCCTGTCTCTTCGCTTATGTTGGCTGCAGGAAAAATGTCCTGTGCAATATACATTCAACTGCAACGCTGTCAGTTAACTTACTTAACAATGTTGTTATTTTATTGAGAAAAATAACTTTTTAATTTCTTTAGATTTTGCTGTTACCTGCGGTAACACCGGTTACATGCACGCCACGCCTCTGTTCACATGTAATACCATTGCAGTGTGTCAAGTTTTCTAGCTGCAGAAACATGTTCTCATGGTCACTAAGTAGATAACTTGACTTTCTTTGCCCATCCACTCCACCCATGCTCCTCCTAAATCGTGCATATGTTTCGATAATTTTATTGTGAATTTACAGTGCAAGTATAGTCACAATGCTCTGGAAAGTTTTATGCACAAAGTTCGGAATTGTAGTCTAAAGAGGTTTGAAAATGTCAAAAATTGTCAAAATATGAAAGTGTTCGTATTTACTTTAGTACCTACCTACCTACATAATTCTCCTTTGTAATGTATTATACATGGAAAAATGTATTGTAAAAGTTGATCATCACAGGTAAACTTATGTGGCTTGCCCACATACGGAAGTGACTCATATCTAAAGTGCTACCACATTTCAAAATTATAAGCTTTGTTTGTTCAATGTTTTATCTAAATATTTCAGACCCTTTTGATTTTTGTTTCTTGGATATATGTTTGTATTATTTGTGTTAAAAGTCTATTTCTAGCATGATTTGAAAAAAATGTTCTGAGAAAAACCACTGTGACTTGTACCACATTAATTATTTCGAGTATTATAAGCTTCATTTTCTGGTTAATAACACTTTGCCCTTGGATAAGACAGAGCATGCAGACAGAGGGATGCATGAATATAGATTGATGACATAAATAGTACTAACCTCCCCTGGGTTAATAGGTTCATTAAATCATGTTGTGCAATTATTTTGAATGCCTATAATTGATTTTCCTGTGTGATGTTATTCATGATTCAACATGCTTGCTACTATCCATTCTTTAAGGGTATAAGTTCATTCATGGGCAACCTTGAATAGGTGTACAATCAGAAATAAGAACATTTTACAGTCACGTCTGTAATCCTTGGGGGGGATTGATCAGACTTTGGACTAACCCTGTGATTCTGCTGCCATTTTCATCAAGATGGGCTTGTTTTTACACTTGAGTTGGTGTAATACAATCCAAGGAGAGAAGGCTTACTCAATTATTTTCATTTTAATCAGATACATGTTTTTATTGAACCTCTTCAGAACCGCTGTGACCACTGGTGGCATTTAGCACATCATTTCTCGTACGATTAACATGCTACTTCTCTTGAACAAAAATGTTTGAGTTCTTTTTATTTCAAATTTAATTGTTTGTTGATTACATGTATGAAAGAGTGACATATTTGAATTTGTTTCCAATTTGTGGGGTGGAAATTTCTTCAAGAATATGCTTTATATTTGTTATTGGTTGTGACGATTTTCTTGCATTATAAAAAGCCTTATTTATTTTCATTAAAATAATGTCGTAAAAACTCATCATAATTCGGCTCTCCCTCCACCTCTAAGTAGGTTTGGGAGTATCGTTACTCAGTTGTTACATGTAATTTCCTGGCAAACTCATAGATGTCTGCCTACCAGCATCCTTGCTTCTAATCGAGGGAAGAGATGACTCACAGTGTTATGTTTGAATACCTGCTCAACAGACATTGGGTAGGAACTACAATCGCGTTATTGACTTGCACCATGCATTGCCAGTGTATACGCCGATACAATACGAACTAGATTCGCACAGCATATATACTCTTGATTTTCTACTGGGACATATATACTCTTGATTTTCTACTGGGACTTCAAGGGATGGCTGAGAATTGGTGCCCGCTACTAACTACATTGTGTGCTTGATGTATGAAAGAATTCGGTTGAGAAATTTGCAGATGTATTTTTTGATATTGTGATCTGTTGGAGATCTGATGCAACATTCCATTTTGTCCAAAGAATAAATAGAGGGACCAGATTGCTTGTGATACGTATCCAGAGAGCAGGACATTTATTTTACGTGTAGAAGGACCACGACGTGTAATTATGTCTACTTCAGAAATCTACCTTCCGTATCTTGTCAATGAGGACTGGACGTAAGGACCTTGTTACCAAACTTCAGGAGTATGCATTATTGCAAGCAAGAAGTGATTTTGGCTGTGCCCAATTATGCCGAGGTTTCACAATAACATCATGTGCCCATGATAGGAAGTGAAAAGCCCAGGGTTGGCCCGGGTGGGCCCAGCCCAGTTTTCCCCATGTGTTTTTTTTTCCAGAGAAACCCACCTCAAAAAAACCCACTCAAAATGTTTTTTTTTTTTTGTTCCAGAAAATAATGTAAATTATTGCTTTAAATAATTGTGAGGTTCTAGAATTGTCAACAGTTTGAGAAAACTTGTCAAATAAAGGCTTAGCCAAGTTTGTAATGCTCAAAATAATTAACGTGATACAAGTCACAGTGGGTTTTTTCCAGAATATTTTTCTCAAATCATGCTTGAAATAGGCTTTTAACACAAATAATACAAACATATATCCAAGAAACAAAAATCAAAAGGGTCTGAAATATTTAGATAAAACGTTGAACAAACAAAGCTTATAATTTTGAAATGTGGTAGCACTTTAGATATCAGTCACTTCCGTATTTGGGCAAGCCACATAGTTTCACCCGTGACAATCAATTTTTACAAAATTTAGTATAGTGCAAATGTTCTGCTTTCTTTCCAAAGCCTTGCACTGACACAGTGACCCCCCCTCCCTCCAGTTCAGTGCATTGATTTAATGTAATGGGTTTCTTGCCCAGGTAGGATCAATGTTATTTGTGCTTAGGAGCTCTATACCCAAGAAGTTGAGCACTCTCATAATGTACCACAATTTGATTTTATTCCCCTTGAAAATAGAGGGTGTAGGGCTCTCAAGTAAATGTAATGCATACGTATACTTGCATATTTTGACCATTTTTGACATTTTCAAATCTTTTTATAGACTGCAATTTCCAGCTTTGTGCATAAACTTTCAGGAGCATTGTGAGATTACCTGCAATGCAAATTCACAATAAAATTATCAAAAAATAATGCACAATTTAGGGCGAGAATGGGTGGGGTTGAAGGGCAAAGAAAGACAAGTCATCTAGTTAGTGACCATGATAACATGTTTCTGTTGCTAGAAACTTGATAGACTGCAAAAGTATTACATGTGAGTGAAATTAAAGGATGTGTTTCAAGATGGTGAATGAAAAACTAATTTTCCTCATGTTGCATGCACGCTCTGTACCATGCTCTCTTTTTCCCCGAAACTGTATACAATACATTTTCAGAGCATAAGGAACTAAACTGTCAGTCATTGTAGATAATTCATTGGTCCGCAATTTTGCAGTAAAACTTTTAAAATGATATTTCATAGTTTAGGAGAGGAGTGGTGCTAAAATCGCAAACATACATTTTGCCATAAATGTCAAGCTTTTGAGTTGCAATTTTTATAGTTACAAGATAACTTAAAGATTGGTGTCATATTGTATTTAAGAGAAAATTGTCATCATGTTTATATAGATGGTGGACAACAAACTGATTTAACGTGCCTTTCGAGAGTTTTAAGTTATGCCAATATTTGAGATTAGATTTTCATAGATTAAGAAACCCAAGTCTCAGCTACGTTAGGACATTACTTGAGCTTGATGTTTTTAATAAAAACTATGTAATATGGGGGGGGGGGGGGTATGAAGGGTGGGGGAATGTCACCAATTTTGAGACCAGGATATCTGCAGCAAATTTATAGTTTTTAAACTGAAATCCATGTCACAATAGATACACCCAGGAAATGATTTAATTTTGCATTTGCATTTGTTGAAACCATTTTTCAAATATCTGTGTAAAGTACATTTCTGGACATTATGAAAAGAGACTTAAATATTTTAGGGCATATGGCTTGACAGATATTTATTTTTAAATATAGTGCATATGTATGTTAGGATCCAAATTGGGAGTCACTAATTATTTTTTTTCATGGGAACTGTTAGTTCCATAGCAACCAGATATTTTGGAGAATGGATATGGTATTCCATTTGGATGAAAGCAGCGAAGACAATAAGATATATCAGCCTTAAAATTTTGGAATGGGTAATACACGGAGGAGATATTTTAACTTGAAACATCCACAAAAATAATGGGAAAACACAACTGTGATCAAAGTGTATTGAAGCATATTTAAAAGTGTGTGTGCAGCTACCGTATGTTGTATAGAAGGTAAAGGTAAAGTTCCCCATACACATAGCATTGTGCTATGAAGGCTTGAGGGGATATGACTGTAGGACATGACATATTCTTGATCTCTGCCATTTTGGAGGTGGTAATCACAACCAACCTCCAGCGGCCTTTACCGCCCACGACCCATTGATTTGAGGATGGGTCAGTTCCAGAGCTGCTTTATGGAGGGACAAAAACTGGAAAAATTCCGACCTTGGATCACCCACCCCAAGATTCAAACCCGGGTCTTCTGCATGGCAGTTGGACAGCCTGTCTTCTATTTTTTTTTTTACATTTGTAATAAAAGTAATACCCCTAAGCAGTAGTATTCCTCGTTTTCTCTCTATTTTCTCTGTATTCTCATTGGAACAAACACAAACATCCATGTCCGAACCAGGATTCGAACCTTGGACCCCTGGCATTGCAGTGTGCTATGAAAACCACTCTGCCACAGAGGTTGACTAAACCACCGAAGCTATCAAGTATTGGTACAGTATTGCAATGCGCAACCCTGCGAACTCATCATAGATATATTAACTATTACGCCATCCAGCAAGAATTGCAATACTGGGAATTATCATAGATACATTAACTATTACGCCATCCAGCAAGAGTAGAATCAAACTGTTGGTCAATTTTTTCAGAATATAGTATTTTAGATAACTTAATCATCTTTGGCTATGTGGTCATGCTTTTGGGCTCCAGCTATAGGACGTGTGTAGGTTTGAGTCTCCTTGGGGAAATGTAATTTTTCTCCTGAGATTTCAGCCTGTGTATGAACACTCACAGTCATGATTAAATTGGGGGAGCTATGAATGAGTAGCATACCCCGATCATGAAAACCTTCAACGATGACTGGGGGTTTTAATCGTTCTAACCACACGTCACCCCAGATCTCCCACCTCAGAATCAGGTGGGAGTGCAGCCGGCAGTTGGTAGGTAGGCCTGGCCCTCAATGGTCTATTATGTATGGCACAGGTTATGTATGTTTTTAGTTTATAATCATTTCAAGGTGTGAGAAGACCTTGATTGTCAATTCTTAACTATGTTAACAGAAAATATTAAAGTTTTTGATTCAGTGAACTAAAACAATACAAATTCAATGTTCCAATATATTACTATCAGGGAGAAATGTATTTCATTTTTAAAATATATATATATTTATAAACATAACCTTAAAGAAAAACAATAAAACCCAGTTTTGGTCAGGTTTTATCTGAAAAAAAAAAAAATAAAACATCCGGGTTGGGCAAAATGTCAACCCTGGAAAAGGGTTAATCACACCAAAAGTGTGAAATATTGGAATATTATTGTGCATTAGTGAATAATTGTTCCCTTGGTGCACTGAATGTGGGCAAGTGTCAACACTTCTGTTAATGCTGATAGTAAACATTTATTTATTGCGTGGGTTGCAATTTTGCATGGATCATCTCAGTTCACACATTGTATGTTGTGTACGCTTATGGATGTGATCTGTTGAAGAATTTTCCCCATGTACTATATTTTTGCTTACTTCGTTGCAGTTTCCGCAAGTGACAAATTCAACAACTGTGTTCAATATTGGGACAAAAGGGTGATCCCGCATAAGTATGGTTCATACTTCCCCATTGTGCCTTCTTTAAAATTAAAATAATTTTTAAATAGAGAAGCTGAGTTTTTGCATAACCAAATGCAATTCACATGGCAACAAGAGTCCTGACGTATGTTGTAAAATATGTTGTTCGAAAGAATATTGATATAAACAAAAAGCAAGGAGGCAATCACAAATGTATAATTTCACATATTTTTTTTTTAGATAATTTTGGAATCTTTATAAAATATGTTTTGTTATTATACTATTTAAATTTGATGAACGTTGTTAACTGTTAAAATATTTCTATGTTCCATTATATTCTAAAATTAATATGTTAATATCTCAACCATAATCTTGTTGTCTATTACCAGTATAGAAGGTGCAAATATACTAAGTCATAGTGTAAGAATATACCAGCATTTAATATTAAGAAATAGTAGATAATCTGGTAGTATTTACCTTGGTGTTTAATCTGAGAGATGTATGTGCTCCCTCGATTGCCGAATTTCTGAATTGGTAGAATGTTACAAAAGAGAATTTACTACTTCACCTTTCAACTGCTTTATGTTTTGGTGCATTTTTGTAAGTATTATTTAGGTACCCTTGATAGAGTTAGAAGTGGCTCGTTGAACTGCAGACCGGATGCTTGTAAAGTTAAATAATTTGTACACATTAGGTTGTGCATTTAACATGGCCATATTTGATGCTCCACAATTGTTCTAACCCACCTAATACTTTACATGGTTAAAAATTTTGAAAGATGAACTTTTCAATTGCATGAAATTTTTTTTTTTTATGTGGGAAATAAGAATTATTTGACATGGAGAGATAAGATGAGTTTTATTTTGAATGAAATGTTTATTGGATTCAGAGGAAGTATGATGTTGAGATTGTATCTTGATAAAGGCAGAGTTAGATGAAGTAAAAAGATAATTTTATTATGAAATTATATTTTGCATGCCCTTGCGATCCCCACTTTAAGCCTAAATGATCATTAAAATTTTAAAATGTAGTATCACTATGTTCCTACACTTGTAATTTATCTTAAGAAAACAATACATTTATCAGGAGGGAAAAGGAGTAATGGCAGCTAACTGTTCCTAAGTAGCCTAATGTAGTTAATTTCTTGAATTTGTGTACGGTACCAAAATTTATTCATTCTGTGCAAAACAATTGCATTTTCAGGGATTTAAGAAAAATTCAAGAAAGGTATGAGAAAAACAAAATTTCATGGAGAAAATGTGTGTTTTAAATTTCGACCACCTCTGATTGACACATATTTAATGCACCATGAGGAGAATTTTTTTCAAACAAGACTAAGTTCCTTCTCATATTCTATCATACATTTTTAGTACATATTATTGCATAATTCACACACACACACACACACACATACATGCATTGCCACGTGCCACCACTCTCATAACTCCAATATTTGGAGCCACGACTTTGGCAACACTGCTTCTTCTTCTGGATAGTCAGTTGCAACCATCAGTCCAGGGATGAGAGAAGTGACACCAAATTGTACACGTCACTCTAAATAAAATTGAAAGATGTCCAAATTAAAATGTCCAAAACTTTAATACTGATTCATGAGTGTTGCATACTTATTCATACAAATAAAAATAATATTGTGTTGGGTCCTATTCTCACATAGACAGTGATAAGTAAATTATCTCACAACAGAATGCCTTTACAGATGACAGCAAGAACTCAATTGCAAGGCATAGCTACACAGATTGTTATTTTACTACAATGGTGCAAATTTGCATTCACCCAAGGTCCAAATACTTTGAGAAAAGAGTAAATAATTTCGTTTTTTTTAAAATTTCTTTCTTCACTGCACGTTCAAAGAACACAGACTTGGAAACCTGGGTGTTAAAGGTCAAACCTTCTGATTAACTCAATGAGACAAATAAGGAAGTATTGTATAAATAATTGTTAAGTGCAGTTATTTCTTTGTTCTTGACAGGTATTTGTATACATTGAAGATATAACTGTAAATTGTCAGAACGAAAATGGATGATTACCAGAAACTTACAGATGACGAAATATTGAAAACATTTGAAAGTTTGAAAAAGGAGCTAATGGCAGAGCTTTCTAAATTGCCTGAATCAATTCGAAATGAAGCTGTTCATTTGAATATAAGGTGAGTTGCATGAATGCTAAATGTATTTCAAATTTCACAAGCAATTTATGTTATATACATCTTTGATCTCTTCCACATCTATATGTTATTCCACTTCTTGATTTGCCTTCTGATCATTGTAATTAGATGTTTGATGAATAGTATTCTGAGCAAATTTAGTCAGGTTGTCACTGTAGGGTAAATATTATTAATGATTATTTTGTATGTGAATACAGTGTTTATGTGCATGTTATATGGATGTCCACTTTTAGTGCTTCTAGAATCTAAATCAGATCTAGTGAGCAAGATGATTGAGTAAATCATCTAAACGCACAGCCATGAAAATAGGTGACTGGACAGAATTGAGCTGGTGCCACATGTTGGAAATGCAAAGCTCACAGGTTCCCATGCACTGTGTGGCTTCCACGGGACTGTATGGCCTAGTTTGAGCATCAGACCGACCTCTCTCTGGGGCATACAGTTGTCATCCCTGACCTTTCAAGCAAATACTGTCAGTTTGTATCACATGGATTACAAAGGCCAACTCTACAATGAGACCTTTCATTCTCTAAACCCTCCGAACACACAAGGTTGTGCTCCGTTGTGGCAACAGGGCAAACTTCTGCAACCCACCTAATTTCATGGCCATGCGATTAAGTGCCTTTCAGAGTCATGTTCCATTTGGGGTAAAAAATATATGAATTTGAGGCATGTTCATTTTACACCCATGTCCAAAATTTAAACATAATTAAAATATTAGAAAACAGATCATTACCGAAAGATGCACACTTGGAAATCTCCTGGCTGCAATGGCTTGAACCTTCTGATAACTGAAGTGACATTACTGTAAAACTGAAACAAAAGAGCTCTGATGTACATCAAAGTACAAGGCATAAATCATGGCAACTATTTTTTCTTGCAAGAATGCAGGACTGACAATAATTCCAATAGAAGAGGACACTGTATGGACATTGTAGGTCATGTGTACCAGAGTTTGTCAGGGAAGTGCCATATAAAATTAGTAAAAAATGTGTTTTACTCACAAGGCTACACAGGAAGTACAAAAACAAAAGTCATGTACGCAAATTGCCCTATGAATCCTCAAACTTTTTAAACTAGTTCCCCAGAGTGTTCACGACATGCTGCCAATGATGTGAGAGGCATCGAATACCAATACCGTTCTCGTGTGAGTCAGGACATCTCATGTTTCATGGTGATGACAATGTCATTTTGAGTCCAAAACCGTCTCCTGCGCAGGTGTTCCTTTACATTAGGTATGAGGTCGAAATCATATTGGGATGGCATGTTCTCATGCCCTCGGTGCGATAACCATACTTCACACTGCCATCTAGCTGGCCCCCATGCCAGAGTGGTTAGCACATCGCGCTACGATGCCAGGGGTGCCGGGTTCAAATCCGAGCTTGAGCCTGGATGTTTGTGAGTGTCCATCAGTTTCATCAGGTCATAACTCATCCCCATCTTCGCAAATTAGCCAAAAGTGACACAAAAAGTGAAGTAAAATAAAGCAAATGAACCAATCACACTGCCATCTAAAGACAAAATGTTCTACTACTTGTCACTCACTCTTCGGAATGCAAGATGTTACTTGTAATGTGTTATAGTTACTTTTGTTTTTGTACTGCAATGTAGCCTTGTGTCTAATACACACATGTAGAACAATACTTTTTTTATGAATTTTTTTGGCACTTCCTTTCCAACCTCTGGCAGTTATGACCTGCATTGTCCATACAGTGTCCTCATCTATTTGTGTATTTCAAATTTTTGTTCCGGTCCTGTATTCTTGCCAGAAAATGTTGCTATTACTTATTACTATGCATAAGCCACGGTGATCTAGTTGGTAGGGTGTGAGACCCGAGTTAGATTCCTGGGGTGTGGGATCTAAGGTCAGTATTTTTCAGGCCTTGACTCTGCATAAAATTTGCTCTGGTTCTCCCCCAGCCTTAAATTAATGGGTAACTGGGGAAAAGATACCCAGAGCATGGCGCTAATCACATCACCTCCAAAGTGGCCAAGATTGAGAATGTGTGGATCCCTACGTCCTCATCCACTAGATGTGCATTAATGGCATGGTGATGTGTACATGGGGAGCTTTACCTTTGCCATGGATTATAGCCAAACCCTCATGCAAAAAACATTAAGGTAAGAATTATATGCCAAAGACACGTTAAAGAAATAAATATAGTCAGCGTGAGGGTTCCATAACAACAGGTCAGTTAATAAGGAGTGTGGTAACCCTAATGGGACCACACATGCTTTGCAGCAACGTTGTACGAGGTGGCTCAAGAGTATTGCAGGCAGCTGGTCCCATTCCTCACAAAGACCTGTATGGAGGTGTGGAAGTGCCCTTGGTGACAGCTGATCAGCTGCAACTTGTTTCTCTAATGCATACCATGCATGCAAAGTAGGATTCATATCTGTTGACCTCGGTAGCCTGTCAAGAAAATCATCCACCAGGTTGGCTCAGTGCAGACATGCATTATCATTCATGAATGTGAAGTCTTGACTGGCTGCAACTCTGACTAGTCTCATATTAGTAGAGGAAATATACGGATTCACCCAAAAATAATTACAACAGAAATGTTTTTTGTGCCAGATTGTGCGGAATGGTATAGTGAATAATATATTAAAAATCCATCATCCAAATGTTTGGGGAAAATCCGCCATCTTGGAAAATAGCGACAAAAATTCAACTTAGAATTTAAGAAAGAAATTAATATCTCGAAAATGGTGCATTGTACACAAAAAGTGAAGATAACCAAAATGGAAGAACAGAAAATTTGCTAAATTATGGTTTTTGTTTGATAGAGCTACCATAAATCTTAATTGAGTTACAAAGATTCAAATATTTTCTTTAATTTTTTCAATTCAATGTGATGAACTGAAGGTTTCTGATATTTAATTAGGAACTTAGTGAAAGAACAAAGAATTTTGCCTGATTTAACAAGGATAATGAATAGGAAACTGAAGCTGACAATACCAACTGGTAATGGGTAACTAATAAATCAAACATTTTGCAGTGAGATTTCGCAGATTTTCAATTGTCATACTATGTAATTTCAATTTCTGGTAAGTGAAGTATTAAAAACCTTATGTTACTGTACTTTCTGAGGCTTTTTTAACCCAACTTTAAAAAAGAAAAAGAAAAGGCTTCGTTACTCTAAGTAGGGAATGTAGCTGCCTAACCTTACTTTGCTACATCAGAAATTTGGTCACATACATTACCTCATATTGACCAAAACGAGTTGAATCTAAAAGTTGAGATTTTTACTGTGAGTTAGGTTCATAGTAATAAGTAATAAGCAACATTTTGTGCCAAATTTCATAATTTTTGAAGAGGACCCATCTGAGATATTTAACCCTGAAAACTGTCAAAATTCAATGAACGGCCATGTTTGAGCCCATGCTGTAATAAAGGTTTCCATTGTAAGCACTGATACTTTATTTGCAGACACCCTCCAGGTAGGTCTACACATGAAAAAAAAATCAAGCCTTAGACTAACCCTTCATTAAAAAAATCAGGCTTAAAAATCCAAATTTCTAACTATTGTTGCCCAAATTTTCACCATAATTTTCGTACTTAGGATGCAATTTTTAGCAAAACATACTTGAGGCTGTACTACAGATTAAATTTTTCTAAAATTGTCATGAAACCAATTATTTTAAAATTGGTTGATTTGATATGGACTGACTCTGTTGCCATGAATAAGAATTCTGTCTGGTGTTTCAATTTGTACACTTCTCCAAATGTTACTTGACCGTCCTGAAAGATTTCTAAGTCCAGAAATCGTTAATTTGGCAACACAGCTCTGGCAAACCAGCATAGAGTAGCCAACTCTACTGCAGGTCCTTCTACTAGGCATGAAACCCTGTGGTGAAAGATTTACAGTCTTGTTTATAACATTATCTCAGAAACTATATTCGCCCAACATATTAATAGAGAACAAAACGGGAAACTCAAGTATGAGGAATACATGAAGAGAAAACTTGAGATTCGCCATGTTAAAATTTGGATCAGAGAAACTGTTGTGAGGTTTGAAACAGTGCACTCGCTCGTGGTCCACCTGGAGGAAATCACTGTCAAGTTTGAACACAAAAGGGCATAATTTCGAATAGTTTATGTAAATTGTATAACAACACCTTTGCAAAGTACTGTGCAATGAGCGAAAAGTAACAATTCTCGCAATTTCCCATGAAAATGTGTTCATCGCACAGAAAAGTGGTAGTTTGCACAGTCATCAACACATTTCAAGGCATTTGCTACAAGCAAAGTTGTAGAGTAATGGTAAAGTACACGTGTCTCGGGTATTTTTTTTTCGTAGAAATTAAGGGTTCGTAGGTTCAAATCCTGAACCGTCCATATTTTTTTTTCAAACCTTTTTTATTTTTTAAGTATGATATTCAGATATGAGGGGCAGTCAATTAAAAACCGAACACCCACCATAAAACACATTCCTCGCAAAAGTTGGCAACACTGTTGTTATGTATTGATACTGCCATCTGTAGGGTAGGAGAAATGTATAGTGAAAACGCACAGGTCCACACAGTTGCTTCGTCTTTGCTCAGGAGGTGAGCGTAGTGATAAGTGTGTCCATCCAGCATTGGAAATGGAGGCAAGCAAAGAAGAGCAGAGAGGTGTGGTTCGTTTCTTGGTGGCTGAGGGTGCTGGAACCACGCGAAATTCATCGTTGCATGTCTGCGGTGTATGGTGAACACTGCATGTCCCTGACAAGTGTGCACGAGTGGCAAAAGAGATTCCGCGAAGGATGCACATCACTGCAAGACGATCTGCGCCCGGGACAAGCCCATGGAGCCATTACGCCTGATGTGATTGCGAGGATCGATGGTCTGATCTGGGAAGACCGACGAATCACAGAGGAAGAAATTCGTGTTCAGGTTGGCATTAATCATGGCTCTGTGCATGCCATTATCAAAGATCACCTGCAGTTCCAAAAAGTTTGCACGCAGTGATTTCCACATCAACTGACGGAGGGACAAAAGATTGACAGAATGACTGCATGTCTGAGTCATTTGCAGCGGTACCACGAGGAAGAGTATGCGTTTCTGTCACGTATCGTCACAGGGGACGAAACGTGGTGCCACCATTTTCAGCCCGAGAGCAAACGGCAAAGCCAACAATGGAAACACATCGATTCTCCCCCACCAAAGAAATCCAAGGCTGTCCATACGAGTTCCGGCAAGGTCATCTTCTTTGACTGCAAGGGCCCTCTGCTTGTCGACTTCCTAGAGCGTTGAACCACAATCAATGTGCAGCGCTATGCAGACACGTTGCAGAAACTGCGATGCGCCATAAGGTCAAAATGCCCTGGAATGCTGTCGGATGGAATCATCCTTTTGCATGATAATGCCCATCCCCATACTGCCAATCTGGTGAGGGATAAGCTTCAGACATTTGCCTGGGAAATGCTTGAACATCCTCCATACAGCCCCGATCTTTCGCCTTGTGACTTCCACATTTTTGGTGACCTGAAGAAAGACATTCGTGGATGTCGGTTTCATTCAGTGCAACAGTCGGTGAGGTTGTAGATCCGTCAGCGACCTACCTCTTTCTACAAGACTGGAATTGATCATCTTGTCTCCCAGTGGGATAAATGTCTTAACACTTGTGGCAATTACTTTTGAATAAAACAAACTCCATTGTCACTTTGTAGCTGGTGTTCGGTTTTCATTTGACTGCCCCTCGTACATTGAGTATGGAGTTCAGTAATTATATAATTCAGAGATGAGATTTATTTCAAAGCACTAAATTCCCACTCAATCTAGGCATGCTTCATGTGAAAAGCCTGCCATTATTTTGAAATTAATTTACTCAACATATCCTTGATTATTTTTACCATTCTTTCTAAGTAATTATTATTATTATTATTTGAAAAGCAATAGGAAAATTCATCAATTTGGATAGAACAATATCTAAATTGTTGTTGTATTCCAACAGAATGTATTTGACAAAACCATGAATGTGCTGACTAGAGCTCGGAAGTTGGTGAAGAATTCTGAAGCTTCAGAACAACACTAAATCTGATATCAGTCCATTTCCCTTCAGCTAGAACCAGAAAACAAACAAACACACGCACACACACACATACATACACACACACGCACACATATATATATTTATATATATTTGCGTTTGTCGGCCCTTTTCTTGCTTTTAGGTCATTTTCAATATTTTTTTGATATTTTGTTACATTTCTCTTAAGTTTAAAACTTATTTTTATCGTTCCTTGTTGTTTCTTGAATTTAAATGCATTTTTGCTAGCATAACTTATAGATTTAATTTTCCTGACACGGTCCTTTTAGCATGTTTACAATTAAATGAATATATGGTCAATGGAAAAACACAACTATTATTTTCAAGTGAAATATTTAGCAATACATTAAATAATTAATTGTGGTAAATTTATTTTTCCTGCAACAAACCTAAAATGCTTTGTGTGAAGCCTACTTTAAGATTCCCTTGCTAGCCTCTGTTTTTTGTTCTAATCTGTGCTTTAAAATAAAATTAGTCACAATATTAAAAAAATATATAAACTTATGTTCGCCAAACACAAATTTATTTTCAGTTGCTGGCCGCCTACAGTATCGTGGAAGATCCATTCTCAATGGAGGTGAATGATTTATACAAATAAAGTTGCAGTGTATGTTATGTAACCTTGAAGTTCATATAAGGAAAACTAAATTATCACATAACTGCTTTTATCCTTTTTCTTCAGTAGTTATTAGTTTAGACCACACAGCGTGTTTTATCGAATTATTCAAGCTTTCATTTTCAGTGCCAAAAATATTTGAGGCCATTTTTTAAATCAATTTTAAGGTTATTCTACAGGTCATGTAATTCCGAGCCCTAGCGATGACTAAGCTGTGCTTCCTATCTCGTTTCTGCACCTGTCACGTAGTATCAAAGTGTCTGCTTCAATTTAGATAGCTGTCTGGAATTCAAGGTTTCCAAGTCTTGGTTGAAATCAACGTTATATCCATGAATCTGAAGAAATATTTCGTCAAATGCTTTTCACCTTCTGAAAAATTATCTGCTGTGGTTGGTCGATCTTAGGACCCCTGTAACGCACGTCGAACACGATACCACTGCACCACAGGTACCACTTTCTTCTTGAGCCACTAGTACTAAACATGTAGTTTAAAAAATGACAGTTAACTATTTAGGTCCGTTAATTTGAATTCATGATGAAAGTTGTGCGAATTACTCACAAATTTAATATATACGAGGTTTGGCTAGAAAAAAACCGGACTGATGCTATGAAATCTTTTATTCGGCATTTTGTACAACAGGAACTTTATCTCCTTCAAAGTACTCCCCTGCACGATCTGTACACCGCTCCATACGAATTTTCCATTGCTGGAAGCAGTGTTGCCAGTCATTTTCGGAGATCATGTTCATTACATCCGTCACTTTTCTTTGCACAGCTTCTACTGTCTCAAATCTGGTTCCTTTTAGGGCAGACTTCACTCTGGGGAATAAAAAGAAGTCACAGGGAGCAAGGTCTGGCGAATACGGCGGATGTTCTAACACTGGGATGCCATATTTAGCCAAAAGTTTCTTCACTGACAGGGCCGTATGGACAGGAGCATTGTCTTGGTGCAGAATCCATGACTTCCGTTGCCACAAATCAGGTCGTCGTCTTCTTAAAATTTGTCGAACACTTTCTTTGTCTATTCCTGTGATTTCAGCAACTGCTCTAATGGTCAATCGACGATTTTTTCGGATCACATCACTCACTTTTTGAATGTTTGTTTCCGTTTTCGACGTGCATGGTCATCCTGAACGTGGGTTGTCTTGGATCATTTCCTGTCCTCCTTTAAACCGTTTAAACCACTCAAGCACTTGTGTGCATGATAAACACTCATCCCCGTACACAGATTTTAACATGTCGTACGCTTCTGTTGCGGATTTCCCCAGTTTGTAAAGGAACTTCATATTGACACGCTGTTCCATTTTAATACTCAGCATTTTTCCGACGGAGCACAGACGCACGTTCCGCTTTGTCCAAGTGCCACAGCGAAACTGAGAGGCCTGCACCCAGGGCAATTAGTCATTCTGTAGGCAGGGTTTGGTAGTATAGAATCATGCATTGCTCAACCTTCGCGCATTTGTTGTTTGCCAATAGCAACATCAATCCGGTTTTTTTCTAGCCAAACCTCGTATAATATAATATATATATTATTTACTTGCGTTTTGCAAGTATCAAGGTAACTCCTGCGATGTTTCGGGATGCAACTGCTCCCTTCCTTAGGCTGCTCACGTTTAGGTTATGTATAAATCATAACCACGTTGAACTCTCCATAGGTACAGGATACAGGATTGGTAAAAGGTGTGTGGTTAAAAAAACAATAAAAATCTAAAACCCATTACAAGTGCACATCAGACTACCATGCTGTTTTCCTGATTAGAAACTACTCCTTGAAATGTTAAAACTTTAAACTGTGAATAGCCACGGTTCGTGTGTGCTCTATAGGAATATTGCAGTATTCAGGATTTGAACCCACGACCATTAATTTCTTGGAAAAAGATATCTTTTCCAATGCTCTACAACTTCGCTTGTAGCAAATGTCTTGAAATGTATTGATGACTGCACACACTACCACTTTTCTATCCGATGAACACATTTTCACTGGAAATTGAGATAATTCTTACTTTTGCTCATTGCACAGTATTTGCAAAGGTGTTGTTATATTTTATTTGCATAAACTATTCATAATTATGCCCTTTTGTGTTCAAATTTGACAGCGATTTCTTAATGGTGGACCACGAGCGAGTGCAGTGTTTCTAACCTCACAAAAGTTTCTCTGATAAAAATTGTAACATGCAGAATCACAAGTATTCTCTTAAATTATTTCTCATACTTGAGTTTTCCATTTTGTTCTCTATTAATATGTTGGCTGAATATAGTTTCTGAGTTCTTGTTATAAACAAGAATGTAAATCTTTCACACAGGGTTTCTTGCCTAGTAGAGGGATCTGCAGTAGAGTTGGCTACTCTCTGCTGGTTCTGAAGAGCTATGTTGCCAAGTGTACAATTTCTGGACTTAGACATCTTTCACGGCGGTCAAGTAACATTTGGAGAAGTGTACAATGTGAAAAGATAATATGTTGAAATTTGATTGTTATTCCGTGCTTATCATTTGGATATGCTTTTCATTGCCATTGGACTGACCATTACCAAGATTGCAACACTTTATTAAACATTAATTGTGGCTCTTTCACAGCTGATAGCAACATTATATATGGCTGAAATATTTCCACATAAATAAGTTTCAATCACAAGAAATTTCATATTTTTATGATTAGTTTACAAGATGCTACACACAAGTGAATTTGACTTGTATAAAAAGCACACGAGAAGGATGAGTGATGATATAATAAAATTGATGAAGGGACACTCGCTGAGAGCACCCAGAAATGAAACCCGTAACTCCTGGAGACATTGCATGTTATGTTAACCACTGCCATGGAGGTCGGCTCTTTAGTATGAGTTTTTTTCTTGAGAATTGTTGATAAACGCAAAGATATCTCTCTCTCTCTCTCTGCATTTCACAATATGGTTCAATAATAAATAAATAATAACCTGTGGTGCAACAGCCTGTGAGAACCAGGCCTACCTACCTACTACTGGCTTCCCAACTGTTGAGGTAGATCATCGAACCAGTTACAGGATGATGTGTGATCAGCATGACAAACCCACAGTCATAGGTTTTCATGACTGACTACTCATTTGTAACTCCTCAATTTCATCATGGTGGTGGGGGCCACTGGTCCCATACGCACGCTGAAATCTCAGGAGAACATTTGTTACACTCCCGCATGAGACTTGAACCTATGAGCATCCCATAACCGGAGCCCAAGACATGACACCTTAGACCGCATGACTATGATGGCGGATACATGGTTCAATGTGATTGTAATTTGTGTTGTCAGGTCGTTGCACATGAAATGTCAGATGTTGGATATTCCCAAATTCCAGCAGATTGTGCCAGTGCATCACATATCTATCCCTGCACGTGAGCATGGAATCAGTTAAGTGCTATCATGCCATGTGATTATACACAATATAAGTCAAATACACCTACTTTTTTTAAATTTTTTTTTTTAAAAAAAATAGAAAAAGTTGTGCCTCCCCGATGGCGCAGTGTAATGTCTTAGCCTTGTAATAAAGGGGTCCCAGGTTTGATACCCGGTTGAGGCACATTGTGGTCCAGATCCCACTTTAAACTGTAGGTCCAGTCCCGATTAGCCTTCCTGTGCATAAAGTGGACTTAAAACACCAAATCAATTAATCAATTTAAAAAAGTTTAAACTTTGCCAGGAAGCATCAGATTCAATTAGGAACATCAACAGGCCATTTGGACCTGACACGCTAAATGAACGTACAGAGATGATTGAAAAAATTCTGATCCAGCTATATGACCCTTGAAAGTGAATGGATACTCATTAGCAGCCATTGACGACGATGGGACTGTGAGCACTAGTGGAATCTGACCCTCGCCAAACTGTAAGGAACAATGCTGTGACTTTGAATGTATATTATTGCACAGACACTTGCAAGAACTTGGAATAGTGAAGAAGCTGGTTAAGTGGGTTCCCCATGAACATCAACAACAACTAATGAGCCTCTCCGATGCCACAGTGGTAACATTGTCGCCTTGTAATCAAGGTGTTCTAGGTTCGATACCCTGTGGAGGGACATAGTGATTTGGATCCCACTTTAAACCATAGGCCCAGGCCTGATTAGCCTTACTGTGCATAAAGTGACCTTAAAACAACAAATCAACCCATCAAAAATCCCCAAGAAGAATACACAATGCGTTGCTTGGAAGCGTGCCTTTCTCTGCTCTCCCAGAACTGAAGTATTCAGTTTTTGACAAAGTAGTGACATGTGACATAAAATGGAGATTACACAATAAACTTCGCTCTACACCGGCATATAAAACTCAGTTCGTGAGTAGGGCCGCATAATGTTAATGTGAAAACTCTCCAGGGCAAACATCTCCATTGAAGTCCAGAACTAAGTAGATCGCCCCAGGCAGCGGGAAAGGGGGTGGGGTCTAAATTATATATAGACCCCCACCCGAAGTACCATAAATTAGCAATTAGCAGGGGGATGTAAAATCCATCGTCACCCTCATTGTTCTCATCCAGCTCTACTTAGAACTGAATGATTACGCAATTACGTTTGCGTGTAAGTGTAGTGAAAATAATTTTAATTATAATCCTTATGTGTTATATTAAAATAATATCAAACTGGAATATCATATTTTTTCATAGTCAGTGATATTATTTTACATGTTTGTTTGAAGTTTATATTGGTTACAATTGTGCAAACATTTTGGAAAGAAACCATTTGTTGGATAATTATAGTTTCGTTTCCAAGAGATTTGACTCACATTTTTTTAGAAACTAGCTTATCAATATCTGAAATATGTTTATGTGAGCAGTAAACTTTTAAATGTTTGTCAGTCATTCTTGATTGCTGGGCTCTTTTATTAATCTTCATAATGGAGAACAACTTTTCACCAAGGTAAGCGCAACGAAAATTAATAAAATTTCTGCAACAAAATGGCTTATTCGAGGATACTATCGGGTGTTCCATTTACAACGCAACCCGGAGTTGGGGATAGTACAACTTTTGAACCGTAAGTGATACACATATAATCCTTATACCAAATTGAAGCCTTGTTCATGCATATATTTTTAAACCATGCGATGAGATTACATTTTCCCCCACTTGGAAAGAAACAAAGGAAAGGCCGGTCGTGTTCCATTTCTGATACATCGCATGGTTGCCAGGTGCATGTAAGTAACACTATTTTCATGAAAATTTCCAAGTTTCTTTTTTATTGTTTTCAGTAATTGCATGATATATACAGTTTTGAAACACACCTTTTGTGGCACTGACACACCAGCAGTGTTGCCAGTGCACAGTCTTAATTTCTAAAAACAAAGATTTTCCTAGTTCCCCCTTAAAGATGCCTTATCCATTCACTGCCATAGATGCCTATCTAATCCATCTAACCAAACTGAAAATTACCGACGGTATGTCTATATCTTGACACATATATTTTCGTCATGCGATGTGCAACACAACTCAAGAAGCAGTGTTGTTAATGGAGCAGATAGAAAAATTGCTGCAGTGCACCAATGCACAGCTGTTACATACAACATGAACATTGGAGAATTCAGCTCTATCTAACATTGAGTTTTAGATGTCATGCATTATACCAGGACTAGGATTAATGTGTACTAACAAGTGGCTTTTAATGTACATACATATGGACTAAAAATTCGTAAAATAGGGACTAACACGTATGTAAAATTACCCAAAATGCTGCAAAGAGGACGTCTTCATAGTTATTTCTTATTTGAGTGATTTCAAACTAAATAAACAATTTATTATTTTCCATTCCATTAATGCACTGGTGGCATTCTATAGTGGAACCGCAGGCAAAAAAAAACCTGGGAAGACCTGCAACTCTCGTGCACCATACTCCCACGTGGAGGGGAGGGGCAAGCTCTGCAGACATTTTTTGGCGAAGGTTTTTTCCTTGTGGTTGCTCTATAACTGTTCCCTCCCAATAAACCTGTCTACACTGGTACGAAATTGCAATGTCAGATAATACACGACCGACACTACCACTGCTTTGAGAACTAATAACATGTGAACATGTTAAACCGCGACAATTGGACCTCATCACTCCTCCTCAAGCAGTATTATTACCTCTCTGTGATCGGCGACAGTTGGTTGCCTTTGTTGTACATTGACAAATCATGCCGGCTTCCACAACAATAACAAGTACATATACTGCCACTAGACGATAAGCTGTGCAACCTTTTCTTTTACTATGAACTTGTCGCCCGAAGCATGGCAATTTTAACACAGAAAACAATATGCATCACATTAAGCAGCAAACATGACAGCATCCTCTATGCAATTCCTACAAGAACACGTGCTGGAGCGAAGAGTTCAAATGCTCATGGAGCCACATAATTTATTTCTTTTGAACAATTCCAAAATTATGAAATATGAACAATTTGTGAAATAAACCTGCTGAAATATGTAAAATTAAGTATATGTCATTCTTTCCAGGGAGTGTGGAATGATGTGGAGGGGCCTTCTGACATCTCAAGAGATTGTCTTTCGTTCACGATAGCCCTGATTATGCATTCAGGCAGTTGCACCTGCTGCTCTCTTGAAAAAATTATTTATTGAGATGCTAACACTTTGACTGGCTTCCTCCTTCATAGAATTTCCCGAGCTTGGCTTTGCAAGGTTTTTGATTTCAACTTCGACAGTACTGGAGGCATTCTGGAATTTAACGTTCATTAACAAACACACACGCAATACACGCACACAACGTCAAACCGGTCAAATATTTAAAATAATAATATGGCGCTTTCAATCCAGTAAAACTCACCACCACTTTGTCTTTCTCCTTCAGTGATAGAAATAGTGCTTCCTTAGTACAGTTGGCAACACTAGTTACTAGCTAGCCAATAAAAATGCAATGTGTAAAAGAAGCAACCATTGCTTTATGCTATATTGCCACATTAACGTCCCCGTCGGACAGTGTGAACTGCGAGCTGGAGCGTTATTCAATTATTTTAAAATATTGTTGGGCGAGTGTATCCAAGAATGGAATGACACATTGGCAACAATGGTGAAGGTTGGCGAGCAGGGTAGAACACATGATGCTAAGAGGGAGGGAGACGAAACTAAAATTGAGGTCTGCACCACAGCAAAGATAGCTGTGTTGGGTTCTACATCTGTGTTATGTGGCATTTTTCATGCTTTGTAAATAAATTCATTTACACTTCCCGTTACATCTGGCAACACTGCATGGACACTCATGAAATCCAATAATTGTTCCCTGGTTTAATAATATATGCATGAACAAGGCGTCAATTTGGTATAAGGAATATATGTGGACCACTTCCGGTTCAAAAGTTGTACTATCCTCAACTCCGGATTGTGTTGTAAATGGAACACCCTTTACTATGGGAGATATGAGAAAAATCTAGGAACACCCATGTGGTGATATTTCTCTTCCAATGCACATGCAGCATCAAAAGAAAAGAGAGGGAAATGGTGAACAAGAAAATTGTCCTTTGCACTCTTGAAACCTGTTTCCAAATCCAACACACAGTATTTTTTAAATTTGTTTTTTACTTTCGACAAGTAACCTTGTATTCCTGAGAAGTTGGGAAATGACAAATTGTAACTTTAGTATGTACATAAGGTCATAAGATAAATTGAGACTGTAATTTTGCAAGATGGCCTCCACTTCCTTGAAAATATTTCTTGTGTCATGGAGAGGAATTATTCAATAGTTCTGTCACATGGAGATAAGAATCACATACCCACGAACGAATACAGCTAACTGAGCAAGAATGCAACAATACCAGCAAATTTCACTTTCAATTGTTCATTGATATTCCCTGCTAAGTCATCAATTCTCTCCTCAACTATATTCATGATTTATAAAATTACACAGCATTGTTCTTCTGCCACTTTTGGCTAATGCCGAGGATGAGGATGAGTATTGGTATGATTAAAATGATGAAGGGAGGCTCACAAATAAAAAAAAATAAAAAAGAAACATGCCCAGGGCTGAATTCGAACCTGGAATCCTTGGTGTCGTAGTATGCTGTGCTAACCATTCTGCCACAGAGGTTGGCAACTGTATTTCGTGACAAAGAAATACTTCTGAATGAATTGACTTTATCAAGGTACACAATTTTGACGCTTTTCACTATTCACTTCACAACAAAAGTCAGCAATTTCCCATTTCACTTGAAGTCTACATTCCCCTTCTATAGTCCTTTTCTTATTCCCACAAGGCTTGGAAAGCAATGCGTTTGGTTCTGTGACACTCTTCCGACTTTTATTCAAGATGAACCCGTCACACATCAAGAAACAGACTCATTGGCTGCTGAAAGTATGCACCTTTCCCTCCTACAGCCAACAAGGTATTTTTGTAGTTGAGAACTAACCTTTCAATCCGCTTGCTTAGTTGTCACTACACCTACACCTTAATGAAATGCATACCTGTGTAGGGAAAATATATCAGTCTGGTAAAGTTTGGATGAGTCGAAGCTTGTTTCATGAGGAAAGCAAAAGCGGGATAACTGCAATGCAGGCCACATTATGGGATGCTGAGGGTCGCATGCAGCTCACGGATCATGAGTTTGACATGCCTACTCTACACAATGGCTGGATGCTGATGAGGCCCCAAAACACATGCCAAAACCAACCCTTCACCCGAGGAAGATAATGGTGACTGTTTGGTGGTATGCTGCTGCTAGTGGTGAAACAATGAATGCTGAGAAGTACTGAACCCAGCTAGGTGAAATACATAAAAAAAATTGTGAGTTAAGCAGCCTAGACTGATCAACAGAAATGAAGTTTTAGTACTTCACTACAATGGGAGGCCCCATGTGGGAAGATCAACAATGCAGTAACTACACTGCTTGCACTATGGGACTACTACTATGAGACTCTTTCACACCCACCATACTCACCAGATCTCTCCCCAACTAATTACCAGTTATTTAACCATTTGGACCATTATTTTGCAAGGAGAAAGTTCCCCAATGAAGCAGCTATCAAAAATACCTTTGAGGAGTTCTCTCAGTCCAGAAGATCGAATTTCTATGATAGTGGCATTAATGCACTTGTATCTCATTGAACAAAGTGTGTAGTATCAAGTAGTTCCTATGTTGATTAATAAAAGTTCATTTCCAACAAGTTACTGTTGTTTGAAGTTTGACTACCAAGTCAGACATTTCACATGCAACGACCTGATATTATATTTACACAGTATGACCACTATGTGTCATGCAAAAATGAAGTAAGTCACTAATATTCTTCAGTTTTATTGGCTTATTTGCATTGAAACATGCCAAACCTGTCAAAACTTGATTTGTATTTGATGTAGTGATTAATGCATGCATCCATGTACCATGTTTTTTTTTTTTGCTCAAAATAAATTTTCTAAATTTCTTTCCGCACCCACTTAGCACCCCTATATGATTAATCCTGGTGCTGCTGCTGCTGACATTTATTAATCTCTGTTATTTGTAATCTTTACATTTATTAACAAATGTAATTACTGTCCAAACACTCAGCTTTATTGATAGCATTATAATGTCATCCAAAAATATTTTTGTTGAACGAATATGTTCTTGAATATTCTTCACAATGATACATGTAATAAATTTCGAGGCACATTTTTAAAGTAAGTTCCATTTTGCAATTAGGCTGTTGCCGTTCCCGCCGTTGCCATTCTGCACATGCACGCTGAGGACTGTATCTATGGGTTTGCCACAGATGGCAGAATGCAACCCTTCACTCGAGTAGACAGTTGTTCAGGTGTGGTTACAATACCTCAGATGATTGAAAGTCCCGCGGAGTGTGAACTACGTGCTGTCATTTGTTTTCTAAGTGATAGAGACGTGAAAGTGGCCGAAATCCATTGGCAGATTGCAGAAGTGTATGGAGACAATGCTATGAGTGATAGCATGGTAAGAGGATGGGTGAGGGTATTTAAAGATGGCTGTACAAACATGCACGACGAGGGAGGAAGTGAGCAACCATCCGTCATTAACAATGATCTGGTGCAGCAAGTTGATGAAAAAGTGCACGAAAACAGACACTTTATGATTTCATCTTTATCTATGGAGTTTCCGAAAGTGTCACACAGTGTACTGTATGAAATTGTGACAGTACGCTTAAATTACCGGAAGTTGTGCTCACGGTGGGTACCAAAAATGCTGTCTTGAGTTACACAAAACCAATCAGTTAGCCAGTGCTTTGACTTTCCTCGAGAGGTGCCGAAGGCGATCAGTTGTTGAGCCAAATTGTCACTGGTGACGAGACATGGGTGTCTCACGTTACACTGGAATCAAAACAACAGTCCATGGAATGGAGGCATTGAACATTACCCAAGAAAGTGAAGTTCAAGCAAACAATTTCAGCCCGAAAATTCATGTGCACGGTGTTTTGGGATAGGGGGGGTTGTTGCTTGTGGATTTTTGCCTCGGGGTTGTAGCATATTTTCTCATCCTCCTAAGTACTACCAAAAGTCTGCTACATAGCTCTAGTGATGCTTCTCGACACATCTAGTTCATTTGTTTTGTCGTGAGTTATACCAAAAATATGCCGGATAGACAGGTATGTGAGGACTTCTATGTTTTTTGTTAAAAATGTGTAATCAAAATCGAGGTTAATCCCAGAACAGTGATATTTAAAATTACATGGCCACAGTTAGAACCTTTTTCTATTTGTGAAAGTACGTTAATGCAAACTTTAGTGACAGTGTTGAGCAGTGAATATTCTCTCTCCTTGGACTTAATTATGTTTTCTTGAGATATCGGCAGTGTGAGTTACTTTGCATTCTGCTCATCTTTATAGAACGCAATTTTTAGTGCAGTACTTACACGAGAACGATACGTCACAACGTAACCAGTTTAATAAGATAAAAACGAGTTACTAGCCATAGAAAGTAACATTGAGAAGCGAGGTTTACGATCTTACCCCCTTTGTTAATGGAACAGTCATTTAGTAAATTTGTAAAAGTAACAAACGTCCTACTCCCAGAAACAAAAAGGCAAGCATAACCTTGCAACGTGCCCACTTTATCCCTCGTAACCTTCCGAGAATACAGTATCATTAAATAAAGACGTAATACATGCAATAAGGTTTGTTTCAAGAAATAAATTAGGTTCTTTAATTAAATATCTTTTATGAGCCAAGCAATGTTTTTACAATGTACAGCAATTTAAGCGAGAATTATGCGCAACACCTTTTGCCAACGTTCCTGCAGCTGCACAATACCCTGGTGATTAAACTCGGCAGGCTTGGAAGAAGTCCGTGAGTGCATTCCGCAGGTCTCCCTCATTTGCGAAGGATCTCTCACGGAGGTGGTTGTCAAGGGAATGAAACAGGTGGTAATCTGTTGGTGCAAGGTCCAGTGAATATGGTGGATGGCACAATGTCTCCCAGCCAAGTTGCTGAAGGGTCTCCCAGGTCCTCTTTGCCACATGTGGCTTGGCATTGTCGTGCAGGAACAGCACACCCTTGCAATTCACCAATGCCGGCTCCTTCTGCCGCAATGAACGGTGCACCCTTTGCAACTGCTAAGAGTAGCGGTCAGCAGTGATGGGCTGACCAGGTGGAAGGAGCTCGTAATGCACCACTTGCCGACAATTCCACCATACAGAGAGCATAACCTTTTGTGGGTGCAGAGGTGGTCTTGAGGTGTGAGGAACAGGGTCACGTGGCAACAACCAATGTCTGGTACGCTTGGGAGTGTCATAGAGGACCCACTTTTCATCACCAGTGAGCAAGCGATCGAATATGGCTGTGTTCAGGTGCCAAGTGAGCAAGGACAAACAGGCTGTCACTCGTTGTTCCTTGTTGGCTGCAGACAATGTGTGGGGTACCCCCTTGCTTAACTTGCATGACTTCCCTATCCCATGCAGGTGCAGTCTGACTGTTTCAGCGGAAACATGGAACCTTTCGGCAAGTTCATCACAAGTTAGATAATGTCCTCCTCGATGGCTGCTTTCAGGTCCTCGTTCTCCAACACATGTGGTCGTCCACTGCGAGGTTCATCCGAAAGGCTCACATCTCTCGAACGGAATTTCTGGAACCAATGCCTGGCAGTGCGTTCGTTCACAGCATTCTCTCCAAATGCCTGGCCAATGCGGCAGCTGACAGGCCCACTTTAAAGTCATACAACAAACACACGCGAACAAGCTGCTTCAATACCTCCATTTCTTCTCGACACTGTACGAGCTATGACTGCTGTGTGTGCGCAACGTGCCTGTATTGCTGACAGTCGATGGTCAGACTAACTCCCGATCGCTTGGAAGGCATGTGCGTCATTTCGTTTCCTCTCTGTGAGCACGTGATTAATGGGACGTCAAAAACGGCAAGAACTTTTTTTGGTTACCTTGTAGTATAAGAGGCAGTAACATTTTTGAAATTGAAATTACGGAGTTGTACATAAATTATTCTTTGTTCACTTGTTGTGTAAAGATACCAAATTTATATGTATGCGTATGCAATTAAATGGATCTATGTTTAAAGAATTATTGATATTGCACGAAGAACTGTACGTTTGCGTATTAAAACCAAAAGACAGTTACTCCCTCTGTCCCATAATTATTGTCCGGTACACTTTTGTTTGTTGTCCCATAATATTTGTCCGATAGGCAAACTGTGACATTGGTGTATACAGAAGAAGAAAATTAAACACGGGAATGAGTCATACAACATTATTACTCAAGGATCAGTACAAATTTGCCGATCAAGTGTCCAAAAGAACATAAATAAAAAGTCACCATTTTGTCATACCGGACTATAATTATGGGACAGAGGGAGTATTTACTAATCTACTATTGAAACATAAATGAATTGTGAATGAGCAAATTGTAACTGTTATTTAACTCACGAATAAAAGTGATGTACTCATGTTAAATACGTGTCAGTAAATTTAAGTACAATTAAATGAAGACTGCTTCCTAGTACAGGGTGAAGGTAGTATTAGTTGCATGCACGAATTTAGTGCACATATTTTCAGCAAATTCTTGTGCTTATTTAATAGAACGAACGCATACACCAGTGATTCTCTTGTTAAGCAAATAACGAATGCGGTGTTTGCGTCACTTCAGAAAATATTTGTTACTTAACATTCTGTTTGACGAAGAGAACCAATTAGTGTCCCGGTGTTCTTGCCAATGCCCTCTGTGGTAATGCTCATTAAAATTATGCATGTTTCTTGGAATTGATGATGCGTCCTATTTGTTTGCCATCGCATTAGATAAATAAGGAAGAGTACAGAGATCACCTAAATTAATGTAAGTCAATATATCTACGAGTAACCGTTTTTTTGTTTGAAAGTTGACTTTGCGCTTACCCACACGTCGACATCCTTTTCGTGACTTGCCTTTATTTTTAATTTCATTGTCCTTTAAGGAAGTCCAATAATTTGAGATTGTCCAGTTAGGTTTACGAGCGCTATAACATCTTACACCCAATAACATGCTTCCTTTCCAAATTCCCTGGGTAATACCTGTGCTGCAACCTAGCTGGACGTCACAGGGTGACACCGTAAATGCTGCGACATATTGTGAGACCTTGAATAAACTACAGCGTGTAATCGAAAACAAAAGGTGTGGTATGCTCAATAAAGAGATGACATTGCTTCACGACAATGCTCGTCCACACGTGGTGCATCGAACCCAAGATCACATTGTGTCATTTGGTTGGGAACAAATTGATCATCGTCTCTATAGCCCTGACCTAGCACCCAGTGACTATCACTTGTTCCTGCACTTAAAGAAGCACCTTGCCGGTCAGTGCTTTAACGCAGATAATGACGTGAAAACAGCCATGCAGCAGTGGTTATCACATCAGGTGGCCGATTTGTGTGAAGATGGCATTCAGAAGCTGGTCGTATGATACGATAAGTGCCTTATTGTAGGTGGTAATTATTTTGAAAGGTAGATGTAGGCCCAGGCTTTCATGTAAAAATAAAATTATTACAACATGTGTCCTTGTGTTTGTGTAATATCAAAATGGAACTTACTTTAAAAATACTTCCAATATTTAAATGTGTTACAAATTGCATTGCATGTGTGGTATATGGCCAAGGAATCATACGTGAACATAGCTTGAATATAACTTGTGTGCATGAATTTCAAATTTCTTTTACTATGTCTGTTATGTTGCTTTGCAGATATACATCGAAAATACAGCGTGTCCACGCTAGAGGGATCGAGAAATAAATGCTCGCCATTTAAAACCAGATAAGGATATTGCTGTATTTTTCATATGACAGGAAAGGGAAACTCTCCGAGATTGTGCAACACTGTTTTCAGACAGCTACATGGTTGCACGTGCGCGTAAATAGCTTTTGTCTCGAAAGGAAGCCAGGCGCCATTCAGTAGTCGATCGCGCAGTGGAAAACATGTGGACACAGCAACAGAAAGTTCAGTGCGTGTTATGGCTAGCAGAAGAGAAATCTGTTACTCGGGTTCAGCGCTGCGCTCGTCGTACGTGGAATGTGGATCCACCTGGTCATAAAGCGATTCTCCAATGGGACAGAACACTCCGAGAAACAGGTTCTTTACTACCGCAAACCGGCACACATGCAAAAATGTCTGTGAATAAGGCAACAATCGAACGTGTGAGAACGGCATTTGCAAGGAGTCCAAGGAAGTCTATCCGAAGAGCTAGTTCCGAAGTTCAAATTCCTAGATCGACTATTCACAAGATCTTACACAAGCAATTCCATTTGACTGCTTACAAGATCGAGCTTCATCACCACATAAAGCCAAATGATCGTCCGCTTAGGGCACATTTTGCAGCTGAAATGCTTCTGCGAATTGAAAATGACAACTCGTATCTGGACAAGATTGTTTTCTCGGATGAAGCAACGTTTCATTTATGCGGCAAAATCAATAGGCACAACTGCCGGATATGGGGTTCAGAGATTCCCCATGTTATTCACGAACATGAGAGAGACACGCCTAAAGTGAATGTCTGGTGTGGATTGACGAGGAACTCTGTCATTGGACCATTCTTCTTCTTAGAGGCTACAGTCACAGGACATGTGTATCTGGACATGTTGCAGAAGTTCGCCATAGACCAATTTCCCCCAGGATCGATTTTCCAGCAAGATAGAGCACCAGCCCATTATCATCGACAGGTGCCTGACTTCTTGGATGAACGTTTCCCCGATATGTGGATCGGAAGAGAAGGACCCCTTGCCTGGCCACCCAGGTCACCCGATTTGCCCCTTTGGATTTTTTTTTCTGGGGATATGTTAAGGACGTTGTTTATCAAGGAGACAGACCAAGAAATTTGCAGGAACTGAGGGGCCGCATCACAAATGCAGTAGCGCTTGTGACTCCCCAAATGCTAGAGAACGCTCGGCGGGAAGTTGAATACCGTTTAGATGTGTGCAGAGCCACCAAAGGTGCACATACCGAGTTGCATTGAACATCATCTGAAACTCTGTGAGTTTTGTATCAAGTAAAAGTAAAAGTTTATGTTACCAATACATTCTGTTCACTAGAAATTATCACTTATTTCTCGATCCCTCTAGCGTGGACACCCTGTATTAATACTGAACAGATGTACATAAATGGAAACTTGGAAAATAAAAATAGTAATAAAAATTTATATTTTCCATTTTTTTCAGCAAAAAGCCTTTGTATACATGTGTGTTTGTGTGCATCCTGAATGATGACACGCTTATGACTTGTACAAAACAATAATTTGTCTTGGGATTCATTATTCTATGTTGGCTCTTAATTTCTTACTACCTAACCTCTTTTTTTATGATAACACACTTGACTATGTGCATTCATGTATGCCCCACGTTAGGAGTGCCAATTTATTAATGCCACCTCTATTTGGTGCAAGGTGCATATATCTTAATCTTATACCTCAGCTAGAATATCTTCAGGGTAGGAAACCAGACAGGATGCCTTTGAATGGAGATGGTTAAACGAATATATTATTTAAACAAAGGATACATGGAATCAGAATATTTACATGATAAGCTACGTTCTATAATTCTTGTTTACAGTCAATTTTCATCTCAATATGCTCTTTATTATTTCTTTTCTTGATTTGTATATTCTTCCTTCTGGACTTCTTCCTTAATGAATGTTCTGGATCCAGACTTCCTTCTTAATGGAGGATCTGGATCTGGACTTCCTTCTTAATGGAGGATGTGGATCTGGACTTCCTTCTCGATGCAGGGTTTAGAACTGGACTTCCTTCGTGGGCTTTCTTCTGGATTTCCTTCTATTTCCACTTTCTACGATTTAGGAATTCCTTTATCCTTTTTCCAGTTTTTTTTCCTTTAAGCTTTGGGAATTATACTACAGGGTGGCTACTCACCGGAAATTTCTTGAATTCTGGGAATTCTGCATAAATTATTGGCTCTGGGAATTATGTGTGGATTCTGCTTGAATTTATCTATGTAGACGTGAAAAATTGCAACCTTTATTAATCCAAATCCTATTGAATTTATACATATTGATAAATGCCCTGAGTCAAGATTTTCACAGTTGAGTTATTTTTATCGAGAAAAGAAAATAATGGTGTGTGTGAAAAATAAAACACAATTCTCTCGATCTGTTTACTTTCAGGGTGGCGACAGACCTGCAAAACCTTAAAAACCGGAAGAAGTCAGGGAATTTGAGGAGTCAAAAAAAGTCAGGGAACTGTCAGTGAATTTTGTCTTGCTTGATTTTTTTTTCTTTTAAAGATATTGTCATGGAACTCTGCACAGGAACAAGAAATCAGAAATCTTGTTGCTAAGTTTCGGCCTCAACTTTTAGCCCCTTTTATGCACAACATAACCACGGCGCCAGAAATCAGTGATGGCAGGGGAGAGAGAGAGAAATTTCTGGAGGAGCAGAAAAACATGTTAAGCCTCTAAATATTACGTGAAAAATGCATTGAATTATCATTTTTTCTTGTCCATATGGGAGTAGTAAGGGGACAGAACTGTCAACAGGTGGAGGGGGGTGGGAGCCAAGACTACTAGAAGGAAAGGCTGGGGTCAGACACGCCTCTTTTCGCGACTGCCACGGGTGTGACGTCATGGGCAGACAAAACCCAGCTGAGTCTTTACCCCATATGGAAAGAAACGTGGAAAGGCTGATCTGTTTTGTTCTTTTCGCTCCTTTTTTCTTGTATTTCTGGATTGTTGGGTTCAGGGTGCGAAATCCTGGAGGGGACGAGGGGGATTTCCCCCCACCAACAATCTTGGCCTCAAAAATCCCCCCACCAAAAATTTCCCGGGGAAAGAGTTTTTGTTATAACAATGAAAAGATAAGCAATTACTTTTAATTTCAAATATACTTTACTAAGAATTATATCGAAAACTCACAGAAATTAGTGTGGTTGTGTGTGTTGAATCCTTTCTGTCTCAAGCGATCATTAACAAATCTACATCAATACGCACAATAAAAGTAAAACAAGAATGCAAAACATTAATAACTATGAAATCTAATTGATTTATATTAACATAGTGCACAAACTAAAGAAAAACTGACACATAATAAAACCACTTCCACTATGTCATAATTTATTAACATCTTTAACCGGTTATTAATGGAATTAGTTAGCTGCTTTACACTATCTGATATGTATGAAAGTAACAAATTAATTTCTAATTAATAATCATAATAATTATTTTAATTGAGTAATTTATTTTTAGTTTTAATAACATTACAAATATGTACATCGTATAATTCACACATATGTTTGTGGGGAGGGGGTTGTAGGTTACGAACTTTCTCCCCCTCACCAGTTTCCAATGATTTCGCACCCTGGTGGGTTGTGAGGTGTTGCAGTTCACAATGCCTTCAGTGAGGTGTTGCGACGTGTCGTGATCTCCAATGAAAAACTAAAAACAGCGGGTGACAATATATAACTGAACACATCGCATCTAACGAGACTTGTTAGTGGATTGTGATACCAGTAGTCTCATTACACAACATCAGGCTACCATACACTTCAATTGGGTTACAATTATTATAAAAAAAATAATAATATTGTAATTTTTTAATCAAGGCTCTCACGAGTATAGTAAGATAAAAACTGCAAGCATACCCCTCCCAATTTAATATCCAGTCCCGCACCAAAATTCCTATGTCAATTTTAGGTTCACTGTTGGTATTGAAGAGTTGAATCTCGACCTCCTCCAAATAATTTAATTCTCAATCGCCATACCAAAATTCCCACAACAGTTTATGCGCAACAGTAATTAATACTCAAGACTTGGCTATCTCCCATCCTAGTGCTCAATTTCCTTACTATAGAGTTGGAAACTTTTCCAACCAAGGGTAATTCCACATCAGAATTCACGATAAAAATTTAAGGTTTAATACGAGGGTGAATCAAATATGAACGAGCCTTGTGCGGAAAAACAAAATTTATTGAAGGAAACAGATACATTGCCACATCCTATTTTTCAGCATAGTCTCCGCCCTTAGTGATACATTTTTCCCAACGTTGTGGTAGGTTCTTGATGCCGTTCCCGTAGAATGAAGCTGGGCGGGTATCCAACCAGTTGCACACAAAGGTTTCCACCTGGTCGTTGGTCGCAAATCGATCGCCCGCAAGTGCTTCTTTGAGGGGTCCGAACAGGTGAAAATCACATGGTGAAAGGTCTGGGATGTACGGTGGATGCGGAAGCGGTTCCCAGTGCATTTCGACCAGTTTCTGCCACATAACACCTGCTGTATGGGGTCTGGCGTTGTCGTGGAGGAACAAGACCTGGCGGATGGGACAGCCTCGTCGTTTGCGTCGATACTGCACCTTAACTTGATCCAGGAGGCCACAGTAGTAGGGTGCGTTGATGGTCCGACGTTCGTGTAAGAAATCCACCTGTAGGATCCCCCTCCAGTCCCAAAACACCGTGGCCAACACCTTCCCGTCAGACAACCGAACTTTGGCCTTCACAGGGTTTCCTTCGCCTTTCCTCCTCCACTCCATGCTGGCACGCTTGGATGCTGGGGTGTAATGATGCACCCATGTCTCGTCACAGGTAACGATGCGATGCAAAAATGCTTCCCCTTACACGTCAAAACGAGTGTGAAGCTGGCGAGCAATGCGAACTCAGTCATCTTTTTGAGCAACATTCAGCAGCTTGGGAACCCACCGAGCCGTGATTTTGCAGAAGCCCAAGTGCTTTGTGATGATTGATTGGACACTTCCATAGCTCACACCAAGTTCTGCTGCAATTTGCTTCACAGTGACTCGGCGATCCTGTTCGACAAGCTGACGAACACGAGTCATGTTGTCATTCGTCACACTGGTGCGAGGACGACGGGGGTGCACTTCATTTGCAACACGTTCATGGCCTTGCTGGAATTCCTTACACCACACCTTCACTCTTGCCCACGAGAGGGTACCATTCCAAAACTGGGCCTGCAGTCTCCGGTAAATTTCGGCCGGTTTGACATTTTCCTGGGTGAGGAACTTGATGATTATGCGTTGCGCAACAGATACTGGCACACTGCTCACTCATCGTGAGAGCTACTAAACGAAGCATGCGACACGCTGGCTGTTCTGTTTCCTGACTCACGACAGCCCCACCTACTGGCCGCACATGCCCAATCACACCCTGCTACCCATTCTGACGCTTAGCCAATCAAGGCTCGTTCATATTTGATTCACCCTTGTTTGTAATAGCTGGCTGGATATTGTGCACCTCAAATAGTAGATACCGTGTTGCCGAGATAACGACACTGGTATGTCTCGTCGCATGAAAATTCCATCTCTTGTCGTGTCTAGTCTCGTTAACAACACTAATAATACATAGTAACTGTTATAATTCCCTTGGAAATACACAACTTGCTATTTATATACGAGTGATGCTTAAATGACAACGTAGTTCAACTCCCGTCCTCCATTGTTCTATTATTTATTCAAATTTTCATCACAATCGCCAAGTTAAGTGGACTCAACCAGCTTTCACATACCCGCCTGTGGGCACCCCTGTTCGACATCCCACTGATTATATATATACGTATATAAAGTGAGCCTCGACTTTCTTCAGTTCTATGTCTCAAGTTTTCGTTCAGTCAAAAGTTGTTTAAAGTGTTTGTGACATAATAAACACGGAAATTCCTCACATTCTTCCCTGTGTAGTTCAAAGATTCATAAGACTCAGAATTGTAATCTGAATAAGGAAAATTAATGAAGAAATAAATATCAATAGTCGAAGCAAAGTTACCAAATTTGAAGAAGTTACTTGAAAACAGCTTCTCTCTCACTCCTAAAAGAGAGCAATAGATGAGGTTGTTTTCCTTTACATATTCAACTTATCCATAATTTTGGCTTTCTGCCTTTCTTTATTTAACAAAATTATTTTACGCATTCAACATATATTTTTCTTTCTGCCCTAACAAAATGCATTGCTAGGTGTATTAACTCCAATTTTACATGAAACCTAATGTTTCACAGAGAAATGTGACGACATATAAACTACTGATAAAATGTGTGCGTAAATGGTTGTGTAATCCAACTGTAAGGACATACGTTATGTCGGATCCTAAGTAAGTCTGTGTATTCACTCCCAATTAGCTTCTGGGCATAATTGCGGCTCTTTTTTGTTCAAAATTACTGCTTTGATTCGGCTGCGAAACCGGAGTGTAGAGCGATCTGTCCGCCCATGACGTCACGCCTGACGTCAAGGACCACGTGATCAGGTATGGCCCCAGCCTTCTGCTCTACTAGTCTTGGGTGGGAGCAGGTGGCGCCGTCCGATAGTTGTCGGACATCATAGTAAGGCATTTTGTTGGACAAACTGAAGTAACGTGGAAACAAATAGGCTCCATTGATACAAACGATTTTTGTCAAATATAGCCACCCGACAAAGTATCTCACTACAACATGCGACAGAAATTGCATGCCACTCTTATGGAATTGATTTTTGTTGGATGTCTTCTGATTGACATCCAACGAAAATCACATGCACAGACAAGAGCTTTAGACTGCAAATATGCTGCTGGAATTTTATTACTCTTCTGGCTCACTTCACCTTATTTAATGTAGAAGTGCTTATGAAGGTTTTCTTTCATCATCCTGACGTATTACTGGTTTCGCACAAGTTAACATAAGTTTACAATGACATTGCACTATTCTTAGATATCAAGAAGAATCCAACAAAACGGGATATATATTGATACTATCACAAAAAAGTGAAACATAAATCTGCATTGGTGAATGTTATAAAAATTTGGCAAGTGCATGCTCCCAACCTCAAATTTACTCCAACACTAGTATTTCATTTAAATTAACGCCACAGTCTGTCCTGTCTGTTTAAACTCCTGAGAGATGGTCATTAATCTCTCACTCAGTGAAGTTAATGTCCAATATTATGAAATAAAATACTAATAATAGATACATAAATATTTTAATATTAACTCGAATCATTCAATCATAAAAACAAATCACTTTCTTCAAGAATTGACTTTTCTCTGCCAGTTCTTCTAAATTTTCACTTTCCATCTACTGATTTATACAAGGGGTGCCCAGAAAGTAATTTCCAATTAGTACGGACCTTGATTTTTTGCAAACGTGAAAACCGTGAAAAATATTAATTGCTACAAAGTTGTGTTTATGAATGTGCAGTGATGTCCTAAAACAAACAATTCCGTGAAATCCAACATTCTTGTCTTTTCTAGGCTTAAAGAAACAAAATGTGCCATATTTGTGTACACGGAACATGCAAGTTTTCCAACATTTTATTGAAGAGTAAACTATCTTGCTTGTTATACATGGAATAATTCCGACAACCACATTAAATCATGTATTTCCCACAATTTTTTTTACTTCTATCAAATCAATTTGCATCACAGAACAAAGTGGCAGAGTTCTAACGGGAGATTGAGCGCGTATCTACCGTCACACGGGAGCCGCATCTTCAGTATTTGTCACGCGAGATGTGTTTTGAGTTACCAAACTAAGTGCGCACCATCGGCATTTATCGAGCGAGAAATAATGGAACTCAGTCATTTGGGTGTCTGACTACCATGTGAGAAACCAGTGGCGCAGGAACGTTTTTCATTTGGGGGGGTACAAAATTTCAACTTTCCATATGTTTTTTTTCTGTGGGTATGGGAATTTTGGGCATGAATTTTTTTTCCCAGTAGTCACTCATTCGTCAGCTGTTAGCAACATGTCGATTAAGTGCCCAGGGTGAAGTAGCTTTTGCACAATTAGTAGTTTTTTGGTCGCAAGTCGGAATATGTCACGAAAATCTACAAACTGCAATAACTCGAAACCCATTGATTTGCGACCCGCGGTGCATAGGGTCAAATTTGTTGCAAATGTGCTCTAGTAATACCCCTTTCCAGGGATAGGTCGATTTACCAATCACCCTGTATATATATTGTGTGTGTGTGTGTACTTCACACACATATGTATATCTGAGTAAAATGTGGGGAATGGGAAATTCCATTTCAGATGCGAATATCCAGTTTTTAATTAAAAATTTGCATTAATATTTTATATACCATTTTTTTTAAAGAAAAAAAGAATTGATGGCTGTCTTAAAAACAGATTTCAAGACCAGATAACAATTCCAAAACATATAAAGCTCTGGACCTTGTTCTGAGCTCATTTTGAATTTAACGGAATGGAGAAATCAGGATTTTGTAATGTGAAAATTGCGAACAAAGATACATCTATTCATTTTAATGCATGTTGCGATTTAAAGGGGGTGAGGAGGATTCCCTCTTCTCTAACCTGTGCAATTCCAAATCAGGTATAATCAATCATTTCCCACGCACTGAATATGAAAATCATATTATAAAATATATCATACTTATAGAATTCCACTTCAGTTCATTTTAGAGCTATATATAAAATATCATTGAACTAATTTATTGCAGATATGTACCCTGGACAGTGCCTTTTAGAAGCAATGTATTCGGTATTTTCTCAGACTTCTAAAGGGTGTTTCAAAAGTGCTTTCTGTCGAACGAAAACTGTGCCCTGTCTTTGACGTATATTGGGCCACTTCGTCCTTAACACTTATTAAACCTTTGTTGACAGCTATAGCGTTGTGTTGTCTTTTAAAAAATATACTGAGTCGAGATGATACCCGATCAACTCGTAAGAGATCTAATTTTGAAGTATTTGTAAAACATTTGACATAGTAATTATTTGTAATGTAATAAGCTGTACCTTATGATGCTCTTTGAACACTGAAAGTACTACCATTGCACATGCAAATCCAAAATCCTTCAGATCTCATAGCAAGCAAAGTTGAAAATCACACGTTCGAAATATTATGTTTCAATCTTTGGTGGACAATATGAAGAGCCGGTTTGAAAAGTTTAGATTATTTTTCGGATATTGTCACATTAAATTCAGATACAGACATGTGTTTTGTGGTGACATGTTAATTTCTTGTTTATATGAAAATGTGAACTTTAATGTAAGAGAGTGCATGTGCGCATCATCAGTCGAATGTATTCGTATCTACAAAGAAAATCCAAAACACATTCCCACCTCACTCAAAGACTTTGCAAATCCAATCCAAATTGTACCAATATCTACAGTTGAATCTGAAAATGAGTTCAGTACCCTAACAGATTAGAGAAATCATTTAGAAGTTTTAAATCTGCTTTTCATTTCAAATGACCCCCAGTGCATAGCTTTGATGCAAAAAAATTTGTAACAAATTTGATCAAGACTAAGCATTACAGTGTCCTTGACAAGCCAACTGGCAAATCATCGAACCTGCAGTGAGTCATTTATTTCGTGCATTCAACTGACTAATGTAATTTTCTTACAATTTGACTTTAGAATTTAACCATAAATAGTGTTATGTTTGTGTTGTACTCGATATGAGGTACATTCAAGTTCTAAGGTCTCCTAATTTATTTTGAAAAATATACTCACCTCAGAAAGCTGAAACTGCCATCATTTCTCAGCATAATCACTGTCTAGACGTACACATTTTCCACAATGCTGACGTCACCATAGCATGGCCTCTGCAAACTCTTTTTTAAAAGTCTGTTTTGTACCGTATACTGAATAATCGCTGATGCAAGAGGGGAACAGCTGGAAAATTTGCTACCACGGAGACTGTCCTTGAGGGTTGAAGAGAGCCAAAAATTGCTATGTGCGAGGTCAGGTGAGTATGGACGGAGCATGCGATTCACTTCAAATTTGTTTTCCATGAAGAGCATCTGAACAATGGTCGCCCGATGAGGAGGTGCGTTGTCCTGATGAAAGAACACAACTGCAGCCATTTTCGGCTCTTTCTTTCGCAATGCTGGAAGCAACTTGTTCCTCAAACCAGTTCCATAGCTTGTACCCATCATTGTGGTACCCTTAGGATAGCAATGCGTGAGTATAACGCCTTCACTGTCCCAAAACATCCCTTTTCTCAGCAATGAAGTAACTGGCGGCTAGTTTGTGGGCGAGGCTCCTTTGGTTGTTTTCATACGACGTTCGATATTCCTTGAAGTATGGAACCCACGAACGCACATTGGTCACATCCATGACACAACCACAGCATGTCTCAGTCAATTTAAGATGAATATCGATGGGTGTTACTCCATGCAGGTGAAGAAAATGGATAATAACACACTGTTCTTTCGATGTAAATGATGTTATTCCAAGTATCAAAAACATGTCAGTCTTTAGATAGCGCCACTAACTTCCTATGGGTCGTATTGTGCTGTCATCTGGCCTCATCAACCTTCAAGAATGGATGCTTCTTCTCAAACAACTCTCACGTTTATAACTGCTTCTATTAATGAAGAAAACAATAGGAGACCTTAGAACTTGAATTAGATTCTTACCAATTTATGTGCAATTTTAAGCATACCCAATGCATGGGTAAAATGAGTCCTCTCCCTTCTGATAAAATCACAAATCGCACCCTGCTTTAATGTCTAGGAAACCTCGCTGCTTCATTTCAACTGGGAATGGTATCGAGGTGAGATGAATGTGTCACCACTCAAACTTCCACAACGTACATATGTCATTAAAGCAAAAATATCCTAATAACGTTTTTTCGGCTTCACATTTTCTTCGACGCTGCAAACAGTCGAAATACAGAATTTTATCCTGACTAGATGAAATCATGCAGCAATTGTCACTAATGGATGAACTTTGCAATTACGATAAACAAAATATACGACTTATTTGAAATATGAACAAGATATATGCTTGGTATATCTGAATAAGGCACAATTTATTTTATGTAAATTCCTCAAATATGATACGAAAGTTTCGAAAGAGATCATCTCGTTATTTCAGTCTTGTCTCGAAATTTGAGACTTCTTTTGTCTCCGTACCATCTCTATCTTCAAAAGAAAGAAAAAAAAAGTTTTCCGAACGTCCCCTGACAAAGTTAATAATAAAATAAAATAATCAGTGAGTCACAGGAGTACATTGTACCCCCCCCCCCCCACCAAATTGGTCTATCATGTCGCATCTCGGAAACAAGATGAGGCAGGAATTGTGAAAGTATTTCGCTTCGGAAAATTCCAATTGAAAAATTCAAAAGGAAAGAAACTCAGTCATATACTCTTCTGATGCAGATTTATATCTTCGAATCGACCACTTCTTTACAAACGTGTACTCCCCTTACACGAAGGGGCATTTGTCTACAGCATGATTTTATGAAAGTAAACTTTAACTGATTCCATGGTTTCAGATACATTTTAAACAATTTTCATCTTAGAAAGATTTCCAACACAGGTCAATGAACTAACTAGTAGCACAATGTAGTAGATTAAGTTTAGAATGACTTGAATTCCTGTGGTAAGGAATTATAATGCATGTAAACAATATACACTTTTTGTATTGAGCGAATACAAAATACTAGGTTCTTTTAACAGTAGCACCTCGCGTCTGTCAAATTACTGAGGTAGGTACAAGGGGTATAACTCGAATCTACGATTTAGGGAGTACAGTACCCCGCTTCAAAAATTTGAGGGGGTACAATGTGCCCCTGTACCACCCCCCCATTCCTGTGCCACTGTGAGAGACATGGGGTCGATCCTCTGCGGGGGAGAACCGGGAACTTTTCCACCTGTTCAAATTGCTCTGGCGCTCACCCAGCATCATATCAAACGGATACCTGGAGGAAACTTTGGGGGGTAAAGGTAGCCAGGAGCTTGGTGCTGATCACATCACCCCCACCTTCTTCCGTGATCAAGAAAGTGTCGGGGGCCTAACTCCACACCCCCTAGATGCCTTCATGGTTTGGTGCTTAGCATAGGGGAGCACTTTACTTTTACTTCCTCAAGAATATGATCTAACATATCAAACTGTCACGAAATGTAGACCATGTGACTTACAATTTAAAATAATAGTTTAAAAGAACAATGCCAGTATTAAGTTTGGTATATTTGGCAGAAAAATGTTCTAAAACAAAAACGCGAATTTTGGGAAACATACTAACAAGTCAAAAAAAGATAATGACAATTTTTGGTGCCATAATATATCTGTATCTGTCACTTGAAATTAAAAAGGGGGTATGGAAAATAACTTTCCCAAAATAACTTTCAAGATATCAAACTCTCATGAAGAGGTGCAGGCCATGTGACTTACAATTTGAAATAGTAGTTTAGAAACACCATGAAGGTATAATTTCAGGTATTTGCCAGAAAATGCACTAAAATGAAAATGTGAATTTTGGGAATAATAACGCCGAATAGTAAAAATTAAAAAATACACCAATTTGGAAAAATAAATAACAACAAATCAAGGTCCCTACCGATTAGGCATAAATAAAACAAGAATTTCAGTAGTAATTTATTGCATTAGTAACAGTGAGTCCTAACCTAATTTTTGGCATAATCACCACCGTTGTTCTGTCATTTGTCGTAGCATGGCACTAAATTTTGTATGCCCATGGTATATGTGTCTGACAGCAAAGACTGGAACAATCTCTACCACAGTGCGGCTGTGAAATACTTGTCCTGCCAGAAACCTCTTCAGTTGAACAAAGAGATGAAAGTCTGTACATGCAAGGCCAGGGTTGTACAGGGAGTGGTCCAAGACACCTCACCTGAAGTGATGCAAAGGGTCCTCGTGTACTCAGCTGGATGGGGTTGTGCACATTTGATTGGCCTTGTGTGAATTGTCTGCACCATCGTCTGATCATACTATCACGCACGACGTCTGGTCTGCACACCTCACATGATTGCTGCATTGCAACTGTACCAGATTACAGCTACATGCCATTTCTTCCTGCACGCATGTGTTTGTTGCTCTCCGGCCACTAGTGCTGCATACAGGCACCATTGGAGCTTTTTTTAGGATGCCCCTCGTATATGAACTTTCAGAAGCTGTTATTAGCAGTGTGTTCCTGTTTTAATGTTTGGTTAGCTAAATCAGGTACCTATACAATGCAATTCTATAAATTCCATGCATTAAATTTCTAATACCTACATACCTTTTTCGTCAGCAATAATGGTATACATGCATGTTGTCAGTTTCACAGTACTTCACTTGGATATACTGTACTGAAGCAGAATGATAATGTAAGGAAATATGACACTTTATTTTGTACAATTCAATTGTTTCACTTATATGCAAAAGTTAAGTTGTTTACTTCACAGAGATGAGAGAAGTAGCTTTATGCATAAAAAAATAAGTCCGCACTCATGCTTCTTGCAAGCAGAGGGTTCCAAGCCTCAATGCAAATATCAACATATAATACCGAGAATGGATAAGGAGACTGATAAATTACAATATGTATTTCTTAATCAATCACTCTTCACTCTAATCTCATTTAGTGGTAACTTTAAAAATAATGAAGTATTTTATTTTAAACTTACTGTGTATGATAAAATTCCCTAATCCTTCCCTAACTTGTGAATTGTAATAATTTTCCAAATTCACTATTTTGCAGTTTGAATTCAAATCATAGAGAATAGAGAAATTAAGTGAATTTCATAAAAGATAATACTGGTAAGTAGTATTATTTGTGGTATTACTGGGACGAGAAAGTACGAGCCTTCGGGAATTTTCCGTGAAAGTACTACCCCCTCAGGTTGATTTGGCTACACTTATAAAAGTTGCATCTGCTAAATTGTTGTCCATAATCTTGTTAAAAATATGTCTTTTTTGACACTGTTTTGGCTACACTTAAAACTAAGCCAAAATGCTCTTATGAGCTTTTTGATTATAGTGTGCTATTTTGTCTAACTCAAGACTTTTGTAAAAAGCTCTCGGGAAATTCCCGTAAAAAGTATAACTCCTCGGGAATTTCCCGTAAAAAGTATGACTCCTCGAGAAATTCCCATAAAAACAAAATTCTCGGGAATTTCTCTTTTTTTTTTCTTCTCAAACCGGGTTTGGGTACATATATAAAAAGCTGGATCTAACTAACAGTTAGTATTGTGAGAGTAGCTGAAGAGTACAGATGTGTTGTTCCAGTGCTTCTCATACTACAGGTCTGTTTGGTTTGATATATAAAATTTTCTATTATTTATATTAAATATATTTCTGCTATATTGAATAAAAGGCTTATATTTTGTATAAAAAAGTCTGATATTTGATATATCCAGCTTGTTTGTTGTAATCTATTCATATTTAGAGTCGGGCTTATATTTGTCCCAGTTTGTTATACAAGATCAATACATGACACATGGTATTAGGTCATTGCCTTTCTATGCACACCACGACATGACCCTGCAGACATGCAATTGTGCTAGGTCTGTGCTTTTGTAGGTCAGTGCTTTTGTAGATCAATACTTATTCTATCTTTGTGCATGTAGGCTATTAGCTTTACAACCTGTCATAGTTTTATTAAGTATAGAGTTTTAATTTAAACCCCAAGAAATCTGATATAATAAACCAACAACAACAAAAAATATTACCACACTAAGTATACACACTAAGTATACAAAGCACACTGCTAAACCCAACTAATATTTTGTATTAAGTATAGAGTTTTAATTTACACCCCAAGAAATTTTATATAATAAACCAACCACAAAAATGCCAAATCAGAAATATTGTAATCAATGCAATAAGAATATATATATCTAGCTCTAATTGGGCTAGGCACCAAAGGAATTGTGATCCAGAAAAATGCAGAACACCCACAAAAATATGCCCAAAATGCCATAGAAAATATAGCATGGAATATTTTATACATAAACATATAGGTACTTGTTCTCTACAGTCATCAATATTGCTCCCACAGCCATCTACATCTTCATCTGGTCTAAAAAGGAAGCTTGAAACACCCGATAATGCTAGACCAGCAAAGCAGCCACACTATGCACCTATCCATAGCAGTTTTAATGGCCAACTTAGTGATTACCGTTTTGTATCAGAGCCAAAATGTGACATTAAGAATTTTTTGAATAGTATAAATTCTGATGTGCAGGATATTCTAAATGCACAAAATGGCTCTTATAAGCTGTCTCTCAAATTGTTTACACAATATAAGAAATCAAATGGCACAAAATTTACACAGCCCCACATAACAGAAACTGTAGCTGTATACTCAAATACAAACTTAGACAAAATACTAAGCAGGTTGATAGATCAATTACTTATCAAACACTCTGAGTTTGCTGCTAAGGAATCGGGTTGGAGCCTATGTGGATCTTCACACAAGTTTTATATTAATATTTCTGAATTCAGCCCACTACAAGGTTCTACATATCTGCCATTACCTGCCAATATTAAAAACAAAAAGCCGTGGTCAACCTAAAACATAATGATCAGAAATGCTTTTTGTGGTGTATTTTAGCTGCTTTGTTTCCAGTTTTAGACCATCCAGAGAGAATAAGTTATTATAAACAGCATGAACATGATTTTGATGATGCTATGGAGGGCTTAGAATATCCAATGTTTGTTCAGAATATTGATAAATTTGAAAAAAAAAAGGCCAGAGATATCAATGGTAGGCCATTATCTATTAATGTATTTATTTGTTCTACTGGTTGTGGCAATTGCTTGATAGAACCTCTCAGAATCAGTACACTTGATGATGATTCTGCTGTTCCAATTGATTTGCTCTTAATTGAAGGGGATGGCACATACCATTACACTCTGGTACACAGTCTTGAAGCTTTAGTCAGAAAACAACAAGGCAAATCCAATACAATATTTAAGTTGTGTAGAAGATGTTTGACTGTATTTGATGGTAGAAAAATGGTGAATGGTGTTTGTGAAGAGAATGCAGAAATTGCTAAAAGCAAGTTAGTTGAGCATCTGAAATACTGTGGCAACTATAAACCTGTTAATATGGTTATGCCTAAACCAAATTAAAATGCTAAATTCAAAAAATTTGAAGCCTTGTTATGGCACCCAGCATATATAGTCTGTGACTTTGAATCAAACCTCAAACCTCTTGCATTCTGCAGCCCAGATCCTGATGAATCTTCAAGTACATCATACCAGCTACATGAACCTTCTAGTTTTTATTATGTGGTTGTACAGGATGGTGTTGTTAGTAAAGAATATTTGTACATGGGACCAGATGCCATCAAAGAATTTGCACATAAAATAGAAAATGAGTGCCGTTGCATAGCATCTAATGTGTTGTTAAAATCAAAACCTATGATGACTTTAACAAAGGATCAAATTAAAGATTTCAACATTGCAGAAAAATGCCCGGTATGTGATTTTGAATTTTCAGATACAAATATCAAGGTGCAACACCATTCTCATACAGATGGTAAATTCTAAATGGCCCTGTGTAATAGCTGTAATATTAAGATCCAGAGACCAAAATTTGTCCCGATATTTTGTCACGGTGCATCCAATTATGATTTTCATCATCTGATCAGGTACAAGGGGTTTGACAAGCAGAATTTAAATATTTTAGCAGAAAATGATGAGAAATATATAGCTATTAGCAAGATAATCAGTGTTAATGGTGTTCCCATTCACTTAAGATTTCTTGATTCATACAGAATTCTGTCTGCTAGCCTGACTACTCTGGCCAGTCAAATATCTGATGATCAATTTAAAATCACATGTGCCATGTTTCCAAATCAGGACCTGAAATTAATTAGGCGAAAAGGTGTATACCCATATGACTATGTTACTGATTTTTCTAAATTTGATGAGTGTGCTCTGCCACCACAACAAGAGTTCTACAGTAAACTCAGGGAATCTGGAATTACTGATGAAGATTATCACCATGCCCAGTTGATGTGGGCCAACTTAAAATGCCAGACACTTGGTGATTATCATAAGGCATACTTGAAACTTGATGTGACTCTCTTAGCCGATATACTTCAGCCATTTAGAAAATCATCGATGGAAAATTATAAGTTGGATCCAATCTATTTCTACAGTGCTTCGAGCATAGCATGGTCTGCCATGTTTTTGAACACTAAAATGCAATTGGATCTCATTCAGGATCAGGACATGTATCTGTTTATGGAACAATGTATACGAGGAGGCATGGTGCAATGCTCTCAGAGATATTCCAGAGCCAACAACAAATATATTCCCGAGTATGATCCATCACAGCCATCAAACTATATACTTTATGTAGATGCCAACAGCCTGTATGGTCATGCTATGATGGATAAACTGCCATATGCAGGGCTTGAGTGGGTTGAAGATTTCAATATTGAAGATCTTCAGGACTTTGATGACAGTGACTATGGCCTGTTCTTAGAGGTTGATCTGACAATTCCAGATAATTTACACAACCAGTTTTCTGATCTGCCCCCAATTCCTGAGGTTGAGTGTTCACCTGGCTCTAAACAGAAGAAACTAATGATGACTCTAAAACCAAAACAGGGTTATGTCATATACTATAAAAACCTCCAGTTTCTGATGTGTCATGGTGTTCAAGTGACCAAGGTTGGCAAAGTCTTAAGGTTTAAGCACTCAAGATGGTTGAAGCCATATATTGATACAAATACCGAGCTTCGAACATGTGCTGTAACCCAATTTGATAAGACCTTGTTCAAATTGATGGTCAATTCGGTGTATGGTAAGACCATAGAAAATGTCAGAAAACATACTGATGTTAAATTAGTTACTGACCCCAACCGGAGCAAAAAATTGGTGGCAAAGCCTAATTTCAACTACAGAAGAATTTATGATGACAATCTGGCACTCTTCAACATGAAAAAAACAAAGATTAAGTTTGATAAGCCTATTTATGTAGGGGCTGTGATATTAGAATTGGCCAAATTACACATGCTAGAGCTCTATTATGATGTGCTGAAGCCTTTTTATAGTGATCGTGTAAAACTGATGTACATGGACACAGATAGCTTTATCCTTGATATTCAGACAGAGGATGTCTATCAAGATATATCACAGCCTGCATTGCTTAAATATTTTGATACCAGTGAACATTCAAAGATTCAACCCCACAACAAAAAGGTGCCTGGCAAGTTAAAAGATGAGACACTTGGCGATGTTATTGTAGGATTTGCTGGGTTAAGAGCCAAGATGTACAGCTTTGAAACATGTAGTGGTGCTGTTGCCAAAAAAGCCAAGGGCATTGGTAGAGTAATTGTGGACAAAGAGCTCCAATTTAAAGATTATAAAGATTGTTTCAAAGCACAGAGTTTAATTAGAACATCAGAATGCAGAATTCAGAGTGTGGATCACTTGTTGACTACAAATGTTGTAAGAAAAGTGGCTCTGGACCCACATGACGATAAGAGATGCATTTTATCATGTGGCATACATACTCTACCATGGGGTCATTGTAACTTAATAAATAGCAATCAATGTCCAATCACAGAGCATGATTTGAAATAAATAAACATGCCAATGAACTTATTTGGATTAAAAAAAGAAGCTATTATGGACCTGCCAACACCAGCATCCTCTCCTGATATACAATCTATGATACCTAAACTAAGTGGTTTGTTAATTATTCATCTGAACAGCATACTTACAGATGTTGATGATAAAACAGGTAAACCATTGTACATATTTAACAATAACTTAAACCACTACCAGTTACCTGTAGGTGGTCAATTACAATTTATTATAACCCCCGAGAGCGATGTAAAGGTTTTAGTAAGCAGAAATATTTACAGAATTAAGCACTCAGACATGGTTTCTGGCACTGTATATACTGTCTCTGCCGGTGACTGTTTATATATTGAGGTCCCGGGATACTATGACAAGCTTATACCTCTTTTTATAGAATTAAGAATCAGATATTCTATAATAAATAACCACTAAAACAAAAAAAAATGCCTAATGATATTTTTGGACATACAAGGCACGAAGATCACAGTGATGAGATTATGATGCTTGATGTCAGAGTTAAAAAATTAAGAAGTGATTTACAAGCGCTACAAACCACACTCAATGCTAGTCTTCAACTAGAGATTACCAATTTACAATCACAATGCATGGACCCTCTTCTTAAAATTGACTCAGAACTCAAATTGCTGCTTCAAAAATATACTGACTTGGCCACATTAGATAATTTTCAAAGTTTAGAGGAGGCTAACCCAAGAACAACAAATGGAAAGATGGAGAGAATATTTTTCAGACATATTGAATAGAGATGGGAAAAGAGAAGAAGAAACCTGTAATCGAACAAGAACAGAAGGAAATAGAAAAGATACCAAAATTAAATTAGGGCCCCCAACTAGAGCAGAAGTTAGGCTAGCAATAAAGCAAATGAAGAATGGCAAGGCTCCTGGAATGGATAACATAAATCCGGAACTAATTAAAGCTAATGTGGAAACTTCCATTGATCTCTTACAACCTATGTTAGAGAAAATATGGAATGAAGAAAAAGTTCCATTAGAATGGAGAGAAGGTTTAATAGTAAAGCTGCCAAAAAAGGGAGATACAACTAACTGTAAAAACTGGAGGGGAATTACTTTGCTAAGTATACCAAGCAAGATACTATCGAGAATAATCTTAAATAGAGTGAAGGATGTTGTAGAATCAAGATTGAGGAAAGAACAAGCTGGTTTCCGCAGACAACGTAGTTGTGTCGATTTAATAAATACTCTAAGAATAATTCTGGAACAAAACAATGAATGGCAAGCCACCTTATATCTTACGTTCATCGATTTTGAAAAGGCTTTTGACTCACTAAATAGAAGAGTCATGTGGCAGACACTAGCAGAATATGGCATTCCAACGAAGATATTAAACCTAATGAAAGATATGTACGAAGGTTTCAGGTGCAAAATCCTACATGAAGGGCAGCTTACAGAATACATAGATGTTACAAATGGAGTGAGACAGGGCTGCATTCTATCTCCGACAATATTTCTGCTAGTACCAGATGCAGTTATGAAGAAAACGATGGGTTGCAGGAAAAGAGGAATACAATGGGGACTCAAAGATAGACTAGAAGATCTAGATTTTGCGGACGACATCTGCTTATTATCTCAAAGACTTGGCGACATGAAGGAGAAACTAAAAAGACTACAGGAAGAAGCAAAGATAGCAGGACTCACTATTAATGTGAACAAGACTAAAGAAATGAGAGTCAATACAAGAGGAAAAGAAAAATTGAATGTTTGTCATGAGCTGGTTGAACAAGTAGAGTCATTTACATACTTAGGAAGTGTCATAACAAAAGAAGGAGGTTCAGATGAAGACATACAAAATAGAATCAAGAAAGCCAATGTGGCATTTATACAACTGTATCCCATTTGGAAAACCTGCAATGTTTCTAGAAATACAAAAATAAGGATTTTCAATACAAATGTAAAGTCAGTTTTACTGTATGCTTGTGAAACATGGAAAACCACACAAGCTAACACGAAAAGGATACAAACATTTATTAATCGCTGTCTCAGGCGTATCCTCAATATAAAATGGCCAGAAATAATATCAAATGAAGAATTATGGAGAGAAACTAAACAACAGCCAATTGCAACCCAAATAAAAAGAAGAAAATGGAGTTGGTTAGGACACACCTTAAGAAAACCAGCTGGAGCAATACAGAAAGCAGCCTTAGACTGGAACCCCCCAGGAACCCGGAAATAGGACGTCCGAAGAAGACATGGAAGAGAACAGTAGAAGAAGAAGAAGCAGCCGAGAAAGGAAACACATGGAGAGAGGTCAAGGAGTTGGCACGACACAGAGCCAAATGGAGGCGTTTCACTGAAGCCCTATGCTCCTGATGGAGCAAAAGGAATTAAGTAAGTAAGTCAAGAGGAGGCTATAGCAGCTCTTCAAGCCAAATTAATGACTCAGGCTACCAACTCTGAGCAATTGAAACAGCAACTAGAAGAGCAGATTGGTAGTGTCCAGACACAGCTCCAAACAATTGTCAAAAGCATAAAGTCACAAGAAGATTTTGATCTAGTGATTTCTACTCTAAAAGAACAGATTCAATCACTGGAGATTCCTAATCTGGACCCTCTGAACAATGCCATAGCCGAGGTTAAAGAAAAAATTGAGACACTTGAGAATTTTATGAACAACTTGCCATCCATGGACCATGGAATCCAACCAAGCAAATGCTCTTGTCTGTTTTTACCACCCAGCTTCAAGAGATTGTGCAACAATACAAGAAACTTGCTGTGGACATAAGAATCAAACCAAGCCACGATGAGATTTTTAGGACTATCAATGAGCATCTTGAATCTGTAATGAGTAGATTGCTTACAGCAGAAAAAGAAATAACTGGCCTAATCGAGAATCCTAAGTACATAGTAATCCTTGAATTGAACAGTATCCCCAACAAAGAATATGATTCACCATTTACACCAGGTGGCAAAATATATATGCTGGTCCCTGCACAATTTTATTACCAGTTTTTTGTTAGGGGCACACTCAGACCAATCAAGATCAAATATTGGCTCCAACCACAGGCTCACCACTACCCTATTTTATCAATAACCAATGCTGACAACAAACCAAAAATCACCAGTGTAGAGTTAGAGGATTTTACAGACCCCAATACATTAGAGACAGCTTATGCTGAAGATGATGGTTCTCTTAAATTTAATATCCAAATAGGAGACAAACTGTATTTAGAAAATCCTGTAGTATCAGCTGCTGAACACCCCATAGTTGCAATATTCTTGTTTACATACTATATCTAGACAAACTATTGTTGATGTACTACACAGACCAGCCAGACATAACTATAAGCGACTGCCAGTAGTCACAAAAAGCATAGATGATTTGTGGCAGTCTGACTTGGTTGAGATGGCAAGTGGACAGCTGAAAAACTTAGACAAGATCAACAAGGGCTACAAATATCTACTCACTGTCATAGACACATTTTCAAAATATGCCTGGGCTGTGCCACTCAAATCCAAGACTGGAACATGTGTTACAGAAGCCTTCAGGACAATCATCAATCAGAGTAGAAGATCACCGTGCTATCTACAAACAGATAATGGCAAAGAATTCTATAATTTGGTGTTCCAACAATTTATTAAAAGCCAGTCAATACAACATTATTCGAGTTACAGTGATCTCAAGGCCTCTATTGTAGAAAGATTCAACAGAACCCTAAAAAATCATATGTATAAACAATTTACCCTTCAAGGTAATTATAAATGGCTTACTATCCTACCAGAACTTCTAGATCAGTATAACAACTCAATCCATTCCACAATCAACATGAAGCCTTCTGAGGTAACTTCATCTGATGAGCAGCAATTGATCAACACTGTTTACTATCCTAGATATCAGCCAACAACCAGAAAAGCTAAATACAAGGTCGGTGATCAAGTAAGAATTAGTAAATATAAGCACTTATTCAAAAGATTCTTTACCAGAAACTGGAGCACTGAATTATTTACAGTGGTTCAAGTTAAACCTGGGACCCGTAACACATATATAATAAAAGACCATCGAGGAGAAATTCTCAAAGGCAGGTTCTATGAAGAAGAACTCAGCAAAACTAAACACCCTGACACATATCTTATAGAAAAAGTCATCCGCAGAAAAGGCAACAAGATACTGGTCAAATGGCTAGGTCTCCCAGAACACAGCTGGATCGAGGCAGACAAAGTGATACTATGAACACCTGGGATGTTATAAAGAGACTACCAGATCCTGAACAGCAGACTAAGAGAAATGGCAAGCTGCTGCCTGATAAAATTAGATGTCTTATTGTTGGGCCATCAGCTTGTGGTAAAACTACACTAATGGTTGATAATTTTTTATTGGCACCTAACTGGTTAGACTGGAAAAACAGGCACTTGTATGTCTTCTCTAAGAGCTTAGAACAATTAAAATATCAGCAGCTGATGAAGCTATATGATGGACTGGATATAGCCACTTTTGAATCAGATGTTAAGCCACTTGATGACTGTCTCGATAACTCTGTTGTTGTGTTTGATGACATTATACTGGATAATCAAAACAAGATTAGAAATTTCTTTACACAGGGGCTGCACAAAGAGATAGATTGCTTCTACCTGGCACAGACCAAAACAGCTGATCCGAGACAACAGCAATTTTATATGTGTGTTTCATCAAGACCATACCAACCTCAAACACATACATGATGAGTATGTAGGTGGGGACTTGAGCTACAAAGATTTTTCTAAGTTTTGCAGTAGGTGCTGGAACCAGGACAGCTATGGCTTTGTCACAATTGATATGACAAGGAAACCCAATAGTGGTAAATACAGAAATAAAATCAACAATTTTCTAGACATTGAAACATATATAAATAACCATGAAAAAAAACAATCATTGAAGATCTTAAATTAAGAGACTATCTTGTAAAAAGATTTAAGGGATGGAAATCAGAGAACCAAGGTATTTATGAACAACACAAGCGCACAGAACAGCCTATTATTGATGCTATTAGTGAAGTAGGCAAAAATATCAGAACTGTTACAGAGCAAAATCAAAATTTGATCACAGAGCTTGTACCAGTTGCTGCTAGGAACATATTAGATTATCCAATCACCCCACTTTCTAGTATTCATAAAATGGAAAATATTGAGAGTTATGAGCTACAGTCATTCCCCCCAAACCGGAGGACCTTTGCAAATTTAAATCAAGCCAACACAGAGATTGAGGTTGACCTTGATGTAGGAGATGGCTTTATACACCCCCACAGAGCAGACCTCTATATCAAGTTTGATGATGTAAAACTCGATGGCACAGATTATCCGGCTAACTCAAATATAAGACTGGTAGACAATTTTGTACCACATCTGTTCTCTGAAATCGAGATCAGAAAACATGGTGTTGTTATAAACAAAGTAGACTATCCTGGTATTACATCTACAGCTTTAGCCACACTAAAATTATCCAAAACTGAGGCTTCTTACTACAAAATAGGTGGATTTGAGGCTGGTGATAAAATATTATCCAAGAGCCACACAGTGCTGTTCCCTATGCGCCTGTTGCCAGGATTCTTCTCAGATTACAAAGACATTATGTGGAAGGGTGGTTTAAGAATTACATTTAGAAGAGCTGCTAATGATAATAATGCTTTGATGAGGTATAGTACATTAAACTCTACTGGTGCAGCTCTGCCTAATACCGTACCTGATGAAGGCAAATGTCTTATTCAGACTATGGAGCTAAGAATCCCAGTTGTTGAATATGAAGCCAGTTATGCTCTTAAATACAAAGCAGATATACTAAAAAATCCACAGGTGCCTTTACAATTTTATACATATCAATGTGTCCAGAAGCCTGCTACTGGTAGCTATTAAGAATTTGATGCTACAAACTCATTCTCCAGTATACAATATGACATGCCAGATTTTGTGGTGGTGCTGTTTCAGACTGGAAGAAACAATAACCAAGAAAAAAATTCAAGTAAATTTGATAGCTGCAACATCAAGAACATATATCTTAAAAATGGCAGAAATGAGGTGTTTCCTAGAGAAAATTATAATTTAAACATGTCCAAGGATGATTTCCTCAAATTATATGAAGCATTTACAGCATACAAAAGAGTTACAACCGGGAATACTGACATGTATTACTCACCAGATGAATTCAAAGCACAGAGACCCATGTTTGTCATCAACACCTCAAAAAGGAAACAGGTTGTGGTTAATGACAGGACAAACATTAAAATTATCTGTGAATTCCATGATACACTCCCTGATGACACCATATGTAGTGTTATTCTTATAGGTGAAAAATCATATGTTTATGATGTAAGAAATGAGAGAGTCACAGAGCAATTCTAGAAGACCTTTGCACAATACATTATTTTAGTATTAGATAAACAAGTTGGGCCTGGTATCCAATTAAAATATTCAGGTTAACATATTAATACTCTGAACTTAAACCGGAAGTGGGCCGAAAGTAAACCGGAAATGGACCGGAAATGGGCCAAAAATAGATCGGAAGTGGACTAAAAGTGGGCCGGAAGTAAACCGGAAGTAAATATGTGTGGGTGGGTGTGGGTGTGGGTTTTTGGCTTAGTTTTAAGTGTAGCCAAAACACTGTCAAAAAAGACATATTTTTAACAAGATTATGAACAACAATTTAGCAGATGCATCTTTTGTAAGTGTAGCCAAATCAATCTGAGGGGGGTCGTACTTTCACGGGAAATTCCCGAGGGCTCGTACTTTCTCAAAAACTCGTACTTTCTCATCCCAGTAATACCACAAACAATACTACTTTGGTACTTAACAAATCCATACCTGGATCTGTATGAGTTTATTATTTCCATTTGCAAAAAATCGATTTAGTTAAGTTTGTAATTGTCAGGGAATTTCATTTCTGCTTGTTTGTAGCCACCGTGACTTTATTACTGGCCTTTGTAGAGCAATCTGACAGACAGAAGATTATTGCAAGATAAGATTTCTTGAAGATGAATAGGTATATTTGAGTTTGAAATTCTTACACAATTAACAATTTTTCGCAGGTTACAATATATACCATAATATTTATGTGACTTGTAGATGTATTTCGAATCTGAGTATGTGAAATGGCAACTGTAAATTAAGAACCTCAAATTAAATGTTTTAAATATACCATTTAATGAAATTGGAATTTTTGGATACATTGCAATCACACACACACACTTCATATTGTTACTATATTTGTGTGTGCATATCAGTGGCGCAACCACAGTGGGACAGGCGGTCAAACATTGATGGCCAAGGGCACCTGCAGAGGGCACAGAGTTGCAATTGTACCCCTCGATTTCAAAATTTATGCAAATAAAAATACGTTTCATAAAATTTTCTTCCTCGCAGCTTTTGTTAGTCTCTTCAAGTTCAGAGCCATAGCTAGGGAGCGGCGTGAGTTGACCCTGGCTGCCCAACAAGCTAAGTGATAAAAGTTGTAAAAGATAGAATACCATGGCACCTCGTGAAATTATTTGCACCTTATTAAATCAATCATTGTTTTCAATTTGCAAAAAAATGGTTTAAAAATTTCCTTGTTCACTTCACTCGCAATATGATTGTTTTCTGTAATGCATTGTAAATTACCAGAGAGAGAAATAAGACATGCATGAGGAAAAGGAGCATGCACATTTGAGAGACAATTTATATAATTTTTGCTGTTGGTTTGTTATGAGGTGGATGAATTGATTATGTAATGAATATAAGTAATAGACGTATGAATACATCACATCAATACATACACAATTTAGTGTTGGCATGTATTTTCTTATTCTACATCACTCCATTTTGAATATGTGTAAAATATATGTTGTACATGAAAGTTATAGATGTTATATGTACGAAAAGAGTAATATTTGGAATGCATTTATCATGCATGTTCTGCCATTCAAAAATACAGTTTGTGTATTTGTTTTCCATTATTAATGAATGTGAAATTGAATGTTTTTTTTAATGTTTAAAATCGTTTGTTGCAACACAAATGCTTTTAACACCGACTTCTACCTCCTTTTTGTGTACTTTACAAGGATGATAACGTCTTTGACACTACTACTACTACTACTACTAATAATAATAATGGTCATAATAATGTCATTATTATTATTATTGGTATGTTTATCCTGGTACTTGCCCCCCCCCCCCAGGCAAAAGTTTGTGGCTGCCCCTCTGGTGCATGTGTGTGGGTGTTGAGAGGCGGTAATATGGAAGGTTGAAATAGAAAACATCTCCTTGTGGCCTTGAATTTTTTGAAAATTTGCCTTGAAAACTGCAAATTATACTTGAATTTTATCATGGTCCTAGAGTAGCCACCCTGTACTAATCTCCTCCCTTGCGGCTGCAATTGGAATGTGCCAACACTAAATATGTGCAACAATGTGTATACTTGGTGCCAAACGACTGACATGCGCATCCAGGTAGTTGCCACGGTTGAAACGCGAAACCAAAAGTGCTGTGGGACGTTGACTGGAACTCGCCACCACTGGTGTAAACAAAATTTCCACTATGTGGATGGTAAATCAATCAGACAGATTCAAGATCTGTTCAAAGACACAAATTTGTATCGGTGCTTTGGCTTTTTTAGTTTTCTGATTGTTACATATGATCACTGATTTGATTTATCGAATATATACATTAATTTATTCCATTTATATTTATTCTTTACCTTCTTATAATAGATTCTATTGTTTTTCATCTTTCCAATTTGCTTTGTTCTTATTTATATAGTTATTCATGTATATTGTGTTAATTTTTAATTTTGCACACCTGGTTCTGCCATCTCTATTCCGCTTTGGCAAACTATTTACATTATTTGGTCCTATTGGGTACGTAAAAATTTTCATTACAACCGCTTCTCAGAAATTTTGAGAAAAAGTTTGTTGTATTTGTTTTATTGATATAATCACTCTTTTGACTGTTTATCTTTTCTTGTCTGATGATTTCAGTGAAAATATATCATCTGGAAGTACAACATTGGAGTGTGAAAGGGAATCCAATTTTAACACTTCACAAGAAAAATGTATTAAAGATAGCAAATCTGTACCAGTAATCCCATATTCCAGTGCTCACTTCAAATCAGAAGATACAAGCTGTGAGAAAACTTTGGTGCTTGAACATGCCATACGTGAAGTTGATGACATTTGTGAGAATGATTTGGATAATTTTGGTCCTGTGATATCACCAGATACAAAACCTGATTCAATGACAAATATAAATATACCAGAGCAGTCAGTTGTCTCCAAATCAGAAGTCCAGGAAGAGGAAAATGCATTCAATTGGGAAGAAAATAAATTTAATGTAGGAGAAGAAAGCAAAATTTCATTTGCGAAAAGAGAATATGTTAAGATGGAGGAAGATGTGACATATAATGACGAAGAAATCTCAACTATTAAAACAGAAGAAAGGAACATAATAAATCTGACAGATGTGGATTTGAACTACCCAGTAAAGGATGAAGATACTAATTCCAGGTAACCGAAAATATCTACATTATAATTTTCTTTACTACTGTCAATTAGATTTTTCCAATGTTAGTCAAAGAGCGTATTGCAAAATTCTTTCACAGATTTAAGTCAAAATGGCACATAAAACGTAGAAGAGAGCAACTTGTGGTTGTTTTAATCGAAATTGGTAACTGCAATTTTGTACTATCTCTTCACTTCAACATAGACTCTTTTGGTTGCCCACTAGGTATCTAGTTGACATTGAATTTCTCTTAATTGTTTTTCATGGCCTGTCTTAAGCTTCACTTCAGTTCTTCACTGTTAGACTACTGTCAGCCTAGGATGCCACAGCTGCTCTGGTGACATTTCTCCTGACATCTGTTGGGTCTGCCAATGGGATGTCATGAAAGAGTGCACAGACTAAAATTTACAGCTTATTGCAAAGTATGCTTGAATGCAGTGGCACAACCACAGTGGTGTCAGGAGGTCATTGCATGTTTAATCTTAGGTGGAAATAAATTACAAGGGAACAGGCAAGCGGGGGGGGGGGGGGGGAGGCAAACATTCAAGTAAGAAGTAGGACTAACAATATCTAAGACTAACCTGACAATATAGGATATTCAAAATGAAAATAATGTTAGGGAAAACTGATGCCAAATATCGACTGTCGTCTTCAAATCGTGTGACTGTCTCATTTCATAGGACTATGTGCTTCATGAATTGCACCAGTCATTGAACGACTCATGCAGGAACAAGCTTTGAAATCTATGTAAGCATTTTATCTTTCTCTTCATCATTTTTAATTACATATGATATCCACTATTTCATAATCTACAATTTCTTCGAGGGGCATACTATAATGATTTACACTTTATTTTTTTTTTCAGGTCCCATGATCCACCACTCGAGAAGTGAGGACTGGCATTTGAAGCTACGAGTCTAGTCTACCGATTGCAGGCAGCAGTGCCCAAAAGGGATTCCTGGTGTTCACACAGCAGCACATTCTGTACACGATTATCAGCGGACTATTGGACAACATGGAAAGCGACTATAATGGTCAGCTTTGGACAAGTTGGCTTCTATGGAGAGAGGGTGTGACCACAGCAGAGATTTACAGACAATTTGTGGCAGTGTGTGGTGAACATGCACCTTCACGGAAAACCATTTACAATTGTGTGGATGGCTGGAAAACAGGATGCACGTCAACAGAAAAAGGGACAAGTGTATCTGCTCACATTCACATGCTGCTGCCGTTGCACCGATGTCAGGGATTTGGGAACCCATCTGGTGCACACTTTCCCCATATTAAGGTGATCATGCACGATTCGCTGCAGGCTGTTTCTGGACAGGCCCGTGGTCACCTCCATTTCAGAAAACGTGATGCACCTGTTCTCAAGAATGACTTGCTCAACCTGTGTCATGTTTGTTGGTGTTGTCACAGTCACTTTCCTTCCAGAACTTGTCCCTTTTTCTGTTGACGGGCATCCTGTTTTCCAGCCTTCCATCCAATTGTAAACGGTTTTCCATGAAGGTGCATGTTCACCACACACTGCCACAAATCATCTGTAAATCTCTGCTGTGGTCACACCCTCTCTCCATAGAAACCAACTTGTCCAACGCTGGCCATTATGGTCGCTTTCCATGTTGTCCAATATCCGCTGACAATGATGTATGGAATGTGCTGCTGTGTGAACACCGGGAATACTTTTTGGACACTGCTGCTTGCAATTTGTAGACTAGACTTGTAGCTTCATGTGCCAGTCCTCACTTCTTGAATGGTGGACCATGGGACCTGAAAAAAATAAAGTGTAAATCATTTTAGTACGCCCCTCATACATCTGTGGTTGAAAAGCCATGGACGCTTTCGGGTTGTAATGGCGTAATATACTTTCAATGGAATCGTTACAAAAATGCCATGGTTGATTAGGGCTTGATGCAGACATAGGTTGTATTATGGGTGGGATGAGGAGGATGAATTTAGGTGTTGGCCTCAATCTGTGGATTTTTCCTTTCCAGAGGCCTCCCTGAAGACCTATCCAACTTCACTCTCATCCCTGACACTCCAGTGTCTGTGCATTCTGTCTTCTCCACACCATTGACAAACCTAACAACACTGAGAGACCCATTGTGTACAACTACATTTCATGCACTGAACTAATATCTGCCTTTGTAGACTCCCACCTCTCTAATCTCTTCTCCAAGCCATGGCCTTCTTTTCTCCATGAAACCAACCACTACCTTGACATCATCCATAACCTACCACCCAATAAATCCTTGCCACCATTGACATAACTCTCTCTCTACACAAACATTCCCCATGCCCATGCCCTCGATTCCACTGAATCATTTCTTAATAGCTGACACAAACCACATAATCCCAGCACCCACTTCCTGATTCAACTAGCCAACCTTGTACTCGCCTACAACAGCTTCCACTTGATACCAGCAATACCTGTAAATACATTGCACAGCCATGGGCTCCAAATGCCACCCTCCTGTTCCAACTTCTTCATGGGCAGGTTGGAACATGAGTTCCTAGACTCCCAATCAAAGAAGCTACTTCTCTGGCTAAGATTCATTGATGACATCCTCCTCCTCTGGATACATGGCGAACCCTCTCACAACCTTCCTAAATCATCTCAACAACTGGACCACCTCCAGATTCACCTGATTCACTCCATAGATGAAATTCCTAGAAGTGTTGGTCCACATTGTGGGTAATCACCTAGAAACCTGCATACACATCAAACCTACCAACCACCTCCAATATCTCCAATACTCCATCTCTCACCCCTTCCACACCAAAAGAAAAAGCCATCCCATTCTCCCTAGTCCTCAGAGGCCAAGGCCTCAATTCATCCCCCTCATCCTGATAAAACCTCATCTATTTCTTCTGTAAAAATGTGACTAGGCAGCAAAATATCGACTTCTGATTTCTGTTTTTGGTAAGTGTTTACTATCTCCTAATACATATATATATCTTGTCATGGAAACATACAACAAAGACTGTGGTTTGACATGGTGACCACAGACCACCCCATATCTAACTGGTTGGATGATCTCCCACCATGGGTGAGTGAGTGAGTTGGATTAGGTGGAAGTGAGGCCAGTAGAAACGTACATACAGAATGTCCCAAAATAGTGTTTACACTCTTTGAAATATAATAATGGGAACACTAATAACACCAAGTATGAACTTTTTTTCTAGTCACATATCTTAAAGTTACAGATATTCATTTGCAGCAGTAAGTTGTCTGCAATGCTGTAGAACAGATCAACAAAGAGCAAATATGGTTTCTGCAGGAAGGGAAGCACAGGAAGAGTCAATTGTATGTTTCATGTCATCCAATGACCATGGCTTTGTGGGGTACACATTATTATTCAGTTTCGCAGAGATAGAAATCTAACAGTGTTAAATTGCGAAATCTGTGTTGTAGATACTTCTTAAATTGCTCAAAAGAAAATTTGCTCACCTATGCCACTTCGGGTATACAAATGCCTACCGCCTTGTGGGCTGTGATGGAACTAATATCAACAGAATACCTACACATGTTCACACACACGCACAGTGGTATGGGGGCATTTTGAAAAGGTTTGCCTCCTACGCAATAACGTCAATAATATGCAAGCTACTTACCTGAACTATATGTCTTCTTAAAGTTTGGAATGTTTTCTACAAGGATGTCACTACTTTTCTACGTAGTCACCATCATTGTCCACACACAAATGCCAACATTGGACAAGTTGTTGCATCCTGTCAATGAAGAAATCAGGCATCTTCTCCCAGCAACAGGGATGCACATCTGCATGCACCTCGGCATCACAGGTGTAACAGTGTCCCTTCAGGTGCTCTTTCAGCCTCCGAAAAAGTCACGAGGTGTGAGATCTGGGCTGTACGGCTTGTGGGGTAAAATCTCATGGAATTTGAGATGTTGCAATGCATCCTGTGTTTGGAGTGTGTGTGGGTGTGCATTGTCATATTGAGGAATTGCATCCTTGCCAGGCATAACTTGCAGTAATCGTGCACGGAGTTTTTCCAAAGTCTTCATGTACTAATCGCAGTTTACAGTTGTTCCATGCTCCAAAAAGTCTGTGTGGACTATGCCTTCAATTGGTGAGTGGCATGAATCAGTTCGTCCACCGAAGTTTTGCTGGGGAAGCACGAGAACTTTTGACAAATATTTCTTTTCTCTTGAAATTTATACTTACTAATAATAAAAATATATCAATATGTTGATCTTCAGAAGAAACTATGCATGATTTACTTAATAACAAGATGCTGTTTTGTACGACCCTGACAAAATCCGAACATATAAGTAGAGTACAGTTCTGGCTACAGTACATTACTCACACTCAGAATGGTTTCTAGAATCCTGTGCATGCCTTCAAAAGGAAGTGCTGCTTTCAAAGAAAAAGATTGAAGATGAAAACATTGGTGATTGTTTACCTACACTGAGCATGGTGGTAGAAGGAACAGGACTACAATCAAGTGGAGCACTTCTCGAAAAGTACTTTCCACAGCTCACACTGCACAACTGAATGAGACATTCATTCAATGCAGACCCTCTATCAATGTTTTCCGAAGCAGAAGAGGAGAAGCTTACTGATCTTTCCTCAGACAACATAGTGAAGTATATGTTTGTTTCTATCTGCGACAATGTCTTAATTTTGGATCCATCAGTAATGAATAAGTATCCTGAGTTAAACAATAATAAGGCCTTACACATTATGCTTCCTTCTGCGACTTTATATCTTCGTGAAACTGGACTTTTGACCATGACGGTGATCAAGTCCAAATAAAAATCAAGAGTAAATATCCAGACTGAGATGATCCTTGTAATTTCCAAATATATACCCAAATTAGTTATAATGTGTGCCACCAAGCAAGCACATACAACTCACTGACTCAGCTAAACCTTGCAATATGCCTGATATCCTGGTTTTCTTACTCTGTATTTATCTCTCAGCTTATGAAATTAAATAAAATTGCATCATCTGTATTTACCATTATGTTTTCATTACTTGTACATTAACACATGAACAGATTTTGTGTTGTTTTTTTATGGTCACATAACATGCATTTATCTATTATTGCTGATGGTAGGTGCATGGTGAATGGAGATTTTGGCATCTGAGGGGAGCTGGGACAGCAAAAACTTTGAAAACCCCTGGTGAATATTATTAAAATAAATGTTCGAAATTATCTAATATTCTCTGAGGCATATATCGTTATTCAATATTCTTCACAGTACTTCATATTATAACTCTGTAGGAAAGTAGCATATGCTGGTTTTAACGAATGGGTAAACTACTACAAATTTTCACCTGCACAGGTAAATATAATATGGAGGTATGTGCTATGAAATAAAACACCAAATTTTTTTTTATTTACTTATTCCGATCCTCTTCTACCGATTGGTGTCGAGGTTTTTCAGAGAGCTCGCCATCTGTCACGATCTTCTGCCAACTTCCTTCCTTCACTCCACGAGACGTTCCTCCTGCACAGGATATCCTTCATTCCCTCATTCCATTTCCTACATGTATTCCAATCCTCCCATTCTTGCTTCCAATACCTGTTTAGGTATTCGATGTTCAGGCATTCTGCTGAGGTGTCCAAACCATCTGAGTTGTGCTTGCTCAACATCCTGATATATTGGTTTTGTGTTTAATGTTATTCTGATTGTTTGATTTCTGATTTTGTCCCTTCTGGTCTTTTGCACTGTTCTCCTCAAATATTTCATTTCTACTGTTTGTAAGTTTTGTTTTTGTTTTTCATTAATTATCCAGGATTCACTTCCATATATCAATGTTGGTACATAAGTTGATTTGTACACAATCATTTTTGTTTTTTGGCTTATTTCCTTTTTCCATAAAAATCCTTTGTTTATGGCATAATATAATCTGTTTGTATTCTTTATTCGAGTGTTTAATTCTTCATCTGTTTTTCCATTACTATTGATTGTAACCCCTAGATACTTAAAACTTTGTACTTGTTTTATCTCTGAATCCTCAAGGCTTATTATGCAGGGTTTTTCTATTCTCCCTATCCTTAACACAGTTGTTTTATCTTTGTTTATTTTCATATATTTCTTTGACATATTACCATTTATTATTTCTAAATTTCTTTGTAGGTTTGCTTGTGAATTTGCAAACAATACAATATCATCTGCATATAAAAGTTCAGATACCGTTACAGTTTTCAGTTTCCAATTTCCTACTTTGAATTTTCTCATCTTTGGTTTTATTTCTTTCAGAACATCATCCATCAGAATGATAAACAAGTATGGAGATAAAATATCACCTTGTCTTACTCCTGTTGTTGTTATGAATTCCTCTGATGTGTTATTGCCAGTTCTGACATAATATCTATTTGTTTTGTAGAAACTTTGTATTGCTTCTACTAATTTCTTGTTTACATTGTTTTTCTTTAGGGTGTTCCATAGCTCTTGTCATGGCACCCTATCGGAAGCCTTTTCCAAATCTATAAAGCATAGGTATAATTCTATATTGTATTCTGTAACTTTCTCTATTATTTGTCTTATTGTAAATATGTGATCTTGGACACCTCTGCCTGGTCTGAATCCACTTTGTGTCTCCTCTAATTTATCCTCTATTTCTTGTCTTAGTCTAGTTTCCAAAATTCTTGAATAGACTTTGCCAGGCACACTGAGTAGTGAAATACCTCTGTGATTTCCGAATTCACTGTTATCTCCTTTCTTATATATTGGTATTAGTATTGATATTTCCTAATCCTTCACTATCTTCTTTTCCATCCATGCCACCTTTATTATTCTGAGGAACAGATCTTCTCCTTCCTTTCCCATATACTTGATCATTTCTGGTGCAATGCATGACCAGCTGTCTTTCCTAGTTTCTTTAACTCTTCCCGTGTAATTACTTCTTGTACTACATCTAGGACATCTGGTTCTTCATGCCTTCTCTCCTCCTCTTCATTTGGTACATTTCTTCTTTCTTTTTCACTTAATAATTTTGGGAAGTAGTTTTTCCATCTTTTCATTATTTCTTCAGAATTTGTTATTATTTTCTTATTTTCATCATATATAAACTTTAAAGGGCAATCTTTTTGTTTCCTCATGTTCTTCAAAACCTTGTAAAAAAGTTTTTGATTTTCTTTTCGATTTTGCTCCATATTTCTTCCAAATTGCTCCCACATTTCTTTCTTTGCCTCTTGAACCACTTTCTTCACTTTATCTCTCTGCTTTCTATATTCTTCAAATGCCTCCAGAGTACCCACTAACAGGTATTTCTTCCATTTTTCTTTCTTTTCTTTTACCTCTGTTTCTATTTCTGGATTCCACCAATTTGTTATCTTCTTCTTGTTGCTTCCTACTCTAGATGTTCCACACACTTGTTCAGCTGCAGATATTATTGCCCCTTTCCATTTACTCCAGGGTTTTTCTAAGTCCTCTTCTCTTTCTTCTACTTGCTCATTCGCTAGTTCTTCTTTCACTTTCTTTCTAAATTCTTCTTGAACATTTTTCTCTTTCAACTTGTATACCTTTATCTTCTCTCTTATGTTGTAATTTATCGTTTTCTTCCTTTTATTCATCCTTGATGTCTTACTTTTAACCCCTATGGTCATATCTAATATGAGAAGTATATGATCAGTGTTTACTTGTGGCCATCTTTTAACTCTTGCATCTCTTATGAACTTTTTCATCTCTCTCCGCACAATGATGTAATCTATTATAGATTTTTCATTTCTACTTGGTTCTTCTCTAGTGTATTTGTGTATGTCTTTATGTATATACATAGTGTTGGTGATAATCAGATCATTTATTATGAAGAGTTCCAATAGTCTCTCTCCATTGTTATTTATCACTTCTTCTCAATACTTTCCTGTTACTTTTCCCCATCGATCAGTTTTATTTCCCACTCTGGCATTCATATCTCCTAGGATAATAACTTTATCTATGTTTTCAATATTCAATAGTTCTTTGTAGTATTTCATAAAACTGATCTTTGTTGTTTGAAGTTTCATTCTCGTAAGGGACATATAGAGTTAATTCTTTCTGCTCTAATATATCTACTGTCATTATTCTCTCATTTATAAATTTCCATCCCTTGATATTTTCCTTTCTATCTTTATGTATCATACATGCCACTCCTGATCTTGCTCTTTCTTGTTTTGGTACTCCACTGTAGAATAGAAGAAAGTTTTCATCAAGTTCTTCAATTCCATTACCTTTCTTCTTTGTTTCTGTAACTGCAAGGTATTTCACTTTTGTTTCCTTTATCTCTCTTACTAATTCACATTCTTTCCCATTTAGACCTCTTACATTCCATGTTCCAACATTCACTGAGCCATATCCTCACCAATTCGTCGTCATCGTGATCTGTCGGACTTGCTCTCTTGTCTTCTTTTAATCATTGTAGGTTCATATGTGCAGGGGATTGGCCTACAGCATTTTAGCCCAGTGGAGGGGCTGCCTCCTTTCTGCCTCTGGGCTTGCAGTGAGCATAGCTTAGCTATTCTGCTCTATGTTTTACGGGTAGAGTTAATGTCTCTCACTCCAACCCCCAACCTGGGGGACCAGGATTTTCTTTCTGTGTTTATTCCCTTAGCCGTTAAAGTTCTTTTCTCCACAAGGCAGTGGTTTCCCTCTTCTCCCAAGAGGGTGGGTTGCCTCTTCCATCATCTCTGCCGTTCCAAAAGTCTCCTTCTCCACCACAGATATCATTGAGGTCTTCACCGTAACCCTGGCAAGAGGCCCTTACAAGGTGCTACCATCCGGAGCCAGATGGACCAAGGTTTTTTATAGAGGTATTACTCCTCTAGGTTCCTCCGCCTCCTCAGCCGTTGAGATGACCATCCATCTTTTTCCGCCTTTGTAGCCGTTGACCGTTAGGTTGCTTCTTAGTGTGGCTCTTTACCCGCTAACCTGCCCGGCATGGGAGACCCTGCCAGTAGCTATGCTACTGCCGGTATAGCCTAGGGGATCATCAGAGCATGCAAGCCCCACCACCAACTACAAGGTCCTGCAACCACTAGGTGGGGACCATAAGTTTAAGTTTTAAATTTCATGAAGCTTGTATCAGACTGACTCCATTTTAAATCCCCCCAGGTAATGATTGGGCCTTTTCCATGGGTCAGTGGTAGCATCGTCGCCTTGTAATCAAGGTGTCCCAGGTTTGATACCCGGTAGAGGCACATAGTGGTTCAGATCCCACTTTAAACTGTAGGTCTAGTTCCGATTAGCCTTTCTGTGCATAAAGCGGACTTCAAACAAGAACCCCAGGCAATGACACCCACCATTCAGATTTTAATGAAACTTGGTGTATTCATTAATACTACCAAGGTATGAACCCATGAACAATTTTTCTAATGTAGCCCTCATAATTCCTGAGAAACAGGGGCTAAAGTTCCTAATCTTGAATGGATCAGTCAGTGCTGAGGCCATGGTGGGAGTCTGCAGTGCTTAACAGAAATAGTTGTATCTCGAAGTTAAAGTGACATACCACTCTGAAACTTTTTTCTAAAGTTCATAAATATATGTATATTCCATTTAAAAAGTTGTCACAAAGGTTCCTCCACTGACAATCGAGAAAAGACTATTGTATTGTTTATAATGTTGATTTTTTGTATGTCAACATCTGAGATTACTAAATTTGCATTATCATTATAAGGCAAAGCAGTTATCATGCCATTTTTTTTTCAAATTGAAGTTAAGGTAAAGTATATTCTGAAAGGCTATGGAATAAAATTAGTGGAATTTGCTCTGCTTATTAATCAATATTCTTTGAAACTAGGTTTATGTACATTCATACGGTCATTCTGTTCAAATCATCACCAAAAAGAAAAAAAAAACAAGTTTTCAACCTGACCATTTCAGATTTTCATGAAATTTGGTAAGATGGTAGAAGACATGAAGTAACTTTTGTAGAAGAAACTAAATGAATATAACATCTTATGAGGATAACTGTGAATTGAAAGTCTTAATTATTCTTGAACCAAACAATAATATTTTATGTATTGTAAGGTTGATTGATTTGCTTTATTTTACTTCGCCTTTTATGCCAAATGATGAAGGAGACAGCAAACACTTACCACACGAAAATAAATAGTTTGATATTTTGCGGGGTTACCGCATTTTCAGTTGAGAAGGAAGAGGTGCACAGATTCACTTCATGTATATATATGCATATATATGTGCATCAGGCTCCGACCACTAGTGCCAGGTATGGATGCCATGTGAATTCACTTTCTGGATCTCCCTCACATGGAAAAACTTTCAGAAGTTCTTACCAATAGTGTGCAGTTAGAATGCAGTCGATTCCTCTTACACAATCTTAATTTTTTATATCGTTTTCGCCAGCAATAATGGTAACTATGTGTTGTCACTTTCACAATACTTGTATATACTGTGAATGTTTGTATGGAAGGAGAAGTTCTACTGATAATGTAAGGAAATAGGACACTTTGTTTTGTACAATTCCATTGTTTACTTTCAAAATGAAGTGTCCCGAGAAGCATGTTTATGTGTTTTTATCACCCAGCAGAATGCTGTGTGTTGCCATTTGAGCATCAAACAAGCTGCAAATTCACCTTGCCAAAGTCTCACTCATGTGTGAAAGGTTTAGCTTGTTTGCTTGTAATCTAAAACAGAAGTCATAATAATAATCTTTATTTGTTCATTGACCCCTGTTTGCATGGGTATGGATATCATCAGATACATGTAAATGTAGATAAGATATAGTATAAGAGATATTACAGTATAAAAACATCAACAATGTTTAAATAACACACATATGTGATACACAAATTTACATAAATTGAACGTTTACAATATTAAAAACAATGATAAACAGGTATGCCCATAATAAAAATATATAATGTATGCATGATTTTTTTTTCTTAAGTTGGATACATTATTCCTCACCCACAGTGCCCTGCCCACTCGACGAGATGCATTGTCTGTCCAGTGCAGAACAGTGACAGTGTTGCTTCTCTATTCGATCTTTGTATTCTCTTTTGCCTGCCACTACACACACATTTGCAACAATTCTTCCCATACAACAAAAGGAAAAGCAATCAGGCAACTGTTAAATGGCTCTTTTCTAGATTTTGTATTAAAACTTTCCACGGTCAAGATATGTTAACTTGGTTCTGTTTCATATTCCCACAATTTGGCTTCGTGCAGTAGGTTTGAAAGTGAAAGTGAAAGCGAGTGGACGTGTTTTCGTTTGTCTCCAGTGGCCAGTCAAGTGGAGCGAGTTGGGGATCTCAGTGATGCAGTGGCGGCAGGCAATCGGCCTCTTCCGAGCTGCTTGGTGATCAGGCTCCCAAGGCAAAGTAGGAAGTGATTTTCGGAGAAATACGTGCTATGTCCCATATGGATTGGTGGTGTTAACGCTATTGCTTATAGGCGGAATTGAGCAGAATCCAGGCCCACGTAACAACGTTAATGTCCAGAGCGAACTTTTCGAACTGAAGCAAGTTATGCTCCAGGTAAAAAGCTCGAATGAAGCTATTATGTGCAAAGTGAAGCAACTATCTGTCACTGTGAGCAGACTGGTAGGAAGAATGGAAAGAATCGAGGCCGAAACAGACCAACTCAAGTTAGATGTAAGTGAAGTGCAGTCTTATGTTCGATCTCTGGAGGATCATATAGATGACCTTGAGAACAGGTCACGGCGGCAGAACCTTGTTTTTCATGGTGTTCCGGAAAAAGCACGCGAAACGTGGGATGAATCAGGAAACTCGGTGCGAGACTTAATAACAAACAGACTCCATCTCTCCTTACCGTCCGACTCCATCCAAAGAGCCCATCGTACAGGGAGCTCGCACTCAGGAAAACCCAGGCCCATCGTGTGTAAGTTTCTGCAGGATACAACCAAGGAGGAAGTTCTAAAACATAGCAACAAACTCAAAGGCACCAACATTTATATCAAACAGGACTACTCCTTTGCTGTTCGCCAACAGAGGCAGTGACTGAAGCCAGGCAACAAGGATGCAAAGCCCAACTCACGTACAAGTACCTCAATGTAAACGGTAAAAAGTATTCCATATGGGACCTGGAAGACAACCAAAGCGATTATGTAGGAGTTCCTGAGACACAAAATTCTTCGACCACTTCATTTTCCAAGAAGCAGGCTCTCCCCTCCCCCCTCAACATTGGAAATCTGACAATATCGGAAGAAGCGAGAGCGACAGCGTCCACACTTCCGTCTGCAAACCAGTGCGAGCAACAGGCTCCCCCCTCCACTAATCACCCACCTGTGACAAGAAAGGAAGAGGACAATGGCCATCTTCGACAAATAGGTCAAGATTCCACCCCTCCTCTAGTTCAACGGTACCCCAGGCGCCAAGGCAACAACCTACAGAGAATTTGAAGGGAGGAACGCGGACTCGGGAAATGTAAACAAGCAAGTGCACGTGCCAGTTTGGACCAGGTAGGATGTTTTGACGTAGTGTATCAAAATGTTAGGGGGCTGCGCACTAAAATGCAGTTATTTCTTAATAATATATTGTGTAACGACTATAATGCCGTGGCTATTACTGAAACATGGCTCACCGACAAACATGCCAATGCTGAAATATTTGACGATCGATACAATGTGTTTAGAAGCGATAGAAGTGCTTGTAACTCAGGGAAAAATTTGGGTGGGGGCGTGCTCTTGGCTGTTCAGAAGCAATACACGGCAATGCTTATATGTAAGTATGATGAAAATCCTGATATTGATTCTCTGATCGTGAAAATTAAAATTCAGGGACTGCCATCGCTATACGTCTGTGTAGTTTATATCACACCATGCTGCAATAGTAATTCGTACGATTTATTCTATGCTTTTATTGAAAGACATTGTGGACCCACGCATAACATTCTCCTTATAGGTGATTTTAACATTCCATGCATAACAAACAATAACTACAATCTTATTGAGTCAACTACCATTTGTCGCGACCTGTATAATTTTATGTGTTTCCATCAATTGCATAGTATAAACGATATTCAAAATAGCAACAACAAAACCCTAGATCTCGTACTTACAAACGTTCCCAACCTGCAACTGACACGAGAGCCGGACCCCCTGGTACCTGAGGACAAACACCACCCGTGTCTCATTTTAGAAGCGAAACATGTAAAGCAAACACGCTGTAAACACTCACAGGGCAATTTATCTTACAACTTTAAAAATACTGATTTTCAGAAACTGTACCATAAATTATCTGCTGTTAACTGGAAGATCTTAAAGCTTTCCAATGATGTTAATAGAATGGTAGACATATTTTATGATGTAATGTACGAATCTCTCGATGAATGCGTCCCTTTAAGACACCTTAAAGCACCTAAATATCCTAACTGTTTTACGACTAGTATAATTAAGAAAATTAAATCAAAGGCGTACCACCACGAAAAGTGGAAACAAAGTGTAGGCAACCCAACTTACCATGCTAATAAATTTAGAGAAATTAGATCACTAGTAAAAAAAGAAATATCAGTTGCATATGATAACTATGTATTAAATGTTGAAAAGAATATGCAGGATGACCCTTCTCTCTTTTGGACGTACAGATGGGGGACAAAATAATACGAACACCTGTGAAAAAGTATGCCACATTTCACACCCGCAGTACAGCAGCAGCACCTGGCACTGAAGTCTGCCACCTAGTGGCCGTGAAGGGGAAGGTATTAGTCTGTCAACAGCAGTCATTGGTGGTTCATTCGTCTATCGTACGCTCTCAAGAGACGCTGCAATGTCAGACCTGACAGAGTTCCAAAGAGGCAAGATTGTTGGTGCAAGTTCAACTGAGTCACGGTGACGGAAACCGCAAACCTTGTGGTGTTTGCAAGGAGCACAGTATCAGCCATTAAAACAGCGTACACAACACAAGGTAAGATGGCGTCTTCAAAGCACAACAGTGGACGAAAGACGAAGCTTGCTGCTCAGGCTAGGAGGGTGTTGAAGCGCATAGTGTCCCGAAAGCACAAGCCATCGTTATCCGAGATAACATCTGAAATGAACAGGCATCTCCAGGACCCCATTTCAACCAAAATTGTCAAAAGGGAACTCCATGCTGCAAACATTAATGGCAGAGTGGCAATTTGTAAGCCGTTGGCGACATCACGTAATGCTGTCAAGCGACACCAATGGTGCAGAGCTCACAGAAGTTGGTCCCCACAGCAGTGGCAACAAGTCATCTGGTCTGATGAATCCACATTCACGTTATTTCAAACCACCGGGCGCGTTTATGTGTGGAGAAAGCCCCGAGATGCGTTTCATTCTGACTGCCTCTTGCCGACTGTGAAGCTTGGAGGTGGGTCCATTATGGTATGGGGTACGATATCTTGGCACGGTGTAGAACCACTTGTTTTTCTGTATGGAAAGATCAACGCCAATCACTATCGGAGCATTCTGGGGGATCATCTCCATCCTTTTGTCCAGACTTTATTTCCTGGGGAGCGGCCGCTTTTTCAAGACGACAACGCTCCTATCCACACTGCTGGGTCTGTCCAAACATGGTTCGAAGAACATGACGATGAAGTAGGACATCTTGAATGGCCATACAGTCTCCTGACTTGAACATTATAGAAGATTTGTGGGGATATTTGGAGTCCAAACTGCATGCTCGAAGACTGCCTCCAGCCACACTTCGAAATTGGAGACTGCTCTGGAGGAAGAAAGGCTCCATATTCCCTTAAACATTGTGCATGACCTCTATGCGTCCATATCCGAATTTCAACATGGATTCCTACCTCACAGCTTGATTGAAACAAATCTTGGAGAGAAATTGCATTATACAAGTACAGTATTAGACGAAGGGGGGCAAGTAGATGTGATATATACTGATTTCTCAAAAGCTTTCGACACAGTAGACCATGACGTACTACTGAGTAAACTAGGTAGCTTTAATTTGTCACACTCCTAAAGAAAACTCATGGCATCGTACCTAATGAACAGGCGACAGTATGTCACCTACAAAGGCTCCTCATCCGATGAATTTTTGGTGAGCTCGGGGGTCCCTCAGGGATCCAATATAGGGCCTCTTCTATTTTTGTTGTTAATTAATGATTTACCCGAACATCTGATCGATTCTCGCAAACTCTTGTTTGCTGACGATTTAAAGTTCTACAAAAGAATAACAAGTGCAGACGATTGTGCCTCCTTACAATGCGACATAAATAGGTTGAGTGCGTGGTGTTCGTATAACAAACTTTCCCTAAATCTTAAAAAATGCTTCTCTGTTACATACACCAAGCAAAAGACGCCTATAGAATATCAGTATAAAATAAATAATGTTAACCTTAAGAAAGCGGAAAAGGCAAGAGATCTAGGAATACTTTTTGATTCTAAATTAATGTTCACCTATCATCTGGACAAAGTAATAAGCGAAGCGTACAAGCTTGTTGGATTTATTATTCGCACGGGCAGGGGTTTCAGAAGTACACAAACACTAAAGATATTATATTATTCTCTAGTGCGTACAAAACTCGAATTTGGCTCTGTCATATGGAACACAGAAGTTCAAAAACATACAGCAAATTTAGAACGTGTACAGTCAAAATTATTGCGATACATGAAATTCAAATTGGAAGGCAAATACCCCAGGTTCGAATCGTATACCAACTTAATAGAGCAATATGGACAGACTTGACCACAGAAAGACAGCCCGAGACCTTATGCTACTTTGGAAAATTTTTAACGGCAAACTTCGATCTCCTCTGTGGCTTTCACAATTCAAAATACGCATTCCAAGCATAAAAACGCAACCCAAGCATGGAACCTTCTATGTGAGCAAAGCGCGAACAAATATCATGAAAAGGTCACCTATTTGGAGAATGAGTGCGGTCTACAATGCTATGGAGAAAGAGAATAAAAGCGTTGATTTATTCACAATGACATATTCCAAATTCAAGAAAACAGTTATGAATACATTGGCTAGAAAAATAGATGGAAATATGTTATGAAACTCTACAATATTGTTATTCTATGTATTGTATAAGAAATTGTACTATTCTATTACAATGTGAACTCTGTAAATTGGTGTAAACCTGTTGAGTTCAATATAATAAATAAATAAATAAATTTATGTGATAGTATTTATAAACACTAAGCTCTATGAGATTACTAAATTTTTGTATCTCATCATTTAGTATGAAAATAATAGATTTATAAACATACAGTTAATATAAAGTCAAAATTTTGTTTTCACAAAAGGCAATTCTACATGTGGATCTGGATGGTATTTTGCATATAAGTCTAACAGGCCTTTTCTGTAGTGTAAATGCACTTTTTGTATGTACGTGAGCTGCTCCTCCCCAAGCTGTAATACAGTACCACAGAGAAGATAATTTTATACCCAGAGAAATCCCGCTTACGGCAGTCACCCTTCACCACGCTTGACTGAGCACCGCTAGTTTTCTGAGCACTCTTGGTAGTTCTGATACTCCTCGTTAGGGAGAGCGCACAGCGCCTTACCTTCAGTTTCTCTCCAGGAGGTCCGCAAGTCCCCACCAGAAGATGGCGTTGAAAAATTTTAAGTGTTTTCTTCAAATTAACGCGAGCTAAGATCACCACGGCAGATGGCTAATGTAAAGAAAATTAAAATAAAATAACAAAAAATACAAGACAAATGGGAACTCGAGTTTAACTAGAATGTCTAACTTATTTTATGGTTTAATAGGGTTTCGCCGATGGTGCAGTTGTTGCATCGTAACCTTGTAATCAAGGGGTCCCGGATTCGATACCCGGTGGACGCACATAGTGGTTCGGATCCAACTTTAAACTCTAGGTCCAGTCCCGATTAGCCTTACTCTTCATAAAGTGGACTTGAAACACCAAATAAATCAAGCATGATTTATATATAGGCTAGTTGTTGGTTCCATTCACAGGCATCGTTTGTTGTCTAACTCACAGGAAATAATATCTCAGATAATTTTAGTTAATAATTTTCCTCGACAGATGAGAATAATTTAGCCATTTCGTCAGACTCGAATCAGGATTAGAAGAAAATTCCCGTATCGCTACCGTTATCAATCGGATGAATTATGATGCAGTGACATATAGTAATTTTCTGTGTCCACCCCATTCTGCGCAAGTAAAATATTGTGAAACCCTTAGAGAGATAAAGAAATATATCGAGAATCCCATATTGTACATGTTACTTTTACTGAAGTACACAAATGATATTCATTCATTCTTGAGAAGAGTGTATTTGGAAACACAAATGCATTAAGATCCCGGTAGATTGACTGCCCCTATGGTGAAAAGACGACCAGTTGGGTGTAGTTCGGCATAAGGTGAATGTCGTTCGGGTCTTATTTTAAACTGTAGGTCCAGTCCCGATTAGCCTTCATTTGCAGAAAGTGGACTTCAAATGTAACTAAACTAAAGCAAGTACTCATTGAGCAAGCAGGCTTGAATTGTTATTAATATTGTTGTAATCAGGACGAAGATTGTAAAGATGAAATAAATTAATGAACAAATTATTTGAAATGCACAAAGTGAAAAGTAATATTGCCATACAAACAAGACCAATTGTTTTTTTTTTTCGAAAAAATTGTGGATGATATATTGGATACTACTTTGAAACTAATTACATTCGTATTTTGTGATAAATCAAATTAGGAATATTAATTTCTATAGAATAAAAACTGATATAGTTCTGATGAAACTGCAAACGCGAAGGAGAAACTCTTTGAGAGACTCTCAAAAAGAGTATATATACACCCAGGCACGGATTCAAACACGGGACCTTTGACGTTGTAGAGCGCTGTGGTAACCACTTAACCACCTGCCACGGAGGTAGGCAGGGAGCGCTGTGACTATGTAGGGATGGATAATTAAAAATTGGGGCTAGGATCTGCTCTTACCTATTCCTCTTTTCAAAAGAATATGAAGAAGACAGGAAGAAAACTTACGGCAATGTGAAAGCCGAAAATTTATAAATTTACTAGGAGCTAATTCAGGCACGTATTCATAAATTAATTTCGGGGGTCAGAACCAAGTGTCTCAGAAATAATAATAATAATAATGATGATAATAATAATAATATAAACTTATATTAATTATACCTATGTATTATAATTATATTAAATTAAAATATTATTAATAAATATTTAATTACTATTGTATTGCTATTGATACATTAACAGATAAAAACAGTATAAGAATAAATATAATAAAAGCATGTATTCATTATCTGGCGTATAGTTAAGATCGCTAACATTTGTATGAAAAAATCTGTCCTGGCAAGGAAATCAACACAACCTTTGGCACTTTCACGTCTATTTTCTACCTTACAAAAAAAAGTTACAACAGTTGGAACCAATATGTGACGTCATTGCTGTTAATTTATTTTCTATTCCCTTACGATTCGATTACATTGACAGAGTCCTGTCCTTAACTTGACCGGCCACTTTCCAGCCACACACAGTTTAGAGATACTGAAGATTAGGTCCTTCACGCATCAGCGGGCAGGAAGCATTTGAAAAGCTACCTCTCTCCCTTTCGGTGGTGATCCTGCTTCCACGTTCCAGGGAGTCCATAATTGTCACTGCCGGAGGACGACTACTGTATTCCAAAATGCCCCAGCTGCTGTATAGAGGAAGGACCTCTTCTGCCAGAGAAACGATTGTTGTGGACGTACAAGAAACTGAAATGGACTTGTCAAAAACTCAGAACTCCATGTATTGCCTCAGCCAAAGGGGCCCACGCAACTTTCCGAAATGCAGAATTAACTTACTTGCTCGCAGATGACCATCGATTGGAAAATATGCTACCCAGTGTGTCGTAACCGTAGTGTAGTGTGTCAATTGTCTACAGGACTTTAGGTAAAAATGGCAAAGGAAAAAATTGCAACGGTAAAAATGGCAAGAGTAGAAATGGCGAGAATAAAAATGGCAAATACAATATGTTATGATTTTACATGAGAAATTATATGTCTTGCATTTCACAGTTTGAAATTAAAAGTTAATATATTTTTTGTGTCTTTATCACTAATATGTCTTTGAATTGATACATTTTGTTTGATGTTTCCCAAAATAATTATAATTCCGTTCATTCTTTATTCTTGCAAAAGTTACTGACGCTATAGAATCACATGTTAATATAAAGGTAACCTTTGTAAATAATTTAAAGCATGATGCAGCATAGCATCTTGACTGAAAACACGTTTACGCCTTGGGCGCACCTGATGACCAATCACATGTGTTTCTTACGCAGGACTTGATTGATTGATTGATTGATTGATTTAGTTTATTTTACTTCGCGTTTTGTGCCTCTTGGCTAATTTGCGAAGATGGGGATGAGTGATGAATTGATGAAATGGATGAAAATGGACATTCACAAACAACCATACCCGACCGGGATTCGAACCCGGGACCCTTGGCGTCGCAGCGCGATGTGCTAACCACTCGGCCACAGGGTCGGGCTTACGCAGGACTTGAAGCCAGCTCTTATCTACCCCCTCGCACTAATTTGTGTCAATGATTCCTCTCAGAGAGACGAACTTGTTACGCGGTGGAGGCACATAGTGGTTCGGATTCCACTTTAAACTGTAGGTTCAGTCCCGATTAGCCTTACTGTGCATAAAGTGGACTTAAAACACCAAATCAATCAATCAACCAATTTGTTAAGATTCTGTGATCTACAGTGTTCGATGTGAAAATTCGTAGCTGCGAATTTGCGTGTTCGAGTTTGGGATCAACTTGAAGACATTGCAGTAAGTGGAGGATGATGCTTATGCAAATTATCCTACCTGTGGGGATACTTTATGATTTTTTTCTGATCTTGGGTATTGCATCTCCCTTCGTCCCCCCTCCTACATGCACACTTCGAGCATTGATGATCTACGTATTAAAAAAAAAGGTTCTTGTTCCATGAGAAAGTATTTAAGAAATATATGTTCAGTGGTATATCGAAAAGAAATGGCATCGTTTAAATTATGAATAATGATATTGAGGTCCACCATTGCCATTGTCGGTGTGGAAACACCTTTTTGGAGCCACAGTACTTCCAATCGAAATTTCATTGAGTGAAAAATTTTCCGTGAATAGATTCCCATCGCCACTTTATTATCTATCTCTCAAAATTGGAGTCCGCTGTTATTTCTTCGCAGCAGAATGCAATTGACCTTATGATGTTAGGTCACCACTGACAATCTAGAGGTCCAGTTCAACACCCAAAAGTGCAATGATAACGTTGATTGAATATATTACTCAAATTTAGTATTTGGAGGCTAATGTGAGCAACTCTTACGTCGAATCTTGGCCTGGCGCAGCGAGGGGAATGGCTTTGGAGTTGAAGCTGTATCCACTTCCAAATCCCAAAGAGGAGTGTTTACTATCATTTAAACAATTCCCCCAAAACGATTTTTTAATTGAATTGTTGTTTTAAGTTTTTAAGTCCACTCTATGCACAGATAGGAACTGGACCTACAGTTTAAAGAGGAATCCGAACCACTATGTGCCTCCACCGGCTTTTGAACCTGAGACGCCTTGGTTACAAGACAAGGACTTTACCATTACTCCATCGGGGAAACCCAGCATTTTTTAATAATATCTGTGCAATTACATCTAACCTGATTTCTTTAAATTAAAAAGGATCACGAACAAATTATTTGACTGCGATTCCTCTTCTCCAAACAAGAATCCTGGCGTCAAGTAAGAGAAAAAAAATCCAATTTCTTCTTCCGTTATTCTCAGAGATTTAGACCATGCTGAATTAGTTTCAAGAAGCTACTAATCTGATATATTCGTATAAGTCGATAATACAAATTGGGAAAGGAGAATATTTGGGTAAAAGTGAATTCCTTGTACAGCTGTGGGCCGGGGAGGAGTGGTGATTAGCTGACTGTCTCAGTCTGGCATCACCTCAATATGTTTATATATACATTTGCTAAGAGGGTCCCAGAGAACTGCACTACGCCACTGTGTTCAGCCAACTTCACGCGGCAAAACATGGCTCGCGTGCTCTCAAAACACAGAGCTGCTTGGTTCGGTATTTTTGTAGCTAGTGTCCTTTTGAGAAAAGAAATAAAAACATAGAATCTGGTCCCGGAAATGGTTTTTGGAACGTGGATTATACAGCTATACGAGGTTGCTTAATGAATTAAGGCTGACTGATACAGAAAATTACAGGAACTATCTCCGCATGGACGAGGCTTGTTACGTCGAATTGTTGGAACAAGTGAGACCTCTACTTCAGAAAAAAAAAAAAAACACATTCAGAAAATGTATTAGCGTGCACGAGAAACTCAGTGTCACTTTACGTTTACTTGCGACGGGGAGAAGTTTCGATGATTTAAAATACTTCTGAAATATATATTTTTGTTATTAGCTACTATTATTATTACAATTGTATTAATAGGGTTCCAATAAAGCCATACAATATCTCGTTAATACAAATAATGGGCCTCCCCGATGGCGCATTGGTAGAGCGTTGTCGCCTTAATCAATCAATACAAATAATGGGTTGATGCGATATTATAAAGCTCTAGACCTCGTTCTGGGTTTATTTCGAAAGTGATGGAACTAAAAATCAGAAGTCTTGTCATGTGGAAGTAGCGAATGAACGTGTATCTATTTATTTTAATGCAGGGTAGGATTTGAAGGGATGGGGGTAATAGATATCTATTACCCCCTCTGCACTTGCCACTTTGTCATTTGATATTTTATTCTTCTGAAAATTTTCGGGGGGCTGTAGCTCCTAAAGCCCCCTTCTCCGTACGCCAGTATATAACATAATAAGTATATTGCAAAATAATGTAGTAATTTAAGATATTATTGTTAATTTTCATGTCATTATGTAGGTACTGTGTACAATGCCCCCCCCCCCCATTTTTCTCCAATGTTGCCCCTGCACTATGCTAAGTCTTATCTACAAAGGGAAATATACTGTCTTTGCCCCCATAGTTTTGGGACCGAATCGTCGCCTTTGACTCTGTATGTTTTGGCTGAAAAGCAGTTGCTTTTGGCGGTTGACAATTCTGCAAGTCGTCTATCCGCAAAATCCGCCGACCGCTATTTTCCCCCGAGGGCGGCAAGCTGGTCAAGGGACTTCAGTCCACCACAGGGCAGCAGATTGTTTTGTATCTTGAGTCTAGCCAGTCGGAAGAGGGGAGGGGGGTTTCTCACGACTTTCGCGAAGGAGGAAATCCTTCTTTGTTTTGTTTTGGGAGGGTTGATTCATGCAAGAAAACCAGTTTTCTTCACACGCGGGCAGGATTTTCACTATATGTACAGTATGTTAAAGCCTGGGGCGCACAATATCTTGTAGCTACCTTCAAGTACTGAATTTATAAGTTTGTCATTTAGTGTCAATTTCTGCTCATTTTGGCTAATTGTGGCGGTGAGGATGTGTGGAGGTGAGTTCAGCTAGATGAACCAAAGAAAAACAATTCCCAGATCGGAACTCGAACCCGGGAACATTGGTGAGGAGATCGAAAGTCAACAACTGAATAGCTTGGCCAGCAATCTTGTTCCCTAATTTACAATCTCCGTTGCAACTTTTAAGTTATGTTTGACGATTAGTTACATTTTTTGTATTATCTCTAGGGCTCGGGACTTTATGTTATAACATATTTTTCAATTATTCACATATCTGATGAAAATCAGCCGAAATAGACAAACTTGACAAAGCATATTTTGACATATTTCACCAATTTCGTGTTTTTACAACATATTTCTTCAATTTTGTTGTAATTATTTTTTTCGTAGCTTTAGCACAACGAAGAATACTCTATCGGGTATTGGAGAGTACTGTTGTGTATATTTTTGGCTTTACTGGGAATATATCTACATTTTTCTGACATATTTTCCAATTTATATGACATAATTACATACATATTTTACAGTTTTATAGGACATAAAGTCCCGGGCTCTAATTATCACCATATATTTTATATCATTAATATGTGACTTACTTCTTTTCGTCTGAGGACTAATCATCACATCAGTGGCGTACACAGTGGCATACCCAGGATTTTCAAAAGGGAGGTGTTACGTACATTTTCTCTGGTAGTCAGCTCTCATTTTGACATCTTTTCACATTTGACGTTCTTTATTTTAGGAATAATGGGCCAAAGGGGGTTTATAAGTTTATAACCCCCACCAACTCTCCCCCTTGGGAACGCCACTGGATGTACAGGATGTCTCCTTAATAAAAGAAGGAAAGGGAGGTAAGGGCTCAACAATGTTCTCTCCGATATCATGAAATTTTGTGTGAAATCAGTATTCATAAATAGCGTTGCTTATACGGATTAAAATTCAACAGATGTGTATCAACATTGACAAAATTCGAACTGGGAACTCTTTGACACGAGCCATGAATTAAGAAAACACTATTGATTGTTTGTTTTTTTTGTTTTTTTTTACTGTCACTGTCGATGAGCTTTGAATGAATGAATAAACGAGTTTAAATTTTTGGGTGCGTCAGCAATTAGGTTATTTGACAACCGTCACACTATTCGGGGTCCAGCGACTTACCATAACTAAAGACATAATTGTAATGTCGACTGGTTGAACAACAAAATCTTTCTACTGGATTCATAACTGTAGACAATTGACGCACTACACTACGTTTACGACGAACTGGGTAGCGTATTTTCCTATCGATGGTCATATGCACCAGATATAATTTTGGCCTGGATAAACGCGATCATATCCTTTCCATCTTAAACAAACATAATATTTTAACAATGGTCAACAGGAGGCTACTGCACTGTCTATCATTTATTCATATGCTGCAAACTGAATGTAAACCTGCGTACTTATTTATAAAATTATGTAATCACAACACAATTCGCAGACACGAGACACGTCGTCACAACGAACTTGACATTCCTCACCATTCGACTACGCTATGTACCTCATCCTTTTCTATATCTGCCCCGAAAGCATGGAATGCACTACTAAGAAATATTAAATCCATAAGACTCAATAAGAGTTTCAAAATTAAATTTAGAGAAATTCTTCTACAGGAACGGCAGCAGAACAGTAGCACATACTAGAAGTGAACTGGCACTCAACAAACGACAAAACACTCATATTCTATAAATATTGCAATTTTAAATACAGGAAAAGCTAAGCATTGTGCAGCAATGAATTTCTTGCGGCTATCTTCAAATTATTATTATTATTATTATTATTATTATTATCATCATCATCATCATCATTATTTACTTAAAGGCAACCTTATGTTAACATTCACATTTATATTTTTATTTTATTTTATTTTGTTATTTCACTTTATATTATCTTATGTATGACTAATATTACTGTAATGAGTAGAGCCTGGATTTGTAAGCGAAAGCATATTATTTTCCAGACTTCTAATGGTAAGGAGAAAGGTTATACTTCGTATTACATACCTTGATGAGCTATTTAACTAAAGTTGAAAGTGCTTATAAATGGTTATTTCTTCAAGAAACGGTTATGCTTGCTTATTTTATGATTTTGGTTTAAAATAGCATATTTTACCCAAATCTGTCATATTTCAATCCTATTTCAATCACACGACGGCATTGGGATTAGGGATGGCCAAACGGATCCCGGTCCGAAAGTTACGGATCCGGATCCGGGTCCGAAAGATTCGGATCTGAATCCGGATCCGAGAGTATCGTATCTCAATCCAATTATAATATTACCACACCTTAAAAGGTATTATGATCTTCGATTACAAAAAAATTTTTCGTTAGTCCCACAAGAATTTTTTTCAAGTGTTGTTCCAAAAATACTTTGCTACGCATCGGCTAACACACTCGTGCACACATGTCAGAGGTGATTTTGTAATTGCTATTGAAACGAATATGTATTCATTCGAATGTATTGGAAATGAAAACACACATAAATGTGAGACATGCCATTCCAGGATGAAACCTTTAACACATATAACAAGATAGAAATGTTATACAAAAATTATACAATTGTTCTACAGTTACAGTTTTACAAATTAAAATAAAACATTACAATATATGCAGTGTTAAATAATTACAAAGTGCAAGACTAACAAGGGAGGTTATCTAAGTGTCCCGCTCCGATTTCCATGAAACTTGGCAGTATAGTGAGGCCCAATGGAAGAAATACGTGTTTTTTTGTTTCAGCTAAAAAAACGGTTTTAGGGGGCAAAACCCCCTCAAATGTCAAGATGAGGACAAATTGAAGTGGGGATCTGATCCCTGTGTCCCCCCTCCGATTCTCATGAAATTTGACAGGTGTATAGAGAGGCCCTATGCCCCCTGTTTCTTCCTATGCCATATTTACGTGGTTTCGGTGTCAGATCCCCACTTCAGTTTCTCCTCATGTTGACTTTTGAGGGGGGGGGGGGTGCTATACACCTGCCAAGTTTCATGGAAATCGGAGGGGGAGACTTAGACCACCCTTGTAAGTGTATTAATTAATTACAAATCGCGCACGTGCGCACACACACACTATATATGAATGGCTTATTGAAGGAAGGGACCTGAGTCACATTTTTGAGGTATCGGAGTTAATTTTTTCATCTCCACTGTGTCTAGCAGCATACTGCAGGGGGGTGATTTGAGGGTTGCAAAATTAACTATTCATTATGTTGAATATTTGAGCCAACAACGGCACATTTCTTTCTTACACTATTAATATTATACGATTTTTCATTGTTTTTCTCAGAATTGTGCAAAAGTGACTCAGGTCCCTTTCTGCAATAAGCCATTCATATATATATATATATATATGTATATTAGCAGGTAACAATATGTTATAAGCACATTCTTACTTTCCAAAGAAGCGCATGTGGGATGGCAAAACGGATCCGGATCCAAAAGTACCGGATCCGGATCCGAAATTTCTGGATCCGGATCTTTAGGATCCGGAACCAACAGGATCCGGATTTCGGATCTGTCAGGATCCGGATCTGGCCATCCCTAATTGGGATGACGAGATCAATGCTTCTAAATAGGAGCACGAGAGAAACGGCATCCTAGAAAAAAAACAGTGCATCCATAATCATTTTTCCAAATTACCTGATATTATAACACAGTTGAAAGCTCGGAATAATCAATTGCAACATTCGCTTTCTGTCATTGATGAAATTTCAGTAACGTTATCTTCACGGTGTCGCTAAAATTGTGTCCGACAAGCTCAGTCAGGTATTACTGAAAAATACCGGTTACAAAACACTTGTGTCAAATTTATAAAAAGATTTCTGGTGAAGAAACAGGCAGTGAAGAGGAATTCACCGAAGAAGAACTGTGGTGTTTTTCACATGCGCCTGTGATGTCATGCTACGTGGAAAGAACATTTTCACTGCACAAATCATTCTTCACCGACAGACGCAGGAGCTTCACACAAGAAAATCTCAGGATGACCTTCCTTACATACTGTAACAGCTTTGAATAAGTTTGAGTTGAGTTGCTGTTTTAAGTCCACTTTATGCACAGTAAGGCTAATCGGGACTGGATTAAAGTGGAATCCGAACCACTTGTGCCTCCACCGGGTATCGAACCCGGGACCCCTTGATTATAAGGCAAGCTTTGAATAAGGTAGATCTAATAAACAAATATTCTTTCAAGATTTTCCTGTATTTGTTTATGCTTATTTTGGTGCATATTTTTTTCATTTTTTGTGCTTATTAACTTGCTTACTTTACTGTTTGAGTGTGCTTATAAATCCGGGCTCTAGTAATGAGTATATTCGTAATTGTAGGTAATGTGAAATTCTTTATTTCTCTTTAGCTCAAGCTCTCTCTCAAGCTTTTCATCTGTATTCATATATTATCATATTATACTATATACTTATATTTTATTATGTAGCTCATGACAAGGGTTAGGTGGTAGAGCAGCCTACGGCTGAACCTCGCCCGCTAAATAAAAAAATAATAATAATTATTATTATTATTATCTGCGAGCAAGTAAGTTAATTCTGCATTTCGGAAAGTTGCGTGGGCCCCTTTGGCTGAGGCAATACATGGAGTTCTGAGTTTTTGACAAGTCCATTTCAGTTTCTTGTACGTCCACAACAATCGTTTCTCTGGCAGAAGAGGTCCTTCCTCTATACAGCAGCTGGGGCATTTTGGAATACAGTAGTCGTCCTCCGGCAGTGACAATTATGGACTCCCTGGAACGTGGAAGCAGGATCACCACCGAAAGGGAGAGAGGTAGCTTTTCAAATGCTTCCTGCCCGCTGATGCGTGAAGGACCTAATCTTCAGTATCTCTAAACTGTGTGTGGCTGGAAAGTGGCCGGTCAAGTTAAGGACAGGACTCTGTCAATGTAATCGAATCGTAAGGGAATAGAAAATAAATTAACAGCAATGACGTCACATATTGGTTCCAACTGTTGTAACTTTTTTTTGTAAGGTAGAAAATAGACGTGAAAGTGCCAAAGGTTGTGTTGATTTCCTTGCCAGGACAGATTTTTTCATACAAATGTTAGCGATCTTAACTATACGCCAGATAATGAATACATGCTTTTATTATATTTATTCTTATACTGTTTTTATCTGTTAATGTATCAATAGCAATACAATAGTAATTAAATATTTATTAATAATATTTTAATTTAATATAATTATAATACATAGGTATAATTAATATAAGTTTATATTATTATTATTATCATCATTATTATTATTATTTCTGAGACACTTGGTTCTGACCCCCGAAATTAATTTATGAATACGTGCCTGAATTAGCTCCTAGTAAATTTATAAATTTTCGGCTTTCACATTGCCGTAAGTTTTCTTCCTGTCTTCTTCATATTCTTTTGAAAAGAGGAATAGGTAAGAGCAGATCCTAGCCCCAATTTTTAATTATCCATCCCTACATAGTCACAGCGCTCCCTGCCTACCTCCGTGGCAGGTGGTTAAGTGGTTACCACAGCGCTCTACAACGTCAAAGGTCCCGTGTTTGAATCCGTGCCTGGGTGTATATATACTCTTTTTGAGAGTCTCTCAAAGAGTTTCTCCTTCGCGTTTGCAGTTTCATCAGAACTATATCAGTTTTTATTCTATAGAAATTAATATTCCTAATTTGATTTATCACAAAATACGAATGTAATTAGTTTCAAAGTAGTATCCAATATATCATCCACAATTTTTTCGAAAAAAAAAAACAATTGGTCTTGTTTGTATGGCAATATTACTTTTCACTTTGTGCATTTCAAATAATTTGTTCATTAATTTATTTCATCTTTACAATCTTCGTCCTGATTACAACAATATTAATAACAATTCAAGCCTGCTTGCTCAATGAGTACTTGCTTTAGTTTAGTTACATTTGAAGTCCACTTTCTGCAAATGAAGGCTAATCGGGACTGGACCTACAGTTTAAAATAAGACCCGAACGACAGTCACCTTATGCCGAACTACACCCAACTGGTCGTCTTTTCACCATAGGGGCAGTCAATCTACCGGGATCTTAATGCATTTGTGTTTCCAAATACACTCTTCTCAAGAATGAATTAATATCATTTGTGTACATCAGTAAAAATGAAGATGCAAACCACTTTTCTGGGACACGTTTTCAAAGGTGACCTCAAACCAGGCCCGATCCCAGATTTTTTGAGGAGGTAAGCTCTCATTAATTAATTAATGAATTTTTATATATTTATATTTATAAACAAATTAATTTGATACATTTATATAAACTAGCAAATTAATTTCTTTAACGAATGGTTCAAAATGTCCAGAAATTAGAAGATAGGTGAAGTGTTTTTAATAAGTGTTAGATATATTTAGTTATTGCTTTTTATTAAAAATGATAATTAAATGTTCATACTTTTATTGTGTTATGTTTTTATAATGGTGTAAATCTATTAATGGTCTCCCGAAAGGAAATTTTGCCTTATGAGAGTTGTAGTTAGAAATTTCAGGGCCCAAGTCGAGAATGATTTTCGAACACCCCTATACCTAGGCGTAGCTGGCATACTTAGACATTGTAGAAATTTTATGTATTTACTCTTCTCCGCTGAATCCGATGAAAAGAAAACTTAGCATTCAAGAAATGTGGCTAATAAAAGGTGCATTCCACACCATCTTCATTGAAGCAGTGTATGTTAGTGTTCACATCTGCAAAATCGATTACAAATTATAGATAACTAGGTGGAGGGACAAGTTATGAGAAATTTTAAGAAGCCATTTGTTTCCTATTAAATTAACATGTGAGTGTTATGTTTTATTCCAGACTAAAGGAGGTGAGAAATGGAGGGGAAATGACAGATCGGTCTAATTTCTATGTTCCAGAGGCCTAGGGTGAGAATGGCAACCACCTTCGCAGCTACGGCTCCATTTCTTACTAGTCCAATTTGATATAATTTTAAAATCTTGTCTATGACTCTAGAAGTACGTTTTTACCCCATGCTAAAGAGAGAGAGAGAGAGAGAGAGAGAGAGAGAAAACAAAAGATGTGTGCAACATTCACACACAGGCAGACATCATTCTTTGTTTTTCCTTCTCTGTATGTGTTTATGATGTTATTCTTTCTTAGTAAAGTATGTTTGAAGTCCAAACTAATTGCTTATCTTTGTTGTTATAACACAAACTCGTACCCTCGGAAAATTTTAATGGGGGAAAAATTTTAATAGAACAAGATCGTTGGTGGGAAGGTGAGAGATTCCCCTTTCGCCGTGGGAATTCGTACCCTGAATATAACCACTAACACTATGGAATTATCCTTATAATGAAGAACATGTCTGAAAGTGAATTAACCACAAAAAGAGGGCATTTTCTCATAAAGACTGCAGTTCGAAAAAAGTCAAAACAGGGAGTAAATATGGTGAACTGTCCTGACCAAATTCGTATTCGAACATTTAGTAGCTTCGCATAAATGGTTATAAAACTAAAATTACTAAATATAGTAGACTGCAGTCTTCTGGAGTCTGTTTCTCTCTACAGACAACCCATTCATTTATACAAGAAGAAAATCTAAATTCTTGCAAAATCTTAAAAATTATCCATGTTATTTTTGTAGGTTTGCATCAAAATAATTCATGGCTCTAGGCGGGGGCATGGCCCTCTTGCCTCCCCCCTGGGTACGGGCATGCCACAAACCGTTGTCCTTGGCGGAATTCCTACAGTACTTGGCAATTGGGTCCATACAGGCACAGGCAACCTTTCTTTGTAAGCCCTTCACCCTTCAGTCGAGGGTCACATCAGGGGAGATATTTCTGACAACTTTCACTTTTCCCTTCATCAAGGAGCAGGAAATCCTTCTTGTATTCTGTTTTGCAAAGGTCAATGGGCTTCCTTCCCCTACAAAACAGATTTATATTATACGTACATGAAGGGCTAGGGATAACCACAATATATTGTAACCCCCTTCATATACGTACTGCATTTATATTTTTGTCACTTACCGCCACTTTTCTGATGCTTTTGGCTAATTGTAACGGTATGGATGAGTGAAGATGGGTTCAAATTGATGAACGAAAAAAGAACAATTCCAGGTCGGGTCTCGAACAGAGGAACGTTAGCAAGGAAATTAAATGTCAACCACTGAATGGCTCAGCCATCGATCGAGTCACCCCTATTTAAAATTTCCTTTTCAACTTTCAGGCTAAGTTAAGTCTGGCGGGTAGTTGTTATTATCATCATATTATCGTTATCTCATACATTTGTGACCTACCCACAGCACAAATAATCGGACTGATCAAAGGTAGCCGAAGTGGCACTAGCAACTTGCCAATTAAAAGGAAAGAAAACTCTTGTACAGTCATGGATACTTCTACGTTGTAACAATTCCATGAAAAGTTAATGGGACGTTCACAATCCAGAAGTGTCTGTACCTTTATACACCGTTTGTTGTAAACTTGTTGAGTGTAAGTTGTCTACAGTTAGGAGTATTTAGTTGTTGAGCCAGTCTGTCTCGTATTGCCACACGATAAACAAACCATATTCAAATAAGAGCCGAGATAAATAGCCAACATTGTGTACATCTGTTATGCGTTTCACGTGATTCTCAACTTTTACCTGTACTGTTTTAAGGTAGCTGATTATTCTTTTAAGTGTTAAATACTTGAAAGGGGCCCCAAAACTCAAGTAGGAGATGAAGCCCAATATTAAGTTGTACGCCACCCTTCTGTCTTACAGGTTGGTTGATTTGGTGTTTTAAGTTCAGTTTATGCACAACAAGGCTAATCGGGACTGGACCTACAGTTTAAAGTAGGATCCGAATCACTATGTACCTCCACCAGCTATCGAACGGGGGACCTCTTGATTACAAGGCGATGACGCTACCACTGCGCCATCGGGGAGGACCCTTCTGTCTTACAGGGTGCCATATATGAGTTAAATGTTGCTATTTTATGAATGTTTTTGAAGTTCATTTTTCTTCCGTATTGAAGCTTTCTCAGTGAGTTTTCAGTGTTATGCTAATCTTTTAAAAATAATCTTTGCTTCATGCAAAATTCTTAGAAATGTATGTTCAGTGATATATCTGAAAAAAATATCATCGTTAAAATTATTAAGAGTATCGAGGTGCACCAACATAATTTCGCGCTCGTGGGATAACTTTCGAGGGTCAAGTCTTTCCAATGGGTCCGGTAAAAATGGCAAGGAAAAAATGGCAACGGAAAAAAAATGGCCAAGTAAAAATGGCAAAGGTAAAAATGGCAAAAGTAAAAATGGCAAAAGTAAAAATGGCAAACGGAAAAAATGGCCAAAGTGAAAATGGCAATTTTTCTTCTTTGGCAGTTGTCCTCTCTCACGAAATGCAATCTACACGTTCAATCACACTGAATATAGTCTTAATTTCTTCTTCTTCCTTTATTTTTCTCCTTCTTTGTTTAATTTTTGCCTGAAATACAACAAATGTCAAACAAGGATGCATTTTTTAATGTGGCCTGTTGTATTGAAAATCAACAAAATAATGTCATCATAAATAATCACAGAGCACTAGGTTTATTACTACAATGTTACGGCCAGACCCTGTGGCCGAGTGGTTAGCACATCGCGCTGCGATGCCAAGGGTCCCGGGTTCGAATCCCGGTCGGGCTTGGTTGTTTGTGAATTTCCATTCATCAATTTCATCATTTCATCACTCATCCCCATCTTCGCAAATTAGCCAAGAGGCACAAAACGCAAAGTAAAATAAACTCAATCAAATCAAATCATCTACAATGTTACGGCCATTTGTACGCCATTGTTGTAATCGCCTGTTGTTATCTAGGGCCAGGCTACGAGTATAGTGTAACATTCTGGAGCCAAAACAATATCTTTGATCATGTTAGCAAATGACAAGTGAAACCCATACAGGGGTATCGCGGCCTGAAGCAATTGCTAAGGTGAGACACACAAGTGGGTATCACGGCTTCATGAATGACGATACTTGAGACCCACTTTTGGGTCCCATGGCAGTCAACGTGTTGTGAAGTATGGCCTTAGAAGCTCATTATTTCGGGTGTTATATGTATATTCTATTGAACTTCGTAGCGCAATATTTTTTCTCGCATATAATGACATTTCATATGAAGGGAGGGTTAATATTTTGAATTTCTTAAACCTTCACAGCATCATATTCAGACGAATGATTATGGTCATAGGAACACACAGGATTTTGTTTCAATAATTTTGTTTTTAGAATTCCTCGACAGTTGAAATTTTTCCTCCACCTTATAACATTCTTCAGATCAGACTCTTGTAGAAAGAAGAGCTTATCTCCAGCTTTCCAAGATTTAACAATTTTCTTTTGAAAAAAGTAAACAAGTTCGTCCCTCTTAGTGCGAGGGGGTTAGATAAGGGCTGACTTGAAGTCCTACTAGTAACAAACATGTGTGACTGGTCAGCAGGTGCGCGCAAAGCATAAACTTGTTTTCAGTCAAGATGAAAACCCATTCAATGCTGCACTCCCCTTAAGTTACATCAATCACACATGTTTCAAATTATTTACAAAAGTTAACTTTTATTAGTATGTGATTCTATAGCTGCAGTAACTCCTACCAAAAGAAATAAAGAAATAAACGGCATTATTTTTGGAAACATCAAATAAAATGTTTCCATTCAAAGACAAATTAATGTTAAAAGACATTAAATTACATTAAATTTTAATTTCAAACTGTGAAATGCAAGGCACAAAATTTCTCAATTTTCACGTAAAATCGTAATAGGTATATTTTTATTGTTGCCATTTTTTCCTTTGCCATTTTTACCTAAATTCCTTTCCAATAGACTTCCTTGTTGGGTGACATGTGAGCAGCGAATCGAGTCCCGTCGCCGCTCTATTTCCTTCTGTAGATTTTAATTGACGTTGTGATGCCGAGTAAAAGAAAATATTCCGAATGTCCTCATACAGTTATTTCGATAAGTATTTTAATTTTTGTCAAGTGTCTGCGTGTGTGTTGGGGTAGGGGTCTAACTATTGTGCGTCCGTTTGTTCTCTCTACTATCAACAATGATATGTACAATATGGGATTCTCGATATATTTCTTTATTTCTCTAAGGGTTTCACAATATTTTACTTGCGCGGAATGGGGTGGACACAGAAAATTACTATATGTCACTGCATCATAATTCATCCGATTGATAACGGTAGCGATACGGGAATTTTCTTCTAATCCTGATTCGAGTCTGACGAAATGGCTAAATTATTCTCATCTGTCGAGGAAAATTATTAACTAAAATTATCTGAGATATTATTTCCTGTGAGTTAGACAGCAAACGATGCCTGTGAATGGAACCAACAACTAGCCTATATATAAATCATGCTTGATTTATTTGGTGTTTCAAGTCCACTTTATGAAGAGTAAGGCTAATCGGGACTGGACCTAGAGTTTAAAGTTGGATCCGAACCACTATGTGCGTCCACCGGGTATCGAATCCGGGACCCCTTGATTACAAGGTTACGATGCAACAACTGCACCATCGGCGAAACCCTATTAAACCATAAAATAAGTTAGACATTCTAGTTAAACTCGAGTTCCCATTTGTCTTGTATTTTTTGTTATTTTATTTTAATTTTCTTTACATTAGCCATCTGCCGTGGTGATCTTAGCTCGCGTTAATTTGAAGAAAACACTTAAAATTTTTCAACGCCATCTTCTGGTGGGGACTTGCGGACCTCCTGGAGAGAAACTGAAGGTAAGGCGCTGTGCGCTCTCCCTAACGAGGAGTATCAGAACTACCAAGAGTGCTCAGAAAACTAGCGGTGCTCAGTCAAGCGTGGTGAAGGGTGACTGCCGTAAGCGGGATTTCTCTGGGTATAAAATTATCTTCTCTGTGACAGTACTCTAAGTGAGGATAGATAAGACCAGTGCTCGATAAATTTTCTTCAAAGCTAGGCGCCAGCTCTGAAAATCAGGTGCCAATCAATCAAAAGTTGCGCAATCCAAACTTTGAAAATGTATATCATGAAAATCGTAAGAGATATTTACACCAGGTTTTCTGCACTAAACTAATCCTGTAGGCTATCACTGGGTTCATAAATTTATATTAGCATTTATCTAAATAAAAGCAATTACATTATTTTAAAAAACATTGTTCATTTGCTGAAAACATCTGAGAACTTATTTCCAACAATAAATACCAACTCGTAAAATATTTGTGGGATCATTTGTTGTTGTTTGACTGGTTGTAAAACAGTTGCTTTGCAAGGTACAGCAGAAGCAGAGCATTTTTATTGGAAAACCTCTTGCACATGAGTGTAAGAATGAGTAGTAAAATACTTTTCAGCAATGCACTTGCACTGGTCCAATGAATACACCATTCTGAATCAATTAAAAAAACAGGCACGATAGCGGCGAAAGTGAGTGAAGAGAATTGAATGTAACGAGGGGCAGCCTAGGATTCTCTCAGGAGTCCTATTTCGGCACAACATCTTGATTTACGATTTTTCACGTAAATGTATACCCAATACTTAGACACATGTTGCATGCGTCTGTTGGCAATATTTGGACCTTCTAGTGTTGCCATATACAGAGATATGTCCCAAAAATGGCACTTTTCACTCAATCCATAAAATCGCCAGTCAAAAATTCATCAAATGTTGCACATGACCAATATTGGTCGCAAATGACAGACTGATATGGCATCAGTCATCAAATGTCTAATTGTAACCCTTCGATAATTTCTTACATATTTTTCTTACTCAGAAGTGCATTTCTGGAAAAAATTGAATACTGCTTTCCGTGTTATTAATTTATATAATTTTCTGTACTGAGTGAACTGATAATTTTAAGCATTGAAAAATATCTCAATGGAAGAGGCTTTATAATGGAGAAAACCCGGTGTAAATATCTCTTACGGTTTTCATGATATACATTTCCAAAGTTTGGTTGTGCAACTTTTGAAACACACTAAATCACACATCGCTAAATTATTTGATAAAGCAGGAAATGGGGTGTTGAGGGACAAAGGGTAAGAAATTGTTACAGACTGGAATGTTCACAACGTTGATAAAAAAAAAAATCATTTGCAAACTTGCGCTGTACTCCAATTTGAACTTAGAAAATCATCAAAATTTCGTACATATTACAGCAAAAGATCACAGTCGCCAGGCTGAAATTTGTAGTCGCAATGGCGACCAGGATTTTTCGAGCCCTGGATAAGACCATAATATGGATTCATGATGATTTCCTTGATATGATACTGCGAAAGAATTTTCAACAGGTATGGGTTTTTGGTGAGTTTATCAGAGGTATAGTCAGTATGACATGCCCAATTTAGTTTATCATCGATGATCAATCCTAGAAATTTTACCTGGGTAACATACTCTATTTCATTTTCATCTAAGTAGACCGTCAAGTTATCTATCAAAGTTCTTCTTGTTGCCAGGGTTAAAAATAATGAAATTTGTTTTTTGATGGTTCACATTTAGGCTATTAGCATTTAAGTACTGGGTTATTTGATTATCGAGACGCAACTTTGGATTTCTAATTGTTCTTATGTTTTTGCCCTACATATTATGTTAGTGTCATCTGCATAGGTGATAGTTTGAGTCATGTTGTTCTTCGGTATGTCATTGATGAAAGGATGAATAATAATGGACCAAGTATAGATCCTTGAGGGATACCTACCTTTGACGATTTAAAACTGAAATAAAAGGTTTGATAGATGTATTATTTATGTGCTCAATTTGATTGGATTGTATTCGTTCAGAAAGAAATGACCTAATTAGGTTAAATGTGCCACCTCAAATGTCTAGACTATGCAGTTTATGCGTAAGTGTGTTGTGGTTGAGAGAGTCAAATGCTTTAGACAGATCTAGAAAAACTGTGCTTGGAATTTCATTGTCTTCCAAGGCTTCAGTAATTATTTTTATAACTTGTACAGTTGCTGAATTTGTTGATTTGTCTTTTTGAAAAACATGTTGATATTGATTTTTAATACTAAATTTAGAGCAAAAATCATGAATTTTATTGCAGATTATTTTTTCTAGTACTTTCGAGAATGGTGATGTAATGCTATTGGTCTGTAATTTAAGGGGTCTGGTTTAGGCTTTTTTTTTGTATGTTGATTTTATGACACACTTTTTTAAGATGTTTGGGAATATGCCATTCCATTTGATGAATTTATAGCAAATTGCAGAGGCAGAAGTAGAGAGTGTATACACTCTTTTATTAGTTGGTTAGACCAACCATCAGTGTCACATGATTTCTTGTTATTTAGGGAATTTATAGTTTTTTCTAGGTCGATAATACTTATTTCATCTAGAATGATAGAGTTTTGAATGCTAATTGTGTATAGGCCCAAAATTTTTAGATTATTCCATTTGCAATCTAGTGTTTGAGTTATCATTCAGAAGAGTGTTATTGAATATTGTTGCTACAGTTTGTGGGTCTTTTACATCGGTACCATTTATAGCTAGTGAGATATTTTCTTTAGCTTTTTTGTTATCTTTCCCTCTTCGCTTGTTCAGTATATCCCATATGATTTTAGACTTATTGCTATTAATTTTCATTTTTTGTGATAAATGGTGAGATTTTTTCAGATTTCATTAATTAGCACATCACAATCATTAATTAGCAAATTAGCCAAAAGTGGCACAAAATGCAAAGTAAAGTAAATCAAATATATATATATATATATTCTTTTTTCTTACTTTTATACATATCTTTATAATTTTTCTCTTTGGTAGCTATGAATTTGTTGTGGATGCTCTTCAGTTCATTTTTTTCTGCATGATTTTGTTTGTAACCCAAACTTTGCTTTTTTTTATTTAAACATATATATATTTCTTTTTAATGGGACATACAATATTAGGTAGTATATGAGTGTATTTATAAGATATTCCCAAATTTTTTCCATAGCGTCTGATTGATACACTTTTGTCCAATCTTCTTTTTTTAGAAGATAAGATAGATACTTGATATTTTCTTCATTTATATTTCTACATTCTATTGCCTATATTTTTGTTATATTATGGTTTATGGGCAACTTTACTTACATGAGTTGTGCTGTGTGGTCTGATATTAAGTTGTGAATCACCTCTGTTTTTATCACGTGAAAAGTTAAGTTGATGCTAATATGATCTATAAGAGTTTCAGTAGTGAGTGTTATCCTGGTGGGTTTTTTTACAATTTGATTAAGACCATGAAATTTAAGAAGATCGATATGCTCTTTACTTTTTGTATTCTTTTGAAGGAGATCAATATTTATGTCACCTAGAATGATGATTGAAATTCGGCAATATTAGCCTTTGTAATACAACATCTAATTTTGAGAGAAAATCATTGATATTACAACTTGGGGATCTATATAAGGTTATTATTTTGTAAATGTGATTATTTATGTTGATTTCAATTCCAGCTGCTTCGAATACCATTTCAATGCATAATGGTTTAAGCCACTTGATCTGTTTAGTCCTTGAAAGGCTCGCTTTTTATATATGGCAATGCCTCTACTTTTATGTTCCACCCTGGTAAATTTTGACACCAAGCTATATCCCTCTAGGGTATAAAATTAAGATTCACCAAATTCAGTTATTGTCAGTATGTCAGGTTGAATTTCGTGTAAACATACTTTGTTGGTGGCAGATTGTACATTATTGGGCATAATTGTCAGAAAAGTTATTAGTCATTTGATTTTGCATATTTTTATGTCTGTGGTTAGAGCCTGAATTTATTTTCTTAAAATTTGTTTCCTTAGTTTCGAGTGTGATAGGTACAGAGGTTTGAGAGATTTTCGTGTATATGTTCGAATTTGTTTTGACTATCTACATTATTTGCAATTTGAATTTGGGTGTTTTAGTACTGTCTATAGATGATGAGTAACTGTTCGATGTGGATTTGATTTTTACATTTTTCATGGCTTAGATTTATGCCGATCATTGCTGTAGTATCACTGACCTTGGTAATTTTATCAGAAGTATTTACCATAAACAATCCCCACTAAATCTACTCGGAAATCGTGCATTTCGTGTAGACGATCACTGCTTGTATACCCCTTTCCCATTTTTACTCATTTTGTTTTTATCAGCTTCATTATGTTCCCTGGCATTCCTCTCTTGCCCTTATCATTTGATCCGATAGGATGTAGGTCAGATTTCCAAGTAAGTGCAATGGGTTCACAGCATTTATCATTTTTCTGGTTTACAGTTTCTATTATTCTATCACTTAAGTATTCCTTACCCTTTTTGCTAAGATGAAGTCCATGTCTGGTATACATGTCTCTGGCAATAGTGTGGACTTCAAGAACTGTTACATTTGCAAACCTTTTACACAATTTTGTTATTCTACTATTTACAGTTTGTACTTCTTTGTTCACACAGGAATTCTCCATCACATCATACCTGTGTGGGATAGTGGCTACAACAACATTGGTAGCAATAAGTTTTTTTAGGTTGTTTTGTAGTGGAACCTTCATTTTTTGATACATCATTCTATGACGAGTTGTCATAAGGCATTTTGGTTATTTGAGTTTCGTGCGTGCATACGGGAATAAAATAACTCATCTCACGTCCAAAGACTATGCACTCTTATAGTGTGGAGAATTCACGAGAGGTGGAAGGTCAATGCAGAAATAAAACATTGTTGCTTCCGTGGTTACGCGAAGAGTCGCTAGATGGGTCTAGCCAGTGTACATATTTAAATGGTAAATGCACAACTTAGGCCTCAACTAATTGTCAGTTGCCTAACAAAGTAAAATCCATTGTTGCTTAAGCCCCATGGCAGTTAACTTGGTTTTGGAATTATCGTACTTGTCATTCCTTTGTCTGAAATCCAATTTGCTTGCGGTTGGCTTATGCACAGGGACATTTTGAAGTGCCGGCCGCTGCACGCATGGGCAATTTGCAGTTATGGCGGTAAATTATAAAATTTACAGCATTTTGATCTAAGTGTCTTTGTATAGCTAAAAGTAAAAAGTTTATTTCAATATGTATTACAAAAGGATTCTTAACACATACACATGCATGTTAACGTGAGGTTACTTAAACATGTAAATTGTTGAGTTGTCAAGGAAAATCGTGCTGTGCACAAAAGGATGGGGAACGAGTAGTGGTAGAAGAGGAAGAAAGTGGAGGAGAATGGATTCCCCGCGTGATGGACTCAGAAAAAACGGCATCGCAATGAGGAAATGGTGACAAAAATCTGCGGATTTCTGCGTGCAGGCTTAGCTGCACGATGATGTTACATTGCCTTAGGGCTAGGAACGTTTAGTGACTGATTGAACAAGCACGGATCATTGGTGATGACAGCTGGACTTTTATTGCTGATGAAAAATTAAGGTAGGATGGGGAACTGATATTTGCCTCGTCACAGCACAATGGAGGTAAGCTGCATTTCTACTTGTTGCGTTGCATGAGCTCATGTAAAGACATTGGTTGGTAGATCTACCCATTTGTCATCGCATCTCATAGCATGTTAGCGTGTGATCCGTGTAATACTTGAGAAAAGGAATAAATCATTGTTTGTACCGCATGGTCGAGCGCGATGGTGGTGGACGCCATTGATGTTTGAAAATTGAATTTTTAATATCTCGAGTGTAACACGAGTGAGATTCGATTATTAAGTTGTAATTTGGGTGCAATAAATATCAGACGGTAATATCACCACAAATTTGTACTGCATGATGTACATTTTATGTTCTTAAATTCTTGAAGGTCACATGACCATATTTGATTGCTCATGAGCAGCTGATTCACAGCTGTGTTAACAAAATCAACGAGATACAGTTATCCTCAAGTCTAAGCATTGCTCTCGGCTCACAGAGAATTATGTAATGTTGTCTTTGTGAATTACACGTAATTAAGTTGCCAAAAGAAGGAATAAGAGGAAAATAAGATTTAATATTCATCTAGTTTATAGCGTGAATTCTGACAATGTAAAAGTTGGTTTGCCTGCAGTATATTACGCGTGTGGTAGTATGGTGATTATTGTATAAATATATCTTCTAGCCCAATAATGAGATACAATTCTCGGAACTAAGATATTATATGTTTCAGTTAAGGATGAAAAGTTCTTTTGCACATTCTCTTAAATCAGCTGACTGGCAATACAAGCAATGAAACATATGTGTAAAATGTCAACTCAATAAATTGTCTTATTGTTTCTTTGTGTATATATTTCCATTCTTTAACATTTTCTCTCTTATGTATTCTGGTTAATCGCGACAGTGCATAAATGTTTAATTCTTTCCGTTCAGAAGGGGGAATTCCGTATGTGTCTGTCAATTGGTTTAGTGTTGCTATATGCCTAGAAATAAAGATTTCACTGCTGTGGTGACAGTTTGGGTTAATATACAATTAATTCGGATTTATTCCTGGATAATCGGTCATATGATGTTTAACTTAACATGAAAAAACATCACATTATGCAAATAGTCATAATATATGCAATAACATGTAAGTGAATATGTGATTGGAGTAAGGTTGCAAGTGAAAATAAGCAGCATAGGAAGTTTGACGTCATTTATTGTATTATATTCACATCATTGTAGCAATACATTTTAGAACATTTAAGTTAATTGTGAAGAAGTAAAAAAAATATTTTTACTTGAACAGGAATATTCATAGGTTGGCGTGATATATTTGCATAAATATTTGAATATTGATAGTGGGTGTGGTTGTCTGTAAATTGGGTATTTTCAACCTGCCATCCTAAGATATAGAATTTTCATTCCATAGTAATCTGCAGGCGTTACTGGCGTTATCAGGCAGGTCGTCCTGGAAAAAGGAAAGAAAGGTGGGTATAACGGATATAGCGGTACACAATTTAGTGTTAGCTTGTTGCATATGTATTTTCTTATTTTATGTCGCTCCATGTTGCATATATGTGTAATAAATATGTTGTACATGAAAGTTACACGTGTTGCCATGCTTGTTAGTTGTGTTCCAGTACCGTCTTTTTTGGTATGACTTTTATGTGATTTAAAGTTTACTAGGACGTATATTTTACATTAATCAACTATGAGCACCTAGGGAACTCAGGTAAATATTTTGAAGTGCAAAAGACAAACATTAACAAGGAATTTAGATAAAATCGTGTACACACCTACGTCGATAATAAGATGGCGTCCACCTTTAATAATCTGAGTTCAAAAACACAACTTAATCCTTACAGTTTATGTTCAAAGTGTAAAAAATCTTACCACAGTAACCAAATACTATGTGCTAGTTGCGAAATACAAATAAACAACACAGAGAAGAAGCAAACTAGACTCAAATCGAGAAACATCAGCACCAGTAAAGAAAAAATCGAGCCAAGTGGGGAAAACATTCAAAACACTATTTTGCCAAAAGAAAATGACGAAAATGGACAACAGTGTATCACTCTCACAAGAGATACCCTACTAAGTGAAAATAGTAACATTTGGTGTGGTAAACAATCTTTGTGCCAGTCTACAGACAGAGTACAAAAATGCGCCGACCAATTAGCAACATCTTCTAACAAGAAAATTGAAGAAAACTTCAAGGAAACAAGATCGGAAAATGCAGATGAAAAACTGAGGGGGAAAAATATGGATCTTGAATGTGAAGTGTTATCATTGAAGGAAATTATTTAACTGTTGCATAGTGATGTTTCCAATGCAAAGAAGGAAAATGAGCTACTGAAGAAAAAAGTGCAAGTACTAGAGGCGGATAATGGAAAAACCAAGACTTGGAGTGAAGTTGTGAGCAGTGGAAGTAAACAATGTCATAGAAACGAAGAACAAAACGTCAATTTGTGGTGCAATTTACAAAATATGTTCAGTGTACTTCAAGATCAAGAAAACGAAAAAGGAAACATTTACTTGGGGTGTGAACTACAGAATAAGTCCAGTGTACGTCAAAACCAAGATCAGGATAAAAACTGCATCTCTGGAATTTTCAAAGAAAAATGCAATCTCAAGCAACAACCAAACATGATCAATGGACTGGGAGAAGGAAAGAAAATGAAAGCAAATAAGAAAACAAGGAATGCAAAACAGAAAGTACTGATATTAAGTGACAGTCGTGGAAGAAATTGCTCAAATCATTTATCTGAGTATCTGCCGAACTGTGAGGCAAGTGGCATTGTAAAACCCAAGTGCACAACTAAAAGATGTTTTAGATGATTGTAAGAAACTATGTTCAGACTTTACTAAGGAGGTAATATTGTGATAATTGGTGGTACAAATGACATAGCGTACAATGAATCAGAGGTGTATTTGCAGGAACTAAAAACAAAACTTGCCATCCTAAAGAACACAAATCTGCATGTAATCCAAATTCCTGTAAGACATGACCTCCCAGAATGGTCAATAGTAAATAAGGAGATTAAGATGACAAACAGACAAAGTGAAAACCTCATCAATGAAATAGACTATGCAAAGGTAATAAAAGCAAATAACAGCAGAGAACATTTCACCATGCATGGCTTGCATTATAATGTAAACGGAAAAAGAAATTTGTGTCAGTCCATAGCTATAAGTATTGCAAGTAATCAGGGAAACTCATAATGTCTGAGTCAGTACAGAAACTGACTCAGTCATCATTACCATTTACACAAAGCAGGTTATCTATACCACAATGCAATAGGAATTGTATTATGTTACTTCACCTAAACATAAGACCTCTTAGAAATAAGTTAGAAGAGTTAGAAATAATAATTGGGGAAATAAAACACAGCATTTTAAGTATTAATGAACATTGGCTAGGGGATGGAGAATTACAAATGTATGAGCCACCAGGTTTTAGGCTTATGACTGGTTACTGCAGATCGAGCATGAATCATGGAGGGGTATCATTATATATCAATAAAAATTTAGATATTAGTTTCTCAGTTTTAGATGTCAGTCAGTTTTGTGTAGAATGGTGTTTTGAAGTTGTTGCGGTACTATTACCATATTTAAGCATAATTGTCATCTCCATCTATCAAGCACCTGAAAGCAGTATAGATTTTTTATTGAACACTTAGAAAACCTTATCTCACACCTTGATAAAGAATTTAGTAAACACAAAATAATAATTCTTGGAGATATCAATATTGATATCCGACATGCCAGTCCTAAGCAATTATACCTTCTGAATATGTTAAGATCACTCGACTATTATTGTGCAAATGATAAACCAACAAGACTAGACTCATGTTTAGACAACATTTTAACAAATTTAGATAAATCTAGTTATGAAATTGGAATATTTAATACATTCATAAACCATATGAGGTTTTCACACCATTGTCAGGCGTGTTTCCCAACTCGGTAGTGAGGAAGTGCAGTGAAAGCGAAAGTATAAGAAATTCAGTGTAGGTTCTATTTCTCGACCTTGACGTGAGTGTGGTGTATTGATCGAACCTGTGCAAAAAATTGTGGCAAACAAATCTCAAAAGTAAATAAAAACAGGATGCCGAATTGTGACAGCTGTAAATCATTACGCCTCGAGTGTGAGAGTCTGAAACTGGAACTAGCGTCAAAGGAAAAAATTATCGATGTTCTGAAATCGGACTTTCGAGATGTAGAAGAAGAAAGAAGGATTGCCCAAAATCTGTGCGAGACAAATAAGCAAGATAGTTGGAGTGAAGTAGTGAAACATGGGAGAGTTCTATTCAATCGGCACTATCCATCCACTAATGCCCCAAAAGTAAAGTGCTTGGATAATTCATTCGAGCATACCAACCCTTTTGCAGCACTGACCAATAAACCTGGTGAAATCGAAAGTGCACGCAATCAGTGTAGGGAGCTTAAATACCAAGAAAGAAGAAAGACGCATACAACAGACCCAATCAATGCACTTCGAGACGGGAAAGTTCAAAGTACTACAAAACTGAAAATCAAAGGAAAGAGACCCAAACCAGTGATCTTTGCCGACAGCCATGGGCGCTACCTGGTCACCAATATGAAAGATTTTCTACCAGCAATGAATATATATGGTTCAGTGAAACCTGGGGCAAAGTCAAAACATGTACTAGCAGCAGCAAGGAAGAACTGTTCGAGGTTCAGCTCAAATGACTATGTTATTATAGTCACTGGCTCCAATGATATTGCGACAAACCAGGGCAGCGATGCAATAATGGCAGTACGTGACTCACTAGGTTCACTGACTCATACAAATGTAATTGTAACTACTATACCCCACAGATATGATCTCATCCCTCAGTCGTGTGTAAACATCGAAATACAAAAAATAAATAAACAGATGAAGAACACTTGTAAACACTTCAAAAATGTAACCATAATCGTCCTTGACACCATGAGCAGAGAATATCATACAAGACATGGACAGCACTTGAACCACAAAGGAAAACAGTATGTATGTCAAATGATCCATGGTATTATTAACAGAAAATCACAGGAAAATCAAATCATCCCACTCTGCTGGAAAAAGTGTACTGACACAAGGAAGTGGATAAGTGGAGCAGCGCTAGTTGAATCCGACAAGGGAAAAACACAGAACACTTTGACTGAGACAAACAACAAGAGCAACAAGGAAAATGATAGGGTGGGTGTAGAAGCTAGCGCCATTGCTATGAAAACTGTGAGTGATATTGGTTTCATGGAAGAGAAAGGGCGGAAATCAAGTGAAGAAAGTGAGGAGAATGTCATAAACCAAAGGGAAATTGAGGAAGAAACACATTCTTCCATGGTAGAAGTACAATCTGAAAACAGGGATTGTGCTACAATCAGTCACGACACCGAAGATAGCAGTGAAAAGTGTAGTGAAAAAGTGAATGCTCCAAATGTACGGTCATCTCAACGGAAGAAGTGTACACCCAGTAAACTGAAAAACGATGTTTTATGGTAAGTGATAAGCATACTTATGAAAACCAAATCCCCAATAAAAACAGCCTGCGAAACCAAGAAGGAACGATTACAGTTCTCCATAACAATGTACAGAGCATTTCCAACAAAATTGACCAACTGGAAATAATGCTAAGTGAGTGCACACCAGATATATTTGTAGTTACTGAACATGGTCTCAGGTCTGAAAATTATAAATTATGCACAATTACAGGTTACAATCTACATGCAGTCTACCACAGGTCAATTAAAAAAAGTGGTGGCACTGCGATCTTCATAAAAAATAGTGTATAAATATCAAAAAAGTGTTAAACCTTTGACAAATACCGTATGGAAAATATACTAGAAGTTAGTGGTGTAGAGCTTAATATAGGATTAGATACATTTAATATTATAGTAGTATACAGATCACCAAACAGTGACATAAATCTTTTTGTAAATGCTTTGGACAACATGCTAAACCATTTGACAAAAGAACGTAACAAACCATTAATAGATGGAGATATAAACATAGATCTTCTAAAACAAGACACAAACTGTGCTCAATACTTGGATGCCTTGAAGTCAAACATCCTAACTCAAATAATTCAAGAACCAACTTGAATAACAGAAAGTACAGAAACCCTGATTGACCATGTCAATCACATACAAACATATAATCAAATCACATTAAAGCTTAAGTCCTACATACGTTTATCTCTGACCACACGTCCCAAAAAATTACAATACAAGGGAAAAGGTTAGAATACTCAAAAAGTTACACAATAGAATGTAGTTATACATGTGAGCAAAATATAGATTATGTTAAATACCTCTTACATCAGGAAAATTGGATAGACCTTTACCAACTAACTGACACGAATGATATCTGGGAATTGCTAATAAGCCACTTAACATATTATTTAAATGTAGCTTGTCCCAAAACAACAAAAAGAATATACCCTAATAATAAGAAAGTGCCACTAACAGAAGAAATTATACTTTTGAAAAGTAATATGAAAATAGAATATGAAAAATTTAGAATTACAAAAGACACTAAGCACCAGAAAAAGTACAAAAATGTAAAAAAAACTATTCAAGAAAGCCATAAAGAATCAAAAATCAAATATTTTCAGTAAACAAATAAAAAAGTTGTTAATAAACAAAAAGCCATTTGGAAAATAGTAAACAGTCACCGTGTATCAAACACAAACAATGATAAAGCAAACATAAAAGTCATCAAGGATGACACTGAAGTAATTGGCCCGAATATCATATGTAACTTATTCAACGAATATTTTATAAACTTAACCAACACAAACAGAGAGAATGAAAATAATGACAAAACACTAGAGATCCCAATCGAGAAATATCGGCCAAACAGTATATATATCCCAGAAGTAAGTGCTAATGAGTTAAAAAAGTTATACAAGGTTTAAAAAACGAAAAATCACACAGACCTGATGAATGGTCAGCTGAACTTATTAAATCCTGCTCAGAATCTATTTTAGAACCCCTGCTGTATGCAGTCAACAATTCAATAACATTTGGTACATTCCCCAAAGTTCTAAAACACAGCACAGTGATACCCATATTCAAAAAAGGAGCTGCAGCAGACATTGAGAACTACAGACCTATCTCCCTAACATCTGCTTTTTCAAAGATATTGGAAAAAATTTTATCAAATTATATTATAAAGTTTTGTAACAAATATAACATAATAAACAGAAACCAGCATGGATTCCAGAAAGGGAAATCAATAAACACAGCTCTAGCACAGTTAATCGATTATGTAACCGAAACATTAGAGAAACACGAAGCTGCAAACACTATATATCTAGATCTTTCCAAGGCATTCGATAGAGTAAAACATGACCTGCTTATGGTCAAACTAAGCAATATAGGAATAACAGGGATAGCTTATGAACTTATACAATCTTATCTACAGGACAGAATGCAAATTACTCAAATAAGCTACAACATGCATGGTATAGTCACTAACTTTAAATCACAAAGTAGGAAAGTGTTAATGGGGGTACCCCAAGGATCAATCCTGGGGCCCCTGCTCTTTATTTTGTACATAAACAATGTACCAGAATACCCAAACACAAAAATTGTCACCTATGCAGATGACACAACTGTTCTTGCCAGAGGTATCGACCCTAGGAAGCTTGAAATAAACACTTTTATCACCATAAACCAACTGGCACAATACTTAACTTCACATGGATTAATAATAAACAACAATAAAACAAAATTTATGATATTCAATACAATCCGAAACATGGATTTTGAGTCACAAACACTATGCATAGACAATGTGCTAATAGAAACTGTATCTTCGGTAAAGTTTTTGGGAATAACACTAGATCAAAAATTAACGTGGGAAGAACAAATTAACAACATCTGCAGTAAATTATCATCTAATCTATACCTGCTAAAACAAATGGCTGAATATAATTTAACAGAAATTAACAAATGCATATATTATGAACTAATTTACCCCTATGTTGAATATGGCATAATAGCTTGGGGTGGATCATTTTATAATAATACTGTCAGAATACTGAGACTTCAAAAGAGAGCACTTAGAATAATGTACAAACTAGGCTGTAGGGAATCTTGCAAAGAGTTATTCAGGGAAAAACAAATAATGACAATATACTCCCTATACATCTATAAGGCTATAACGTTTGTTCTAAAAACTGGAAGCATGACTAAAAATAACCAATTACACAACCACAATACAAGGGGGAAAGATAATTATTACCAGAACCAACACAGACTCAATATCTCAAAACAATCACCAATGAATGCCGGAAAAATATTCTACAACCAGCTGCCTCATGACATAAAACTGATATCTCCAAAAGATAAACAAATACAAACAATAAAAAAAAATATTTGACAGATAGAGCTCTCTACAGTATCGGAGAATTCATGGAACAAGACAATACAAGGCCAATGTACTAAAAAATATGTATTTTAATTGTATTCTTATTTCAATCATGCAACAATGATAATGTGTTTTTTATTTTTATTGTAGTGTAATGAAGTGTATTTTTTCATTTTTACTTTGGTGTAGTGATGTAATGTACTACACAATGTTTCTTCTTTTTTGTTATGATGTGCTTAACTAATTATTATTTCATTATGTATCTTGACGTTTTCCATGCCCTTTTAAACAAGGGTCAATGGAAGAAAAATAAAATTCAAATTCAAATTTGGCGATTCAAGAGTTCAGTACACTACCCGACAACAGTATCACACAATTAAGATTCAAGAGGTGAAAGTACTGTTCGGTAAGAGGTGATGCACTGTTTCACCTTTGTAAATGTGCATTTTTTTGCTTTGAAGAAGAGCATGTCAGTTTTAAAATTCCTCTGTAAAATACTAATAATTTCGGCAGAGTAACACTACTAGTTGTTTCACTTAGCCTTCACGTTTCACTCTCTTTTACTTTATAATGTTCCCCTAGTCTGCATCCGGTCTAAAAAACGTAACAAAATGGGAGAACTTTTTAACGAATCACTACCATCTTCTTCTTGTCTGCTGTTGACCCACTTATACACTTGTATATAAGATACAAGCATTGATGCATCGAAAATTTAGTTTACCGTATGGTTCATGGCAGAGGGTTCCAATAACAGAAACTTAGAAATGTCAAAGTGTCAGTTGAAATATTAATATTATAACGATAACAAGAAAGACAAACAATAAATAAATAAATAAATAAAAAAAATAGGAAATTGCATTTTTTCATTAATGGTGCTGATTAAAAATAACGAATTCATTGTAATCTCATTTAGACATATCTTTTAAGAATCAAATATTTCATGGGTGAGGCACGGGGACTACATTTTTGATATTACACTAACTAGTCTTCTGATAGTTAAACAACATTTTTTTACAGTTTCTGTTCTGTGAAATATGAAACTTGTACTGTTGATTAAACAAAACTACCCTTAAAACACTTTCCCAGATTTGTTGCTAGAAGTGAACAATTTATTGTCACAGGTGGGAAAGATGAAACACTGCCTCTTCACTTATTAAGAAATTATTTTAATTTCTCTGAATTGTCAAATTATGAAAAATAAAGTATTTGAGACAGAGAGAGAGAATATAAATGGCCTTTGATTATTGTAGTGGAGTTGAGAAGAAACATATCAATAAAGGAGAAATGTATTGCTTTTTTTTGTCACAGGTGGGATACAGAACAAAACAGTAGTAATTTTTAAAAGTTTAAATGGTATAATTGTACGGAAAATAACTTCTACCTTTTAACTTAATTATGGATAATACTTGAATTTTTACGAAATGACAATTTTAGATTATTCACTCACAAGATAGCATAAATTTAGAACATTGCATTTAAATACTGAGGTTCAGGGTCTCTTTGACATGCAATGTCCCTTTATTTTAAACTCCCTGTATATGAAAAATCCCAGTAAAATTTCCTCCCTATCTTGTGAATTGTAATAATTTCTCAGTTTGAATATAAATGATAGAAAAGTCAGAGAATGACCCAGAGTATGTGCAGCTGCTGTAGAACGGTACAATAAATAGAAAATTGCCATGGAGTAGTAATACATAGAAAGAACATGTGGTTGTAGGTGGTTTCATATGCCAGTTGGTAGATACTGTTACACATGTTTGTGCAAGCTTAAATTTAAGAGTGTAGCCTATGTTAGATGATAATTTCTTGTAATTCAACCTATTGAAATTTTTTGTTTCAGGAACAAAGAAAGAAATTTAATATTACCTGCTTTCATCAGAAATTGTGGGAAGCCATCAGGAATCACGTGTGCTGGTGAAATTATTGGTGGAGGTAAATATCACACCATTGAAACCATGTCAATATGTTGTAATATCAAATCTGAAATCAAGGATAGAATTTATCCTTTCAATTGTACTCATTGTGGAACATCATTTACAGAGAAAGTAAATTTAATGTGCCATATGAAAACACACAATGAATTACTTTTGTTGAAAAGAAACCAATGCAAGAAAACGGTTATCCAAAACATAAAATTAAAAAAAAAAAGCCACAAAGGAATTCGTCCACATGAATGCCCTGAATGCAAGAAGAGATTTACTCGAAGTGGAAACTTGAAGACCCATTTGAGAATTCACGAAGGAATTCGCCCATATGAATGCCCTCAGTGCAAAAAGAGATTTACTGAAAATGGAAGCTTGAAAGTCCATTTGAGAATTCACGAAGGAATTCGCCCATATGAATGCCCTCAATGCAAAAAGAGATTTACTGAAAGTGGAAGCTTGAGAGTCCATTTGAGAATTCACAAAGGAATTCGCCCATATGAATGCCCTCAGTGCAAAAATAAATTTACTCATAAGTCAACCTTTAAAGTCCATTTGAGAATTCACAAAGGAATTCGCCCATATGAATGCCCTCAATGCAAGAAGAGATTTACTACAAGTGGAAACTTGAAGACCCATTTGAGAATTCACGAAGGAATTCTCCCATATGAATGCCCTCAGTGCAAAAAGAGATTTACTCATAGTGGCAGCTTGAAAGTCCATTTGAGAATTCACGAAGGAATTCGCCCATATGAATGCCCTCAATGCAAAAAGAGATTTACTGAAAGTGGAAGCTTGAAAGTCCATTTGAGAATTCACGAAGGAATTCGCCCATATGAATGCCCTCAATGTAAAAAGAGCTTTATTCAAAGTGGAAGCTTGAAATCCCATTTGAGAATTCACAAAGTAATTTGCCCATATGAATGCCCTCAATGCAAAAAGAGATTTAATCAAACTGAAAAGTTAAAAGTCCATTTGAAAACTCACTAGCGAATTCGTCCATAATGCCCTTAGTACCAAAAGAAAAACATGCTTGAAGTGCTAAGTTTTGAATTAATTTGGTAAATCACGAAAGAATTGGTGATACAAATCCCCTACAACGGAAAAACTTATCTTTGAAAATGCAATCTGGAAAATTGATTTGATGGAACTTTTCCTTGTGCAAGCAGTCTTAATACATTTACGAGTGTTTGCTGATAGCTTCTAGCTCTATTTAGAAGAAACTAGATTTGGCGAAAGATGTTGATGTTTTTATTTAACATGTTCTTTGTGAAGTCTATCACACTTGTTTGACTTTTGTCGGAACTTTAGAAAACCTTCTAAATAGATATATGGTTGTTACTGAAAACTTGCCCTTACAACCTGTATGACCTCAACAGTTGTGACAAAACAACTCCTCTTCTGGTGTTTTTTTAGATTTGGATAGATATAGTCTTATGAAGGTGCTAAGCATATGGAATATAGCAGATGATTCGGAACTTTTGAATGAACCCAGGTGAGCCAAATTATGACGGTGGCTCTGTGTACTGATGCGAAGACCTGGAAGAGGATGACCACTGATGTGCTGTAGACTATAAGTTTACGTCTACATGCATTGTCTATGTGTAATCTACATGAATATTACATTAGCTTATAGTAGTTTACATAGTCTAATGTAGAGAATAGATTTAATTTAAACAACACGGAAGAATGAAATTCCTTGTGCTGTATAAATGAGAAAGTATTTATCCCCCTTTAAACAAGTCTATTATCTGTGCATGTAACCAACTTATGACCATCTAATGTAATCAAATGTATCGAATTTTCAGTAACGATAAAAAGAGGGAATACCGGGAAAAACTAATGACAAGTCAGGTAAACACTGATATTACTGGTTACACAGACGAAAGGAAGGAAATGCTAAAAAATAGATTTTTCACCGTGTTACTACATAGAAAAATTCATTTGTCTTCAACCCTTAGACGACCGAGCATGTTTTCCCAGAAAACCCACGAACGACCGAGGCGTTTTCAGCGGTAATTTTAAATTTCCGCATGCTTTTATAATATATAAAATTTTATATCTCTGGAACTAAGAGCACTGGAGTTACGAATTATACCTCGTTTTGTTCAGTACAGATGTGGCTATAAGCCTATGACATAAAAACAAAATTTTCCGTTATCTGGTAGAAAAAGAAAAAAAAGAAAACTTGTTTTTGTTTTTTTACGAAATTTGAAAATCAGCTGGCCTCCACGCGATGATGCCACGATGTAAATGTGCATAATTATTATTTTAGTGCATTCGTTCCCTTGGTAAAAGTGCCATTACAAATCCCAGAACTGAGAAAATAACGATAATAAAATGAAATAAGAAATGGAACAAGATTTCCGAAGGGCTGCCCCCCAAATATAACCCAAATGAAATTAAACCTTACTGGTTGTTTATCACGTACCTCAAGACTCATGCAGAACAAAAAACAATGTATATCCGAAGAAAAAAAAGTCACAGTATGTCCCAAATGTCAGATACTACATGCAAAAGCATCTTGTCACCTATAGGTGACAGGCCGTCATTTAAGGGTTAAAGCAGATCTTTCCAAGCTTGTGTGAAATGATGGAGCTAGAAGTAAGAAATAAGTCCATTTTTCTGACATCGCATTTTCTTTTTCTTTTAAGTGTGTGTCAAGTATATTCTGCAATTCAGAAAATAGTGAATTGGTTGATTTGTGACTTATCAACACGATAAAGTTACTGGCGCTATGTTGTGAAGGTAAACTGCAAATTAAGTGATTGAGTTCATTTACCAGGTGAATCACAAACTTTTATCTATTACTGTATTTGGATGATTACTATGTGCAATAAAATTGTATTTGAACCTAAATAATATTTTTTGTTGTTGGAAATCCTTGACCCTAGAATATTGATATTTGTAATTCTTTTTGTATGCACGTTTGTCACATTGTCATTTCACGTCTGCTCTATCTCCTTCTAGGATAAGTTTAGGTTGTGCTACTGCAGAGTACAGGTACATATACTTATGTAGTTTTTCCCCAAATAGCATAGATCTTTTTATTTGTCATTGGCCTTTTTTAATGTTTAGTACTTATAGAAAATTTTCTCTTTAGTAACACTATTTATTACATTTATAACAACATAATTATTGTTACAAATATTGCAAGCTGCTCTCAGAAGGGAACCAATAGAAATATTTTTCACAATGTTAAGTTATTTTTTTTGTGATTAGATACTTCTTATTTCTAGTTTATGCTAGATCATTTGTATATGTCTATGAAATGCTTATTTGTGTCAAATTTGTTTTCTGATCAGTATAATACAGTTTTCAAATGCTCTGCATGTGTGTGCATAGAGACACAAATTACATGTAATACATACATTACCAGATTTCTTGATTTCAACTCAGATTTTGGTAACATTACTGAAGAGAGTTTCTAAAAAGTGGATTTCTTTTTCTGATAAAAAGCCTGCTTTTGTGGGAAAAAATGGGAATTTTTGCCATTTGCATCTCATATATTTTTCTAGCAGTTTCAGTTGTGTGGCTAAATAATTTTACAGCATGTAACAGCCAAGAACCTACAAATTTGTTTTGCCATAGAGATGTGTGTGTATCTAGACCTACCCAATGGCATAGTGTCTTTTAATCTATCTATCTATCTGCAGTGTTTGATCCCTGGTGCAGATGTAGTGGTTCAATCTATCTGCAGTGTTTGATTCCTGGTGCAGACTCCATTTCAGACTTTTTTGTCCAGTCTCGATTAGGCTATCTCAGCATAAAGTGGGCTCTAAACAAACTTTTCTAATAAAAATCCAGATTTTTGAAGGAGGATAGATCTCCTTTTTTGCAATTTGTAGGTAATCTCTTTCAGTCGCTCCCTGTCTCAGTTTTACCATTCCACATAGGTAAAGCAGCGACAGCGAAAAATCAGGAAAAGCCAAGTGAGTACATTATCCCAGTTGTATATCATAGTATGCCAGAGACTCGGTTTGGAGTCCTGGTCGAGCCTGTGTTTTTCGCTGAAAATTCTGCATATGTAGATACATTTAAGCACCATACAGAATTATGAAAATGACAGAAAAACCAACCCTGGAAAAAAAAGAAGAAGAAAAAGTCAACCTTTTTTTGTAAATGCTGCTTGTATTAATTATGTGTCAAAAGTTGTATTCTAAATTCTGAAAAGAGTGTCACTTTACAGTAGAGAGACAAATGAAAGCTGTGGAACAAGAAAATTGCTTCAAGCTGATGTATTTTCATTGATTGCAAGCAGTTTGGAGAAAAGTCTGAATAAAGCCCATCCAAAAAGTTTTTTTCCTTAAAAAGTCAATTTTTTTTTGTGATAACTTTGCAATCTAGTTCTGAATATTTACTGATTTTGGCAAGTTGTTGGGAAGTATTTCAGAATACTGAAATAAGAATAAGTAAAAATGACTAATTAGCACAGTTAGAATTTCACCAAAGTATTAATTTACTGGAGAAATTATGACATGATAAGTAGCTTATGCAAGCTTGCACACCTCCCAGTGGGCAGGCATTTTTTTCTTTCAAGTTGTCTTGCATAGATTCCTGCTGGATTTTCATGTGAAGCTTGGAGTGTTTTTTATGCTTCGGAGTAGATAGCATATGAAGAGCTGTTGGAAGCATTGAGGGACATTTTAATGTTAAATAGTCGTCAACTGAATAATGAAAGCATTTAGGGACATGAAGCCCCTTTTCACTTTACAGCATGTGACATAGTAGAAGCAACAATCCACATCAAAGATGACAGTAAACAAATTGCTGCTCACAAAGAAATGTATATTGAAGCATAAGGACACGCAGTACTTAGACATACAGTATGTAACATTCTTATTCATACACACTGATTTTCAAAGAAAATGCTTTAATATCTGAAAGGAAATACACTCTTTTGAAATTGTTTCTTTACAATTCAATAACTAATATCATTAGGAACATAAAATCTTACCCAAATTCTGTATAACCAATGACAATAATAAATTAAATGAAACTGAAAGAGAAACATGCCATTTTTTGTACAACTTTTCTATTCGTACACTTAATAATATAAAAGAAAAAGTATATTCCAAGCAAATTGACTGACAGTTCTAATACTTTCGTCTTGAGACTCACTTTTACTAAGCGTGTGAACCTCGAAAGGTTCGGGGATCGAACCTGGAGCCCTTTAGAAGAAAGTAATATTCTATTGGGGGTTAGCGGTAGGTCGTAAGCTCTCGTTTGGCTGCATCTGCTAACTGCAGGAGGTACCTGAATAAACTTAAATTTACAGAACCCTTTATAGAATGGCAACTCTCTACATTTGGGTTACAATGACCTTAAGTCTGCATTGGCAAAGGATGGCATTATAAAAGTATATTACCTGTCTCTCTTTAGAAGCGTGGACAGAAGGATTTCTAAAGTAGAGTCCAGCGCAGATATTTCTGCCGTGCGATGTGCGAAACAACTAAAGAAGCAGTGTTGCTAATGGAGCAGATAGAAAAATCGCTGCAGTGCGCCGATCCACAGCTGTTACGTACAACAATAAAATTAGAGAATTCAGGTTTATCTAACGTTGACTTTTAAACGTCATGCATTATACCAGGACTAGGATTAATATGTACTAACAAGTGGCTTTGTATGTAGCTACATACATATGGACTAAAAATTCGCAAAATATGAACTAACACATAAGTAAAATTACCAAAAATGCTGCAAAGAAGACTTCTTCATACGATTCCTTATTTGAGTGATTTCAAACAAAATAAAAAAATATATATATTATTTTTCATTGCATTAATGCACTGGTGGCGTTCTAACTTTTCACTCCCAAAACCCGTATACACTGGTATGGAACTGCAACGGCAGATAATAACATGCCAACGTGTTAAACTGCTACAATTGCACCATAACACTCCTCCTCAAGCAGTATTATTATTTCCTCTCTGAGATCGGCGACAGTCGGTTGCCTTTGTTGTACATTTACAAAGGATGCCGGTTTCCACAACAATAACAAGTACATATACTGCCACTAGACGATAAGCTGCGCGGCTTTTTGTTTTGTTATGAACCAGGGCCGGCGCTAGTCATTTTGCCTCCCTGGGAGGTGGCGGCAGATGCCGCTCTATTTCGACCCCCCCCCGGTCATTACGCAGCAACGGAAAATTGAAAATCAATATATTCCTAACTAAAACATCAAAATATAAAATAAATAATGAGACTTCTTATGCTATTTCAATACTATTCAGCGCAAAAGAATATCTCGCTCGATCACAGTTTTCAATAGGCTTATTTTTTCTTCTCTTCAAATTTTGCCGCTCTGGGCGATGGCACGGTTCGCCCTCCCCTTCCGCCGGCCCTGCTATGAACTTGGTCACCCATCAAAGCATGGCAATTTTAACACAGAAAACAATATGTATCGCATTAAGCAGCAAAAATGACAGCCTCCTCTATGTAATTTCTACAAGAACACGTGCCGGAGCCAGAGTTGAAATGATGTTGGAGCCACATAATTTATTTATTTTGAATAATTCCAAAATTATGAAATATGAACAATTTGTTGCTGCTGTTCGCTGCTCTCTTGCCAAAATGCTTTATTGGGATGCTAACACCATGACTGGCTTCCTCCTTCATGAACTCGTGCACGTTGCTTAGAATTTCCCGAGCTTGGCTATGCAAGGTTTTTGATTTCAACTTCGACAGAACTGGAGGCATTATGGAATTTAACGTTCATTAGCAAACACACACTTTTACATACACACACGCAATACACGCACACAACGTCAACCGGTCAAATTCTTAGTATAAAATAAAAATATGGTGCTTCCAATGCAACAAAACTCACTGCCACTTTACCTGCCTTTCCCCTTCCATGACAGAAATAGTGCTTCATTATTACAGTTGGCAACACTAGTTACTAGCTAGCCAATGAACATGCACTGCATAAAAGAAGCAACCACTACGCTGTGCTATATTGCCACATTACCGTATCTGCCGAACGGTGGGAACCGCGAGCTGGAGCGCTATTCAATTGTTTTCAATGATGTTTGCACGAGTGTGTCCAGGAATGGAATGACAATATAGCAACAATAGCGAAGGTTTTCGAGCAGGGTAGAACACGTGATACTAAGAGAGAGGGAGACGAAACGAAAATTCGTTTCTACGCAACGGCAAATTTATGTGTGATGCACTCTAACTCTCACTCACTTGCTGAAGTTCGCCTCTTAAATTGTCACTCAGCTTCGCTGCACTCCACTTCCAAACAAGTTTCTAAAAGTCTGCATCCAGCCTGAATCTCCTTCCAAGTCCAACTCACTCTCCTCTCTCCAAAACTCAAAACTCCTTTTCTTACTCCCGAACCACTCTCCTGTTCTCCTCAAAACCCCAAGACCAACTCCCCTGTCTCTCCCGAGCCAGATGCAACTTCCATTCACCCTGATCAAAACTCCTCCCCTTTTTCTCTCTCATCACATTTTCCTCTGCAAATATTGGCGAATGCTTTTCGCTGAGTTGGCGCTGAAGTTAACACTTTCCTATACTTCCTGCCAGGCTGCCTAGCTACACGTAACTCGAAAATGAAAATGAGGGATACGTAACGGTATCCAGCTGGGCGAAAAAAATTCCTTTGAATTTTTAAAACATTTAGATAAGTTGCAGGTACAGTGCCGGTTATGCCAATGCAGTCCCTTGTCTATTTATTTAGTGAAGAAAAATAATAATACATTCACAGCAGTGAAAATAAACACTACAGACTAACTCTAAAACTAAAGGGGAGGAAAAAAAATGCAGTCAAAATTAGATTTGGTTGACAGGTGTCAAGTCGTAATCTAATTTGGACTATCGAAGATCAAGACAAAAGCTCTGTGGGAGCAAACTAAAATTAAAAGCCGAGATGGCAATAAAAAATGAGAAGTCCAATGCCATATTTCGTTCGTCTCTTGCATGAATGAAATGAACGCGTGCGTACTACAATATTTATGCTGAGCACGCATACATTGGCTTCCAAGAAATGTTTATCAACACGAGCTAAGCGGTAACGTCAACTCGGGTCAGAGAACCATGAAAAAGATGTTCATACATCAAACACACACCACTGAACTCACTTGTCAGCTGAACTGACGTCAGAATGGCCAAAGCCATAAGTTGTGGCTCCACCCACTAAGCATGTGGGTGGGCTAACACCAAAACATTAGGAATATGGGAGCAACAGCTGACGACACAATAAATTGCAAGGCAATTTGCACTAATATAAGATGATCCTGGTGAATATATATTGTATCGAACCACACGCAAGTTTCTCCGTCCATTGTTGATTGATTGATTGATTTAGTTTATTTTACTTCGCGTTTTGTGCCTCTTGGCTAATTTGCGAAGATGAGGATGAGTGATGATGTTTAACTTAACATGAAAAAACATCACATTATGCAAATAGGTCATAATATATGCAATAACATGTAAGTGAATATGTGGTTGGAGTAAGGTTGCAAGTGAAAATAAGCAGCATAGGAAGTTTGACGTCATTTATTGTATTATATTCACATCATTGTAGCAATACATTTTAGAACATTTAAGTTAATTGTGAAGAAGTAAAAAAAATATTTTTACTTGAACAGGAATATTCATAGGTTGGCGTGATATATTTGCATAAATATTTGAATATTGATAGTGGGTGTGGTTGTCTGTAAATTGGGTATTTTCAACCTGCCATCCTAAGATATAGAATTTTCATTCCATAGTAATCTGCAGGCGTTACTGGCGTTATCAGGCAGGTCGTCCTGGAAAAAGGAAAGAAAGGTGGGTATAACGGATATAGCGGTACACAATTTAGTGTTAGCTTGTTGCATATGTATTTTCTTATTTTATGTCGCTCCATGTTGCATATATGTGTAATAAATATGTTGTACATGAAAGTTACACGTGTTGCCATGCTTGTTAGTTGTGTTCCAGTACCGTCTTTTTTGGTATGACTTTTATGTGATTTAAAGTTTACTAGGACGTATATTTTACATTAATCAACTATGAGCACCTAGGGAACTCAGGTAAATATTTTGAAGTGCAAAAGACAAACATTAACAAGGAATTTAGATAAAATCGTGTACACACCTACGTCGATAATAAGATGGCGTCCACCTTTAATAATCTGAGTTCAAAAACACAACTTAATCCTTACAGTTTATGTTCAAAGTGTAGAAAATCTTACCACAGTAACCAAATACTATGTGCTAGTTGCGAAATACGAATAAACAACACAGAGAAGAAGCAAACTAGACTCAAATCGAGAAACATCAGCACCAGTAAAGAAAAAATCGAGCCAAGTGGGGAAAACATTCAAAACACTATTTTGCCAAAAGAAAATGACGAAAATGGACAACAGTGTATCACTCTCACAAGAGATACCCTACTAAGTGAAAATAGTAACATTTGGTGTGGTAAACAATCTTTGTGCCAGTCTACAGACAGAGTACAAAAATGCGCCGACCAATTAGCAACATCTTCTAACAAGAAAATTGAAGAAAACTTCAAGGAAACAAGATCGGAAAATGCAGATGAAAAACTGAGGGGGAAAAATATGGATCTTGAATGTGAAGTGTTATCATTGAAGGAAATTATTTAACTGTTGCATAGTGATGTTTCCAATGCAAAGAAGGAAAATGAGCTACTGAAGAAAAAAGTGCAAGTACTAGAGGCGGATAATGGAAAAACCAAGACTTGGAGTGAAGTTGTGAGCAGTGGAAGTAAACAATGTCATAGAAACGAAGAACAAAACGTCAATTTGTGGTGCAATTTACAAAATATGTTCAGTGTACTTCAAGATCAAGAAAACGAAAAAGGAAACATTTACTTGGGGTGTGAACTACAGAATAAGTCCAGTGTACGTCAAAACCAAGATCAGGATAAAAACTGCATCTCTGGAATTTTCAAAGAAAAATGCAATCTCAAGCAACAACCAAACATGATCAATGGACTGGGAGAAGGAAAAAAAATGAAAGCAAATAAGAAAACAAGGAATGCAAAACAGAAAGTACTGATATTAAGTGACAGTCGTGGAAGAAATTGCTCAAATCATTTATCTGAGTATCTGCCGAACTGTGAGGCAAGTGGCATTGTAAAACCCAAGTGCACAACTAAAAGATGTTTTAGATGATTGTAAGAAACTATGTTCAGACTTTACTAAGGAGGTAATATTGTGATAATTGGTGGTACAAATGACATAGCGTACAATGAATCAGAGGTGTATTTGCAGGAACTAAAAACAAAACTTGCCATCCTAAAGAACACAAATCTGCATGTAATCCAAATTCCTGTAAGACATGACCTCCCAGAATGGTCAATAGTAAATAAGGAGATTAAGATGACAAACAGACAAAGTGAAAACCTCATCAATGAAATAGACTATGCAAAGGTAATAAAAGCAAATAACAGCAGAGAACATTTCACCATGCATGGCTTGCATTATAATGTAAACGGAAAAAGAAATTTGTGTCAGTCCATAGCTATAAGTATTGCAAGTAATCAGGGAAACTCATAATGTCTGAGTCAGTACAGAAACTGACTCAGTCATCATTACCATTTACACAAAGCAGGTTATCTATACCACAATGCAATAGGAATTGTATTATGTTACTTCACCTAAACATAAGACCTCTTAGAAATAAGTTAGAAGAGTTAGAAATAATAATTGGGGAAATAAAACACAGCATTTTAAGTATTAATGAACATTGGCTAGGGGACGATTATGTATGAGCCACCAGGTTTTAGGCTTATGACTGGTTACTGCAGATCGAGCATGAATCATGGAGGGGTATCATTATATATCAATAAAAATTTAGATATTAGTTTCTCAGTTTTAGATGTCAGTCAGTTTTGTGTAGAATGGTGTTTTGAAGTTGTTGCGGTACTATTACCATATTTAAGCATAATTGTCATCTCCATCTATCAAGCACCTGAAAGCAGTATAGATTTTTTATTGAACACTTAGAAAACCTTATCTCACACCTTGATAAAGAATTTAGTAAACACAAAATAATAATTCTTGGAGATATCAATATTGATATCCGACATGCCAGTCCTAAGCAATTATACCTTCTGAATATGTTAAGATCACTCGACTATTATTGTGCAAATGATAAACCAACAAGACTAGACTCATGTTTAGACAACATTTTAACAAATTTAGATAAATCTAGTTATGAAATTGGAATATTTAATACATTCATAAACCATATGAGGTTTTCACACCATTGTCAGGCGTGTTTCCCAACTCGGTAGTGAGGAAGTGCAGTGAAAGCGAAAGTATAAGAAATTCAGTGTAGGTTCTATTTCTCGACCTTGACGTGAGTGTGGTGTATTGATCGAACCTGTGCAAAAAATTGTGGCAAACAAATCTCAAAAGTAAATAAAAACAGGATGCCGAATTGTGACAGCTGTAAATCATTACGCCTCGAGTGTGAGAGTCTGAAACTGGAACTAGCGTCAAAGGAAAAAATTATCGATGTTCTGAAATCGGACTTTCGAGATGTAGAAGAAGAAAGAAGGATTGCCCAAAATCTGTGCGAGACAAATAAGCAAGATAGTTGGAGTGAAGTAGTGAAACATGGGAGAGTTCTATTCAATCGGCACTATCCATCCACTAATGCCCCAAAAGTAAAGTGCTTGGATAATTCATTCGAGCATACCAACCCTTTTGCAGCACTGACCAATAAACCTGGTGAAATCGAAAGTGCACGCAATCAGTGTAGGGAGCTTAAATACCAAGAAAGAAGAAAGACGCATACAACAGACCCAATCAATGCACTTCGAGACGGGAAAGTTCAAAGTACTACAAAACTGAAAATCAAAGGAAAGAGACCCAAACCAGTGATCTTTGCCGACAGCCATGGGCGCTACCTGGTCACCAATATGAAAGATTTTCTACCAGCAATGAATATATATGGTTCAGTGAAACCTGGGGCAAAGTCAAAACATGTACTAGCAGCAGCAAGGAAGAACTGTTCGAGGTTCAGCTCAAATGACTATGTTATTATAGTCACTGGCTCCAATGATATTGCGACAAACCAGGGCAGCGATGCAATAATGGCAGTACGTGACTCACTAGGTTCACTGACTCATACAAATGTAATTGTAACTACTATACCCCACAGATATGATCTCATCCCTCAGTCGTGTGTAAACATCGAAATACAAAAAATAAATAAACAGATGAAGAACACTTGTAAACACTTCAAAAATGTAACCATAATCGTCCTTGACACCATGAGCAGAGAATATCATACAAGACATGGACAGCACTTGAACCACAAAGGAAAACAGTATGTATGTCAAATGATCCATGGTATTATTAACAGAAAATCACAGGAAAATCAAATCATCCCACTCTGCTGGAAAAAGTGTACTGACACAAGGAAGTGGATAAGTGGAGCAGCGCTAGTTGAATCCGACAAGGGAAAAACACAGAACACTTTGACTGAGACAAACAACAAGAGCAACAAGGAAAATGATAGGGTGGGTGTAGAAGCTAGCGCCATTGCTATGAAAACTGTGAGTGATATTGGTTTCATGGAAGAGAAAGGGCGGAAATCAAGTGAAGAAAGTGAGGAGAATGTCATAAACCAAAGGGAAATTGAGGAAGAAACACATTCTTCCATGGTAGAAGTACAATCTGAAAACAGGGATTGTGCTACAATCAGTCACGACACCGAAGATAGCAGTGAAAAGTGTAGTGAAAAAGTGAATGCTCCAAATGTACGGTCATCTCAACGGAAGAAGTGTACACCCAGTAAACTGAAAAACGATGTTTTATGGTAAGTGATAAGCATACTTATGAAAACCAAATCCCCAATAAAAACAGCCTGCGAAACCAAGAAGGAACGATTACAGTTCTCCATAACAATGTACAGAGCATTTCCAACAAAATTGACCAACTGGAAATAATGCTAAGTGAGTGCACACCAGATATATTTGTAGTTACTGAACATGGTCTCAGGTCTGAAAATTATAAATTATGCACAATTACAGGTTACAATCTACATGCAGTCTACCACAGGTCAATTAAAAAAAGTGGTGGCACTGCGATCTTCATAAAAAATAGTGTATAAATATCAAAAAAGTGTTAAACCTTTGACAAATACCGTATGGAAAATATACTAGAAGTTAGTGGTGTAGAGCTTAATATAGGATTAGATACATTTAATATTATAGTAGTATACAGATCACCAAACAGTGACATAAATCTTTTTGTAAATGCTTTGGACAACATGCTAAACCATTTGACAAAAGAACGTAACAAACCATTAATAGATGGAGATATAAACATAGATCTTCTAAAACAAGACACAAACTGTGCTCAATACTTGGATGCCTTGAAGTCAAACATCCTAACTCAAATAATTCAAGAACCAACTCGAATAACAGAAAGTACAGAAACCCTGATTGACCATGTCAATCACATACAAACATATAATCAAATCACATTAAAGCTTAAGTCCTACATACGTTTATCTCTGACCACACGTCCCAAAAAATTACAATACAAGGGAAAAGGTTAGAATACTCAAAAAGTTACACAATAGAATGTAGTTATACATGTGAGCAAAATATAGATTATGTTAAATACCTCTTACATCAGGAAAATTGGATAGACCTTTACCAACTAACTGACACGAATGATATCTGGGAATTGCTAATAAGCCACTTAACATATTATTTAAATGTAGCTTGTCCCAAAACAACAAAAAGAATATACCCTAATAATAAGAAAGTGCCACTAACAGAAGAAATTATACTTTTGAAAAGTAATATGAAAATAGAATATGAAAAATTTAGAATTACAAAAGACACTAAGCACCAGAAAAAGTACAAAAATGTAAAAAAAACTATTCAAGAAAGCCATAAAGAATCAAAAATCAAATATTTTCAGTAAACAAATAAAAAAGTTGTTAATAAACAAAAAGCCATTTGGAAAATAGTAAACAGTCACCGTGTATCAAACACAAACAATGATAAAGCAAACATAAAAGTCATCAAGGATGACACTGAAGTAATTGGCCCGAATATCATATGTAACTTATTCAACGAATATTTTATAAACTTAACCAACACAAACAGAGAGAATGAAAATAATGACAAAACACTAGAGATCCCAATCGAGAAATATCGGCCAAACAGTATATATATCCCAGAAGTAAGTGCTAATGAGTTAAAAAAGTTATACAAGGTTTAAAAAACGAAAAATCACACAGACCTGATGAATGGTCAGCTGAACTTATTAAATCCTGCTCAGAATCTATTTTAGAACCCCTGCTGTATGCAGTCAACAATTCAATAACATTTGGTACATTCCCCAAAGTTCTAAAACACAGCACAGTGATACCCATATTCAAAAAAGGAGCTGCAGCAGACATTGAGAACTACAGACCTATCTCCCTAACATCTGCTTTTTCAAAGATATTGGAAAAAATTTTATCAAATTATATTATAAAGTTTTGTAACAAATATAACATAATAAACAGAAACCAGCATGGATTCCAGAAAGGGAAATCAATAAACACAGCTCTAGCACAGTTAATCGATTATGTAACCGAAACATTAGAGAAACACGAAGCTGCAAACACTATATATCTAGATCTTTCCAAGGCATTCGATAGAGTAAAACATGACCTGCTTATGGTCAAACTAAGCAATATAGGAATAACAGGGATAGCTTATGAACTTATACAATCTTATCTACAGGACAGAATGCAAATTACTCAAATAAGCTACAACATGCATGGTATAGTCACTAACTTTAAATCACAAAGTAGGAAAGTGTTAATGGGGGTACCCCAAGGATCAATCCTGGGGCCCCTGCTCTTTATTTTGTACATAAACAATGTACCAGAATACCCAAACACAAAAATTGTCACCTATGCAGATGACACAACTGTTCTTGCCAGAGGTATCGACCCTAGGAAGCTTGAAATAAACACTTTTATCACCATAAACCAACTGGCACAATACTTAACTTCACATGGATTAATAATAAACAACAATAAAACAAAATTTATGATATTCAATACAATCCGAAACATGGATTTTGAGTCACAAACACTATGCATAGACAATGTGCTAATAGAAACTGTATCTTCGGTAAAGTTTTTGGGAATAACACTAGATCAAAAATTAACGTGGGAAGAACAAATTAACAACATCTGCAGTAAATTATCATCTAATCTATACCTGCTAAAACAAATGGCTGAATATAATTTAACAGAAATTAACAAATGCATATATTATGAACTAATTTACCCCTATGTTGAATATGGCATAATAGCTTGGGGTGGATCATTTTATAATAATACTGTCAGAATACTGAGACTTCAAAAGAGAGCACTTAGAATAATGTACAAACTAGGCTGTAGGGAATCTTGCAAAGAGTTATTCAGGGAAAAACAAATAATGACAATATACTCCCTATACATCTATAAGGCTATAACGTTTGTTCTAAAAACTGGAAGCATGACTAAAAATAACCAATTACACAACCACAATACAAGGGGGAAAGATAATTATTACCAGAACCAACACAGACTCAATATCTCAAAACAATCACCAATGAATGCCGGAAAAATATTCTACAACCAGCTGCCTCATGACATAAAACTGATATCTCCAAAAGATAAACAAATACAAACAATAAAAAAAAATATTTGACAGATAGAGCTCTCTACAGTATCGGAGAATTCATGGAACAAGACAATACAAGGCCAATGTACTAAAAAATATGTATTTTAATTGTATTCTTATTTCAATCATGCAACAATGATAATGTGTTTTTTATTTTTATTGTAGTGTAATGAAGTGTATTTTTTCATTTTTACTTTGGTGTAGTGATGTAATGTACTACACAATGTTTCTTCTTTTTTGTTATGATGTGCTTAACTAATTATTATTTCATTATGTATCTTGACGTTTTCCATGCCCTTTTAAACAAGGGTCAATGGAAGAAAAATAAAATTCAAATTCAAATTTGGCGATTCAAGAGTTCAGTACACTACCCGACAACAGTATCACACAATTAAGATTCAAGAGGTGAAAGTACTGTTCGGTAAGAGGTGATGCACTGTTTCACCTTTGTAAATGTGCATTTTTTTGCTTTGAAGAAGAGCATGTCAGTTTTAAAATTCCTCTGTAAAATACTAATAATTTCGGCAGAGTAACACTACTAGTTGTTTCACTTAGCCTTCACGTTTCACTCTCTTTTACTTTATAATGTTCCCCTAGTCTGCATCCGGTCTAAAAAACGTAACAAAATGGGAGAACTTTTTAACGAATCACTACCATCTTCTTCTTGTCTGCTGTTGACCCACTTATACACTTGTATATAAGATACAAGCATTGATGCATCGAAAATTTAGTTTACCGTATGGTTCATGGCAGAGGGTTCCAATAACAGAAACTTAGAAATGTCAAAGTGTCAGTTGAAATATTAATATTATAACGATAACAAGAAAGACAAACAATAAATAAATAAATAAATAAAAAAAATAGGAAATTGCATTTTTTCATTAATGGTGCTGATTAAAAATAACGAATTCATTGTAATCTCATTTAGACATATCTTTTAAGAATCAAATATTTCATGGGTGAGGCACGGGGACTACATTTTTGATATTACACTAACTAGTCTTCTGATAGTTAAACAACATTTTTTTACAGTTTCTGTTCTGTGAAATATGAAACTTGTACTGTTGATTAAACAAAACTACCCTTAAAACACTTTCCCAGATTTGTTGCTAGAAGTGAACAATTTATTGTCACAGGTGGGAAAGATGAAACACTGCCTCTTCACTTATTAAGAAATTATTTTAATTTCTCTGAATTGTCAAATTATGAAAAATAAAGTATTTGAGACAGAGAGAGAGAATATAAATGGCCTTTGATTATTGTAGTGGAGTTGAGAAGAAACATATCAATAAAGGAGAAATGTATTGCTTTTTTTTGTCACAGGTGGGATACAGAACAAAACAGTAGTAATTTTTAAAAGTTTAAATGGTATAATTGTACGGAAAATAACTTCTACCTTTTAACTTAATTATGGATAATACTTGAATTTTTACGAAATGACAATTTTAGATTATTCACTCACAAGATAGCATAAATTTAGAACATTGCATTTAAATACTGAGGTTCAGGGTCTCTTTGACATGCAATGTCCCTTTATTTTAAACTCCCTGTATATGAAAAATCCCAGTAAAATTTCCTCCCTATCTTGTGAATTGTAATAATTTCTCAGTTTGAATATAAATGATAGAAAAGTCAGAGAATGACCCAGAGTATGTGCAGCTGCTGTAGAACGGTACAATAAATAGAAAATTGCCATGGAGTAGTAATACATAGAAAGAACATGTGGTTGTAGGTGGTTTCATATGCCAGTTGGTAGATACTGTTACACATGTTTGTGCAAGCTTAAATTTAAGAGTGTAGCCTATGTTAGATGATAATTTCTTGTAATTCAACCTATTGAAATTTTTTGTTTCAGGAACAAAGAAAGAAATTTAATATTACCTGCTTTCATCAGAAATTGTGGGAAGCCATCAGGAATCACGTGTGCTGGTGAAATTATTGGTGGAGGTAAATATCACACCATTGAAACCATGTCAATATGTTGTAATATCAAATCTGAAATCAAGGATAGAATTTATCCTTTCAATTGTACTCATTGTGGAACATCATTTACAGAGAAAGTAAATTTAATGTGCCATATGAAAACACACAATGAATTACTTTTGTTGAAAAGAAACCAATGCAAGAAAACGGTTATCCAAAACATAAAATTAAAAAAAAAAAGCCACAAAGGAATTCGTCCACATGAATGCCCTGAATGCAAGAAGAGATTTACTCGAAGTGGAAACTTGAAGACCCATTTGAGAATTCACGAAGGAATTCGCCCATATGAATGCCCTCAGTGCAAAAAGAGATTTACTGAAAATGGAAGCTTGAAAGTCCATTTGAGAATTCACGAAGGAATTCGCCCATATGAATGCCCTCAATGCAAAAAGAGATTTACTGAAAGTGGAAGCTTGAGAGTCCATTTGAGAATTCACAAAGGAATTCGCCCATATGAATGCCCTCAGTGCAAAAATAAATTTACTCATAAGTCAACCTTTAAAGTCCATTTGAGAATTCACAAAGGAATTCGCCCATATGAATGCCCTCAATGCAAGAAGAGATTTACTACAAGTGGAAACTTGAAGACCCATTTGAGAATTCACGAAGGAATTCTCCCATATGAATGCCCTCAGTGCAAAAAGAGATTTACTCATAGTGGCAGCTTGAAAGTCCATTTGAGAATTCACGAAGGAATTCGCCCATATGAATGCCCTCAATGCAAAAAGAGATTTACTGAAAGTGGAAGCTTGAAAGTCCATTTGAGAATTCACGAAGGAATTCGCCCATATGAATGCCCTCAATGTAAAAAGAGCTTTATTCAAAGTGGAAGCTTGAAATCCCATTTGAGAATTCACAAAGTAATTTGCCCATATGAATGCCCTCAATGCAAAAAGAGATTTAATCAAACTGAAAAGTTAAAAGTCCATTTGAAAACTCACTAGCGAATTCGTCCATAATGCCCTTAGTACCAAAAGAAAAACATGCTTGAAGTGCTAAGTTTTGAATTAATTTGGTAAATCACGAAAGAATTGGTGATACAAATCCCCTACAACGGAAAAACTTATCTTTGAAAATGCAATCTGGAAAATTGATTTGATGGAACTTTTCCTTGTGCAAGCAGTCTTAATACATTTACGAGTGTTTGCTGATAGCTTCTAGCTCTATTTAGAAGAAACTAGATTTGGCGAAAGATGTTGATGTTTTTATTTAACATGTTCTTTGTGAAGTCTATCACACTTGTTTGACTTTTGTCGGAACTTTAGAAAACCTTCTAAATAGATATATGGTTGTTACTGAAAACTTGCCCTTACAACCTGTATGACCTCAACAGTTGTGACAAAACAACTCCTCTTCTGGTGTTTTTTTAGATTTGGATAGATATAGTCTTATGAAGGTGCTAAGCATATGGAATATAGCAGATGATTCGGAACTTTTGAATGAACCCAGGTGAGCCAAATTATGACGGTGGCTCTGTGTACTGATGCGAAGACCTGGAAGAGGATGACCACTGATGTGCTGTAGACTATAAGTTTACGTCTACATGCATTGTCTATGTGTAATCTACATGAATATTACATTAGCTTATAGTAGTTTACATAGTCTAATGTAGAGAATAGATTTAATTTAAACAACACGGAAGAATGAAATTCCTTGTGCTGTATAAATGAGAAAGTATTTATCCCCCTTTAAACAAGTCTATTATCTGTGCATGTAACCAACTTATGACCATCTAATGTAATCAAATGTATCGAATTTTCAGTAACGATAAAAAGAGGGAATACCGGGAAAAACTAATGACAAGTCAGGTAAACACTGATATTACTGGTTACACAGACGAAAGGAAGGAAATGCTAAAAAATAGATTTTTCACCGTGTTACTACATAGAAAAATTCATTTGTCTTCAACCCTTAGACGACCGAGCATGTTTTCCCAGAAAACCCACGAACGACCGAGGCGTTTTCAGCGGTAATTTTAAATTTCCGCATGCTTTTATAATATATAAAATTTTATATCTCTGGAACTAAGAGCACTGGAGTTACGAATTATACCTCGTTTTGTTCAGTACAGATGTGGCTATAAGCCTATGACATAAAAACAAAATTTTCCGTTATCTGGTAGAAAAAGAAAAAAAAGAAAACTTGTTTTTGTTTTTTTACGAAATTTGAAAATCAGCTGGCCTCCACGCGATGATGCCACGATGTAAATGTGCATAATTATTATTTTAGTGCATTCGTTCCCTTGGTAAAAGTGCCATTACAAATCCCAGAACTGAGAAAATAACGATAATAAAATGAAATAAGAAATGGAACAAGATTTCCGAAGGGCTGCCCCCCAAATATAACCCAAATGAAATTAAACCTTACTGGTTGTTTATCACGTACCTCAAGACTCATGCAGAACAAAAAACAATGTATATCCGAAGAAAAAAAAGTCACAGTATGTCCCAAATGTCAGATACTACATGCAAAAGCATCTTGTCACCTATAGGTGACAGGCCGTCATTTAAGGGTTAAAGCAGATCTTTCCAAGCTTGTGTGAAATGATGGAGCTAGAAGTAAGAAATAAGTCCATTTTTCTGACATCGCATTTTCTTTTTCTTTTAAGTGTGTGTCAAGTATATTCTGCAATTCAGAAAATAGTGAATTGGTTGATTTGTGACTTATCAACACGATAAAGTTACTGGCGCTATGTTGTGAAGGTAAACTGCAAATTAAGTGATTGAGTTCATTTACCAGGTGAATCACAAACTTTTATCTATTACTGTATTTGGATGATTACTATGTGCAATAAAATTGTATTTGAACCTAAATAATATTTTTTGTTGTTGGAAATCCTTGACCCTAGAATATTGATATTTGTAATTCTTTTTGTATGCACGTTTGTCACATTGTCATTTCACGTCTGCTCTATCTCCTTCTAGGATAAGTTTAGGTTGTGCTACTGCAGAGTACAGGTACATATACTTATGTAGTTTTTCCCCAAATAGCATAGATCTTTTTATTTGTCATTGGCCTTTTTTAATGTTTAGTACTTATAGAAAATTTTCTCTTTAGTAACACTATTTATTACATTTATAACAACATAATTATTGTTACAAATATTGCAAGCTGCTCTCAGAAGGGAACCAATAGAAATATTTTTCACAATGTTAAGTTATTTTTTTTGTGATTAGATACTTCTTATTTCTAGTTTATGCTAGATCATTTGTATATGTCTATGAAATGCTTATTTGTGTCAAATTTGTTTTCTGATCAGTGTAATACAGTTTTCAAATGCTCTGCATGTGTGTGCATAGAGACACAAATTACATGTAATACATACATTACCAGATTTCTTGATTTCAACTCAGATTTTGGTAACATTACTGAAGAGAGTTTCTAAAAAGTGGATTTCTTTTTCTGATAAAAAGCCTGCTTTTGTGGGAAAAAATGGGAATTTTTGCCATTTGCATCTCATATATTTTTCTAGCAGTTTCAGTTGTGTGGCTAAATAATTTTACAGCATGTAACAGCCAAGAACCTACAAATTTGTTTTGCCATAGAGATGTGTGTGTATCTAGACCTACCCAATGGCATAGTGTCTTTTAATCTATCTATCTATCTGCAGTGTTTGATCCCTGGTGCAGATGTAGTGGTTCAATCTATCTGCAGTGTTTGATTCCTGGTGCAGACTCCATTTCAGACTTTTTTGTCCAGTCTCGATTAGGCTATCTCAGCATAAAGTGGGCTCTAAACAAACTTTTCTAATAAAAATCCAGATTTTTGAAGGAGGATAGATCTCCTTTTTTGCAATTTGTAGGTAATCTCTTTCAGTCGCTCCCTGTCTCAGTTTTACCATTCCACATAGGTAAAGCAGCGACAGCGAAAAATCAGGAAAAGCCAAGTGAGTACATTATCCCAGTTGTATATCATAGTATGCCAGAGACTCGGTTTGGAGTCCTGGTCGAGCCTGTGTTTTTCGCTGAAAATTCTGCATATGTAGATACATTTAAGCACCATACAGAATTATGAAAATGACAGAAAAACCAACCCTGGAAAAAAAAGAAGAAGAAAAAGTCAACCTTTTTTTGTAAATGCTGCTTGTATTAATTATGTGTCAAAAGTTGTATTCTAAATTCTGAAAAGAGTGTCACTTTACAGTAGAGAGACAAATGAAAGCTGTGGAACAAGAAAATTGCTTCAAGCTGATGTATTTTCATTGATTGCAAGCAGTTTGGAGAAAAGTCTGAATAAAGCCCATCCAAAAAGTTTTTTTCCTTAAAAAGTCAATTTTTTTTTGTGATAACTTTGCAATCTAGTTCTGAATATTTACTGATTTTGGCAAGTTGTTGGGAAGTATTTCAGAATACTGAAATAAGAATAAGTAAAAATGACTAATTAGCACAGTTAGAATTTCACCAAAGTATTAATTTACTGGAGAAATTATGACATGATAAGTAGCTTATGCAAGCTTGCACACCTCCCAGTGGGCAGGCATTTTTTTCTTTCAAGTTGTCTTGCATAGATTCCTGCTGGATTTTCATGTGAAGCTTGGAGTGTTTTTTATGCTTCGGAGTAGATAGCATATGAAGAGCTGTTGGAAGCATTGAGGGACATTTTAATGTTAAATAGTCGTCAACTGAATAATGAAAGCATTTAGGGACATGAAGCCCCTTTTCACTTTACAGCATGTGACATAGTAGAAGCAACAATCCACATCAAAGATGACAGTAAACAAATTGCTGCTCACAAAGAAATGTATATTGAAGCATAAGGACACGCAGTACTTAGACATACAGTATGTAACATTCTTATTCATACACACTGATTTTCAAAGAAAATGCTTTAATATCTGAAAGGAAATACACTCTTTTGAAATTGTTTCTTTACAATTCAATAACTAATATCATTAGGAACATAAAATCTTACCCAAATTCTGTATAACCAATGACAATAATAAATTAAATGAAACTGAAAGAGAAACATGCCATTTTTTGTACAACTTTTCTATTCGTACACTTAATAATATAAAAGAAAAAGTATATTCCAAGCAAATTGACTGACAGTTCTAATACTTTCGTCTTGAGACTCACTTTTACTAAGCGTGTGAACCTCGAAAGGTTCGGGGATCGAACCTGGAGCCCTTTAGAAGAAAGTAATATTCTATTGGGGGTTAGCGGTAGGTCGTAAGCTCTCGTTTGGCTGCATCTGCTAACTGCAGGAGGTACCTGAATAAACTTAAATTTACAGAACCCTTTATAGAATGGCAACTCTCTACATTTGGGTTACAATGACCTTAAGTCTGCATTGGCAAAGGATGGCATTATAAAAGTATATTACCTGTCTCTCTTTAGAAGCGTGGACAGAAGGATTTCTAAAGTAGAGTCCAGCGCAGATATTTCTGCCGTGCGATGTGCGAAACAACTAAAGAAGCAGTGTTGCTAATGGAGCAGATAGAAAAATCGCTGCAGTGCGCCGATCCACAGCTGTTACGTACAACAATAAAATTAGAGAATTCAGGTTTATCTAACGTTGACTTTTAAACGTCATGCATTATACCAGGACTAGGATTAATATGTACTAACAAGTGGCTTTGTATGTAGCTACATACATATGGACTAAAAATTCGCAAAATATGAACTAACACATAAGTAAAATTACCAAAAATGCTGCAAAGAAGACTTCTTCATACGATTCCTTATTTGAGTGATTTCAAACAAAATAAAAAAATATATATATTATTTTTCATTGCATTAATGCACTGGTGGCGTTCTAACTTTTCACTCCCAAAACCCGTATACACTGGTATGGAACTGCAACGGCAGATAATAACATGCCAACGTGTTAAACTGCTACAATTGCACCATAACACTCCTCCTCAAGCAGTATTATTATTTCCTCTCTGAGATCGGCGACAGTCGGTTGCCTTTGTTGTACATTTACAAAGGATGCCGGTTTCCACAACAATAACAAGTACATATACTGCCACTAGACGATAAGCTGCGCGGCTTTTTGTTTTGTTATGAACCAGGGCCGGCGCTAGTCATTTTGCCTCCCTGGGAGGTGGCGGCAGATGCCGCTCTATTTCGACCCCCCCCCGGTCATTACGCAGCAACGGAAAATTGAAAATCAATATATTCCTAACTAAAACATCAAAATATAAAATAAATAATGAGACTTCTTATGCTATTTCAATACTATTCAGCGCAAAAGAATATCTCGCTCGATCACAGTTTTCAATAGGCTTATTTTTTCTTCTCTTCAAATTTTGCCGCTCTGGGCGATGGCACGGTTCGCCCTCCCCTTCCGCCGGCCCTGCTATGAACTTGGTCACCCATCAAAGCATGGCAATTTTAACACAGAAAACAATATGTATCGCATTAAGCAGCAAAAATGACAGCCTCCTCTATGTAATTTCTACAAGAACACGTGCCGGAGCCAGAGTTGAAATGATGTTGGAGCCACATAATTTATTTATTTTGAATAATTCCAAAATTATGAAATATGAACAATTTGTTGCTGCTGTTCGCTGCTCTCTTGCCAAAATGCTTTATTGGGATGCTAACACCATGACTGGCTTCCTCCTTCATGAACTCGTGCACGTTGCTTAGAATTTCCCGAGCTTGGCTATGCAAGGTTTTTGATTTCAACTTCGACAGAACTGGAGGCATTATGGAATTTAACGTTCATTAGCAAACACACACTTTTACATACACACACGCAATACACGCACACAACGTCAACCGGTCAAATTCTTAGTATAAAATAAAAATATGGTGCTTCCAATGCAACAAAACTCACTGCCACTTTACCTGCCTTTCCCCTTCCATGACAGAAATAGTGCTTCATTATTACAGTTGGCAACACTAGTTACTAGCTAGCCAATGAACATGCACTGCATAAAAGAAGCAACCACTACGCTGTGCTATATTGCCACATTACCGTATCTGCCGAACGGTGGGAACCGCGAGCTGGAGCGCTATTCAATTGTTTTCAATGATGTTTGCACGAGTGTGTCCAGGAATGGAATGACAATATAGCAACAATAGCGAAGGTTTTCGAGCAGGGTAGAACACGTGATACTAAGAGAGAGGGAGACGAAACGAAAATTCGTTTCTACGCAACGGCAAATTTATGTGTGATGCACTCTAACTCTCACTCACTTGCTGAAGTTCGCCTCTTAAATTGTCACTCAGCTTCGCTGCACTCCACTTCCAAACAAGTTTCTAAAAGTCTGCATCCAGCCTGAATCTCCTTCCAAGTCCAACTCACTCTCCTCTCTCCAAAACTCAAAACTCCTTTTCTTACTCCCGAACCACTCTCCTGTTCTCCTCAAAACCCCAAGACCAACTCCCCTGTCTCTCCCGAGCCAGATGCAACTTCCATTCACCCTGATCAAAACTCCTCCCCTTTTTCTCTCTCATCACATTTTCCTCTGCAAATATTGGCGAATGCTTTTCGCTGAGTTGGCGCTGAAGTTAACACTTTCCTATACTTCCTGCCAGGCTGCCTAGCTACACGTAACTCGAAAATGAAAATGAGGGATACGTAACGGTATCCAGCTGGGCGAAAAAAATTCCTTTGAATTTTTAAAACATTTAGATAAGTTGCAGGTACAGTGCCGGTTATGCCAATGCAGTCCCTTGTCTATTTATTTAGTGAAGAAAAATAATAATACATTCACAGCAGTGAAAATAAACACTACAGACTAACTCTAAAACTAAAGGGGAGGAAAAAAAATGCAGTCAAAATTAGATTTGGTTGACAGGTGTCAAGTCGTAATCTAATTTGGACTATCGAAGATCAAGACAAAAGCTCTGTGGGAGCAAACTAAAATTAAAAGCCGAGATGGCAATAAAAAATGAGAAGTCCAATGCCATATTTCGTTCGTCTCTTGCATGAATGAAATGAACGCGTGCGTACTACAATATTTATGCTGAGCACGCATACATTGGCTTCCAAGAAATGTTTATCAACACGAGCTAAGCGGTAACGTCAACTCGGGTCAGAGAACCATGAAAAAGATGTTCATACATCAAACACACACCACTGAACTCACTTGTCAGCTGAACTGACGTCAGAATGGCCAAAGCCATAAGTTGTGGCTCCACCCACTAAGCATGTGGGTGGGCTAACACCAAAACATTAGGAATATGGGAGCAACAGCTGACGACACAATAAATTGCAAGGCAATTTGCACTAATATAAGATGATCCTGGTGAATATATATTGTATCGAACCACACGCAAGTTTCTCCGTCCATTGTTGATTGATTGATTGATTTAGTTTATTTTACTTCGCGTTTTGTGCCTCTTGGCTAATTTGCGAAGATGAGGATGAGTGATGATGTTTAACTTAACATGAAAAAACATCACATTATGCAAATAGGTCATAATATATGCAATAACATGTAAGTGAATATGTGGTTGGAGTAAGGTTGCAAGTGAAAATAAGCAGCATAGGAAGTTTGACGTCATTTATTGTATTATATTCACATCATTGTAGCAATACATTTTAGAACATTTAAGTTAATTGTGAAGAAGTAAAAAAAATATTTTTACTTGAACAGGAATATTCATAGGTTGGCGTGATATATTTGCATAAATATTTGAATATTGATAGTGGGTGTGGTTGTCTGTAAATTGGGTATTTTCAACCTGCCATCCTAAGATATAGAATTTTCATTCCATAGTAATCTGCAGGCGTTACTGGCGTTATCAGGCAGGTCGTCCTGGAAAAAGGAAAGAAAGGTGGGTATAACGGATATAGCGGTACACAATTTAGTGTTAGCTTGTTGCATATGTATTTTCTTATTTTATGTCGCTCCATGTTGCATATATGTGTAATAAATATGTTGTACATGAAAGTTACACGTGTTGCCATGCTTGTTAGTTGTGTTCCAGTACCGTCTTTTTTGGTATGACTTTTATGTGATTTAAAGTTTACTAGGACGTATATTTTACATTAATCAACTATGAGCACCTAGGGAACTCAGGTAAATATTTTGAAGTGCAAAAGACAAACATTAACAAGGAATTTAGATAAAATCGTGTACACACCTACGTCGATAATAAGATGGCGTCCACCTTTAATAATCTGAGTTCAAAAACACAACTTAATCCTTACAGTTTATGTTCAAAGTGTAGAAAATCTTACCACAGTAACCAAATACTATGTGCTAGTTGCGAAATACGAATAAACAACACAGAGAAGAAGCAAACTAGACTCAAATCGAGAAACATCAGCACCAGTAAAGAAAAAATCGAGCCAAGTGGGGAAAACATTCAAAACACTATTTTGCCAAAAGAAAATGACGAAAATGGACAACAGTGTATCACTCTCACAAGAGATACCCTACTAAGTGAAAATAGTAACATTTGGTGTGGTAAACAATCTTTGTGCCAGTCTACAGACAGAGTACAAAAATGCGCCGACCAATTAGCAACATCTTCTAACAAGAAAATTGAAGAAAACTTCAAGGAAACAAGATCGGAAAATGCAGATGAAAAACTGAGGGGGAAAAATATGGATCTTGAATGTGAAGTGTTATCATTGAAGGAAATTATTTAACTGTTGCATAGTGATGTTTCCAATGCAAAGAAGGAAAATGAGCTACTGAAGAAAAAAGTGCAAGTACTAGAGGCGGATAATGGAAAAACCAAGACTTGGAGTGAAGTTGTGAGCAGTGGAAGTAAACAATGTCATAGAAACGAAGAACAAAACGTCAATTTGTGGTGCAATTTACAAAATATGTTCAGTGTACTTCAAGATCAAGAAAACGAAAAAGGAAACATTTACTTGGGGTGTGAACTACAGAATAAGTCCAGTGTACGTCAAAACCAAGATCAGGATAAAAACTGCATCTCTGGAATTTTCAAAGAAAAATGCAATCTCAAGCAACAACCAAACATGATCAATGGACTGGGAGAAGGAAAAAAAATGAAAGCAAATAAGAAAACAAGGAATGCAAAACAGAAAGTACTGATATTAAGTGACAGTCGTGGAAGAAATTGCTCAAATCATTTATCTGAGTATCTGCCGAACTGTGAGGCAAGTGGCATTGTAAAACCCAAGTGCACAACTAAAAGATGTTTTAGATGATTGTAAGAAACTATGTTCAGACTTTACTAAGGAGGTAATATTGTGATAATTGGTGGTACAAATGACATAGCGTACAATGAATCAGAGGTGTATTTGCAGGAACTAAAAACAAAACTTGCCATCCTAAAGAACACAAATCTGCATGTAATCCAAATTCCTGTAAGACATGACCTCCCAGAATGGTCAATAGTAAATAAGGAGATTAAGATGACAAACAGACAAAGTGAAAACCTCATCAATGAAATAGACTATGCAAAGGTAATAAAAGCAAATAACAGCAGAGAACATTTCACCATGCATGGCTTGCATTATAATGTAAACGGAAAAAGAAATTTGTGTCAGTCCATAGCTATAAGTATTGCAAGTAATCAGGGAAACTCATAATGTCTGAGTCAGTACAGAAACTGACTCAGTCATCATTACCATTTACACAAAGCAGGTTATCTATACCACAATGCAATAGGAATTGTATTATGTTACTTCACCTAAACATAAGACCTCTTAGAAATAAGTTAGAAGAGTTAGAAATAATAATTGGGGAAATAAAACACAGCATTTTAAGTATTAATGAACATTGGCTAGGGGATGGAGAATTACAAATGTATGAGCCACCAGGTTTTAGGCTTATGACTGGTTACTGCAGATCGAGCATGAATCATGGAGGGGTATCATTATATATCAATAAAAATTTAGATATTAGTTTCTCAGTTTTAGATGTCAGTCAGTTTTGTGTAGAATGGTGTTTTGAAGTTGTTGCGGTACTATTACCATATTTAAGCATAATTGTCATCTCCATCTATCAAGCACCTGAAAGCAGTATAGATTTTTTATTGAACACTTAGAAAACCTTATCTCACACCTTGATAAAGAATTTAGTAAACACAAAATAATAATTCTTGGAGATATCAATATTGATATCCGACATGCCAGTCCTAAGCAATTATACCTTCTGAATATGTTAAGATCACTCGACTATTATTGTGCAAATGATAAACCAACAAGACTAGACTCATGTTTAGACAACATTTTAACAAATTTAGATAAATCTAGTTATGAAATTGGAATATTTAATACATTCATAAACCATATGAGGTTTTCACACCATTGTCAGGCGTGTTTCCCAACTCGGTAGTGAGGAAGTGCAGTGAAAGCGAAAGTATAAGAAATTCAGTGTAGGTTCTATTTCTCGACCTTGACGTGAGTGTGGTGTATTGATCGAACCTGTGCAAAAAATTGTGGCAAACAAATCTCAAAAGTAAATAAAAACAGGATGCCGAATTGTGACAGCTGTAAATCATTACGCCTCGAGTGTGAGAGTCTGAAACTGGAACTAGCGTCAAAGGAAAAAATTATCGATGTTCTGAAATCGGACTTTCGAGATGTAGAAGAAGAAAGAAGGATTGCCCAAAATCTGTGCGAGACAAATAAGCAAGATAGTTGGAGTGAAGTAGTGAAACATGGGAGAGTTCTATTCAATCGGCACTATCCATCCACTAATGCCCCAAAAGTAAAGTGCTTGGATAATTCATTCGAGCATACCAACCCTTTTGCAGCACTGACCAATAAACCTGGTGAAATCGAAAGTGCACGCAATCAGTGTAGGGAGCTTAAATACCAAGAAAGAAGAAAGACGCATACAACAGACCCAATCAATGCACTTCGAGACGGGAAAGTTCAAAGTACTACAAAACTGAAAATCAAAGGAAAGAGACCCAAACCAGTGATCTTTGCCGACAGCCATGGGCGCTACCTGGTCACCAATATGAAAGATTTTCTACCAGCAATGAATATATATGGTTCAGTGAAACCTGGGGCAAAGTCAAAACATGTACTAGCAGCAGCAAGGAAGAACTGTTCGAGGTTCAGCTCAAATGACTATGTTATTATAGTCACTGGCTCCAATGATATTGCGACAAACCAGGGCAGCGATGCAATAATGGCAGTACGTGACTCACTAGGTTCACTGACTCATACAAATGTAATTGTAACTACTATACCCCACAGATATGATCTCATCCCTCAGTCGTGTGTAAACATCGAAATACAAAAAATAAATAAACAGATGAAGAACACTTGTAAACACTTCAAAAATGTAACCATAATCGTCCTTGACACCATGAGCAGAGAATATCATACAAGACATGGACAGCACTTGAACCACAAAGGAAAACAGTATGTATGTCAAATGATCCATGGTATTATTAACAGAAAATCACAGGAAAATCAAATCATCCCACTCTGCTGGAAAAAGTGTACTGACACAAGGAAGTGGATAAGTGGAGCAGCGCTAGTTGAATCCGACAAGGGAAAAACACAGAACACTTTGACTGAGACAAACAACAAGAGCAACAAGGAAAATGATAGGGTGGGTGTAGAAGCTAGCGCCATTGCTATGAAAACTGTGAGTGATATTGGTTTCATGGAAGAGAAAGGGCGGAAATCAAGTGAAGAAAGTGAGGAGAATGTCATAAACCAAAGGGAAATTGAGGAAGAAACACATTCTTCCATGGTAGAAGTACAATCTGAAAACAGGGATTGTGCTACAATCAGTCACGACACCGAAGATAGCAGTGAAAAGTGTAGTGAAAAAGTGAATGCTCCAAATGTACGGTCATCTCAACGGAAGAAGTGTACACCCAGTAAACTGAAAAACGATGTTTTATGGTAAGTGATAAGCATACTTATGAAAACCAAATCCCCAATAAAAACAGCCTGCGAAACCAAGAAGGAACGATTACAGTTCTCCATAACAATGTACAGAGCATTTCCAACAAAATTGACCAACTGGAAATAATGCTAAGTGAGTGCACACCAGATATATTTGTAGTTACTGAACATGGTCTCAGGTCTGAAAATTATAAATTATGCACAATTACAGGTTACAATCTACATGCAGTCTACCACAGGTCAATTAAAAAAAGTGGTGGCACTGCGATCTTCATAAAAAATAGTGTATAAATATCAAAAAAGTGTTAAACCTTTGACAAATACCGTATGGAAAATATACTAGAAGTTAGTGGTGTAGAGCTTAATATAGGATTAGATACATTTAATATTATAGTAGTATACAGATCACCAAACAGTGACATAAATCTTTTTGTAAATGCTTTGGACAACATGCTAAACCATTTGACAAAAGAACGTAACAAACCATTAATAGATGGAGATATAAACATAGATCTTCTAAAACAAGACACAAACTGTGCTCAATACTTGGATGCCTTGAAGTCAAACATCCTAACTCAAATAATTCAAGAACCAACTCGAATAACAGAAAGTACAGAAACCCTGATTGACCATGTCAATCACATACAAACATATAATCAAATCACATTAAAGCTTAAGTCCTACATACGTTTATCTCTGACCACACGTCCCAAAAAATTACAATACAAGGGAAAAGGTTAGAATACTCAAAAAGTTACACAATAGAATGTAGTTATACATGTGAGCAAAATATAGATTATGTTAAATACCTCTTACATCAGGAAAATTGGATAGACCTTTACCAACTAACTGACACGAATGATATCTGGGAATTGCTAATAAGCCACTTAACATATTATTTAAATGTAGCTTGTCCCAAAACAACAAAAAGAATATACCCTAATAATAAGAAAGTGCCACTAACAGAAGAAATTATACTTTTGAAAAGTAATATGAAAATAGAATATGAAAAATTTAGAATTACAAAAGACACTAAGCACCAGAAAAAGTACAAAAATGTAAAAAAAACTATTCAAGAAAGCCATAAAGAATCAAAAATCAAATATTTTCAGTAAACAAATAAAAAAGTTGTTAATAAACAAAAAGCCATTTGGAAAATAGTAAACAGTCACCGTGTATCAAACACAAACAATGATAAAGCAAACATAAAAGTCATCAAGGATGACACTGAAGTAATTGGCCCGAATATCATATGTAACTTATTCAACGAATATTTTATAAACTTAACCAACACAAACAGAGAGAATGAAAATAATGACAAAACACTAGAGATCCCAATCGAGAAATATCGGCCAAACAGTATATATATCCCAGAAGTAAGTGCTAATGAGTTAAAAAAGTTATACAAGGTTTAAAAAACGAAAAATCACACAGACCTGATGAATGGTCAGCTGAACTTATTAAATCCTGCTCAGAATCTATTTTAGAACCCCTGCTGTATGCAGTCAACAATTCAATAACATTTGGTACATTCCCCAAAGTTCTAAAACACAGCACAGTGATACCCATATTCAAAAAAGGAGCTGCAGCAGACATTGAGAACTACAGACCTATCTCCCTAACATCTGCTTTTTCAAAGATATTGGAAAAAATTTTATCAAATTATATTATAAAGTTTTGTAACAAATATAACATAATAAACAGAAACCAGCATGGATTCCAGAAAGGGAAATCAATAAACACAGCTCTAGCACAGTTAATCGATTATGTAACCGAAACATTAGAGAAACACGAAGCTGCAAACACTATATATCTAGATCTTTCCAAGGCATTCGATAGAGTAAAACATGACCTGCTTATGGTCAAACTAAGCAATATAGGAATAACAGGGATAGCTTATGAACTTATACAATCTTATCTACAGGACAGAATGCAAATTACTCAAATAAGCTACAACATGCATGGTATAGTCACTAACTTTAAATCACAAAGTAGGAAAGTGTTAATGGGGGTACCCCAAGGATCAATCCTGGGGCCCCTGCTCTTTATTTTGTACATAAACAATGTACCAGAATACCCAAACACAAAAATTGTCACCTATGCAGATGACACAACTGTTCTTGCCAGAGGTATCGACCCTAGGAAGCTTGAAATAAACACTTTTATCACCATAAACCAACTGGCACAATACTTAACTTCACATGGATTAATAATAAACAACAATAAAACAAAATTTATGATATTCAATACAATCCGAAACATGGATTTTGAGTCACAAACACTATGCATAGACAATGTGCTAATAGAAACTGTATCTTCGGTAAAGTTTTTGGGAATAACACTAGATCAAAAATTAACGTGGGAAGAACAAATTAACAACATCTGCAGTAAATTATCATCTAATCTATACCTGCTAAAACAAATGGCTGAATATAATTTAACAGAAATTAACAAATGCATATATTATGAACTAATTTACCCCTATGTTGAATATGGCATAATAGCTTGGGGTGGATCATTTTATAATAATACTGTCAGAATACTGAGACTTCAAAAGAGAGCACTTAGAATAATGTACAAACTAGGCTGTAGGGAATCTTGCAAAGAGTTATTCAGGGAAAAACAAATAATGACAATATACTCCCTATACATCTATAAGGCTATAACGTTTGTTCTAAAAACTGGAAGCATGACTAAAAATAACCAATTACACAACCACAATACAAGGGGGAAAGATAATTATTACCAGAACCAACACAGACTCAATATCTCAAAACAATCACCAATGAATGCCGGAAAAATATTCTACAACCAGCTGCCTCATGACATAAAACTGATATCTCCAAAAGATAAACAAATACAAACAATAAAAAAAAATATTTGACAGATAGAGCTCTCTACAGTATCGGAGAATTCATGGAACAAGACAATACAAGGCCAATGTACTAAAAAATATGTATTTTAATTGTATTCTTATTTCAATCATGCAACAATGATAATGTGTTTTTTATTTTTATTGTAGTGTAATGAAGTGTATTTTTTCATTTTTACTTTGGTGTAGTGATGTAATGTACTACACAATGTTTCTTCTTTTTTGTTATGATGTGCTTAACTAATTATTATTTCATTATGTATCTTGACGTTTTCCATGCCCTTTTAAACAAGGGTCAATGGAAGAAAAATAAAATTCAAATTCAAATTTGGCGATTCAAGAGTTCAGTACACTACCCGACAACAGTATCACACAATTAAGATTCAAGAGGTGAAAGTACTGTTCGGTAAGAGGTGATGCACTGTTTCACCTTTGTAAATGTGCATTTTTTTGCTTTGAAGAAGAGCATGTCAGTTTTAAAATTCCTCTGTAAAATACTAATAATTTCGGCAGAGTAACACTACTAGTTGTTTCACTTAGCCTTCACGTTTCACTCTCTTTTACTTTATAATGTTCCCCTAGTCTGCATCCGGTCTAAAAAACGTAACAAAATGGGAGAACTTTTTAACGAATCACTACCATCTTCTTCTTGTCTGCTGTTGACCCACTTATACACTTGTATATAAGATACAAGCATTGATGCATCGAAAATTTAGTTTACAGTATGGTTCATGGCAGAGGGTTCCAATAACAGAAACTTAGAAATGTCAAAGTGTCAGTTGAAATATTAATATTATAACGATAACAAGAAAGACAAACAATAAATAAATAAATAAATAAAAAAAATAGGAAATTGCATTTTTTCATTAATGGTGCTGATTAAAAATAACGAATTCATTGTAATCTCATTTAGACATATCTTTTAAGAATCAAATATTTCATGGGTGAGGCACGGGGACTACATTTTTGATATTACACTAACTAGTCTTCTGATAGTTAAACAACATTTTTTTACAGTTTCTGTTCTGTGAAATATGAAACTTGTACTGTTGATTAAACAAAACTACCCTTAAAACACTTTCCCAGATTTGTTGCTAGAAGTGAACAATTTATTGTCACAGGTGGGAAAGATGAAACACTGCCTCTTCACTTATTAAGAAATTATTTTAATTTCTCTGAATTGTCAAATTATGAAAAATAAAGTATTTGAGACAGAGAGAGAGAATATAAATGGCCTTTGATTATTGTAGTGGAGTTGAGAAGAAACATATCAATAAAGGAGAAATGTATTGCTTTTTTTTGTCACAGGTGGGATACAGAACAAAACAGTAGTAATTTTTAAAAGTTTAAATGGTATAATTGTACGGAAAATAACTTCTACCTTTTAACTTAATTATGGATAATACTTGAATTTTTACGAAATGACAATTTTAGATTATTCACTCACAAGATAGCATAAATTTAGAACATTGCATTTAAATACTGAGGTTCAGGGTCTCTTTGACATGCAATGTCCCTTTATTTTAAACTCCCTGTATATGAAAAATCCCAGTAAAATTTCCTCCCTATCTTGTGAATTGTAATAATTTCTCAGTTTGAATATAAATGATAGAAAAGTCAGAGAATGACCCAGAGTATGTGCAGCTGCTGTAGAACGGTACAATAAATAGAAAATTGCCATGGAGTAGTAATACATAGAAAGAACATGTGGTTGTAGGTGGTTTCATATGCCAGTTGGTAGATACTGTTACACATGTTTGTGCAAGCTTAAATTTAAGAGTGTAGCCTATGTTAGATGATAATTTCTTGTAATTCAACCTATTGAAATTTTTTGTTTCAGGAACAAAGAAAGAAATTTAATATTACCTGCTTTCATCAGAAATTGTGGGAAGCCATCAGGAATCACGTGTGCTGGTGAAATTATTGGTGGAGGTAAATATCACACCATTGAAACCATGTCAATATGTTGTAATATCAAATCTGAAATCAAGGATAGAATTTATCCTTTCAATTGTACTCATTGTGGAACATCATTTACAGAGAAAGTAAATTTAATGTGCCATATGAAAACACACAATGAATTACTTTTGTTGAAAAGAAACCAATGCAAGAAAACGGTTATCCAAAACATAAAATTAAAAAAAAAAGCCACAAAGGAATTCGTCCACATGAATGCCCTGAATGCAAGAAGAGATTTACTCGAAGTGGAAACTTGAAGACCCATTTGAGAATTCACGAAGGAATTCGCCCATATGAATGCCCTCAGTGCAAAAAGAGATTTACTGAAAATGGAAGCTTGAAAGTCCATTTGAGAATTCACGAAGGAATTCGCCCATATGAATGCCCTCAATGCAAAAAGAGATTTACTGAAAGTGGAAGCTTGAGAGTCCATTTGAGAATTCACAAAGGAATTCGCCCATATGAATGCCCTCAGTGCAAAAATAAATTTACTCATAAGTCAACCTTTAAAGTCCATTTGAGAATTCACAAAGGAATTCGCCCATATGAATGCCCTCAATGCAAGAAGAGATTTACTACAAGTGGAAACTTGAAGACCCATTTGAGAATTCACGAAGGAATTCGCCCATATGAATGCCCTCAGTGCAAAAAGAGATTTACTCATAGTGGCAGCTTGAAAGTCCATTTGAGAATTCACGAAGGAATTCGCCCATATGAATGCCCTCAATGCAAAAAGAGATTTACTGAAAGTGGAAGCTTGAAAGTCCATTTGAGAATTCACGAAGGAATTCGCCCATATGAATGCCCTCAATGTAAAAAGAGCTTTATTCAAAGTGGAAGCTTGAAATCCCATTTGAGAATTCACAAAGTAATTTGCCCATATGAATGCCCTCAATGCAAAAAGAGATTTAATCAAACTGAAAAGTTAAAAGTCCATTTGAAAACTCACTAGCGAATTCGTCCATAATGCCCTTAGTACCAAAAGAAAAACATGCTTGAAGTGCTAAGTTTTGAATTAATTTGGTAAATCACGAAAGAATTGGTGATACAAATCCCCTACAACGGAAAAACTTATCTTTGAAAATGCAATCTGGAAAATTGATTTGATGGAACTTTTCCTTGTGCAAGCAGTCTTAATACATTTACGAGTGTTTGCTGATAGCTTCTAGCTCTATTTAGAAGAAACTAGATTTGGCGAAAGATGTTGATGTTTTTATTTAACATGTTCTTTGTGAAGTCTATCACACTTGTTTGACTTTTGTCGGAACTTTAGAAAACCTTCTAAATAGATATATGGTTGTTACTGAAAACTTGCCCTTACAACCTGTATGACCTCAACAGTTGTGACAAAACAACTCCTCTTCTGGTGTTTTTTTAGATTTGGATAGATATAGTCTTATGAAGGTGCTAAGCATATGGAATATAGCAGATGATTCGGAACTTTTGAATGAACCCAGGTGAGCCAAATTATGACGGTGGCTCTGTGTACTGATGCGAAGACCTGGAAGAGGATGACCACTGATGTGCTGTAGACTATAAGTTTACGTCTACATGCATTGTCTATGTGTAATCTACATGAATATTACATTAGCTTATAGTAGTTTACATAGTCTAATGTAGAGAATAGATTTAATTTAAACAACACGGAAGAATGAAATTCCTTGTGCTGTATAAATGAGAAAGTATTTATCCCCCTTTAAACAAGTCTATTATCTGTGCATGTAACCAACTTATGACCATCTAATGTAATCAAATGTATCGAATTTTCAGTAACGATAAAAAGAGGGAATACCGGGAAAAACTAATGACAAGTCAGGTAAACACTGATATTACTGGTTACACAGACGAAAGGAAGGAAATGCTAAAAAATAGATTTTTCACCGTGTTACTACATAGAAAAATTCATTTGTCTTCAACCCTTAGACGACCGAGCATGTTTTCTCAGAAAACCCACGAACGACCGAGGCGTTTTCAGCGGTAATTTTAAATTTCCGCATGCTTTTATAATATATAAAATTTTATATCTCTGGAACTAAGAGCACTGGAGTTACGAATTATACCTCGTTTTGTTCAGTACAGATGTGGCTATAAGCCTATGACATAAAAACAAAATTTTCCGTTATCTGGTAGAAAAAGAAAAAAAAGAAAACTTGTTTTTGTTTTTTTACGAAATTTGAAAATCAGCTGGCCTCCACGCGATGATGCCACGATGTAAATGTGCATAATTATTATTTTAGTGCGTTCGTTCCCTTGGTAAAAGTGCCATTACAAATCCCAGAACTGAGAAAATAACGATAATAAAATGAAATAAGAAATGGAACAAGATTTCCGAAGGGCTGCCCCCCAAATATAACCCAAATGAAATTAAACCTTACTGGTTGTTTATCACGTACCTCAAGACTCATGCAGAACAAAAAACAATGTATATCCGAAGAAAAAAAAGTCACAGTATGTCCCAAATGTCAGATACTACATGCAAAAGCATCTTGTCACCTATAGGTGACAGGCCGTCATTTAAAGGTTAAAGCAGATCTTTCCAAGCTTGTGTGAAATGATGGAGCTAGAAGTAAGAAATAAGTCCATTTTTCTGACATCGCATTTTCTTTTTCTTTTAAGTGTGTGTCAAGTATATTCTGCAATTCAGAAAATAGTGAATTGGTTGATTTGTGACTTATCAACACGATAAAGTTACTGGCGCTATGTTGTGAAGGTAAACTGCAAATTAAGTGATTGAGTTCATTTACCAGGTGAATCACAAACTTTTATCTATTACTGTATTTGGATGATTACTATGTGCAATAAAATTGTATTTGAACCTAAATAATATTTTTTGTTGTTGGAAATCCTTGACCCTAGAATATTGATATTTGTAATTCTTTTTGTATGCACGATTGTCACATTGTCATTTCACGTCTGCTCTATCTCCTTCTAGGATAAGTTTAGGTTGTGCTACTGCAGAGTACAGGTACATATACTTATGTAGTTTTTCCCCAAATAGCATAGATCTTTTTATTTGTCATTGGCCTTTTTTAATGTTTAGTACTTATAGAAAATTTTCTCTTTAGTAACACTATTTATTACATTTATAACAACATAATTATTGTTACAAATATTGCAAGCTGCTCTCAGAAGGGAACCAAAAGAAATATTTTTCACAATGTTAAGTTATTTTTTTTGTGATTAGATACTTCTTATTTCTAGTTTATGCTAGATCATTTGTATATGTCTATGAAATGCTTATTTGTGTCAAATTTGTTTTCTGATCAGTGTAATACAGTTTTCAAATGCTCTGCATGTGTGTGCATAGAGACACAAATTACATGTAATACATACATTACCAGATTTCTTGATTTCAACTCAGATTTTGGTAACATTACTGAAGAGAGTTTCTAAAAAGTGGATTTCTTTTTCTGATAAAAAGCCTGCTTTTGTGGGAAAAAATGGGAATTTTTGCCATTTGCATCTCATATATTTTTCTAGCAGTTTCAGTTGTGTGGCTAAATAATTTTACAGCATGTAACAGCCAAGAACCTACAAATTTGTTTTGCCATAGAGATGTGTGTGTATCTAGACCTACCCAATGGCATAGTGTCTTTTAATCTATCTATCTATCTGCAGTGTTTGATCCCTGGTGCAGATGTAGTGGTTCAATCTATCTGCAGTGTTTGATTCCTGGTGCAGACTCCATTTCAGACTTTTTTGTCCAGTCTCGATTAGGCTATCTCAGCATAAAGTGGGCTCTAAACAAACTTTTCTAATAAAAATCCAGATTTTTGAAGGAGGATAGATCTCCTTTTTTGCAATTTGTAGGTAATCTCTTTCAGTCGCTCCCTGTCTCAGTTTTACCATTCCACATAGGTAAAGCAGCGACAGCGAAAAATCAGGAAAAGCCAAGTGAGTACATTATCCCAGTTGTATATCATAGTATGCCAGAGACTCGGTTTGGAGTCCTGGTCGAGCCTGTGTTTTTCGCTGAAAATTCTGCATATGTAGATACATTTAAGCACCATACAGAATTATGAAAATGACAGAAAAACCAACCCTGGAAAAAAAAGAAGAAGAAAAAGTCAACCTTTTTTTGTAAATGCTGCTTGTATTAATTATGTGTCAAAAGTTGTATTCTAAATTCTGAAAAGAGTGTCACTTTACAGTAGAGAGACAAATGAAAGCTGTGGAACAAGAAAATTGCTTCAAGCTGATGTATTTTCATTGATTGCAAGCAGTTTGGAGAAAAGTCTGAATAAAGCCCATCCAAAAAGTTTTTTTCCTTAAAAAGTCAATTTTTTTTTGTGATAACTTTGCAATCTAGTTCTGAATATTTACTGATTTTGGCAAGTTGTTGGGAAGTATTTCAGAATACTGAAATAAGAATAAGTAAAAATGACTAATTAGCACAGTTAGAATTTCACCAAAGTATTAATTTACTGGAGAAATTATGACATGATAAGTAGCTTATGCAAGCTTGCACACCTCCCAGTGGGCAGGCATTTTTTTCTTTCAAGTTGTCTTGCATAGATTCCTGCTGGATTTTCATGTGAAGCTTGGAGTGTTTTTTATGCTTCGGAGTAGATAGCATATGAAGAGCTGTTGGAAGCATTGAGGGACATTTTAATGTTAAATAGTCGTCAACTGAATAATGAAAGCATTTAGGGACATGAAGCCCCTTTTCACTTTACAGCATGTGACATAGTAGAAGCAACAATCCACATCAAAGATGACAGTAAACAAATTGCTGCTCACAAAGAAATGTATATTGAAGCATAAGGACACGCAGTACTTAGACATACAGTATGTAACATTCTTATTCATACACACTGATTTTCAAAGAAAATGCTTTAATATCTGAAAGGAAATACACTCTTTTGAAATTGTTTCTTTACAATTCAATAACTAATATCATTAGGAACATAAAATCTTACCCAAATTCTGTATAACCAATGACAATAATAAATTAAATGAAACTGAAAGAGAAACATGCCATTTTTTGTACAACTTTTCTATTCGTACACTTAATAATATAAAAGAAAAAGTATATTCCAAGCAAATTGACTGACAGTTCTAATACTTTCGTCTTGAGACTCACTTTTACTAAGCGTGTGAACCTCGAAAGGTTCGGGGATCGAACCTGGAGCCCTTTAGAAGAAAGTAATATTCTATTGGGGGTTAGCGGTAGGTCGTAAGCTCTCGTTTGGCTGCATCTGCTAACTGCAGGAGGTACCTGAATAAACTTAAATTTACAGAACCCTTTATAGAATGGCAACTCTCTACATTTGGGTTACAATGACCTTAAGTCTGCATTGGCAAAGGATGGCATTATAAAAGTATATTACCTGTCTCTCTTTAGAAGCGTGGACAGAAGGATTTCTAAAGTAGAGTCCAGCGCAGATATTTCTGCCGTGCGATGTGCGAAACAACTAAAGAAGCAGTGTTGCTAATGGAGCAGATAGAAAAATCGCTGCAGTGCGCCGATCCACAGCTGTTACGTACAACAATAAAATTAGAGAATTCAGGTTTATCTAACGTTGACTTTTAAACGTCATGCATTATACCAGGACTAGGATTAATATGTACTAACAAGTGGCTTTGTATGTAGCTACATACATATGGACTAAAAATTCGCAAAATATGAACTAACACATAAGTAAAATTACCAAAAATGCTGCAAAGAAGACTTCTTCATACGATTCCTTATTTGAGTGATTTCAAACAAAATAAAAAAATATATATATTATTTTTCATTGCATTAATGCACTGGTGGCGTTCTAACTTTTCACTCCCAAAACCCGTATACACTGGTATGGAACTGCAACGGCAGATAATAACATGCCAACGTGTTAAACTGCTACAATTGCACCATAACACTCCTCCTCAAGCAGTATTATTATTTCCTCTCTGAGATCGGCGACAGTCGGTTGCCTTTGTTGTACATTTACAAAGGATGCCGGTTTCCACAACAATAACAAGTACATATACTGCCACTAGACGATAAGCTGCGCGGCTTTTTGTTTTGTTATGAACCAGGGCCGGCGCTAGTCATTTTGCCTCCCTGGGAGGTGGCGGCAGATGCCGCTCTATTTCGACCCCCCCCCCCGGTCATTACGCAGCAACGGAAAATTGAAAATCAATATATTCCTAACTAAAACATCAAAATATAAAATAAATAATGAGACTTCTTATGCTATTTCAATACTATTCAGCGCAAAAGAATATCTCGCTCGATCACAGTTTTCAATAGGCTTATTTTTTTCTTCTCTTCAAATTTTGCCGCTCTGGGCGATGGCACGGTTCGCCCTCCCCTTCCGCCGGCCCTGCTATGAACTTGGTCACCCATCAAAGCATGGCAATTTTAACACAGAAAACAATATGTATCGCATTAAGCAGCAAAAATGACAGCCTCCTCTATGTAATTTCTACAAGAACACGTGCCGGAGCCAGAGTTGAAATGATGTTGGAGCCACATAATTTATTTATTTTGAATAATTCCAAAATTATGAAATATGAACAATTTGTTGCTGCTGTTCGCTGCTCTCTTGCCAAAATGCTTTATTGGGATGCTAACACCATGACTGGCTTCCTCCTTCATGAACTCGTGCACGTTGCTTAGAATTTCCCGAGCTTGGCTATGCAAGGTTTTTGATTTCAACTTCGACAGAACTGGAGGCATTATGGAATTTAACGTTCATTAGCAAACACACACTTTTACATACACACACGCAATACACGCACACAACGTCAACCGGTCAAATTCTTAGTATAAAATAAAAATATGGTGCTTCCAATGCAACAAAACTCACTGCCACTTTACCTGCCTTTCCCCTTCCATGACAGAAATAGTGCTTCATTATTACAGTTGGCAACACTAGTTACTAGCTAGCCAATGAACATGCACTGCATAAAAGAAGCAACCACTACGCTGTGCTATATTGCCACATTACCGTATCTGCCGAACGGTGGGAACCGCGAGCTGGAGCGCTATTCAATTGTTTTCAATGATGTTTGCACGAGTGTGTCCAGGAATGGAATGACAATATAGCAACAATAGCGAAGGTTTTCGAGCAGGGTAGAACACGTGATACTAAGAGAGAGGGAGACGAAACGAAAATTCGTTTCTACGCAACGGCAAATTTATGTGTGATGCACTCTAACTCTCACTCACTTGCTGAAGTTCGCCTCTTAAATTGTCACTCAGCTTCGCTGCACTCCACTTCCAAACAAGTTTCTAAAAGTCTGCATCCAGCCTGAATCTCCTTCCAAGTCCAACTCACTCTCCTCTCTCCAAAACTCAAAACTCCTTTTCTTACTCCCGAACCACTCTCCTGTTCTCCTCAAAACCCCAAGACCAACTCCCCTGTCTCTCCCGAGCCAGATGCAACTTCCATTCACCCTGATCAAAACTCCTCCCCTTTTTCTCTCTCATCACATTTTCCTCTGCAAATATTGGCGAATGCTTTTCGCTGAGTTGGCGCTGAAGTTAACACTTTCCTATACTTCCTGCCAGGCTGCCTAGCTACACGTAACTCGAAAATGAAAATGAGGGATACGTAACGGTATCCAGCTGGGCGAAAAAAATTCCTTTGAATTTTTAAAACATTTAGATAAGTTGCAGGTACAGTGCCGGTTATGCCAATGCAGTCCCTTGTCTATTTATTTAGTGAAGAAAAATAATAATACATTCACAGCAGTGAAAATAAACACTACAGACTAACTCTAAAACTAAAGGGGAGGAAAAAAAATGCAGTCAAAATTAGATTTGGTTGACAGGTGTCAAGTCGTAATCTAATTTGGACTATCGAAGATCAAGACAAAAGCTCTGTGGGAGCAAACTAAAATTAAAAGCCGAGATGGCAATAAAAAATGAGAAGTCCAATGCCATATTTCGTTCGTCTCTTGCATGAATGAAATGAACGCGTGCGTACTACAATATTTATGCTGAGCACGCATACATTGGCTTCCAAGAAATGTTTATCAACACGAGCTAAGCGGTAACGTCAGCTCGGGTCAGAGAACCATGAAAAAGATGTTCATACATCAAACACACACCACTGAACTCACTTGTCAGCTGAACTGACGTCAGAATGGCCAAAGCCATAAGTTGTGGCTCCACCCACTAAGCATGTGGGTGGGCTAACACCAAAACATTAGGAATATGGGAGCAACAGCTGACGACACAATAAATTGCAAGGCAATTTGCACTAATATAAGATGATCCTGGTGAATATATATTGTATCGAACCACACGCAAGTTTCGCCGTCCATTGTTGATTGATTGATTGATTTAGTTTATTTTACTTCGCGTTTTGTGCCTCTTGGCTAATTTGCGAAGATGAGGATGAGTGATGATGTTTAACTTAACATGAAAAAACATCACATTATGCAAATAGGTCATAATATATGCAATAACATGTAAGTGAATATGTGGTTGGAGTAAGGTTGCAAGTGAAAATAAGCAGCATAGGAAGTTTGACGTCATTTATTGTATTATATTCACATCATTGTAGCAATACATTTTAGAACATTTAAGTTAATTGTGAAGAAGTAAAAAAAATATTTTTACTTGAACAGGAATATTCATAGGTTGGCGTGATATATTTGCATAAATATTTGAATATTGATAGTGGGTGTGGTTGTCTGTAAATTGGGTATTTTCAACCTGCCATCCTAAGATATAGAATTTTCATTCCATAGTAATCTGCAGGCGTTACTGGCGTTATCAGGCAGGTCGTCCTGGAAAAAGGAAAGAAAGGTGGGTATAACGGATATAGCGGTACACAATTTAGTGTTAGCTTGTTGCATATGTATTTTCTTATTTTATGTCGCTCCATGTTGCATATATGTGTAATAAATATGTTGTACATGAAAGTTACACGTGTTGCCATGCTTGTTAGTTGTGTTCCAGTACCGTCTTTTTTGGTATGACTTTTATGTGATTTAAAGTTTACTAGGACGTATATTTTACATTAATCAACTATGAGCACCTAGGGAACTCAGGTAAATATTTTGAAGTGCAAAAGACAAACATTAACAAGGAATTTAGATAAAATCGTGTACACACCTACGTCGATAATAAGATGGCGTCCACCTTTAATAATCTGAGTTCAAAAACACAACTTAATCCTTACAGTTTATGTTCAAAGTGTAGAAAATCTTACCACAGTAACCAAATACTATGTGCTAGTTGCGAAATACGAATAAACAACACAGAGAAGAAGCAAACTAGACTCAAATCGAGAAACATCAGCACCAGTAAAGAAAAAATCGAGCCAAGTGGGGAAAACATTCAAAACACTATTTTGCCAAAAGAAAATGACGAAAATGGACAACAGTGTATCACTCTCACAAGAGATACCCTACTAAGTGAAAATAGTAACATTTGGTGTGGTAAACAATCTTTGTGCCAGTCTACAGACAGAGTACAAAAATGCGCCGACCAATTAGCAACATCTTCTAACAAGAAAATTGAAGAAAACTTCAAGGAAACAAGATCGGAAAATGCAGATGAAAAACTGAGGGGGAAAAATATGGATCTTGAATGTGAAGTGTTATCATTGAAGGAAATTATTTAACTGTTGCATAGTGATGTTTCCAATGCAAAGAAGGAAAATGAGCTACTGAAGAAAAAAGTGCAAGTACTAGAGGCGGATAATGGAAAAACCAAGACTTGGAGTGAAGTTGTGAGCAGTGGAAGTAAACAATGTCATAGAAACGAAGAACAAAACGTCAATTTGTGGTGCAATTTACAAAATATGTTCAGTGTACTTCAAGATCAAGAAAACGAAAAAGGAAACATTTACTTGGGGTGTGAACTACAGAATAAGTCCAGTGTACGTCAAAACCAAGATCAGGATAAAAACTGCATCTCTGGAATTTTCAAAGAAAAATGCAATCTCAAGCAACAACCAAACATGATCAATGGACTGGGAGAAGGAAAGAAAATGAAAGCAAATAAGAAAACAAGGAATGCAAAACAGAAAGTACTGATATTAAGTGACAGTCGTGGAAGAAATTGCTCAAATCATTTATCTGAGTATCTGCCGAACTGTGAGGCAAGTGGCATTGTAAAACCCAAGTGCACAACTAAAAGATGTTTTAGATGATTGTAAGAAACTATGTTCAGACTTTACTAAGGAGGTAATATTGTGATAATTGGTGGTACAAATGACATAGCGTACAATGAATCAGAGGTGTATTTGCAGGAACTAAAAACAAAACTTGCCATCCTAAAGAACACAAATCTGCATGTAATCCAAATTCCTGTAAGACATGACCTCCCAGAATGGTCAATAGTAAATAAGGAGATTAAGATGACAAACAGACAAAGTGAAAACCTCATCAATGAAATAGACTATGCAAAGGTAATAAAAGCAAATAACAGCAGAGAACATTTCACCATGCATGGCTTGCATTATAATGTAAACGGAAAAAGAAATTTGTGTCAGTCCATAGCTATAAGTATTGCAAGTAATCAGGGAAACTCATAATGTCTGAGTCAGTACAGAAACTGACTCAGTCATCATTACCATTTACACAAAGCAGGTTATCTATACCACAATGCAATAGGAATTGTATTATGTTACTTCACCTAAACATAAGACCTCTTAGAAATAAGTTAGAAGAGTTAGAAATAATAATTGGGGAAATAAAACACAGCATTTTAAGTATTAATGAACATTGGCTAGGGGACGATTATGTATGAGCCACCAGGTTTTAGGCTTATGACTGGTTACTGCAGATCGAGCATGAATCATGGAGGGGTATCATTATATATCAATAAAAATTTAGATATTAGTTTCTCAGTTTTAGATGTCAGTCAGTTTTGTGTAGAATGGTGTTTTGAAGTTGTTGCGGTACTATTACCATATTTAAGCATAATTGTCATCTCCATCTATCAAGCACCTGAAAGCAGTATAGATTTTTTATTGAACACTTAGAAAACCTTATCTCACACCTTGATAAAGAATTTAGTAAACACAAAATAATAATTCTTGGAGATATCAATATTGATATCCGACATGCCAGTCCTAAGCAATTATACCTTCTGAATATGTTAAGATCACTCGACTATTATTGTGCAAATGATAAACCAACAAGACTAGACTCATGTTTAGACAACATTTTAACAAATTTAGATAAATCTAGTTATGAAATTGGAATATTTAATACATTCATAAACCATATGAGGTTTTCACACCATTGTCAGGCGTGTTTCCCAACTCGGTAGTGAGGAAGTGCAGTGAAAGCGAAAGTATAAGAAATTCAGTGTAGGTTCTATTTCTCGACCTTGACGTGAGTGTGGTGTATTGATCGAACCTGTGCAAAAAATTGTGGCAAACAAATCTCAAAAGTAAATAAAAACAGGATGCCGAATTGTGACAGCTGTAAATCATTACGCCTCGAGTGTGAGAGTCTGAAACTGGAACTAGCGTCAAAGGAAAAAATTATCGATGTTCTGAAATCGGACTTTCGAGATGTAGAAGAAGAAAGAAGGATTGCCCAAAATCTGTGCGAGACAAATAAGCAAGATAGTTGGAGTGAAGTAGTGAAACATGGGAGAGTTCTATTCAATCGGCACTATCCATCCACTAATGCCCCAAAAGTAAAGTGCTTGGATAATTCATTCGAGCATACCAACCCTTTTGCAGCACTGACCAATAAACCTGGTGAAATCGAAAGTGCACGCAATCAGTGTAGGGAGCTTAAATACCAAGAAAGAAGAAAGACGCATACAACAGACCCAATCAATGCACTTCGAGACGGGAAAGTTCAAAGTACTACAAAACTGAAAATCAAAGGAAAGAGACCCAAACCAGTGATCTTTGCCGACAGCCATGGGCGCTACCTGGTCACCAATATGAAAGATTTTCTACCAGCAATGAATATATATGGTTCAGTGAAACCTGGGGCAAAGTCAAAACATGTACTAGCAGCAGCAAGGAAGAACTGTTCGAGGTTCAGCTCAAATGACTATGTTATTATAGTCACTGGCTCCAATGATATTGCGACAAACCAGGGCAGCGATGCAATAATGGCAGTACGTGACTCACTAGGTTCACTGACTCATACAAATGTAATTGTAACTACTATACCCCACAGATATGATCTCATCCCTCAGTCGTGTGTAAACATCGAAATACAAAAAATAAATAAACAGATGAAGAACACTTGTAAACACTTCAAAAATGTAACCATAATCGTCCTTGACACTATGAGCAGAGAATATCATACAAGACATGGACAGCACTTGAACCACAAAGGAAAACAGTATGTATGTCAAATGATCCATGGTATTATTAACAGAAAATCACAGGAAAATCAAATCATCCCACTCTGCTGGAAAAAGTGTACTGACACAAGGAAGTGGATAAGTGGAGCAGCGCTAGTTGAATCCGACAAGGGAAAAACACAGAACACTTTGACTGAGACAAACAACAAGAGCAACAAGGAAAATGATAGGGTGGGTGTAGAAGCTAGCGCCATTGCTATGAAAACTGTGAGTGATATTGGTTTCATGGAAGAGAAAGGGCGGAAATCAAGTGAAGAAAGTGAGGAGAATGTCATAAACCAAAGGGAAATTGAGGAAGAAACACATTCTTCCATGGTAGAAGTACAATCTGAAAACAGGGATTGTGCTACAATCAGTCACGACACCGAAGATAGCAGTGAAAAGTGTAGTGAAAAAGTGAATGCTCCAAATGTACGGTCATCTCAACGGAAGAAGTGTACACCCAGTAAACTGAAAAACGATGTTTTATGGTAAGTGATAAGCATACTTATGAAAACCAAATCCCCAATAAAAACAGCCTGCGAAACCAAGAAGGAACGATTACAGTTCTCCATAACAATGTACAGAGCATTTCCAACAAAATTGACCAACTGGAAATAATGCTAAGTGAGTGCACACCAGATATATTTGTAGTTACTGAACATGGTCTCAGGTCTGAAAATTATAAATTATGCACAATTACAGGTTACAATCTACATGCAGTCTACCACAGGTCAATTAAAAAAAGTGGTGGCACTGCGATCTTCATAAAAAATAGTGTATAAATATCAAAAAAGTGTTAAACCTTTGACAAATACCGTATGGAAAATATACTAGAAGTTAGTGGTGTAGAGCTTAATATAGGATTAGATACATTTAATATTATAGTAGTATACAGATCACCAAACAGTGACATAAATCTTTTTGTAAATGCTTTGGACAACATGCTAAACCATTTGACAAAAGAACGTAACAAACCATTAATAGATGGAGATATAAACATAGATCTTCTAAAACAAGACACAAACTGTGCTCAATACTTGGATGCCTTGAAGTCAAACATCCTAACTCAAATAATTCAAGAACCAACTCGAATAACAGAAAGTACAGAAACCCTGATTGACCATGTCAATCACATACAAACATATAATCAAATCACATTAAAGCTTAAGTCCTACATACGTTTATCTCTGACCACACGTCCCAAAAAATTACAATACAAGGGAAAAGGTTAGAATACTCAAAAAGTTACACAATAGAATGTAGTTATACATGTGAGCAAAATATAGATTATGTTAAATACCTCTTACATCAGGAAAATTGGATAGACCTTTACCAACTAACTGACACGAATGATATCTGGGAATTGCTAATAAGCCACTTAACATATTATTTAAATGTAGCTTGTCCCAAAACAACAAAAAGAATATACCCTAATAATAAGAAAGTGCCACTAACAGAAGAAATTATACTTTTGAAAAGTAATATGAAAATAGAATATGAAAAATTTAGAATTACAAAAGACACTAAGCACCAGAAAAAGTACAAAAATGTAAAAAAAACTATTCAAGAAAGCCATAAAGAATCAAAAATCAAATATTTTCAGTAAACAAATAAAAAGTTGTTAATAAACAAAAAGCCATTTGGAAAATAGTAAACAGTCACCGTGTATCAAACACAAACAATGATAAAGCAAACATAAAAGTCATCAAGGATGACACTGAAGTAATTGGCCCGAATATCATATGTAACTTATTCAACGAATATTTTATAAACTTAACCAACACAAACAGAGAGAATGAAAATAATGACAAAACACTAGAGATCCCAATCGAGAAATATCGGCCAAACAGTATATATATCCCAGAAGTAAGTGCTAATGAGTTAAAAAAGTTATACAAGGTTTAAAAAACGAAAAATCACACAGACCTGATGAATGGTCAGCTGAACTTATTAAATCCTGCTCAGAATCTATTTTAGAACCCCTGCTGTATGCAGTCAACAATTCAGTAACATTTGGTACATTCCCCAAAGTTCTAAAACACAGCACAGTGATACCCATATTCAAAAAAGGAGCTGCAGCAGACATTGAGAACTACAGACCTATCTCCCTAACATCTGCTTTTTCAAAGATATTGGAAAAAATTTTATCAAATTATATTATAAAGTTTTGTAACAAATATAACATAATAAACAGAAACCAGCATGGATTCCAGAAAGGGAAATCAATAAACACAGCTCTAGCACAGTTAATCGATTATGTAACCGAAACATTAGAGAAACACGAAGCTGCAAACACTATATATCTAGATCTTTCCAAGGCATTCGATAGAGTAAAACATGACCTGCTTATGGTCAAACTAAGCAATATAGGAATAACAGGGATAGCTTATGAACTTATACAATCTTATCTACAGGACAGAATGCAAATTACTCAAATAAGCTACAACATGCATGGTATAGTCACTAACTTTAAATCACAAAGTAGGAAAGTGTTAATGGGGGTACCCCAAGGATCAATCCTGGGGCCCCTGCTCTTTATTTTGTACATAAACAATGTACCAGAATACCCAAACACAAAAATTGTCACCTATGCAGATGACACAACTGTTCTTGCCAGAGGTATCGACCCTAGGAAGCTTGAAATAAACACTTTTATCACCATAAACCAACTGGCACAATACTTAACTTCACATGGATTAATAATAAACAACAATAAAACAAAATTTATGATATTCAATACAATCCGAAACATGGATTTTGAGTCACAAACACTATGCATAGACAATGTGCTAATAGAAACTGTATCTTCGGTAAAGTTTTTGGGAATAACACTAGATCAAAAATTAACGTGGGAAGAACAAATTAACAACATCTGCAGTAAATTATCATCTAATCTATACCTGCTAAAACAAATGGCTGAATATAATTTAACAGAAATTAACAAATGCATATATTATGAACTAATTTACCCCTATGTTGAATATGGCATAATAGCTTGGGGTGGATCATTTTATAATAATACTGTCAGAATACTGAGACTTCAAAAGAGAGCACTTAGAATAATGTACAAACTAGGCTGTAGGGAATCTTGCAAAGAGTTATTCAGGGAAAAACAAATAATGACAATATACTCCCTATACATCTATAAGGCTATAACGTTTGTTCTAAAAACTGGAAGCATGACTAAAAATAACCAATTACACAACCACAATACAAGGGGGAAAGATAATTATTACCAGAACCAACACAGACTCAATATCTCAAAACAATCACCAATGAATGCCGGAAAAATATTCTACAACCAGCTGCCTCATGACATAAAACTGATATCTCCAAAAGATAAACAAATACAAACAATAAAAAAAAATATTTGACAGATAGAGCTCTCTACAGTATCGGAGAATTCATGGAACAAGACAATACAAGGCCAATGTACTAAAAAATATGTATTTTAATTGTATTCTTATTTCAATCATGCAACAATGATAATGTGTTTTTTATTTTTATTGTAGTGTAATGAAGTGTATTTTTTCATTTTTACTTTGGTGTAGTGATGTAATGTACTACACAATGTTTCTTCTTTTTTGTTATGATGTGCTTAACTAATTATTATTTCATTATGTATCTTGACGTTTTCCATGCCCTTTTAAACAAGGGTCAATGGAAGAAAAATAAAATTCAAATTCAAATTTGGCGATTCAAGAGTTCAGTACACTACCCGACAACAGTATCACACAATTAAGATTCAAGAGGTGAAAGTACTGTTCGGTAAGAGGTGATGCACTGTTTCACCTTTGTAAATGTGCATTTTTTTGCTTTGAAGAAGAGCATGTCAGTTTTAAAATTCCTCTGTAAAATACTAATAATTTCGGCAGAGTAACACTACTAGTTGTTTCACTTAGCCTTCACGTTTCACTCTCTTTTACTTTATAATGTTCCCCTAGTCTGCATCCGGTCTAAAAAACGTAACAAAATGGGAGAACTTTTTAACGAATCACTACCATCTTCTTCTTGTCTGCTGTTGACCCACTTATACACTTGTATATAAGATACAAGCATTGATGCATCGAAAATTTAGTTTACCGTATGGTTCATGGCAGAGGGTTCCAATAACAGAAACTTAGAAATGTCAAAGTGTCAGTTGAAATATTAATATTATAACGATAACAAGAAAGACAAACAATAAATAAATAAATAAATAAAAAAAATAGGAAATTGCATTTTTTCATTAATGGTGCTGATTAAAAATAACGAATTCATTGTAATCTCATTTAGACATATCTTTTAAGAATCAAATATTTCATGGGTGAGGCACGGGGACTACATTTTTGATATTACACTAACTAGTCTTCTGATAGTTAAACAACATTTTTTTACAGTTTCTGTTCTGTGAAATATGAAACTTGTACTGTTGATTAAACAAAACTACCCTTAAAACACTTTCCCAGATTTGTTGCTAGAAGTGAACAATTTATTGTCACAGGTGGGAAAGATGAAACACTGCCTCTTCACTTATTAAGAAATTATTTTAATTTCTCTGAATTGTCAAATTATGAAAAATAAAGTATTTGAGACAGAGAGAGAGAATATAAATGGCCTTTGATTATTGTAGTGGAGTTGAGAAGAAACATATCAATAAAGGAGAAATGTATTGCTTTTTTTTGTCACAGGTGGGATACAGAACAAAACAGTAGTAATTTTTAAAAGTTTAAATGGTATAATTGTACGGAAAATAACTTCTACCTTTTAACTTAATTATGGATAATACTTGAATTTTTACGAAATGACAATTTTAGATTATTCACTCACAAGATAGCATAAATTTAGAACATTGCATTTAAATACTGAGGTTCAGGGTCTCTTTGACATGCAATGTCCCTTTATTTTAAACTCCCTGTATATGAAAAATCCCAGTAAAATTTCCTCCCTATCTTGTGAATTGTAATAATTTCTCAGTTTGAATATAAATGATAGAAAAGTCAGAGAATGACCCAGAGTATGTGCAGCTGCTGTAGAACGGTACAATAAATAGAAAATTGCCATGGAGTAGTAATACATAGAAAGAACATGTGGTTGTAGGTGGTTTCATATGCCAGTTGGTAGATACTGTTACACATGTTTGTGCAAGCTTAAATTTAAGAGTGTAGCCTATGTTAGATGATAATTTCTTGTAATTCAACCTATTGAAATTTTTTGTTTCAGGAACAAAGAAAGAAATTTAATATTACCTGCTTTCATCAGAAATTGTGGGAAGCCATCAGGAATCACGTGTGCTGGTGAAATTATTGGTGGAGGTAAATATCACACCATTGAAACCATGTCAATATGTTGTAATATCAAATCTGAAATCAAGGATAGAATTTATCCTTTCAATTGTACTCATTGTGGAACATCATTTACAGAGAAAGTAAATTTAATGTGCCATATGAAAACACACAATGAATTTCTTTTGTTGAAAAGAAACCAATGCAAGAAAACGGTTATCCAAAACATAAAATTAAAAAAAAAAAGCCACAAAGGAATTCGTCCACATGAATGCCCTGAATGCAAGAAGAGATTTACTCGAAGTGGAAACTTGAAGACCCATTTGAGAATTCACGAAGGAATTCGCCCATATGAATGCCCTCAGTGCAAAAAGAGATTTACTGAAAATGGAAGCTTGAAAGTCCATTTGAGAATTCACGAAGGAATTCGCCCATATGAATGCCCTCAATGCAAAAAGAGATTTACTGAAAGTGGAAGCTTGAGAGTCCATTTGAGAATTCACAAAGGAATTCGCCCATATGAATGCCCTCAGTGCAAAAATAAATTTACTCATAAGTCAACCTTTAAAGTCCATTTGAGAATTCACAAAGGAATTCGCCCATATGAATGCCCTCAATGCAAGAAGAGATTTACTACAAGTGGAAACTTGAAGACCCATTTGAGAATTCACGAAGGAATTCGCCCATATGAATGCCCTCAGTGCAAAAGAGATTTACTCATAGTGGCAGCTTGAAAGTCCATTTGAGAATTCACGAAGGAATTCGCCCATATGAATGCCCTCAATGCAAAAAGAGATTTACTGAAAGTGGAAGCTTGAAAGTCCATTTGAGAATTCACGAAGGAATTCGCCCATATGAATGCCCTCAATGTAAAAAGAGCTTTATTCAAAGTGGAAGCTTGAAATCCCATTTGAGAATTCACAAAGTAATTTGCCCATATGAATGCCCTCAATGCAAAAAGAGATTTAATCAAACTGAAAAGTTAAAAGTCCATTTGAAAACTCACTAGCGAATTCGTCCATAATGCCCTTAGTACCAAAAGAAAAACATGCTTGAAGTGCTAAGTTTTGAATTAATTTGGTAAATCACGAAAGAATTGGTGATACAAATCCCCTACAACGGAAAAACTTATCTTTGAAAATGCAATCTGGAAAATTGATTTGATGGAACTTTTCCTTGTGCAAGCAGTCTTAATACATTTACGAGTGTTTGCTGATAGCTTCTAGCTCTATTTAGAAGAAACTAGATTTGGCGAAAGATGTTGATGTTTTTATTTAACATGTTCTTTGTGAAGTCTATCACACTTGTTTGACTTTTGTCGGAACTTTAGAAAACCTTCTAAATAGATATATGGTTGTTACTGAAAACTTGCCCTTACAACCTGTATGACCTCAACAGTTGTGACAAAACAACTCCTCTTCTGGTGTTTTTTTAGATTTGGATAGATATAGTCTTATGAAGGTGCTAAGCATATGGAATATAGCAGATGATTCGGAACTTTTGAATGAACCCAGGTGAGCCAAATTATGACGGTGGCTCTGTGTACTGATGCGAAGACCTGGAAGAGGATGACCACTGATGTGCTGTAGACTATAAGTTTACGTCTACATGCATTGTCTATGTGTAATCTACATGAATATTACATTAGCTTATAGTAGTTTACATAGTCTAATGTAGAGAATAGATTTAATTTAAACAACACGGAAGAATGAAATTCCTTGTGCTGTATAAATGAGAAAGTATTTATCCCCCTTTAAACAAGTCTATTATCTGTGCATGTAACCAACTTATGACCATCTAATGTAATCAAATGTATCGAATTTTCAGTAACGATAAAAAGAGGGAATACCGGGAAAAACTAATGACAAGTCAGGTAAACACTGATATTACTGGTTACACAGACGAAAGGAAGGAAATGCTAAAAAATAGATTTTTCACCGTGTTACTACATAGAAAAATTCATTTGTCTTCAACCCTTAGACGACCGAGCATGTTTTCTCAGAAAACCCACGAACGACCGAGGCGTTTTCAGCGGTAATTTTAAATTTCCGCATGCTTTTATAATATATAAAATTTTATATCTCTGGAACTAAGAGCACTGGAGTTACGAATTATACCTCGTTTTGTTCAGTACAGATGTGGCTATAAGCCTATGACATAAAAACAAAATTTTCCGTTATCTGGTAGAAAAAGAAAAAAAAGAAAACTTGTTTTTGTTTTTTTACGAAATTTGAAAATCAGCTGGCCTCCACGCGATGATGCCACGATGTAAATGTGCATAATTATTATTTTAGTGCATTCGTTCCCTTGGTAAAAGTGCCATTACAAATCCCAGAACTGAGAAAATAACGATAATAAAATGAAATAAGAAATGGAACAAGATTTCCGAAGGGCTGCCCCCCAAATATAACCCAAATGAAATTAAACCTTACTGGTTGTTTATCACGTACCTCAAGACTCATGCAGAACAAAAAACAATGTATATCCGAAGAAAAAAAAGTCACAGTATGTCCCAAATGTCAGATACTACATGCAAAAGCATCTTGTCACCTATAGGTGACAGGCCGTCATTTAAAGGTTAAAGCAGATCTTTCCAAGCTTGTGTGAAATGATGGAGCTAGAAGTAAGAAATAAGTCCATTTTTCTGACATCGCATTTTCTTTTTCTTTTAAGTGTGTGTCAAGTATATTCTGCAATTCAGAAAATAGTGAATTGGTTGATTTGTGACTTATCAACACGATAAAGTTACTGGCGCTATGTTGTGAAGGTAAACTGCAAATTAAGTGATTGAGTTCATTTACCAGGTGAATCACAAACTTTTATCTATTACTGTATTTGGATGATTACTATGTGCAATAAAATTGTATTTGAACCTAAATAATATTTTTTGTTGTTGGAAATCCTTGACCCTAGAATATTGATATTTGTAATTCTTTTTGTATGCACGATTGTCACATTGTCATTTCACGTCTGCTCTATCTCCTTCTAGGATAAGTTTAGGTTGTGCTACTGCAGAGTACAGGTACATATACTTATGTAGTTTTTCCCCAAATAGCATAGATCTTTTTATTTGTCATTGGCCTTTTTTAATGTTTAGTACTTATAGAAAATTTTCTCTTTAGTAACACTATTTATTACATTTATAACAACATAATTATTGTTACAAATATTGCAAGCTGCTCTCAGAAGGGAACCAAAAGAAATATTTTTCACAATGTTAAGTTATTTTTTTTGTGATTAGATACTTCTTATTTCTAGTTTATGCTAGATCATTTGTATATGTCTATGAAATGCTTATTTGTGTCAAATTTGTTTTCTGATCAGTGTAATACAGTTTTCAAATGCTCTGCATGTGTGTGCATAGAGACACAAATTACATGTAATACATACATTACCAGATTTCTTGATTTCAACTCAGATTTTGGTAACATTACTGAAGAGAGTTTCTAAAAAGTGGATTTCTTTTTCTGATAAAAAGCCTGCTTTTGTGGGAAAAAATGGGAATTTTTGCCATTTGCATCTCATATATTTTTCTAGCAGTTTCAGTTGTGTGGCTAAATAATTTTACAGCATGTAACAGCCAAGAACCTACAAATTTGTTTTGCCATAGAGATGTGTGTGTATCTAGACCTACCCAATGGCATAGTGTCTTTTAATCTATCTATCTATCTGCAGTGTTTGATCCCTGGTGCAGATGTAGTGGTTCAATCTATCTGCAGTGTTTGATTCCTGGTGCAGACTCCATTTCAGACTTTTTTGTCCAGTCTCGATTAGGCTATCTCAGCATAAAGTGGGCTCTAAACAAACTTTTCTAATAAAAATCCAGATTTTTGAAGGAGGATAGATCTCCTTTTTTGCAATTTGTAGGTAATCTCTTTCAGTCGCTCCCTGTCTCAGTTTTACCATTCCACATAGGTAAAGCAGCGACAGCGAAAAATCAGGAAAAGCCAAGTGAGTACATTATCCCAGTTGTATATCATAGTATGCCAGAGACTCGGTTTGGAGTCCTGGTCGAGCCTGTGTTTTTCGCTGAAAATTCTGCATATGTAGATACATTTAAGCACCATACAGAATTATGAAAATGACAGAAAAACCAACCCTGGAAAAAAAAGAAGAAGAAAAAGTCAACCTTTTTTTGTAAATGCTGCTTGTATTAATTATGTGTCAAAAGTTGTATTCTAAATTCTGAAAAGAGTGTCACTTTACAGTAGAGAGACAAATGAAAGCTGTGGAACAAGAAAATTGCTTCAAGCTGATGTATTTTCATTGATTGCAAGCAGTTTGGAGAAAAGTCTGAATAAAGCCCATCCAAAAAGTTTTTTTCCTTAAAAAGTCAATTTTTTTTTGTGATAACTTTGCAATCTAGTTCTGAATATTTACTGATTTTGGCAAGTTGTTGGGAAGTATTTCAGAATACTGAAATAAGAATAAGTAAAAATGACTAATTAGCACAGTTAGAATTTCACCAAAGTATTAATTTACTGGAGAAATTATGACATGATAAGTAGCTTATGCAAGCTTGCACACCTCCCAGTGGGCAGGCATTTTTTTCTTTCAAGTTGTCTTGCATAGATTCCTGCTGGATTTTCATGTGAAGCTTGGAGTGTTTTTTATGCTTCGGAGTAGATAGCATATGAAGAGCTGTTGGAAGCATTGAGGGACATTTTAATGTTAAATAGTCGTCAACTGAATAATGAAAGCATTTAGGGACATGAAGCCCCTTTTCACTTTACAGCATGTGACATAGTAGAAGCAACAATCCACATCAAAGATGACAGTAAACAAATTGCTGCTCACAAAGAAATGTATATTGAAGCATAAGGACACGCAGTACTTAGACATACAGTATGTAACATTCTTATTCATACACACTGATTTTCAAAGAAAATGCTTTAATATCTGAAAGGAAATACACTCTTTTGAAATTGTTTCTTTACAATTCAATAACTAATATCATTAGGAACATAAAATCTTACCCAAATTCTGTATAACCAATGACAATAATAAATTAAATGAAACTGAAAGAGAAACATGCCATTTTTTGTACAACTTTTCTATTCGTACACTTAATAATATAAAAGAAAAAGTATATTCCAAGCAAATTGACTGACAGTTCTAATACTTTCGTCTTGAGACTCACTTTTACTAAGCGTGTGAACCTCGAAAGGTTCGGGGATCGAACCTGGAGCCCTTTAGAAGAAAGTAATATTCTATTGGGGGTTAGCGGTAGGTCGTAAGCTCTCGTTTGGCTGCATCTGCTAACTGCAGGAGGTACCTGAATAAACTTAAATTTACAGAACCCTTTATAGAATGGCAACTCTCTACATTTGGGTTACAATGACCTTAAGTCTGCATTGGCAAAGGATGGCATTATAAAAGTATATTACCTGTCTCTCTTTAGAAGCGTGGACAGAAGGATTTCTAAAGTAGAGTCCAGCGCAGATATTTCTGCCGTGCGATGTGCGAAACAACTAAAGAAGCAGTGTTGCTAATGGAGCAGATAGAAAAATCGCTGCAGTGCGCCGATCCACAGCTGTTACGTACAACAATAAAATTAGAGAATTCAGGTTTATCTAACGTTGACTTTTAAACGTCATGCATTATACCAGGACTAGGATTAATATGTACTAACAAGTGGCTTTGTATGTAGCTACATACATATGGACTAAAAATTCGCAAAATATGAACTAACACATAAGTAAAATTACCAAAAATGCTGCAAAGAAGACTTCTTCATACGATTCCTTATTTGAGTGATTTCAAACAAAATAAAAAAATATATATATTATTTTTCATTGCATTAATGCACTGGTGGCGTTCTAACTTTTCACTCCCAAAACCCGTATACACTGGTATGGAACTGCAACGGCAGATAATAACATGCCAACGTGTTAAACTGCTACAATTGCACCATAACACTCCTCCTCAAGCAGTATTATTATTTCCTCTCTGAGATCGGCGACAGTCGGTTGCCTTTGTTGTACATTTACAAAGGATGCCGGTTTCCACAACAATAACAAGTACATATACTGCCACTAGACGATAAGCTGCGCGGCTTTTTGTTTTGTTATGAACCAGGGCCGGCGCTAGTCATTTTGCCTCCCTGGGAGGTGGCGGCAGATGCCGCTCTATTTCGACCCCCCCCCCCGGTCATTACGCAGCAACGGAAAATTGAAAATCAATATATTCCTAACTAAAACATCAAAATATAAAATAAATAATGAGACTTCTTATGCTATTTCAATACTATTCAGCGCAAAAGAATATCTCGCTCGATCACAGTTTTCAATAGGCTTATTTTTTTCTTCTCTTCAAATTTTGCCGCTCTGGGCGATGGCACGGTTCGCCCTCCCCTTCCGCCGGCCCTGCTATGAACTTGGTCACCCATCAAAGCATGGCAATTTTAACACAGAAAACAATATGTATCGCATTAAGCAGCAAAAATGACAGCCTCCTCTATGTAATTTCTACAAGAACACGTGCCGGAGCCAGAGTTGAAATGATGTTGGAGCCACATAATTTATTTATTTTGAATAATTCCAAAATTATGAAATATGAACAATTTGTTGCTGCTGTTCGCTGCTCTCTTGCCAAAATGCTTTATTGGGATGCTAACACCATGACTGGCTTCCTCCTTCATGAACTCGTGCACGTTGCTTAGAATTTCCCGAGCTTGGCTATGCAAGGTTTTTGATTTCAACTTCGACAGAACTGGAGGCATTATGGAATTTAACGTTCATTAGCAAACACACACTTTTACATACACACACGCAATACACGCACACAACGTCAACCGGTCAAATTCTTAGTATAAAATAAAAATATGGTGCTTCCAATGCAACAAAACTCACTGCCACTTTACCTGCCTTTCCCCTTCCATGACAGAAATAGTGCTTCATTATTACAGTTGGCAACACTAGTTACTAGCTAGCCAATGAACATGCACTGCATAAAAGAAGCAACCACTACGCTGTGCTATATTGCCACATTACCGTATCTGCCGAACGGTGGGAACCGCGAGCTGGAGCGCTATTCAATTGTTTTCAATGATGTTTGCACGAGTGTGTCCAGGAATGGAATGACAATATAGCAACAATAGCGAAGGTTTTCGAGCAGGGTAGAACACGTGATACTAAGAGAGAGGGAGACGAAACGAAAATTCGTTTCTACGCAACGGCAAATTTATGTGTGATGCACTCTAACTCTCACTCACTTGCTGAAGTTCGCCTCTTAAATTGTCACTCAGCTTCGCTGCACTCCACTTCCAAACAAGTTTCTAAAAGTCTGCATCCAGCCTGAATCTCCTTCCAAGTCCAACTCACTCTCCTCTCTCCAAAACTCAAAACTCCTTTTCTTACTCCCGAACCACTCTCCTGTTCTCCTCAAAACCCCAAGACCAACTCCCCTGTCTCTCCCGAGCCAGATGCAACTTCCATTCACCCTGATCAAAACTCCTCCCCTTTTTCTCTCTCATCACATTTTCCTCTGCAAATATTGGCGAATGCTTTTCGCTGAGTTGGCGCTGAAGTTAACACTTTCCTATACTTCCTGCCAGGCTGCCTAGCTACACGTAACTCGAAAATGAAAATGAGGGATACGTAACGGTATCCAGCTGGGCGAAAAAAATTCCTTTGAATTTTTAAAACATTTAGATAAGTTGCAGGTACAGTGCCGGTTATGCCAATGCAGTCCCTTGTCTATTTATTTAGTGAAGAAAAATAATAATACATTCACAGCAGTGAAAATAAACACTACAGACTAACTCTAAAACTAAAGGGGAGGAAAAAAAATGCAGTCAAAATTAGATTTGGTTGACAGGTGTCAAGTCGTAATCTAATTTGGACTATCGAAGATCAAGACAAAAGCTCTGTGGGAGCAAACTAAAATTAAAAGCCGAGATGGCAATAAAAAATGAGAAGTCCAATGCCATATTTCGTTCGTCTCTTGCATGAATGAAATGAACGCGTGCGTACTACAATATTTATGCTGAGCACGCATACATTGGCTTCCAAGAAATGTTTATCAACACGAGCTAAGCGGTAACGTCAGCTCGGGTCAGAGAACCATGAAAAAGATGTTCATACATCAAACACACACCACTGAACTCACTTGTCAGCTGAACTGACGTCAGAATGGCCAAAGCCATAAGTTGTGGCTCCACCCACTAAGCATGTGGGTGGGCTAACACCAAAACATTAGGAATATGGGAGCAACAGCTGACGACACAATAAATTGCAAGGCAATTTGCACTAATATAAGATGATCCTGGTGAATATATATTGTATCGAACCACACGCAAGTTTCGCCGTCCATTGTTGATTGATTGATTGATTTAGTTTATTTTACTTCGCGTTTTGTGCCTCTTGGCTAATTTGCGAAGATGAGGATGAGTGATGATGTTTAACTTAACATGAAAAAACATCACATTATGCAAATAGGTCATAATATATGCAATAACATGTAAGTGAATATGTGGTTGGAGTAAGGTTGCAAGTGAAAATAAGCAGCATAGGAAGTTTGACGTCATTTATTGTATTATATTCACATCATTGTAGCAATACATTTTAGAACATTTAAGTTAATTGTGAAGAAGTAAAAAAAATATTTTTACTTGAACAGGAATATTCATAGGTTGGCGTGATATATTTGCATAAATATTTGAATATTGATAGTGGGTGTGGTTGTCTGTAAATTGGGTATTTTCAACCTGCCATCCTAAGATATAGAATTTTCATTCCATAGTAATCTGCAGGCGTTACTGGCGTTATCAGGCAGGTCGTCCTGGAAAAAGGAAAGAAAGGTGGGTATAACGGATATAGCGGTACACAATTTAGTGTTAGCTTGTTGCATATGTATTTTCTTATTTTATGTCGCTCCATGTTGCATATATGTGTAATAAATATGTTGTACATGAAAGTTACACGTGTTGCCATGCTTGTTAGTTGTGTTCCAGTACCGTCTTTTTTGGTATGACTTTTATGTGATTTAAAGTTTACTAGGACGTATATTTTACATTAATCAACTATGAGCACCTAGGGAACTCAGGTAAATATTTTGAAGTGCAAAAGACAAACATTAACAAGGAATTTAGATAAAATCGTGTACACACCTACGTCGATAATAAGATGGCGTCCACCTTTAATAATCTGAGTTCAAAAACACAACTTAATCCTTACAGTTTATGTTCAAAGTGTAGAAAATCTTACCACAGTAACCAAATACTATGTGCTAGTTGCGAAATACGAATAAACAACACAGAGAAGAAGCAAACTAGACTCAAATCGAGAAACATCAGCACCAGTAAAGAAAAAATCGAGCCAAGTGGGGAAAACATTCAAAACACTATTTTGCCAAAAGAAAATGACGAAAATGGACAACAGTGTATCACTCTCACAAGAGATACCCTACTAAGTGAAAATAGTAACATTTGGTGTGGTAAACAATCTTTGTGCCAGTCTACAGACAGAGTACAAAAATGCGCCGACCAATTAGCAACATCTTCTAACAAGAAAATTGAAGAAAACTTCAAGGAAACAAGATCGGAAAATGCAGATGAAAAACTGAGGGGGAAAAATATGGATCTTGAATGTGAAGTGTTATCATTGAAGGAAATTATTTAACTGTTGCATAGTGATGTTTCCAATGCAAAGAAGGAAAATGAGCTACTGAAGAAAAAAGTGCAAGTACTAGAGGCGGATAATGGAAAAACCAAGACTTGGAGTGAAGTTGTGAGCAGTGGAAGTAAACAATGTCATAGAAACGAAGAACAAAACGTCAATTTGTGGTGCAATTTACAAAATATGTTCAGTGTACTTCAAGATCAAGAAAACGAAAAAGGAAACATTTACTTGGGGTGTGAACTACAGAATAAGTCCAGTGTACGTCAAAACCAAGATCAGGATAAAAACTGCATCTCTGGAATTTTCAAAGAAAAATGCAATCTCAAGCAACAACCAAACATGATCAATGGACTGGGAGAAGGAAAGAAAATGAAAGCAAATAAGAAAACAAGGAATGCAAAACAGAAAGTACTGATATTAAGTGACAGTCGTGGAAGAAATTGCTCAAATCATTTATCTGAGTATCTGCCGAACTGTGAGGCAAGTGGCATTGTAAAACCCAAGTGCACAACTAAAAGATGTTTTAGATGATTGTAAGAAACTATGTTCAGACTTTACTAAGGAGGTAATATTGTGATAATTGGTGGTACAAATGACATAGCGTACAATGAATCAGAGGTGTATTTGCAGGAACTAAAAACAAAACTTGCCATCCTAAAGAACACAAATCTGCATGTAATCCAAATTCCTGTAAGACATGACCTCCCAGAATGGTCAATAGTAAATAAGGAGATTAAGATGACAAACAGACAAAGTGAAAACCTCATCAATGAAATAGACTATGCAAAGGTAATAAAAGCAAATAACAGCAGAGAACATTTCACCATGCATGGCTTGCATTATAATGTAAACGGAAAAAGAAATTTGTGTCAGTCCATAGCTATAAGTATTGCAAGTAATCAGGGAAACTCATAATGTCTGAGTCAGTACAGAAACTGACTCAGTCATCATTACCATTTACACAAAGCAGGTTATCTATACCACAATGCAATAGGAATTGTATTATGTTACTTCACCTAAACATAAGACCTCTTAGAAATAAGTTAGAAGAGTTAGAAATAATAATTGGGGAAATAAAACACAGCATTTTAAGTATTAATGAACATTGGCTAGGGGACGATTATGTATGAGCCACCAGGTTTTAGGCTTATGACTGGTTACTGCAGATCGAGCATGAATCATGGAGGGGTATCATTATATATCAATAAAAATTTAGATATTAGTTTCTCAGTTTTAGATGTCAGTCAGTTTTGTGTAGAATGGTGTTTTGAAGTTGTTGCGGTACTATTACCATATTTAAGCATAATTGTCATCTCCATCTATCAAGCACCTGAAAGCAGTATAGATTTTTTATTGAACACTTAGAAAACCTTATCTCACACCTTGATAAAGAATTTAGTAAACACAAAATAATAATTCTTGGAGATATCAATATTGATATCCGACATGCCAGTCCTAAGCAATTATACCTTCTGAATATGTTAAGATCACTCGACTATTATTGTGCAAATGATAAACCAACAAGACTAGACTCATGTTTAGACAACATTTTAACAAATTTAGATAAATCTAGTTATGAAATTGGAATATTTAATACATTCATAAACCATATGAGGTTTTCACACCATTGTCAGGCGTGTTTCCCAACTCGGTAGTGAGGAAGTGCAGTGAAAGCGAAAGTATAAGAAATTCAGTGTAGGTTCTATTTCTCGACCTTGACGTGAGTGTGGTGTATTGATCGAACCTGTGCAAAAAATTGTGGCAAACAAATCTCAAAAGTAAATAAAAACAGGATGCCGAATTGTGACAGCTGTAAATCATTACGCCTCGAGTGTGAGAGTCTGAAACTGGAACTAGCGTCAAAGGAAAAAATTATCGATGTTCTGAAATCGGACTTTCGAGATGTAGAAGAAGAAAGAAGGATTGCCCAAAATCTGTGCGAGACAAATAAGCAAGATAGTTGGAGTGAAGTAGTGAAACATGGGAGAGTTCTATTCAATCGGCACTATCCATCCACTAATGCCCCAAAAGTAAAGTGCTTGGATAATTCATTCGAGCATACCAACCCTTTTGCAGCACTGACCAATAAACCTGGTGAAATCGAAAGTGCACGCAATCAGTGTAGGGAGCTTAAATACCAAGAAAGAAGAAAGACGCATACAACAGACCCAATCAATGCACTTCGAGACGGGAAAGTTCAAAGTACTACAAAACTGAAAATCAAAGGAAAGAGACCCAAACCAGTGATCTTTGCCGACAGCCATGGGCGCTACCTGGTCACCAATATGAAAGATTTTCTACCAGCAATGAATATATATGGTTCAGTGAAACCTGGGGCAAAGTCAAAACATGTACTAGCAGCAGCAAGGAAGAACTGTTCGAGGTTCAGCTCAAATGACTATGTTATTATAGTCACTGGCTCCAATGATATTGCGACAAACCAGGGCAGCGATGCAATAATGGCAGTACGTGACTCACTAGGTTCACTGACTCATACAAATGTAATTGTAACTACTATACCCCACAGATATGATCTCATCCCTCAGTCGTGTGTAAACATCGAAATACAAAAAATAAATAAACAGATGAAGAACACTTGTAAACACTTCAAAAATGTAACCATAATCGTCCTTGACACTATGAGCAGAGAATATCATACAAGACATGGACAGCACTTGAACCACAAAGGAAAACAGTATGTATGTCAAATGATCCATGGTATTATTAACAGAAAATCACAGGAAAATCAAATCATCCCACTCTGCTGGAAAAAGTGTACTGACACAAGGAAGTGGATAAGTGGAGCAGCGCTAGTTGAATCCGACAAGGGAAAAACACAGAACACTTTGACTGAGACAAACAACAAGAGCAACAAGGAAAATGATAGGGTGGGTGTAGAAGCTAGCGCCATTGCTATGAAAACTGTGAGTGATATTGGTTTCATGGAAGAGAAAGGGCGGAAATCAAGTGAAGAAAGTGAGGAGAATGTCATAAACCAAAGGGAAATTGAGGAAGAAACACATTCTTCCATGGTAGAAGTACAATCTGAAAACAGGGATTGTGCTACAATCAGTCACGACACCGAAGATAGCAGTGAAAAGTGTAGTGAAAAAGTGAATGCTCCAAATGTACGGTCATCTCAACGGAAGAAGTGTACACCCAGTAAACTGAAAAACGATGTTTTATGGTAAGTGATAAGCATACTTATGAAAACCAAATCCCCAATAAAAACAGCCTGCGAAACCAAGAAGGAACGATTACAGTTCTCCATAACAATGTACAGAGCATTTCCAACAAAATTGACCAACTGGAAATAATGCTAAGTGAGTGCACACCAGATATATTTGTAGTTACTGAACATGGTCTCAGGTCTGAAAATTATAAATTATGCACAATTACAGGTTACAATCTACATGCAGTCTACCACAGGTCAATTAAAAAAAGTGGTGGCACTGCGATCTTCATAAAAAATAGTGTATAAATATCAAAAAAGTGTTAAACCTTTGACAAATACCGTATGGAAAATATACTAGAAGTTAGTGGTGTAGAGCTTAATATAGGATTAGATACATTTAATATTATAGTAGTATACAGATCACCAAACAGTGACATAAATCTTTTTGTAAATGCTTTGGACAACATGCTAAACCATTTGACAAAAGAACGTAACAAACCATTAATAGATGGAGATATAAACATAGATCTTCTAAAACAAGACACAAACTGTGCTCAATACTTGGATGCCTTGAAGTCAAACATCCTAACTCAAATAATTCAAGAACCAACTCGAATAACAGAAAGTACAGAAACCCTGATTGACCATGTCAATCACATACAAACATATAATCAAATCACATTAAAGCTTAAGTCCTACATACGTTTATCTCTGACCACACGTCCCAAAAAATTACAATACAAGGGAAAAGGTTAGAATACTCAAAAAGTTACACAATAGAATGTAGTTATACATGTGAGCAAAATATAGATTATGTTAAATACCTCTTACATCAGGAAAATTGGATAGACCTTTACCAACTAACTGACACGAATGATATCTGGGAATTGCTAATAAGCCACTTAACATATTATTTAAATGTAGCTTGTCCCAAAACAACAAAAAGAATATACCCTAATAATAAGAAAGTGCCACTAACAGAAGAAATTATACTTTTGAAAAGTAATATGAAAATAGAATATGAAAAATTTAGAATTACAAAAGACACTAAGCACCAGAAAAAGTACAAAAATGTAAAAAAAACTATTCAAGAAAGCCATAAAGAATCAAAAATCAAATATTTTCAGTAAACAAATAAAAAGTTGTTAATAAACAAAAAGCCATTTGGAAAATAGTAAACAGTCACCGTGTATCAAACACAAACAATGATAAAGCAAACATAAAAGTCATCAAGGATGACACTGAAGTAATTGGCCCGAATATCATATGTAACTTATTCAACGAATATTTTATAAACTTAACCAACACAAACAGAGAGAATGAAAATAATGACAAAACACTAGAGATCCCAATCGAGAAATATCGGCCAAACAGTATATATATCCCAGAAGTAAGTGCTAATGAGTTAAAAAAGTTATACAAGGTTTAAAAAACGAAAAATCACACAGACCTGATGAATGGTCAGCTGAACTTATTAAATCCTGCTCAGAATCTATTTTAGAACCCCTGCTGTATGCAGTCAACAATTCAGTAACATTTGGTACATTCCCCAAAGTTCTAAAACACAGCACAGTGATACCCATATTCAAAAAAGGAGCTGCAGCAGACATTGAGAACTACAGACCTATCTCCCTAACATCTGCTTTTTCAAAGATATTGGAAAAAATTTTATCAAATTATATTATAAAGTTTTGTAACAAATATAACATAATAAACAGAAACCAGCATGGATTCCAGAAAGGGAAATCAATAAACACAGCTCTAGCACAGTTAATCGATTATGTAACCGAAACATTAGAGAAACACGAAGCTGCAAACACTATATATCTAGATCTTTCCAAGGCATTCGATAGAGTAAAACATGACCTGCTTATGGTCAAACTAAGCAATATAGGAATAACAGGGATAGCTTATGAACTTATACAATCTTATCTACAGGACAGAATGCAAATTACTCAAATAAGCTACAACATGCATGGTATAGTCACTAACTTTAAATCACAAAGTAGGAAAGTGTTAATGGGGGTACCCCAAGGATCAATCCTGGGGCCCCTGCTCTTTATTTTGTACATAAACAATGTACCAGAATACCCAAACACAAAAATTGTCACCTATGCAGATGACACAACTGTTCTTGCCAGAGGTATCGACCCTAGGAAGCTTGAAATAAACACTTTTATCACCATAAACCAACTGGCACAATACTTAACTTCACATGGATTAATAATAAACAACAATAAAACAAAATTTATGATATTCAATACAATCCGAAACATGGATTTTGAGTCACAAACACTATGCATAGACAATGTGCTAATAGAAACTGTATCTTCGGTAAAGTTTTTGGGAATAACACTAGATCAAAAATTAACGTGGGAAGAACAAATTAACAACATCTGCAGTAAATTATCATCTAATCTATACCTGCTAAAACAAATGGCTGAATATAATTTAACAGAAATTAACAAATGCATATATTATGAACTAATTTACCCCTATGTTGAATATGGCATAATAGCTTGGGGTGGATCATTTTATAATAATACTGTCAGAATACTGAGACTTCAAAAGAGAGCACTTAGAATAATGTACAAACTAGGCTGTAGGGAATCTTGCAAAGAGTTATTCAGGGAAAAACAAATAATGACAATATACTCCCTATACATCTATAAGGCTATAACGTTTGTTCTAAAAACTGGAAGCATGACTAAAAATAACCAATTACACAACCACAATACAAGGGGGAAAGATAATTATTACCAGAACCAACACAGACTCAATATCTCAAAACAATCACCAATGAATGCCAGAAAAATATTCTACAACCAGCTGCCTCATGACATAAAACTGATATCTCCAAAAGATAAACAAATACAAACAATAAAAAAAAATATTTGACAGATAGAGCTCTCTACAGTATCGGAGAATTCATGGAACAAGACAATACAAGGCCAATGTACTAAAAAATATGTATTTTAATTGTATTCTTATTTCAATCATGCAACAATGATAATGTGTTTTTTATTTTTATTGTAGTGTAATGAAGTGTATTTTTTCATTTTTACTTTGGTGTAGTGATGTAATGTACTACACAATGTTTCTTCTTTTTTGTTATGATGTGCTTAACTAATTATTATTTCATTATGTATCTTGACGTTTTCCATGCCCTTTTAAACAAGGGTCAATGGAAGAAAAATAAAATTCAAATTCAAATTTGGCGATTCAAGAGTTCAGTACACTACCCGACAACAGTATCACACAATTAAGATTCAAGAGGTGAAAGTACTGTTCGGTAAGAGGTGATGCACTGTTTCACCTTTGTAAATGTGCATTTTTTTGCTTTGAAGAAGAGCATGTCAGTTTTAAAATTCCTCTGTAAAATACTAATAATTTCGGCAGAGTAACACTACTAGTTGTTTCACTTAGCCTTCACGTTTCACTCTCTTTTACTTTATAATGTTCCCCTAGTCTGCATCCGGTCTAAAAAACGTAACAAAATGGGAGAACTTTTTAACGAATCACTACCATCTTCTTCTTGTCTGCTGTTGACCCACTTATACACTTGTATATAAGATACAAGCATTGATGCATCGAAAATTTAGTTTACCGTATGGTTCATGGCAGAGGGTTCCAATAACAGAAACTTAGAAATGTCAAAGTGTCAGTTGAAATATTAATATTATAACGATAACAAGAAAGACAAACAATAAATAAATAAATAAATAAAAAAAATAGGAAATTGCATTTTTTCATTAATGGTGCTGATTAAAAATAACGAATTCATTGTAATCTCATTTAGACATATCTTTTAAGAATCAAATATTTCATGGGTGAGGCACGGGGACTACATTTTTGATATTACACTAACTAGTCTTCTGATAGTTAAACAACATTTTTTTACAGTTTCTGTTCTGTGAAATATGAAACTTGTACTGTTGATTAAACAAAACTACCCTTAAAACACTTTCCCAGATTTGTTGCTAGAAGTGAACAATTTATTGTCACAGGTGGGAAAGATGAAACACTGCCTCTTCACTTATTAAGAAATTATTTTAATTTCTCTGAATTGTCAAATTATGAAAAATAAAGTATTTGAGACAGAGAGAGAGAATATAAATGGCCTTTGATTATTGTAGTGGAGTTGAGAAGAAACATATCAATAAAGGAGAAATGTATTGCTTTTTTTTGTCACAGGTGGGATACAGAACAAAACAGTAGTAATTTTTAAAAGTTTAAATGGTATAATTGTACGGAAAATAACTTCTACCTTTTAACTTAATTATGGATAATACTTGAATTTTTACGAAATGACAATTTTAGATTATTCACTCACAAGATAGCATAAATTTAGAACATTGCATTTAAATACTGAGGTTCAGGGTCTCTTTGACATGCAATGTCCCTTTATTTTAAACTCCCTGTATATGAAAAATCCCAGTAAAATTTCCTCCCTATCTTGTGAATTGTAATAATTTCTCAGTTTGAATATAAATGATAGAAAAGTCAGAGAATGACCCAGAGTATGTGCAGCTGCTGTAGAACGGTACAATAAATAGAAAATTGCCATGGAGTAGTAATACATAGAAAGAACATGTGGTTGTAGGTGGTTTCATATGCCAGTTGGTAGATACTGTTACACATGTTTGTGCAAGCTTAAATTTAAGAGTGTAGCCTATGTTAGATGATAATTTCTTGTAATTCAACCTATTGAAATTTTTTGTTTCAGGAACAAAGAAAGAAATTTAATATTACCTGCTTTCATCAGAAATTGTGGGAAGCCATCAGGAATCACGTGTGCTGGTGAAATTATTGGTGGAGGTAAATATCACACCATTGAAACCATGTCAATATGTTGTAATATCAAATCTGAAATCAAGGATAGAATTTATCCTTTCAATTGTACTCATTGTGGAACATCATTTACAGAGAAAGTAAATTTAATGTGCCATATGAAAACACACAATGAATTTCTTTTGTTGAAAAGAAACCAATGCAAGAAAACGGTTATCCAAAACATAAAATTAAAAAAAAAAAGCCACAAAGGAATTCGTCCACATGAATGCCCTGAATGCAAGAAGAGATTTACTCGAAGTGGAAACTTGAAGACCCATTTGAGAATTCACGAAGGAATTCGCCCATATGAATGCCCTCAGTGCAAAAAGAGATTTACTGAAAATGGAAGCTTGAAAGTCCATTTGAGAATTCACGAAGGAATTCGCCCATATGAATGCCCTCAATGCAAAAAGAGATTTACTGAAAGTGGAAGCTTGAGAGTCCATTTGAGAATTCACAAAGGAATTCGCCCATATGAATGCCCTCAGTGCAAAAATAAATTTACTCATAAGTCAACCTTTAAAGTCCATTTGAGAATTCACAAAGGAATTCGCCCATATGAATGCCCTCAATGCAAGAAGAGATTTACTACAAGTGGAAACTTGAAGACCCATTTGAGAATTCACGAAGGAATTCGCCCATATGAATGCCCTCAGTGCAAAAGAGATTTACTCATAGTGGCAGCTTGAAAGTCCATTTGAGAATTCACGAAGGAATTCGCCCATATGAATGCCCTCAATGCAAAAAGAGATTTACTGAAAGTGGAAGCTTGAAAGTCCATTTGAGAATTCACGAAGGAATTCGCCCATATGAATGCCCTCAATGTAAAAAGAGCTTTATTCAAAGTGGAAGCTTGAAATCCCATTTGAGAATTCACAAAGTAATTTGCCCATATGAATGCCCTCAATGCAAAAAGAGATTTAATCAAACTGAAAAGTTAAAAGTCCATTTGAAAACTCACTAGCGAATTCGTCCATAATGCCCTTAGTACCAAAAGAAAAACATGCTTGAAGTGCTAAGTTTTGAATTAATTTGGTAAATCACGAAAGAATTGGTGATACAAATCCCCTACAACGGAAAAACTTATCTTTGAAAATGCAATCTGGAAAATTGATTTGATGGAACTTTTCCTTGTGCAAGCAGTCTTAATACATTTACGAGTGTTTGCTGATAGCTTCTAGCTCTATTTAGAAGAAACTAGATTTGGCGAAAGATGTTGATGTTTTTATTTAACATGTTCTTTGTGAAGTCTATCACACTTGTTTGACTTTTGTCGGAACTTTAGAAAACCTTCTAAATAGATATATGGTTGTTACTGAAAACTTGCCCTTACAACCTGTATGACCTCAACAGTTGTGACAAAACAACTCCTCTTCTGGTGTTTTTTTAGATTTGGATAGATATAGTCTTATGAAGGTGCTAAGCATATGGAATATAGCAGATGATTCGGAACTTTTGAATGAACCCAGGTGAGCCAAATTATGACGGTGGCTCTGTGTACTGATGCGAAGACCTGGAAGAGGATGACCACTGATGTGCTGTAGACTATAAGTTTACGTCTACATGCATTGTCTATGTGTAATCTACATGAATATTACATTAGCTTATAGTAGTTTACATAGTCTAATGTAGAGAATAGATTTAATTTAAACAACACGGAAGAATGAAATTCCTTGTGCTGTATAAATGAGAAAGTATTTATCCCCCTTTAAACAAGTCTATTATCTGTGCATGTAACCAACTTATACCATCTAATGTAATCAAATGTATCGAATTTTCAGTAACGATAAAAAGAGGGAATACCGGGAAAAACTAATGACAAGTCAGGTAAACACTGATATTACTGGTTACACAGACGAAAGGAAGGAAATGCTAAAAAATAGATTTTTCACCGTGTTACTACATAGAAAAATTCATTTGTCTTCAACCCTTAGACGACCGAGCATGTTTTCTCAGAAAACCCACGAACGACCGAGGCGTTTTCAGCGGTAATTTTAAATTTCCGCATGCTTTTATAATATATAAAATTTTATATCTCTGGAACTAAGAGCACTGGAGTTACGAATTATACCTCGTTTTGTTCAGTACAGATGTGGCTATAAGCCTATGACATAAAAACAAAATTTTCCGTTATCTGGTAGAAAAAGAAAAAAAAGAAAACTTGTTTTTGTTTTTTTACGAAATTTGAAAATCAGCTGGCCTCCACGCGATGATGCCACGATGTAAATGTGCATAATTATTATTTTAGTGCATTCGTTCCCTTGGTAAAAGTGCCATTACAAATCCCAGAACTGAGAAAATAACGATAATAAAATGAAATAAGAAATGGAACAAGATTTCCGAAGGGCTGCCCCCCAAATATAACCCAAATGAAATTAAACCTTACTGGTTGTTTATCACGTACCTCAAGACTCATGCAGAACAAAAAACAATGTATATCCGAAGAAAAAAAAGTCACAGTATGTCCCAAATGTCAGATACTACATGCAAAAGCATCTTGTCACCTATAGGTGACAGGCCGTCATTTAAAGGTTAAAGCAGATCTTTCCAAGCTTGTGTGAAATGATGGAGCTAGAAGTAAGAAATAAGTCCATTTTTCTGACATCGCATTTTCTTTTTCTTTTAAGTGTGTGTCAAGTATATTCTGCAATTCAGAAAATAGTGAATTGGTTGATTTGTGACTTATCAACACGATAAAGTTACTGGCGCTATGTTGTGAAGGTAAACTGCAAATTAAGTGATTGAGTTCATTTACCAGGTGAATCACAAACTTTTATCTATTACTGTATTTGGATGATTACTATGTGCAATAAAATTGTATTTGAACCTAAATAATATTTTTTGTTGTTGGAAATCCTTGACCCTAGAATATTGATATTTGTAATTCTTTTTGTATGCACGATTGTCACATTGTCATTTCACGTCTGCTCTATCTCCTTCTAGGATAAGTTTAGGTTGTGCTACTGCAGAGTACAGGTACATATACTTATGTAGTTTTTCCCCAAATAGCATAGATCTTTTTATTTGTCATTGGCCTTTTTTAATGTTTAGTACTTATAGAAAATTTTCTCTTTAGTAACACTATTTATTACATTTATAACAACATAATTATTGTTACAAATATTGCAAGCTGCTCTCAGAAGGGAACCAAAAGAAATATTTTTCACAATGTTAAGTTATTTTTTTTGTGATTAGATACTTCTTATTTCTAGTTTATGCTAGATCATTTGTATATGTCTATGAAATGCTTATTTGTGTCAAATTTGTTTTCTGATCAGTGTAATACAGTTTTCAAATGCTCTGCATGTGTGTGCATAGAGACACAAATTACATGTAATACATACATTACCAGATTTCTTGATTTCAACTCAGATTTTGGTAACATTACTGAAGAGAGTTTCTAAAAAGTGGATTTCTTTTTCTGATAAAAAGCCTGCTTTTGTGGGAAAAAATGGGAATTTTTGCCATTTGCATCTCATATATTTTTCTAGCAGTTTCAGTTGTGTGGCTAAATAATTTTACAGCATGTAACAGCCAAGAACCTACAAATTTGTTTTGCCATAGAGATGTGTGTGTATCTAGACCTACCCAATGGCATAGTGTCTTTTAATCTATCTATCTATCTGCAGTGTTTGATCCCTGGTGCAGATGTAGTGGTTCAATCTATCTGCAGTGTTTGATTCCTGGTGCAGACTCCATTTCAGACTTTTTTGTCCAGTCTCGATTAGGCTATCTCAGCATAAAGTGGGCTCTAAACAAACTTTTCTAATAAAAATCCAGATTTTTGAAGGAGGATAGATCTCCTTTTTTGCAATTTGTAGGTAATCTCTTTCAGTCGCTCCCTGTCTCAGTTTTACCATTCCACATAGGTAAAGCAGCGACAGCGAAAAATCAGGAAAAGCCAAGTGAGTACATTATCCCAGTTGTATATCATAGTATGCCAGAGACTCGGTTTGGAGTCCTGGTCGAGCCTGTGTTTTTCGCTGAAAATTCTGCATATGTAGATACATTTAAGCACCATACAGAATTATGAAAATGACAGAAAAACCAACCCTGGAAAAAAAAGAAGAAGAAAAAGTCAACCTTTTTTTGTAAATGCTGCTTGTATTAATTATGTGTCAAAAGTTGTATTCTAAATTCTGAAAAGAGTGTCACTTTACAGTAGAGAGACAAATGAAAGCTGTGGAACAAGAAAATTGCTTCAAGCTGATGTATTTTCATTGATTGCAAGCAGTTTGGAGAAAAGTCTGAATAAAGCCCATCCAAAAAGTTTTTTTCCTTAAAAAGTCAATTTTTTTTTGTGATAACTTTGCAATCTAGTTCTGAATATTTACTGATTTTGGCAAGTTGTTGGGAAGTATTTCAGAATACTGAAATAAGAATAAGTAAAAATGACTAATTAGCACAGTTAGAATTTCACCAAAGTATTAATTTACTGGAGAAATTATGACATGATAAGTAGCTTATGCAAGCTTGCACACCTCCCAGTGGGCAGGCATTTTTTTCTTTCAAGTTGTCTTGCATAGATTCCTGCTGGATTTTCATGTGAAGCTTGGAGTGTTTTTTATGCTTCGGAGTAGATAGCATATGAAGAGCTGTTGGAAGCATTGAGGGACATTTTAATGTTAAATAGTCGTCAACTGAATAATGAAAGCATTTAGGGACATGAAGCCCCTTTTCACTTTACAGCATGTGACATAGTAGAAGCAACAATCCACATCAAAGATGACAGTAAACAAATTGCTGCTCACAAAGAAATGTATATTGAAGCATAAGGACACGCAGTACTTAGACATACAGTATGTAACATTCTTATTCATACACACTGATTTTCAAAGAAAATGCTTTAATATCTGAAAGGAAATACACTCTTTTGAAATTGTTTCTTTACAATTCAATAACTAATATCATTAGGAACATAAAATCTTACCCAAATTCTGTATAACCAATGACAATAATAAATTAAATGAAACTGAAAGAGAAACATGCCATTTTTTGTACAACTTTTCTATTCGTACACTTAATAATATAAAAGAAAAAGTATATTCCAAGCAAATTGACTGACAGTTCTAATACTTTCGTCTTGAGACTCACTTTTACTAAGCGTGTGAACCTCGAAAGGTTCGGGGATCGAACCTGGAGCCCTTTAGAAGAAAGTAATATTCTATTGGGGGTTAGCGGTAGGTCGTAAGCTCTCGTTTGGCTGCATCTGCTAACTGCAGGAGGTACCTGAATAAACTTAAATTTACAGAACCCTTTATAGAATGGCAACTCTCTACATTTGGGTTACAATGACCTTAAGTCTGCATTGGCAAAGGATGGCATTATAAAAGTATATTACCTGTCTCTCTTTAGAAGCGTGGACAGAAGGATTTCTAAAGTAGAGTCCAGCGCAGATATTTCTGCCGTGCGATGTGCGAAACAACTAAAGAAGCAGTGTTGCTAATGGAGCAGATAGAAAAATCGCTGCAGTGCGCCGATCCACAGCTGTTACGTACAACAATAAAATTAGAGAATTCAGGTTTATCTAACGTTGACTTTTAAACGTCATGCATTATACCAGGACTAGGATTAATATGTACTAACAAGTGGCTTTGTATGTAGCTACATAAATATGGACTAAAAATTCGCAAAATATGAACTAACACATAAGTAAAATTACCAAAAATGCTGCAAAGAAGACTTCTTCATACGATTCCTTATTTGAGTGATTTCAAACAAAATAAAAAAATATATATATTATTTTTCATTGCATTAATGCACTGGTGGCGTTCTAACTTTTCACTCCCAAAACCCGTATACACTGGTATGGAACTGCAACGGCAGATAATAACATGCCAACGTGTTAAACTGCTACAATTGCACCATAACACTCCTCCTCAAGCAGTATTATTATTTCCTCTCTGAGATCGGCGACAGTCGGTTGCCTTTGTTGTACATTTACAAAGGATGCCGGTTTCCACAACAATAACAAGTACATATACTGCCACTAGACGATAAGCTGCGCGGCTTTTTGTTTTGTTATGAACCAGGGCCGGCGCTAGTCATTTTGCCTCCCTGGGAGGTGGCGGCAGATGCCGCTCTATTTCGACCCCCCCCCGGTCATTACGCAGCAACGGAAAATTGAAAATCAATATATTCCTAACTAAAACATCAAAATATAAAATAAATAATGAGACTTCTTATGCTATTTCAATACTATTCAGCGCAAAAGAATATCTCGCTCGATCACAGTTTTCAATAGGCTTATTTTTTTCTTCTCTTCAAATTTTGCCGCTCTGGGCGATGGCACGGTTCGCCCTCCCCTTCCGCCGGCCCTGCTATGAACTTGGTCACCCATCAAAGCATGGCAATTTTAACACAGAAAACAATATGTATCGCATTAAGCAGCAAAAATGACAGCCTCCTCTATGTAATTTCTACAAGAACACGTGCCGGAGCCAGAGTTGAAATGATGTTGGAGCCACATAATTTATTTATTTTGAATAATTCCAAAATTATGAAATATGAACAATTTGTTGCTGCTGTTCGCTGCTCTCTTGCCAAAATGCTTTATTGGGATGCTAACACCATGACTGGCTTCCTCCTTCATGAACTCGTGCACGTTGCTTAGAATTTCCCGAGCTTGGCTATGCAAGGTTTTTGATTTCAACTTCGACAGAACTGGAGGCATTATGGAATTTAACGTTCATTAGCAAACACACACTTTTACATACACACACGCAATACACGCACACAACGTCAACCGGTCAAATTCTTAGTATAAAATAAAAATATGGTGCTTCCAATGCAACAAAACTCACTGCCACTTTACCTGCCTTTCCCCTTCCATGACAGAAATAGTGCTTCATTATTACAGTTGGCAACACTAGTTACTAGCTAGCCAATGAACATGCACTGCATAAAAGAAGCAACCACTACGCTGTGCTATATTGCCACATTACCGTATCTGCCGAACGGTGGGAACCGCGAGCTGGAGCGCTATTCAATTGTTTTCAATGATGTTTGCACGAGTGTGTCCAGGAATGGAATGACAATATAGCAACAATAGCGAAGGTTTTCGAGCAGGGTAGAACACGTGATACTAAGAGAGAGGGAGACGAAACGAAAATTCATTTCTACGCAACGGCAAATTTATGTGTGATGCACTCTAACTCTCACTCACTTGCTGAAGTTCGCCTCTTAAATTGTCACTCAGCTTCGCTGCACTCCACTTCCAAACAAGTTTCTAAAAGTCTGCATCCAGCCTGAATCTCCTTCCAAGTCCAACTCACTCTCCTCTCTCCAAAACTCAAAACTCCTTTTCTTACTCCCGAACCACTCTCCTGTTCTCCTCAAAACCCCAAGACCAACTCCCCTGTCTCTCCCGAGCCAGATGCAACTTCCATTCACCCTGATCAAAACTCCTCCCCTTTTTCTCTCTCATCACATTTTCCTCTGCAAATATTGGCGAATGCTTTTCGCTGAGTTGGCGCTGAAGTTAACACTTTCCTATACTTCCTGCCAGGCTACCTAGCTACACGTAACTCGAAAATGAAAATGAGGGATACGTAACGGTATCCAGCTGGGCGAAAAAAATTCCTTTGAATTTTTAAAACATTTAGATAAGTTGCAGGTACAGTGCCGGTTATGCCAATGCAGTCCCTTGTCTATTTATTTAGTGAAGAAAAATAATAATACATTCACAGCAGTGAAAATAAACACTACAGACTAACTCTAAAACTAAAGGGGAGGAAAAAAAATGCAGTCAAAATTAGATTTGGTTGACAGGTGTCAAGTCGTAATCTAATTTGGACTATCGAAGATCAAGACAAAAGCTCTGTGGGAGCAAACTAAAATTAAAAGCCGAGATGGCAATAAAAAATGAGAAGTCCAATGCCATATTTCGTTCGTCTCTTGCATGAATGAAATGAACGCGTGCGTACTACAATATTTATGCTGAGCACGCATACATTGGCTTCCAAGAAATGTTTATCAACACGAGCTAAGCGGTAACGTCAGCTCGGGTCAGAGAACCATGAAAAAGATGTTCATACATCAAACACACACCACTGAACTCACTTGTCAGCTGAACTGACGTCAGAATGGCCAAAGCCATAAGTTGTGGCTCCACCCACTAAGCATGTGGGTGGGCTAACACCAAAACATTAGGAATATGGGAGCAACAGCTGACGACACAATAAATTGCAAGGCAATTTGCACTAATATAAGATGATCCTGGTGAATATATATTGTATCGAACCACACGCAAGTTTCTCCGTCCATTGTTGATTGATTGATTGATTTAGTTTATTTTACTTCGCGTTTTGTGCCTCTTGGCTAATTTGCGAAGATGAGGATGAGTGATGAAATGATGAAATGGATGAAAATGGACATTCACAAACAACCATACCCGACCAGGATTCGAACCCGGGACCCTTGGCGTCGCAGCGCGATGTGCTAACCACTTGGCCACAGGGTCGGGCTCTCCGTCCATTGAATCTCTCTGAGAGAATAATATATGTATAGATAGATATAAGTACCATCTTCCAATAAAAGTGAGAGAAAAAAGATTGTTAAAAATATATCAGATTATAGTGAATAATGCTATACTGCATTACGTATTAAGATACCAAATTGTCTTAATACGTAATGCAGTATAGCATTATTCACTATAATTTGATATATTTTTAACAATCTTTTTTCTCTCATTTTTATTGGAAGATAAATACCAAATTGTCCAACACCGTCCATTAAATATGAGTAGATATTTGAATACACACGTGATAAGTAAAAAACCCAACTTAGTCCACTACAAATATATAATAAGCGGAATATTAAAATCAAATGTCCATTATATGTGTATATATCTTGGTTAGTAAAACAATAAAATCCTACAGTCCTTGCTGTAGGGCGTAAAAGTTCCTATGTAAGGTCCGGAATGTTCTGAAAACACGCGAAAGCACTTGCGTGTAGTATCCACTGCATTCCATGGAGTCCGTGCAAAAGTGTTTGCAACTGCGAAAACCGGAACGAGGGTGTCACAATTTACATCCCAATCATCACTTGAGAATATCGATCCTTTTGTAGCTTAAGGAACGAGAAGTGTTCATGATTGTACCACTGGATGTAAAATTCTGGGTGAGGGTCGTTTGATGAGGGGGGGGGGGATAAATCTTGAAGATCGGCGGGTGAACAGAAGGAAGAAACAGTTGGATTAATTTGTGCTGCTAACTGTACTGTAGAATTAATCATCCAGGGGAGAATGCTGTTCACCGGACTAGGGAACCTAGTCTCGTAAAGTCTGCCATGCTGTAGAAGTAACAGCTAAAGTAGGTGTGCTTGGCGGGTTGCATATGCCTGCACTCGAAGATGGTAACACACTTGTGGTGGGGACCGTACAAGAAAGTAAAGCTGGTCTTGCTGCGTACGGGCGTCTGAATGGTAAACAAATCGAAGGATACTGAAGATGGGGTAAAAGGTGTCATGTTTTCTTCTGGCCACTTGAAACTTGTAGGCTGGGACACATGACGGGAAAAGTGTTCATCCACTGCATCACTTTGAGCTGGAATGTAGTGCTGACTGGAATTCCAGTGGAAAGAAATAAAGTACTTTTTGGGAAAAGGGGGCGTGTATCTGCTGCATCTGGAGGGCTGGAGCGTAAAAATGGGAGAAAACTGTAGGTGTGCTCTGGTGGGTGGCACAAATCCCATCGGCCAACGGTCGCAGTGCAGTCCTGAGTTCGAGGAGGTAATGCGAAGTACTCGGCGGGTTTATGTGTGCCGGGTGAAAACTGAAATTGTTGACTCCACGAACTGAGAGGCGATGGTAAATGGAGTTGCTCTCTGAAGGCCAACGGCATGTAGAATTCCAATGTTGAAGGCGTCTCAGGAAGTCTCTGCTATGCGATGTAGATGTCATGGAGATACGAGACATTATTAGGTGAGGATAGGAATGAGGTGGCGAATTAAAAAAAAGGAACGGGGAAAGGTTTCCAAATACAGTCTTTAAAATCACAATAACCCAGAGTATGCCATTCAAATAAAAGTACAAAATCACTAAATATGGGGCCTAATGTCAAATAAAATATAATAACTAAAAATAAAAGCAATAAAGAATGTAAATCAATTTTAAATAACTGTAAGCTAAAAATGTGAAGGTTTACGATGTGAGACATTATTTTACCATAACGGGAGTGTAAACGTGGTGAAAATATTGATTGAAGGCTAAAAAAAAATTGCAATGATTGTCCGTAAATCTACAGAGGTTTGGGAAAGCAAAATAGATATACGAATCGGAACAAAATTTGGAATATAGCCGTGATTGTTAGAAATGTGGTTGTCGGAAGGGTAAATGCAGTGACGTAATAAGTGAAAGTTAAATTCTTATGTACTAGTTGAAGAACGACACTTCTTGTAATAATGATATAAGGCATAGCAGGTAAGTGCAAAATTCCAGACGACCAGAAGGAATATGGCGATTGAGTATTTTGAGAAAACTATCTCATGTAACGGGATTTCTGTGGCCAAATATTGATTTAATTTCAGTAAGGCTAAGTTCATATCTGTCCAATCCGGAAGGATGATGTCAGAAAAATTGAGAGACAAATTAAAAGGTAGATTAACATCTGTCATTTTGACTGTCGTGTCTAGCGATTGGCGAGTGTGAATAATTTCATCAGTAAGGCTAAGTTCATATCTGTCCAATCCGGAAGGATGATGTCAGAAAAATTGAGAGACAAATTAAAAGGTAGATTAACATCTGTCATTTTGACTGTCGTGTCTAGCGATTGGCGAGTGTGAATAATTTCATCAGCAAAAATAAGTTGATCGAAGTCATTGTAATGCAAAAACACAGAATTTCCTTCAAATACAGACACCGTGGTTTGACTATTGACATTGCCATGAAGAATTTGAGACAGTTTAAATTGTCCTTTACCAGAGATCAGAACACCATTCCGTGTTCGAATTCGTTGTAGCTCGGGGCCAGTATGAGATTTTATTTCCATTGCGCAGGAAGTTGTAGAGTTATGGTAAACCAAATTCTGAAGACAAATAACATTTTCCTGGATTGACAATTCGGCGTGTCTACATATATATAAAAATGAAATGAACTGACAACTACTGTCCACAATTTCCACTACACGAGGAGAGCCGTTATGCTGGATTGTATAAGTCAGTTCGGGTACTTTAACTCGTGACCATTTGTCCTGTCGAAGGGTGCCAAGATTGATTGCTCTGAACACTGGAGAAATTGAATTTAATGACAGATAAGGAGTTTCCATTAATAAATGGAAGGAACGTGAAGTCATATCGTAATTAATAAGATATACGTTGGACAACTTGTAGAACAAACCAACGTCTGTCGTATACAGTGTGTTTTTGAAATCAGGATGTAAATTTATAAAAGTGCGCAGCCAATGTGGAGATATCATATGATATGATAGTTTATTCGTTGCTATTTCGGCTATGAGAAAATCTACACGCTCAAAAATTCCAGCTGTTTGGAGAAGGGACAAAATATGACGCTCCGCTGTGTACAAATCGCAGAACCTGGCCATTAAATTTTTCTGCAAATCCAAAATTGAACGTTTAAGGATCAATAAAATGTTGTTAACTATACCAAAGGTACGCAGTTCATCTTGTTTCATACGTGTGAGTTCTGCAGAGATCTCATGTTGATTTTCGGCGAGTGTTTGTACCGAGGACTGAAGGTGATGTATAGAGAAAGTATTATAAATTGACATACCCGCGCTAAAATAGGTTCAGTAAATTTAGGATTAAGGAACGTTTATTCCTAGGCTGAGCGTCAGATGAAATGTTTGGAGTTAAACTATAATGGGGTCTCGTGTCGCCGACTACAAAACGGCAAGGAAAATAATTGGAAATTTCAAGTAAATAAGTGTCAATTTTTGCGTGGACTTGAGCGGCAATTTGAGACCCATGAGGGCAGTCGGCGGGGTCATTGATGTCAATGTTCACATCTAGATGCACATTAAGCGTGGTATATATGTTGCGATGAGTATGGATCAGTAGACTTTGTTTTTCATAGTGCAAGCCAAGTGATTGAATAAAAATCGAATCGCGGTCTTCTGACGTCATTAAGGGCAAGGTTGGGGGAATGGTGAGGGATAGAAGGAATATAATCCAACCGAAGTAAGGCATCCTCGCTTCGTGTCTGAAACAAAGGAGAATGAGACTCATCAGTAAATTTGCAAAATTGATGCGGTTACTAGGTGTAAATTGCATTTGATATGACCAAGAGATGTAGACGTGGAAAAAATGAAACAAACAAAAAAATCAATCAAAAATTTCAATCAAGGCTAATTAAGCCAAAACGGGCTGTTGTGGGGAATCCACAACGGTCCGGACGGCACGCCCCTGACTGTAGAGTCACTGGGACACGGGTAGCGACCGTCACGGTCAACCACCGGTATCGATTCGCGTACCGTCGCAATATGCGTTGCAATTAGCCAAAGGTAATAAAACACACGACGGTTTAAGAAATTGATTAAATTTACAGTTACGTCGTCTCTTAATAATGTCATTTGAATTTGTAAATGTAATATGAACCTAAATCTGCCCGTGGACTTTTGAGTATAATTCTACGAATGTAAAAATAAGATATTGAAATATCTCTGCCAAGTCACTTTCATTTACGCACGAAGGCATTGGAACAGGCCAGCCATCATTATGAGTACTGAAACAGTTCGTTGGAAATGATGATGAATTTTAATCGCCAACTAGTAAGTAAAATTTCGACCGCAGCTTCGATGCGAGTGATGGCTTGAAGTGCAAGAAAATGTGGCGTCAGGATAATTCTCGTAAAAATTCTGGGGTGGGGAAATTCTAGAAGGGAAGCATGCTGGAACATGGTTCGATCTTTCCCGGCTGCGAGAGCAATAGAGTCGCCGCTAGGCAACAGATTATGCGAAGTCACGAAAAGGTAACAAGAGATGTATTGTTCTGCTCAGAGTCAGTTCCTTGGAAAAGGAGCGGAGTTAGCCATTGTGCATTGTCATATTGCAATCCTGTCATTGTATCAATTTTCACCTTTCGGCCGGAACTGTCAAAGGTTACTGGGTGTATGGGAACGCTGAATCGCAGCCGTCGGAGTTTGCTGGAATTAACTAACGCTGGTAAAGCGGAATGGAGGAAATTAACTTGCAAGAAATGTGAGTTATTGCGTTCGTGTGGTTCTCCACTCTGTACTAGGAGGGGGGGGGGGTTAAGAGAGAGAGAAAATTGTAAGAAAAAGAGAAACGTGACGACGCTTGCAGAAATGTGTACTCAACCGTGCACCAAGAACTCGCGTGCAAATCCGGGGTGTAGACATAATGTAAACTATAAATTTATCACAATGAAAAAAATTATAAACAATTTATGTTGGCGCGTAAATCAATTATAAATCATCATACATATCGTGATGGACAAAAGCAATGGGCTGATCCTGAGCTAGGATATTAACTGAAATTGGTATTAAATAAGGCTCAGTAACACCTTCATCCATTACGTCAGGAAACTGTCTTTCAGGAGCACAGGTGGGAGGAGCAAGGTGCTGTCTACACTCAATCTCAACAAATGGTATAGGAGAAGGGTTTAGTGGTACTATCCCCTGGGTGTTTGTTTCTAGTTCCATGCAAACATTATCATAAACATGATTCATTTCTGAGTTAACTTCGCTAGCTATGTCATGTAGTACCACAATGTCTTGTACTTGAAGCTTGTTCGTTGCAGGCTTAGAGCGATAAAAACGAGAACAGAGTAAAATAATTGCTAAAAGAAAACATATAACAAAGGTCGCAATGACTAAACTGGTACAGATTACGTATGGGAATTGGAACGCTTCTGAAAATATCTCTGTAAATGATAACGCCTGAACTGATGGGAAATTAATATATAATACTATAAGTACTCCCAAACTATTTATAGTAGGATGGTTGCAATCCATTCTTGACCACTTAGTACATTAAATTATCGTTAGTTAGGCGTGCTATGAGCTCTATATATATATTTTCAAAAGATACCGTAGCTATGCGTTTCCTATTCGGTTATTAAATATAAGTAATCCTATTCTGTTTTGAACTATAAAATTTATTATTAGAGGCGGGTAAAAGGAAAAAAAAGTTGGGAAGATGTAAATCCGATGATCTGGAAATAAAAAAAATCGACGCTATAAATATGTGAATGTGTTGTTCAGCCATGAAAATTCTCTAACACTAAAATTACAGTGGAACATCTTATGTTCACATTTCATTATTTATATGTGCTTAGCACATTTATTTGAAAAATATAACTAAAGTCTTCTGGAGACCTACATCTTATGCCATTTCTTCGATAACGAAAGGTACTTTCATCAGTTAATTGGTATCCCTGGGTAACTGGAGAAAGGATAATGAAAAGGCGCATTAAAATATATTTCGTACGTATCACTACTATTATAGTATTGTGTAGTTACTAAATAAACTCCTGGTGTCTATGCGCATTACAGAAAATATATAGGTGTTGTTGAAAGTCAATGTTGCTTTCATCTGACGAAGTAATTTAGTGTGCATGACTGAATATTTCACTAAGTGACAACCGTTTGGTTAGTAACAATTGATAATTCACACATAAAATTTATTAACAAATGAATAAGTATAGAAAAGTTACTCGTATTTTATCTTTAAGCGAAAAGGATGTTGTAAAACCTGTATGACTAGATAACGCGCGTACATTCATTGTTTTTAATCCTCGATTTGCTCCCCTTCTTCCGTTATGGGCAGATCTTCGTCGCCATCTCCATCTGAAGGTGGACAGCAATCTCATCGATGACGGTTTTACCCCGCCTGTTCGTGAATTCTACATTGTATGTGTTGGGGTTTATTTTTTCTAAAATTGTAGCAGGCCCGCGGAAAATATTACTGATACATCGCGCCCCGCCAATGCGGTTTGTGGGATCAAATATCAACACCTGGTCCTCTTGATTGAAGTTCACAGACTTATGCCGTTTGTCGTAGTATTTCTTCGTCTCCTTGAATCGTTTCTGTAGGCATTCGGCAGCTGATAAACGTGCTTTTTCCAGGATGCGTATCTTCGTCTCGTTGGACGCGTGGTCACACGGTGTTGCGTGGAGAGCCGCTTCCGCCGGAGTCCGGGGTTCAAAGCCGTGAAGTAGGAAAAATGGTGAACTCTTCAAATTCTCATTCCTGCTAATATTACAGGAAAAAATAGCGGGTTGCAGGTAATCGCTCCAGTTACAGTGTGAGCTCGAGACAAATCTCTTGAGAATCTGTTGCAAAGTGCCATGTGATTTTTCAATAATCCCGATTCTATTGTGGAATTGAGCGGGCGTAAACTTAAGCTGGATCCCCATTCTAGAGTTCAATTCCTGGAATACTTTGGAGGTAAATCCTGTTCCCCTGTCCGTAGTGATCTCTAGCGGACAGCCAAATTTAAGTATTACTTCCTCGTAAATAAAATCAGCAGCGGTCGCAGCTGAAACGTCGGATACTGCCTTGCCAATGAGAAAACGAGTCGCAAAATCCGAGCACGCTAAAATATACTTGTGGCGTAACATGCCACTCGCAGGATAGGGGCCGCTAAAATCGACCGAAATTCTCTAAAAAGGTTTTTGTGGGGGGAAGGTTAAAAGCTCGCCATTTGGGAATCCGACAGGCCTCTTATGTTGCTGACAAACAATACATTCCCTGATAATTTTCTGTATGAGATTCTTCATGAAAGGGAAATAAAATCTAGAAAGAGCATTATGATACGTCTTGTTATATTTTCTTGTTAGGCACAGTGCCAATCATTATTAACTTCAGTAGTAAACATGGTATCCCCCAGCTATCAAAATGTTCCCAAAGCATCCTTCAACAGTCCCATTGTCACCATGTCAAGCCATAAGAGCATCTCCCACAGGGTGTTTATCACAATAACATCCAAAATTCTTGACTTTTTCATGACTTTACATTTTCTTGACCCCCCTTTTTTTCTTAACATTTATTTAATTGTCCTCTAATTAGGTGTAGTAAAGAAAATATATATTTTTATTCAATGAAAAACCCCTACCGCAAAGCCAGTTGAGATGAAAATTGAAGCTCTACTTTAAAAAGAGATTTAGACTTGTTTTAATTATTAATACATGTAAAACGTAATGCTTCAGACTTCATCCTGGATGGGGAATGGCCACATTACTTTAATAGTTTTACAAAACTTCACGCATACAAAAATGTAATTCTTGAGAAACAGAGTGAACAAATCTTTACCACAACTCAATACAATTTATCAAATCCCAGTACAATGTACATTCACTATACTGTAAAAAAATAGCAACAATTCTTGACCACAAGCATAATTTTGTAACTTTTTCTTGACTTTCTTACCCTACCTGTTAATTGCTTGACTTCTTTGACATTCCTAACTGATACTAACAAAAAAAAAAAATTCTCCCTGAAAGAAAGGAAGAGGAAAAGAAAGGAAGGTATTTTCCTTGATGTCCCGCTTTCCCTGTTGGCCTGTTTCTCTAGACACCCTGCCCCAGATAAAATTTTCAACCTCAGGTGCTACTTTAATGCAAATATTACACCAAACTGCTAGTTACGCCTGCAGGCTTCGTTGCCAACAATTTTTCTGGCCTTCACTACATGCATATTTATCATATTGGCAGGGCCTCCTGATGGTGTAGTGGTAACCATCTTGTAATCAAGGGGTCCCAGGTTTGATACCCAGTGGAGGTACATACTGGTTCAAATTTCACATGAAACAGTAGATTCAGTCGCGATTAGCCTTACTGTGAATAAAGTGGGCTTAAACTCAAACTCTTAGTGGGTATTGTCGATGTTAGATACAAGCCTTTTGATCATATAAGCAAATATCTGGAAGTAGTTTGGCCCCAAGCAATATCATTAGCTCAGGTGCTTGACAGTCAACATGTTAAAGGATCCCACATTCAATTTGCAATGAAGATACATTACCCAGTGGTTCAGATCCAAAGAGGCGTGAAAACAAAAATTTGGAAACCTTGTATTATTCTGTAATACTGTTTACCATCAAATCGAACATGGCTTCATCACGAATATTTGTTTTAATTGTTTTTAATAATATTCATTTTAACTTACTGGGTCCATACACATGGTTTAAATTCATGTCGCAATAAAACTAATACATTGTGCGAGAGATTTGCATCTTTCAAGACTTATTCGTTTCTCAGACAGTGTATCCACATAAAGTTATTGTGTTAAAATGATAACATAGGTTCCCTTGAGTTTGTTCTGAAGAATAATCCACATTTTTGAGAGATCTTAGGGAGAATTCACACCATTTCGTCATTTCGAAGTGACACCAAACTGACAAGTGATGGGAGACACTTGTAGCTTGATGATTTCACCAATCAAATGTGGCCTGCAATGGTGCTATGGCTTGGAAATCTCCCTCAGTCCCATCTTAATGGACTTAATCACAGTACACCCAATCTGATTAATTTATCATTGCACAACAACTATTCCCCACAGTACCAGACAGTGTTTGCTTCATCTCTACTTGTGGATATTTGCCTTCTGTTATTGAAGGCTTTGTAATTTTTCAAGTGTACGCGAATGTCTATAATCATATACAGGGGCATATCCAGAAATAGAATCTTAGGGGGGGTCCAGCCAGGGGTGCCCATTCCCAATGGCATGCCCCCCAAATCAAGTATCTATTATTAATAATAATAAAATTTACTACATACGAAGTGAATCATGTTTTGCTTAAAATCATGTTTCACACACTAACAAATAGTGTTTCATAGAACGAAGAAGAAAAAACAGTTTCTCAGATAAAATTAGTATTAGTTTCTCTGTATTTAAATAGTGTTTCTTACTGCCTGGTAGTAATGCAATATATTGTTTTTAGGAATTCACCACTGCATGTATTATTCTGACGGAAAAAAAAACTTTACTTACCGTACCAAAACAGTTTCTCACGGTGGAGTTCGACATGGCTGAAGATAGGGCTACATTTACAGTATGACTGGCACAGTGTGCACACATGCCTTTTGGGTATTGTTGATTTATTCACGATTGAACACATCTGCCACTCACATCATAACCTTGACCTGTGATTTTTTTCATGTCAAGACCAAGTTTGTGATATTGTTCAAAAAGAACTGATGTCAGATTTTCAGCTGACATATCACCACCCAGTGTGGAACTTGTAAACGTTTAGTGGATATTATGCTCAGAATCCACAAACCATGCACACAGAAAGAATTCTTCTATACCTGCTACATCGTGTCTCATCGGGAAGTATTATGAATCAACCATAGTATTTTCCAAATTTGAAGGGGGATGGAGTTCCAGGCCCCCTGGATACACCCCTGATCACATACACACATGTATGCATGAAACAATATTAACTAATAATAAGCATGGTCATTTGAAATGTTGTGTGTTCATTTATAAGAAAGTGATTAGGGTGGAGGCACCGGGGCATGAGTTTACAATACAGGACCACTCTCCAATTTCTATAAAATTTCGCCTACTTACTAATTTCGGTGTCCTCATGACGTAACTGTAGTTCATATTTGGCAGTCACTTGTTAAAATTGTACATTTACGTCTAGAAATTGTAAAATAACCTTGCGATTTACCACGGTGATTGTCCCTACACAGCAATTCGGAACCATCTTTCTTTCGCAATTCATTAATGGTGTTCCTTTATGCACAACAATCTTGCTGACGTAAGACAAGGAAAGCCTACGAGGTTAGGTTAGCTACGAGAACTATACCTTGTCTTGCCTGTTGATTTCTTCATGTTGGGAAAATGGCGTCTTCCGTGGAGCTATTGTTCTTATGGTAGGGTTACGTTACGTTAGGAAAACATAGTTTATTTAGTTTTTGCCTCGATTTCCATACTTGACCGCCAATTATTACATGCAGATTCGTGTTTAGGAGTTCACAATTAGTGAGTAGGCGACATTTCATAGAAATTGGAGAGTGGTCCGGTATTGTAAACTTGTTGCGGCAACGATTATGGTCACCTTAAGACATTTTTGTACTATGTAATTTTGTATCATAAAAAAATAGATATTGATTTTGGAAGATTTGAAATGTATAGTTTGAAGTTTTGTGAATCTTGTCATATGGTCAAATTTATTCTATACATAATTCCCAAAAGATGAAAACATTTAAAATTTTTGATGACATGTTTCCCCACTTTTGGTCACTCTGTATCTAGTCATGGGCATCACTTTCTCCATCTCTAGATTTTAGAAATTTCTTTCATAGGGGAGCTACTTTATCTTTGCCTTCACTGCCCCTGTTGCAGCCTCCCATTTAGACAGAAATCTGTGAATTTGATCTTGATGTCATAATCCACATGCCTTCCACAGCTGCGTCAAAGGTCAACAGATCACAGGTTTTGGGAAGGAATGTGACGTTTTTTCCTGCGCGATTTGTAATAAAGAAGTATTACGTCATATTTCGCGTAGAAAAGACCTCACATTTCTCCTTCGTAGTACGCCTTGCGTCTCGCTTGTTTGTTGGTTGCGCCAGTCGCCGCTAGTTGTCTCCACCTATCTTTGCCCAGTGCTGCATTTACGAACGTGTAAGCTGAATCAGTTCCGATCCGGCCGACCTTCACGTAACAGTCAGTGTTTCCTCGCAGGAAACGAGCGAGAGAGATAGAAGCATGACGTGCGATTAGTGTGTGGAACGTTGTCTCGCGGGACGAGACTTGCATTTTTGATTCTAATCGCACTCAATAGTTTTGGACTATCTCTCCGTACTTCGTACTACCAATCAAAGTGACTCGTTCTCACAATTTCGCATTTGAAGTTAAGTAGCGGAAGGACTACATTTTTGAGAGGAATTTAATTTGCATGTACCGAATCCAGTTTGACGTGAAAACAGACTGTTCGGCGTATTCTACATGATACACGTTGTCACTACTTCTATGGAGCTGTCTACGGAACCGTGATTGAGGGAAAAGCGGAGTTTCGTCATGCCAATGTGAAGGAAGAGACGACCGGACGAAAAGGAAGCCAAATCCCATTCGATGCTCAGGTGGCAGAGTTTGATTGGTCAGATGGAACAGTTTTGAATGGACTATTGAGGTATGTACTGTGTCAAATCCCTCTTTTGCGACATATCAAATAAAGTGAAGTGCGTCGGGTTCAAATACTTTCAATCTACAGTTCGAATAATTGGAAGAAAGAGAACGTAAGCGTCGAATTATTTGAAGTATGCAAAAATGGAATTAATCACGTAATTGTTTGGGCAAGCGCGTCGATGTCACTGTTCCTCGTGTACAAAAAAGTAAAAGGAGAATTTCTAACTTCTTAATATTAATTAAGCAAGGCGTACATTTGGGCAATTTATTATTGCGTCTCAGTAGGGGTGATGGAATACAATGAGAGATAACGTTTGTTTATTACAAAAATGTTAAAATAAAGGAAGAAAAGAGCATCAAAGTAAAAGGGGGATAAATTGTTGTTAGAAGGAAAAGGAGTTTTTTACTATAACTTGTTGTTGAGAATTTAACTGGTTAAAGATATTTGATATTACATGGTTCCGCGGTTGAGTTGAATTTATTCTTGCTTGTTGTCGTAAATGTAACGACCTAATGTATGAAACCTGTGGAGTAAATCGAGGGGAGAAGTAATTGTTGGATCTATTTTTGATATAATCTTGTGAGATTTAAAAGACGGCCCTCTCGTCAATAATTGTTTGATGTATATGTTTTCATGTTGGGACGTTAATCAGTCTTCGCTGCGAGATTAACGCAATAAATTTTGACTTAAGGTCGCAAAAGAACTTTATTCTCTTGTTCATCTTTTTTTTTTTGGAACCTTGCTTGCTAACAAAAGAACGAAAGATTTACCAGCGATAAATGAAAAGACGAATTGATTGGTTAATGTTGCATGCATTTTTTGTGGTGTTCCGTGTACACTCCCGTACATGAATATACACATATCTAAATTGAATGGTCTGTATAGTGTGAAATTTTCCACGATACTCTGTGACTATATTTATTGCATACCATTTGTTTTTTTTGCTTAGCCTTTTTTGGGAGGGTCCCGTATCTTCGGACGCGTGTCACCCCTTTTTTTCCCATTTGGTTCTCAATAGAGACTGAGGTGGCAGTGATAAACGCTTGCCATTAACCTCAACATTTTTGTGACTTTTGTAACTGGTTTGTTGTTATTCGTTTCTACGAACGTACGTTAATTGATCCCGGACCTTTTGCACGTTTTCCTAAATAACTTTCACTATCTTTCTTACGTACGCAACAACCAAGTTACAAAGTTCCTGGTAGCAGAGCATGGTTTTATTAATTCATATACTAGAAATATCACAAAATTTTTTTCCCTTCACACTACTATTTTTGGTAGTATTGGTGATACCAACTTTCCGTTTATACCTTTTTCTTGTGCACTAAATTCCCTCGTGGCCATACATTGTTCGTGCTTAATAATTTTTTTTTTGTTAACCTTGGAGCCCCCCCTTTTTTTTCCCGACGATAGATTTACCCCCCCTTTTTTTGAGACATTCTTTTGAAATTTTTTTTTTTACAGATTCATACATAAGAACTTTTGTTTATTGATTTCCAATATTTTACAGTATATCTTGATGTTGCATTATTGCACTTACCTTGTATTTTGGATATTGTTAGTCCCCTTTTTGTTTTGGCTATATTTTTTGACACCTTTTGGATTTCCTCATCGAGGAACAAATATAATGTCGCTTCCCTTTCAAGGCCATTTGCCTCGGGTTGGGTCGACCGCTTTTCCCTTCCCCCCGGTTAATATACAACCTTCACCTTTTTTACAGACCCCAAACTGGACACTCTGCTTCTCATTGCCGACGTCGTCCCCCCTCCACCCGTCACTATTCTCATGACCCAGTTCCTCACATTTAAGAAATGCACGGAATACTACAACTTTGGATTTTGTATTTTGGTCCTGTGTATTTGACTTAGAATCTTATGAATATTGAAGATATATATATTTTACGCAATTTTGATATATACATGATCTCTTTGTTAATATTTTTTTCATGTTGTAAATTAGCTTATGTGTGGTATATTGTGTTTTTGAAACAAATGTTTCTTGTCAGATGTCAATCATGATTTCATTGGTAAATAATTTTCTTATTGCATATTACTTACTGCAATTTTTGGTGTATATGTAGAATGACTGTTTTAATCACAAATTGTAATTGGTGCTCCCATTTCTCATTGTATTCCCCTCTGTTTAGGTTTCCTCTCCTCTTTCCTATTCTTTTTTTTTCTTCTCTTCTATTCTTCTATTCTAATTCGCTCTTTTTTCTGTTTATTTTTCATGTTTATTGAGGAAACATAAATATCGAGTGTGCCAGTTTGGAATCATTATTTGACGCAAAAATGGAAAACAACCACCTTATTACTCTCTTGGAGTGCTAACCTGATTGTAAAACGTCTCCTCTGTTTTTAAAGAAATTCTCCACATTATAGTGTTTATTTGCACTCTCCTTTTCTACGTACAGGTGTTATTTAACAGGTATCTTATATTGAGTGTATTGTGAAAATTGAATGTTTACTTTGATGTAATGCCTTTTTTTTAATGGCACTTATACTCATATCTCAGGTTAACGAGTATTCTTATTTGTAATGTTAACTTTTCATCCAATATGGTCATTTCATTAATACGATTGCAATCGACTTTTCATGCTCACCTTTTTCGCAATCATTTTTTATAGAGTATTTATTCATCTTATTATCTATTGTGTTTAAATTGATTACCAACATTGTGCATATTTTTGATATTATTCAATCTAGTCTCAATCTAATCAATTTGTGTGGGATATATATATATTTTTTAGGTACTTGTTTGCATATATTCTCACATGGTATGTGTGTTCTCTATTTATTATGTGTCTTTATGGTTCTTTAAAAACACACGCATTTGGGTATTTTTTCTTCGATTAAGGGGAATTTGCTTACATATATATTAGATGCTCCCGAAATGGTATATCTGTGTCTGGTTAGTTCATATGACTTTCTTGCCAAATTATTATGGTTGTTATTATTATATATATTTGTTCTTTTTGTATTTGTTAGTCGGGGGAGTTTGTGACGTTTTTTCCTGCGCGATTTGTAATAAAGAAGTATTACGTCATATTTCGCGTAGAAAAGACCTCACATTTCTCCTTCGTAGTACGCCTTGCGTCTCGCTTGTTTGTTGGTTGCGCCAGTCGCCGCTAGGTGTCTCCACCTATCTTTGCCCAGTGCTGCATTTACGAACGTGTAAGCTGAATCAGTTCCGATCCGGCCGACCTTCACGTAACAGTCAGTGTTTCCTCGCAGGAAACGAGCGAGAGAGATAGAAGCATGACGTGCGATTAGTGTGTGGAACGTTGTCTCGCGGGACGAGACTTGCATTTTTGATTCTAATCGCACTCAATAGTTTTGGACTATCTCTCCGTACTTCGTACTACCAATCAAAGTGACTCGTTCTCACAATTTCGCATTTGAAGTTAAGTAGCGGAAGGACTACATTTTTGAGAGGAATTTAATTTGCATGTACCGAATCCAGTTTGACGTGAAAACAGACTGTTCGGCGTATTCTACATGATACACGTTGTCACTACTTCTATGGAGCTGTCTACGGAACCGTGATTGAGGGAAAAGCGGAGTTTCGTCATGCCAATGTGAAGGAAGAGACGACCGGACGAAAAGGAAGCCAAATCCCATTCGATGCTCAGGTGGCAGAGTTTGATTGGTCAGATGGAACAGTTTTGAATGGACTATTGAGGTATGTACTGTGTCAAATCCCTCTTTTGCGACATATCAAATAAAGTGAAGTGCGTCGGGTTCAAATACTTTCAATCTACAGTTCGAATAATTGGAAGAAAGAGAACGTAAGCGTCGAATTATTTGAAGTATGCAAAAATGGAATTAATCACGTAATTGTTTGGGCAAGCGCGTCGATGTCACTGTTCCTCGTGTACAAAAAAGTAAAAGGAGAATTTCTAACTTCTTAATATTAATTAAGCAAGGCGTACATTTGGGCAATTTATTATTGCGTCTCAGTAGGGGTGATGGAATACAATGAGAGATAACGTTTGTTTATTACAAAAATGTTAAAATAAAGGAAGAAAAGAGCATCAAAGTAAAAGGGGGATAAATTGTTGTTAGAAGGAAAAGGAGTTTTTTACTATAACTTGTTGTTGAGAATTTAACTGGTTAAAGATATTTGATATTACATGGTTCCGCGGTTGAGTTGAATTTATTCTTGCTTGTTGTCGTAAATGTAACGACCTAATGTATGAAACCTGTGGAGTAAATCGAGGGGAGAAGTAATTGTTGGATCTATTTTTGATATAATCTTGTGAGATTTAAAAGACGGCCCTCTCGTCAATAATTGTTTGATGTATATGTTTTCATGTTGGGACGTTAATCAGTCTTCGCTGCGAGATTAACGCAATAAATTTTGACTTATGGTCGCAAAAGAACTTTATTCTCTTGTTCATCTTTTTTTTTTTTGGAACCTTGCTTGCTAACAAAAGAACGAAAGATTTACCAGCGATAAATGAAAAGACGAATTGATTGGTTAATGTTGCATGCATTTTTTGTGGTGTTCCGTGTACACTCCCGTACATGAATATACACATATCTAAATTGAATGGTCTGTATAGTGTGAAATTTTCCACGATACTCTGTGACTATATTTATTGCATACCATTTGTTTTTTTTGCTTAGCCTTTTTTGGGAGGGTCCCGTATCTTCGGACGCGTGTCACCCCTTTTTTTCCCATTTGGTTCTCAATAGAGACTGAGGTGGCAGTGATAAACGCTTGCCATTAACCTCAACATTTTTGTGACTTTTGTAACTGGTTTGTTGTTATTCGTTTCTACGAACGTACGTTAATTGATCCCGGACCTTTTGCACGTTTTCCTAAATAACTTTCACTATCTTTCTTACGTACGCAACAACCAAGTTACAAAGTTCCTGGTAGCAGAGCATGGTTTTATTAATTCATATACTAGAAATATCACAAAATTTTTTTCCCTTCACACTACTATTTTTGGTAGTATTGGTGATACCAACTTTCCGTTTATACCTTTTTCTTGTGCACTAAATTCCCTCGTGGCCATACATTGTTCGTGCTTAATAATTTTTTTTTTGTTAACCTTGGAGCCCCCCTTTTTTTCCCCGACGATAGATTTACCCCCCCTTTTTTTGAGACATTCTTTTGAAATTTTTTTTTTTACAGATTCATACATAAGAACTTTTGTTTATTGATTTCCAATATTTTACAGTATATCTTGATGTTGCATTATTGCACTTACCTTGTATTTTGGATATTGTTAGTCCCCTTTTTGTTTTGGCTATATTTTTTGACACCTTTTGGATTTCCTCATCGAGGAACAAATATAATGTCGCTTCCCTTTCAAGGCCATTTGCCTCGGGTTGGGTCGACCGCTTTTCCCTTCCCCCCGGTTAATATACAACCTTCACCTTTTTTACAGACCCCAAACTGGACACTCTGCTTCTCATTGCCGACGTCGTCCCCCCTCCACCCGTCACTATTCTCATGACCCAGTTCCTCACATTTAAGAAATGCACGGAATACTACAACTTTGGATTTTGTATTTTGGTCCTGTGTATTTGACTTAGAATCTTATGAATATTGAAGATATATATATTTTACGCAATTTTGATATATACATGATCTCTTTGTTAATATTTTTTTCATGTTGTAAATTAGCTTATGTGTGGTATATTGTGTTTTTGAAACAAATGTTTCTTGTCAGATGTCAATCATGATTTCATTGGTAAATAATTTTCTTATTGCATATTACTTACTGCAATTTTTGGTGTATATGTAGAATGACTGTTTTAATCACAAATTGTAATTGGTGCTCCCATTTCTCATTGTATTCCCCTCTGTTTAGGTTTCCTCTCCTCTTTCCTATTCTTTTTTTTTCTTCTCTTCTATTCTTCTATTCTAATTCGCTCTTTTTTCTGTTTATTTTTCATGTTTATTGAGGAAACATAAATATCGAGTGTGCCAGTTTGGAATCATTATTTGACGCAAAAATGGAAAACAACCACCTTATTACTCTCTTGGAGTGCTAACCTGATTGTAAAACGTCTCCTCTGTTTTTAGAGAAATTCTCCACATTATAGTGTTTATTTGCACTCTCCTTTTCTACGTACAGGTGTTATTTAACAGGTATCTTATATTGAGTGTATTGTGAAAATTGAATGTTTACTTTGATGTAATGCCTTTTTTTTAATGGCACTTATACTCATATCTCAGGTTAACGAGTATTCTTATTTGTAATGTTAACTTTTCATCCAATATGGTCATTTCATTAATACGATTGCAATCGACTTTTCATGCTCACCTTTTTCGCAATCATTTTTTATAGAGTATTTATTCATCTTATTATCTATTGTGTTTAAATTGATTACCAACATTGTGCATATTTTTGATATTATTCAATCTAGTCTCAATCTAATCAATTTGTGTGGGATATATATATATTTTTTAGGTACTTGTTTGCATATATTCTCACATGGTATGTGTGTTCTCTATTTATTATGTGTCTTTATGGTTCTTTAAAAACACACGCATTTGGGTATTTTTTCTTCGATTAAGGGGAATTTGCTTACATATATATTAGATGCTCCCGAAATGGTATATCTGTGTCTGGTTAGTTCATATGACTTTCTTGCCAAATTATTATGGTTGTTATTATTATATATATTTGTTCTTTTTGTATTTGTTAGTCGGGGGAGTTTGTGACGTTTTTTCCTGCGCGATTTGTAATAAAGAAGTATTACGTCATATTTCGCGTAGAAAAGACCTCACATTTCTCCTTCGTAGTACGCCTTGCGTCTCGCTTGTTTGTTGGTTGCGCCAGTCGCCGCTAGGTGTCTCCACCTATCTTTGCCCAGTGCTGCATTTACGAACGTGTAAGCTGAATCAGTTCCGATCCGGCCGACCTTCACGTAACAGTCAGTGTTTCCTCGCAGGAAACGAGCGAGAGAGATAGAAGCATGACGTGCGATTAGTGTGTGGAACGTTGTCTCGCGGGACGAGACTTGCATTTTTGATTCTAATCGCACTCAATAGTTTTGGACTATCTCTCCGTACTTCGTACTACCAATCAAAGTGACTCGTTCTCACAATTTCGCATTTGAAGTTAAGTAGCGGAAGGACTACATTTTTGAGAGGAATTTAATTTGCATGTACCGAATCCAGTTTGACGTGAAAACAGACTGTTCGGCGTATTCTACATGATACACGTTGTCACTACTTCTATGGAGCTGTCTACGGAACCGTGATTGAGGGAAAAGCGGAGTTTCGTCATGCCAATGTGAAGGAAGAGACGACCGGACGAAAAGGAAGCCAAATCCCATTCGATGCTCAGGTGGCAGAGTTTGATTGGTCAGATGGAACAGTTTTGAATGGACTATTGAGGTATGTACTGTGTCAAATCCCTCTTTTGCGACATATCAAATAAAGTGAAGTGCGTCGGGTTCAAATACTTTCAATCTACAGTTCGAATAATTGGAAGAAAGAGAACGTAAGCGTCGAATTATTTGAAGTATGCAAAAATGGAATTAATCACGTAATTGTTTGGGCAAGCGCGTCGATGTCACTGTTCCTCGTGTACAAAAAAGTAAAAGGAGAATTTCTAACTTCTTAATATTAATTAAGCAAGGCGTACATTTGGGCAATTTATTATTGCGTCTCAGTAGGGGTGATGGAATACAATGAGAGATAACGTTTGTTTATTACAAAAATGTTAAAATAAAGGAAGAAAAGAGCATCAAAGTAAAAGGGGGATAAATTGTTATTAGAAGGAAAAGGAGTTTTTTACTATAACTTGTTGTTGAGAATTTAACTGGTTAAAGATATTTGATATTACATGGTTCCGCGGTTGAGTTGAATTTATTCTTGCTTGTTGTCGTAAATGTAACGACCTAATGTATGAAACCTGTGGAGTAAATCGAGGGGAGAAGTAATTGTTGGATCTATTTTTGATATAATCTTGTGAGATTTAAAAGACGGCCCTCTCGTCAATAATTGTTTGATGTATATGTTTTCATGTTGGGACGTTAATCAGTCTTCGCTGCGAGATTAACGCAATAAATTTTGACTTAAGGTCGCAAAAGAACTTTATTCTCTTGTTCATCTTTTTTTTTTTTGGAACCTTGCTTGCTAACAAAAGAACGAAAGATTTACCAGCGATAAATGAAAAGACGAATTGATTGGTTAATGTTGCATGCATTTTTTGTGGTGTTCCGTGTACACTCCCGTACATGAATATACACATATCTAAATTGAATGGTCTGTATAGTGTGAAATTTTCCACGATACTCTGTGACTATATTTATTGCATACCATTTGTTTTTTTTGCTTAGCCTTTTTTGGGAGGGTCCCGTATCTTCGGACGCGTGTCACCCCTTTTTTTCCCATTTGGTTCTCAATAGAGACTGAGGTGGCAGTGATAAACGCTTGCCATTAACCTCAACATTTTTGTGACTTTTGTAACTGGTTTGTTGTTATTCGTTTCTACGAACGTACGTTAATTGATCCCGGACCTTTTGCACGTTTTCCTAAATAACTTTCACTATCTTTCTTACGTACGCAACAACCAAGTTACAGGAAGGGCTGGAATACATGGTAGGCACTATGATTAAATATTGTACATTCATTTTGTATGATGTATATATCTGTATCATCAAAATTATTTTAGTAGTCAAGTGTGTAGTAGAGGATGATGTCAGTAGCAGTCAATTAACACCTCAAGAAATGTTTTAGAAGATACATAGAAAAACTAGTTTTACAACACACACATTTAATACTGTTAAATTTTGTTAATTTTAAATACATCTAAATTTTGACTGATTTTCATATTTTTTATATTTTTTTTCCTTGCTGTAGAGGATATTGCAAAGATGAGATGAAATAGAACGGTCTCACTGCAGTACATGGGCTGCTTTTTTCCTCTAAATAGACTAACAAAATTTATATCCCCTGAAAGTATGTACCTTCTACATCCATTTGCCGGTGGTACTTTTCCGATTACTATTATATTATTGCGCATAAAAAAAGTTTTTCCTGCTACTAAAAGCAATGCATTTCTCCATTTGTTCGCGTCCATATTGTTTACACACAGTTGCTGTCATTTGTTTCGGGGTCTTCCTCTCTGGACAAGTGTTTTGCTACCTTGTGTTCCAACGTCAGAAGAGAAATGCCTGCCAGGTTAGGTTAAGTTCCATGAGCATAAATACAATGAAAAATTATTCTTTGGGCTAAGAGAACTAACCCTAACTACCTAACAATGTAGGCACTTTTTGCTTTCACTAGATTTGTGCAAAAATGTGCGCCACCATGTCACTTTTTTCTACCAAGAGCGCCCAACCTGGATATGAATTTCTCGTTTCTTTCAAAGAAAATTTCGTAAATGTCTTATATTGGAGAGACATTTCTTCATTTTTACAGAAGAAACTACTTACGGAAATGAGTTTCTGTACCATTTGGAAAGTTCGTGGAGGTATTTTCTCACCGTAGAATGCTGCACAAAAAGAAACAAGCACTTTTGATATAATAAACTTGCATTTTGTGCAAGGCGATAACATTATGCTGTTGTTTCCATTACGTACCTGCAGATGGGGCGAGTGTCGAAAGTCACGTGGTCTCGCCAGTGTTTCCAAAGCTGACCTTTTTTATGAGAATTTTTTAAACTATGCTTACCTAACCTAACCGGAAATGGTCCGTGGGGCTATCGTGAATGGTTTTTGGGACTATCCGTCAATGGTTCGTGGGGCTATCATGAATGATTTTTGGGGTATCCGGCAATGGTTTGTGGGGCTATCCGTCAATGGTTTGGATGACATAATGAACACGAAAGTAGGCATTTTTCGGTTAAGAAGGTTGAAACACTGCATACCCACTCCAAATCGAAAAAACACAAGCACGACGCGCAATGATCCACATCTGTGCATGGCATATTGTATGTTCCGCACCGTAAGAAAGGAACCAAAAGAATTACTCGTAATGTGAAAAATCAATGTTATTTTTGTGTAAAAAACATAATGGCACCTTCAACTATGTTCCGCAATACATAATTGGTAAGTACGAACCATCCGAAACACAAAATATCCGATTTTATTGTGTCTCCGATATAACAGACATTTACCGAAAATTTTTATTCCGCACCTTCAAACTTACTTTTCCCGATTACTAACTACAAAACATTACTAAAAAATTATGAACCGCATTCCTGCTAAGCAGCCCATATTCTGCAGTCTTACCCTAACAACACACACATTTAAGTACTTTCTCCTGTAAATTTGAAGAAATTCGTTTCCCTTATACTATAATGTTACCGATTTCCGCAAGTACTTTCTCCTGTAAATTTGAAGAAATTCGTTTCCCTTATACTATAATGTTACTGAGATTTTTCACTCATTACCTTATCCGCGATTAACCTGACCCGCAGAATGGGCACACCGCATCTATAATAAAAGGAAAGATACTAAATGTGGACTTTACACAAAAACTCAACTGGACATTTAAATTTTGACTGATGTTGTTCTTTTTTATATACGTATTTTTTCCTTGCTGTAGAGGATATTGCAACGAGAGATGAAATAGAACTGTCCTTGCCTTGGCTAGGGTTCGAAGCCCAGACTTTCGGCAAAAAGATCGTGAGTTTCATGAAATAACTTCCCTTCCAAAGAATCGAATTCACCAATTTTTTCTTACGTGAATAACTTCCTCCAAATTTCCAAGCACTTTATACTGGTGTCATTTCAAGCTGCAGCAATCCACTGACATATAATATTACCTTAATTTGTTGTACATTTATGAGCTCATTTGGCATGTGCATTCAATGGCTCTTTATATTTATTTGTAGGTTTTTGCACAAATGTCGCAGAGAAAAATTTCCAGAAGCAAATGCGACACGAAGTTTGTATTTGCGTTTGCTTGTGTACCCCTAATCCGCCCTAATCTGTGCTTGTGCCTTTCAGTAGCAATGTTGCTAACTAATTACTCTCATTTTTGTTTAACGAAAACGGCATATTCGCACACGTCCGTAGCTTCTTTCTAAATCTATTCCTTTTTCTGGGTTGGCTACTCTGATTTTGTGAGGCCCCGGAAGCGAAATTTCTTTTTCCACATATCCCAGGACCCGCACCGGAAGTGATAATGAAATCCAGATTCCGGGGCCTCACAAAATCAGAGTAGCCAACCCAGAAAAATAAATATATTTAGAAAGAAGGTACGGACGTATGCGAATATGCCGTTTTCTTTAAACAAAAATTAGAGTTGTTAGTTAGCAACATTGCGACTGAAAGGCACAAGCACGGATTAGGGGCACAAGCAAACGCAAATACAAACTTCGTGGCAAAGATGTCGCATTTGCTTCTGGAAATTTTTCTCTGCGACATTTGTGCAAAAACCTACAAATAAATATAAAGAGCCATTGAATGCACATGCCAAATGAGCTCATAAATGTACAACAAATTATAATATTAAATGTCAGTGGATTGCTACCAGTATAAAGTGCTTGGAAATTTGGAGAAAGTTATTCACGTAAGAAAAATTTGGTGAATTCGATTCTTTGGATGGGAGGTTATTTCATGAAACTCACGATCTTGTTGCCGAAAGTCTGGGCTTCGAACCCTAGCCAAGGCAAGGGCAGTTCTATTTCATCTCTCGTTGCAATATCCTCTACAGCAAGGAAAAAATACGTACATAAAAAAGAAGAAAATCAGTCAAAATTTAAATGTCCAGTTGAGTTGAGTTTTATGTAAAGTCCACATTTAGTATCTTTCCTTTTATTATAGATGCGGTGTGCCCATTCTGCGGGTAAGGTTAATCGCGACAATAAAGTGGATAAGTAATGAGTGAAAAATCTCGGTAACATTATAGTATAAGGGAAACGAATTTCTTCAAATTTACAGGAGAAAGTACTTGCGGAAATCGGTAACATTATAGTATAAGGGAAACGAATTTCTTCAAATTTACAGGAGAAAGTACTTAAATGTGTGTGTTGTTAGGGTAAGACTGCAGAATATGGGCTGCTTAGGAGGAATGCGATTCATAATTTTTTGGTAATGTTTTGTAGTTAGTAATCGGGAAAAGTAAGTTTGGTACTACTTTACTATACCTGAGACACCTGGGAATCATTTCTTTCGCACTTTTTTACATTGCTAACGTACCATTCTGCATTCCGGAACACTTATTTAGGTGAAATAATTGAATTTGTTAGGAAAGTAATGTATATTTCTTACATTTACGAGTACTTACTGTTCTTGTTTATTTCCACACACAACATGACGATAGCTTACCGTTGATCGTTCCTTGAGCCAGAAAAACCATTGACGTTAGCCCAAAAATTCACGATAACCCCACAAACCATCACGGGGACGAGGTATGCCTACTAGGTTAGGTTAGGCCTGTTAGGTTTGGTTCCATTAGCACTCCTTTCGTTCAATTTAGCATATACGGACAATACGAGAGCGTATTGTGCTCTCATGCAGGAAGCAAATGGCGGCAGCAAGCAATAGCGTGTCGGAAATAGATTTTCGTACAAAACCACATGCATTCGCATTAAAATGAATCAAAATTACATTCCTGAACATCATCAATGCTACAGAAAATTATTTGCGTAAGTACTTTCTCCTGTAAATTTGAAGAAATCTGTCTCAGGTATAGTAAAGTGTTACCGTAAGTTTGAAGGTACGGAATAAAAATTTTCGGTAAATGTCTGTTATATCGGAGACACATTAAAATCGGATATTTTGTGTTTCGGATGGTTCGTATTTACCAATTATGTATTGTGGAACATAGTTGAAGGTGCCATTATGCTTTTTACACAAAAATAACATTGATTTTTCACATTACGAGTAATTCTTTTGGTTCCTTTCTTCCGGTGCGGAACATACAATATGCCACGCACAGCTGTGGATCATTGCGTGTCGTGCTTGTGGTTTTTCGATTTGGAGTGGGTATGCAGTGTTTCAACCTTCTTAACCGAAAAATGCCTACTTTCGTGTTCATTATGTCATCCAAACCATTGACGGATAGCCCCACAAACCATTGCCGGATACCCCAAAAATCATTCATGATAGCCCCACGAACCATTGACGGATAGTCCCAAAAACCATTCACGATAGCCCCACGGACCATTTCCGGCAAGGTTAGGTTAGCTAAGCATAGTTAAAAAAAATTCTCATAAAAAAAGGCACCTTTGGAAACACTGGCGAGACCACGTGACTTTCAACACTCGCACCATCTGCAGGTACGTAATGGAAACAACAGCATCATGTTATCGCCTTGCACAAAATGCAAGTTTATTATATCAAAAGTGCTTGTTTCTTGTTGTGCAGCATTCTACGGTGAGAATACCTCCACGAACTTTCCAAATAGTACAGAAACTCATTTCCGTAAGTAGTTTCTTCTGTAAAAATGAAGAAATGTCTCTCCAATATAAGACATTTACGAAATTTTCTTTGAAAGAAACGAGAAATTCGTATCCAGGTTGGGCGCTCTTGGTAGAAAAAAGTGACATGGTGGCGCACATTTTTGCACAAATCTAGTGAAAGCAAAAAGTGCCTACGTTGTTAGGTAGTTAGGTTTAGTTCTCTTAGCCCAAAGAATAATTTTTCATTGTATTTATGCTAATGGAACCTGACCTAACCTTGCAGGCATTTCTCTTCTGACGTTGGAACACAAGGTAGCAAAACTCTTGTGCGGAGAGGAAGACCCCGAAACAAATGACAGCAACTGTGTGTAAACAATATGGACGCGAACAAATGGAGAAATGCATTGCTTTTAGTAACAGGAAAAACTTTTTTTATGCGCAATAATATAATAGTAATCGGAAAAGTACCACCGGAAAATGGATGTAGAAGGTATGTACTTTCAGGCGATATAAATTTTGTTAGTCTATTTAGAGGAAAAAAGCAGCCCATGTACTGCAGTGAGACCGTTCTATTTCATCTCATCGTTGCAATATCCTCTACAGCAAGGAAAAAAATTATAAAAAAGATGAAAATCAGTCAAAATTTAAATGTATTTAAAATTAACAAAATTTAACAGTATTAAATGTGTGTGTTGTAAAACTAGTTTTTCTATGTATCTTCTAAAACATTTCTTGAGGTGTTAATTGACTGCTACTGTCATCATCCTCTACTACACACTTGACTACTAAAATAATTTTGATGATACAGATATATACATCATACAAAATGAATGCACAATATTCAATCATAGTGCCTAGCATGTATTCCAGCCGTTCCTTCCCAAAACCTGTGAGCTGTTGACCTTTGACGCAGATGTGGAAGGCATGTGGATTATGACGTCAAGGTCAAATACACAGATTTCTGTCTCGGGAGGCTGCAACAGGGGCAGTGAAGGCACAGATAAAGTAGCTCCCCTATGAAAGACATTTCTAAAATCTAGAGATGGAGAAAGTGATGCCCATAACTAGATACAGAGTGGCCAAAAGTGGGAAAACATGTCATCAAAAATTTAAAATGTTTTCATCTTTTGGGAATTATGTATAGAATAAATCTGACCATATGACAAGATTCACAAAACTTCAAAATATACATTTCAAATCTTCCAAAATCAATATCAATTTTTTTATGATTTAAATTACATCTACAGTACAAAAATGTCTTAAGGTGACCATAACCGTTGCCGGAATGAGTTTACAATACCGGACCACTCTCGAATTACTATGAAATGTCGCCTACTCACTAATTGTGAACTCCTAAACACGAATCTGCATGTAATAATTGGCGGTCAAGCATGGAAATCGAGGAAAAAACTAAATAAACTATGTTTTCTTAACGTAACGTAACCCTACCATAAGAACAATACCTCCACGGAAGATGCCATTTTCCCAACATGAAGAAATCAACATGCAAGACAAGGTATAGTTCTCGTAGCTAACCTAACCTCGTAGGCATTCCTCGTCTTACATCAGCAAGATTGTTGTGCATAAAGGAACACCATTAATGAATTGCGAAAGAAAGATGGTTCCGAATTGCTGTGTAGGGACAATCACCGTGGTATATCGCAAGGTTATATTACAATTTCTAGACGTAAATGTACAATTTTAACAAGTGACTGCCAAATATGAACTACAGTTACGTCATGAGGACACCGAAATTAGTAAGTAGGCGAAATTTTATAGAAATTGGAGAGTAGTCCATTATTGTAAACTCATGCCCCGGTGCCTCCACCCTAATCACTTTCTTATAAATGAACACACAACATTTCAAATGATCATGCTTATTATTAGTTAATATTGTTTCATGCATACATGGTGTGTATGTGATCAGGGGTGTATCCAGGGGGGCTGGAACTCCATCCCTCCAAATTTGGAAAATACTATGGTTGATTCATAATACTTCCCGATGAGACACGATGAAGCAGGTATAGCATGGTTTGTGGATTCTGAGAATAATATCCACTAAAAGTTTACAAGTTCCACACTGGGTGGTGATATGTCAGCTGAAAATCTGACATCAGTTCTTTTTGAACAATGTCACAAACTTGGTCTTGACATGAAAAAAATCACAGGTCAAGGTTATGATGTGAGTGGCAGATGTAATGGTGTGCAATCGTGAATAAATGAACAATACCCAAAAGGCATGTGTGCACACTGTGCCAGTCATACTGTAAATGTAGCCCTATCTTAAGCCATGTCGAACTCCACCGTGAGAAACTGTTTTGGTACTGTAAGTAAAGTTTTTTTTTTTCGTCAGAATAATACATGCAGTGGTGAATTCCTAAAAACAATATATTGCATTACTACCAGGCAGTAAGAAACACTATTTAAATACGGAGAAACTAATACTCATTTTATCCGTGAAACTGTTTTTTCTTCATTCTATTAAACACTGTTTGTTAGTGTGTGAAACATGATTTTAAGCAAAACATGATTCACTTCGTATGTAGTAAATTTTATTATTATTAATAATAGATACGCTGTCATCATTAAATACTTATGTAGGGGGGGGGCATGCCATTGGGAATGGGCACCCCTGGCTGGACCCCCCCTAAGATTATATTTCTGGATATGCCCCTGTATATGATTATAGACATTCGCGTACACTTGAAAAATTACAAAGCCTTCAATAACACTGATGAACAAATTCAAACTTTTTTTTGCTCCTTTGAACGAAAATAGGTGATTATTTATAATTCGACCCCGCTGAATCCAAATCTGAAAGTAGAAATGCTGTATCACCTATCGTTTTCCCTGGATTTTCATTTTTTGTTTTTAATAAAAATGTAATTCCCTTTGTAATAATACATCGAAGTTTGAAATTATTTTTGTTTGTTTGATCATGAAATAAGATTTAACTATTGAAGTGAATAACTAGGAAATATAAAAAAATTAAAAAATATATATAGAACCGATTTTGACTGTTCAATGAAGAAATTTCATGCAAAAAAAAGGAAAAAAAAACACATTTTTACTCGCATTTTCAAAATTTCTTTCTTGAACTCTGCCGTTTGTAACTGCCACCAGAAACCTCTTCCTTGAGGTTCCAACTATAGTCTGCTAACATGTACTGTGCCGATTTTCCTGCATACCGTTTCTCCATGACAGAAATATCCTGGTGAAATCTTCCGCCGCATTCGTCACTCACCGCGCCCAAGTTAAGGGGGAAAAAGTCCAAATGCGAATGTAAAAAGTTGAATTTTCAAGGACATATTGCACCCCATGCGCTGATAACACTTCAACAAGTTCTTAACAAGTTCCTTGTAGTTGTCAGTTTTCACATTTCCAAGAAAATTACAGCATACTTGTCTGAAGGCTAACCATGCGCATTTCTCTTTTTCTGTTAGCAATTCCACAAAGTTGTCATCATGAATGATCTCACGGATTTGCGGCCCAATAAATATGCCTTCTTTTAACTTACTATCACTGAGTTTAGGAAATGTTTTTCTCAAGTACCCAAAACCCTCACCGTGTTTATCCAAAGCCTTAACAAAAATTTTCATCAGCCCTGACTTTGTATGCAACGGTGGTAACAAAATCTTGTCTTTCTCAAGTAGAGGGTGATTCCTAACACTTGTCTCTCCAGGAATTAAGTTTTTTCGTATGGGCCAATCCACAATGTTGTAATGTTTATCTTCTGCCTGGCTGTCCCATTCGCAAAGAAAGCAACAAAATTTTGTAAACCCAGATTGCATGCCTAACAGTATACCAATCATTTTGAGGTCTCCGCATAGCTGCCAACCATATTTTTCATAATTTATCACTTTTAATATTGTATCCATACTTTCATATGTTTCCTTCGTGGTGGAAAAATAGGCAAGGGGTACTGATGGGTATATATTCCCATTATGCAACAATACTACTTTTAAACTATTCTTAGATGAATCTAAAAATAGTCTCCACTCGTTTGGGTTGCGACTCCTTCCAAGTTTTTGCGGAAGACCTTCTACATCATTGCAGTAAGTTAACTGATTACTAACAGAAAAAAATGTGTCCGTGATTGTTCGCATTTCCGATATGACACCTTAACACCATCTTGTAATAAATTCCACCCTCTGAGACGAGAACCTAATAATTCCGCTTGAATTTTAGAAAGGTTGAGGTCTCTGACTAGATCATTTAGTTGGGATTGGGAAATAAAGTGAGGTATATTTGGATCAGGAAAATTTGGATCGGTGTTTGAATATGAGGATCCAGGTTCGTCATCTGGAGAAGCACTGCTTGGTTCTGTTTCATCCACTGTCCATTCTTTAGGAGGCTTAGGAATTGGTATAAAATCATGACTCGTAGGTTTCTTGGCTGAAGGAACATCAGGATAAAATATAGATTAAAAATTATAAATTTGATTTAGAACTATATCCACTGTTTGTTAAACAGAAGTAACAATCCGTAGTATGATCTTTCTGTTCTGTCCATATTACAGGGTTTCCGAAGGGCATTGATTTGTGAGTGCAATTAAGCCAACCACGTAAAGTTCTCGAACAATTACAACAAATTTTACCTGGTGCCCAGCTTTTTCCCTCCTCTACTTTACTTCCAAAATACAACTCATATGCTTTTTTCACTATAGGAGTGATAGTATTTCTCTGTGACTTCGGAGTAAATTCCCCGCAAACATAACAAAACCAGTTCTGGTTATTCACACATTTGCTTGACATGGCAAACTCATTGATTGACTTACAATATAGACTCGACTAACCCACAAAAGAACAAATTTTAACAGAGAAACAGGAAATTTCTCTACTGCCAGATGTTTCCTCCACTATATATTAAGTGCCAGTCATAAACACAAGGTCGCTGAAAAGTTCTTATCCATTTGCTAGGAACCAAACGTTAAGCCGGAAGCGGAGCAGGGTGCAGAGACCTGAAACCATAAAACTATAAAATGTGGGTGTTCTGCAAAAAATTTAGGTGATACAGGAAAACGGATGCGATATTCGTTATCAGCACATCTGAATACATAAAGATCACTTAGTTTTATTTAAAGGAGTATTTCATTGTTTATCAGTGTAACAGAAGGCAAATATCCACAAGTAGAGATGAAGCAAACACTGTCTGGTACTGTGGGGAATAGTTGTTGTGCAATGATAAATTAATCAGATTAGGTGTACTGTGATTAAGTGCATTAAGATGAGACTGAGGGAGATTTCCAAGCCATAGTACCATTGCAGGCCACATTTGATTGGTGAAATCATCAAGCTACAAGTGTCTCCCATCACTTGTCAGTTTGGTGTCACTTCGAAATGACGAAATGGTGTGAATTCTCACTAAGATCTCTCAAAAATGTGGATTATTCTTCAGAACAAACTCAAGGGAACCTATGTTATCATTTTAACACAATAACTTTATGTGGATACACTGTCTGAGAAACGAATAAGTCTTGAAGGATGCAAATCTCTCGCACAATGTATTAGTTTTATTGCGACATGAATTTAAACCATGTGTATGGACCCAGTAAGTTAAAATGCATATTAGTAAAAACAATTAAAACAAATATTCGTGATGAAGCCATGTTCGATTTGATGGTAAACAGTATTACAGAATAATACAAGGTTTCCAAATTTTTGTTTTCAGGCCTCTTTGGATCTGAACCACTGGGTAATGTATCTTCATTGCAAATTGAATGTGGGATCCTTTAACATGTTGACTGTCAAGCACCTGAGCTAATGATATTGCTTTGGGCCAAACTACTTCCAGATATTTGCTTATATGATCAAAAGGCTTGTATCTAACATCGACAATACCCACTAAGAGTTTGAGTTTAAGCCCACTTTATTCACAGTAAGGCTAATCGCGACTGAATCTACTGTTTAATGTGAAATTTGAACCAGTATGTACCTCCACTGGGTATCAAACCTGGGACCCCTTGATTACAAGATGGTTACCACTACACCATCAGGGAGGCCCTGCCAATATGATAAATATGCATGTAGTGAAGGCCAGAAAAAATTGTTGGCAACAAAGCCTGCAGGCGTAACTATACGGCGTACGCTTTTAAAAGGAACATGAGTTCAGCCAATACGCAGCCAGTGCTGTCGCACTGTTGCCAAACCAACTGCTAGCGGAAAGGAAAGACAGATATTCAGCTTTTTATGGGTATAATGCGTGCACGTGATATTTGAGTACAATGAAATATATAGTGAAGAATTCTACACAGGATTATATCATATCACTGCAGCATATAAGAGAAACTCGTACCTGAAAGAAGTTTGAAGGTACGTATTTATTGTAGGGGAACTGCAAGGTCATCATCATCGCTCTCGTTTCTGTTTTCTGGCACGTTTCCCAGGAGATTTGAATAGGGTTTCTGTGGCAGATACTTTACCCTGTTTTATAATGCGCAACACAGTATGCACACATACACCACACGCTTTAGCTGGAAGTTCTCGACTGAGAAAACACTGTTTCAGCTCGCATGTCTTGCGAACGCCAATTCCTTGAAGTAAGAATAAGCTTTAAAACTAAGGTTTTCTGTCTTGTGAACGTAATATTTTACCCTTGGTGCCTGTACTACTGGTACGTACTAGGTTTCGAGAGCGACATTATTAATTTGATTTGATTTGCTTTATTTTACTTTGCTTTTCTGTCACTTTTGGCTAATTGCGAAGATGGGAATGAGTGATGATGTAATGAAATTGATGAAGGGACGTTCATAAACATCCATGTCCAGGCCAGGATTCGAACCTGGGACTCCTGGCATCTTAGAGTGATATGCTAACCACTCCACAATGGCACCGGCACGACATTATTAAGCATAAGGGCTGTATTGCACATCGCGCTACGACGCTAGGGGTTCCGGGTTTGAATCCAGACCTGGGCATGGATATTTGTGAGTATCCATTCATCATATCATCACTCATCCCCATCTTCGTAAATTAGCCAAAAGTGGCAGAGAAAGCAAAGTAAAATAAATCAATCAATAAGAGCTGTATTGAATTCTCTCACAACTGTTCTTCATGCCGTACGAGTGAAATTATCTTACATCGCCCTTGTTATGAAAACGCTGAACTCAAAACTGACCCAGACTCGCAATGTTTGTGAACACACAAGACAATGAAAGGTCATTGTGCATATTCAGTCGAATTTGACACCCATAGCTTTACCAAGACACAACAACTCATCGGGGTCAACACGGTGGCAAAGAAAAAGAAACAGACGGAACACGGAAGGAAAACGAAAGGGTCATTGTGTGTGTGTGTGTGTAGGGACGTGTTGTTTCTCGTGTTTCTTCGAGAAACGATAACTCCGTCTGTAGGCGTCGGAAATTCATGGTACTTGGACGGTCATGTTCAAAATGTCGTGCCCCATCTTATGATGAACCTTAAAGTGGCGAGTTTTATGAAAACTTCTTGCACGCAAGAAAAATACAGAACACGGCGTTTAACTCACGCACCGCACTTTCCTAACTGTACAACGTTGCACTCCTGCCATTGGCTGGTCGCCACGCACACCCTCTGCGTGGCTCCGCCCGATATCGCTTCTAAAACCGTGCGTCGTATAGCAGTTTGATGTAATATTTGTATTAAACTAGCACCTGAGGTTGAAAATTTTATCTGGGGCAGGGTGTCTAGAGAAACAGGCCAACATGGAAATCGGGACATCAAGAAAAATACCTTCCTTCTTCCTTTTCCTCCTCCTTTCTTTCAGGGAGAATTTTTTTTGTTGTTAGTATCAGTTAGGAATGTCAAGGAAGTCAAGCAATTAACAGGTAGGCGAAGAAAGGCAAGAAAAAGTTACAAAATTATGCTTGTGGTCAAGAATTGTTGCTATTTTTTTACAGTATAGTGAATGTACATTGTACTGGAATTTGATAAATTGTATTGAGTTGTGGTAAAGATTTGTTCACTCCGTTTCTCAAGAATTACATTCTTGTATGCATGAAGTTTCGTAAAACTATTAAAGTAATGTGGCCATTCCTCATCCAGGATGAAGTCTGAAGCATTACGTTTTACATGTATTAATAATTAAAGCAAGTCTAAATCTCTTTTTAAAGTAGAGCTTCAATTTTCATCTTAACTGGCCTTGCGGTTTTTCATTGAATAAAACTATATATTTTCTTTACTACACCTAATTAGAGGACAATTAAATAAATGTCAAGAAGAAAAGGGGGGTCAAGAAAAAGTCAAGAATTTTGGATGTTATTGTGATAAACACCCTGTGGGAGATGCTCTTATGGTTTGACATGGTAACAATGGGACTGTTGAAGGATGCTTTGGGAAAATTTTGCTAGCTGGGGGATACCATGTTTACTACTGAAGTTAATAATGATTGGCATTGTGCCTAACAAAAAAAATATACACATTGTTTTCCAAACCTAGTGGATTCACAGACAATGGAGGAAGCTCAATACAAAGAAATCAAGGACACAAACTGAATAATCAATCACATCATTTGTTCATTCCACAAAACTTCTGGTCAAGCAATAGAGGCTCGGTCAAGAATGATGGTGTCGATACTAGTAATAAAATAAATTCTTCCAATCAGCTAGTTTACTTCTGCATAGCAAATAGAAACCTGTCTAAATAGAAACCAGACATCACCCATCAGTACTCATCCCATTCCTGCTGCAGCCTCCGACGAGGTATGGTTCGGTTTGTTTTGGATTAGTGTTCTGTTTTTACTGCCAGATTATGAACTCACTACACTCATCCTTTTGCCAAATACAGCATTTAAAGAAATCAATATATATTTTATTTGCTTTTACTAATGAAAAGTTTGAGATAGACACTGTCTCCCATATCTATTGACACTCCACTACTGCAAGTATTTATTATCTGATGTGATGGTTCTTCTATTACCATGAGATTTTAATGCACTGATTACATTTCTTACAACTGCAAGCATGTACAATTCTTGTAGAATTTTTGAAGTGGAAACAGGAACTGAATAGAACCAACTATTTCAACAGATCAGGACAAAAAACATTTCAGGATGGATGCATAAAACAGTGGTATGTTCGTCAACTAGCAATCGAACGTGTAAACTGTCCAGCAAGAATTGAAGCCACAGTAAATGAAGAAACTGGGCACATAACTGTATTTTATTATCATACTCATGTTGTTCATGCACAGCAACCACAAACCCTTCGTAAGCATGGATATTTGAACTGAATTTCAACGAAATTTTAGTGTTTCCCCTTCCTTATATGAAAAATAGGAATTATGGTTGTGCATAAATAAGTCTAAGGATTGGGTTTAGAAAGTTGAGAAGATATTGTGACAGAAGTCTACTTACAGTGCATGAGTCATCTAAAGAAAGGTGGTAGTTGTCGTCCTGAGAAGAATGTCTTGACACAAAATTTTAGATTGAGTATACCAACAAAATACTCGTACCAGGTGTTGTTAAACAGCTTCTTTTCACAGAATTTTAGTATAATACCTTTGAAACATTAAAATAGCAACAAATATTTTGCCTCCTGTAACGTTCTTTAATGAGATTGGACTATTTTTTTGCAGGGTCAATCTGAAGAGTGAGAGTGTGTGTGTGTGTGTGTCACACACACACACACATATGTGTATATATATTGTAGTGTGACATCGGGTTAATTATGGGATCGAGTCACGCCGGGATGTAGCTCAATTAAATAAACAAGATTTCAATTTGGGTCACGCTCGACCACCTCTACCCTGAATGGTGTGGACTAAGGATGTTGGGAGCCTTAGTCGGTTGAATGATCCTCACCACTTGCGTGATGATTTGGCCCTCTGCTATTGGCGTCGGCGACAGTTGGGCAGAGATGGGTGCACTGGAGACTGCTGGCCTAGATGTTGACAACGATATGAGGCGGCAGGAGTTTTGGTGGCTTATCGCTGGACCGCTACTTCTCCGGACTTGGGCTGGCTCTCTGTAGTTCAGACTGCTGCAATCGTACCGCATGCTTGTTGCGACCTCGTGATGATGTGATCTTGTCAATCAGCGTCGATTGTGTCTATTTACCATCTCCAGGTTTATTTTTATACTTCAGAATTCCTTTGAGATGTGGTGGAATTTGCACCTCAAGATATTCACCTGGGGTATCCCTTGATGCTGGTGGAAAGTTATAGTGGAGGTGCAATCACTGCTGGTAAGGGCCGTTGCCTTGCTGACTGTGCAGAGCCGAGTGGAGATTTCTTATTACTAGACTCTGCACCCGGTAGAAATTGGGGTCAATGAGCTTCAGAGCTATGCTTTAACAAATGGAGATTTCAATTTTTATGCTCCCAATTCCTTCATATCTCTCTCTCTCTCTCTCTCACACAGAGAGAGATATATATATATATATGTATACACGTATGTATAAATGAAACAAGATGAAGAATTCCAAATAAAAAATATGTGATATTATACCCAATTCATAACATTAAGAACTGTTCCAAAGAGAAAACATTATTGGCATGTGTTACTTTCTTCTCATTACACATTGAGTGTTTGGGAAGGTGTTGAAAACAGAATGTTATAATACGGTGGCTTAATTGAACCTAATGACATGGAGAAAAATCTGACATGATGGGAAGAAATTTGTCATATCCGCCATCAGCATTCAAAATACTTCCAGAATCACCTATTGGTTTGTAAACAACCGGAATTTCCCATGTTTAAATTTAGTTTTATGCATTCTGTAATAAGTGTAATGAAATGGTGAATGTGAGAATTTTAATTGTGAAATTTTGAAAAATCCTGACATGATGGGAAAAAATTTGATGTCATTTCTGTGATCTGCACTCAAAATACTATTATACTTTCAGAATCGCCTACTGATTTGAAATCATCCAAATTTTTCCCCCAAAATGGAGGGCTGTGATATTATATCATTGCAACAGTTTAAAATAAGAAAGTCTAGTTACTGAGTTATGACAACTCATCACATCACATTAAATAACTCCTAAATTGTTCTCATGTAGCATTATAGCACTTTAAAATGTCTTGTGACATTTTATGTGAATTTCTTTCTAGACCCACAGGATGCAAAAAAGAAGAAGAAGTGTTTGAAAGTTTGCAAGCCTTTTTAAAGTGTTGCAGTTACACCGAAAAATTGGTGGATTATTATGAGCGTCCCTACTTCAATTTGATGTAATCAAGATTCTTGTTGTTTGGGTTAACCTGGAGAGGGAGGAAAATGGCATACAAATATATACAAACACGGAAAAATAATAATGCTAATATGACCAGCTCTGTTTATGCCCCTGCTGCCCATTCTTTTCTGTCATGTGCAACAAAAACAAGCTGCTGCAGTGTAGGTATCAGTCAGCAGTCCCACAAAAGACTTAGACAGAAGGGTAGGAATCCACAACCCTCCCTCCACACAGTGACATTCATCTCTTCCCAAGAACTCCGGAATCGGCCCAGCATGATGATAATGGTGGTTTTGAAAATGTCCACATTCTTACCCAAGAGTTTGCAAGCAAGAATTGGCAATGGATGATTTGTTTCATTTTTCCACATAGCATTGACCACTAGGCAGTTACATGCCTTCGATGTCACATTTGGGTGCAGCACATCAGTTCTGCCTTGGTTCTTGTCATCTGCTTTCCAGAAGGTTACACCATTTCTCGAAAATCTACGTGGAACTTCCTGTGTTGGACCCCCAAGTCACAAAGGTGAATGAACCTTTGAAAAGGACATATCTTGACTGAAGAGTTGTTTCTCTTGGCTGCTGGTCTAGTCACTCAAAATCATTGGCAACCTTGGAGAAAATTCAAAAGATACTTATCGATACCAACATGGCTCCCTCCTACTGTTTTTATGAATTCTTGTTCAGATTTCTGGCCTCCCCGATGACATTGTCACCTTGTAATCAAGGGGTCCCAGGTTCGATACCCGGTGGAGGCACATAGTGGTTCGGATCCACTTTAAACTGCAGGTCCAGTCCCAATTAGCCTTAATATGCATAAAGTGGACATAAAACACCAACTCAATCAAATTGTTCAGATTTCTGAACAGCAATCGCAACAATTTTTTTCACAAGAATAGAGTGGTTTAAGGAGTAAAAAAATCTGGATATTTGAATTTGAACTTAAAATTTTGGTTGCGTCAGCACCTAGGCTATTTTGCACCTGTCACGTTATACGGGGTCCAGCCCTTACCATAACTAAAATAGCATAATTGCAATGTTGTTTTACTAAACTATTAAAATATTCTGACTTGTGAAAAGCTATATGAGAAAATACCATGTAATTCAAGTGGTGACATTTTATGATAAATACTACTCCCTCTGTCCCATAATTATAGTCCGGTATGCCAAAATGGTAGTACAGGAATGACAGCCGAAGAGGCAGATGGAAAGCACAATTTGTACTGATCCTTGAGTAGTAAAGTTGTATGACTCATTCCCTTGTTTCATGTTCTTCTTCTGCCAACACCAATGTCACAGTTTGAATATCGGGCAATTATTATGAGACAACAAACAAAGTTGTACCAGACAATAATTATGGGACAGAGGGAGTAATATTTTTTTGTGACTCGCAAACTGTAAGTTATAGCAAATACTGCCATGTCGAACAAAGTAAGGAAAGAACATTTGACTGCCATAACTAGGAGTGTCCAAGGATAAAAATTTGTGATGAGAACATGTGTAAAATTCAAGATTTTCACCATTTTCACAAATTTTGCAAGTTTCCCATCCCGAAACTGGTCCAGAAATGGCAAATTTTATCAGTTCCGTATGATAGGATTTCCCTCCCCAATCATGTTTTGGGAAACTTACAAAATTTGTGAACTGTAGGAGCTGGAGTCATTGGCTGTGAGTATGCGACTATTTTCGCAACAATTGGCACACATGTCTATTTGATTAACGATAAAGAGAAAATCCTCCCCCATCTTGACGAAGAGATCTCACGGTGAAAATCTTGAATTCTACACACTATCCCCTCCCTCTTAAGTGATTGTTTTTGCACTTCTGGAATAAAAAAAAACATTAATTTCAAAAAGTTTAGACACTTTTAGCAGAAAAAATACCAAGAAATAACCATTTCCCAACACAATCCTTTAAAATTTCTTGATTTCTCGGGATCTCGAAAAGTCGAAAACATTTCCCCAAGTTGGCAATTCACATGCTGTCATTTTGAATTACTTTTCTTTTATACAGTAACCTTTGATGCATAAAAACATTGATCATTGGTGCCACGATGGAGAGCAGATTAAGTGCTATCTGCTTGATATCAATGCATCACGAAAAATTTCAAAATGATAAAGAATTGTTCATCATCAAAGTGATACATATTTATGGAAAGGAAACAAGGCGAATCCAAATTCTATTTAAATAGTGGACTCAAGTCAGAATTTGTCAACAGCGACAAGGTATTTTCACTCAATTTCAATTTTATAATTTGTAAAATAATAATAACAAGAAAAGGTAACAACTTCTGTAACTGAGGGTCAAGATATGAAATCTTACTTTGAGTCTCCCTGAGAAAAAATCCTGCGGGCACCTTTGTACCACATTACAATTGTTAAGTTTGGATTTAACTCCATCCCTTATCACGAACCTCTATTTTACTTCTTTTGTATTGACCTGTGTTATCTCTCATGGCTCAATACTGTTGTCTTCATTACATTTAGTCATTGCATCATTCACCATAACATGTTTTTTCTTGTTCTTTGTTGTCTGACAAAAAATGTTTGCAAAGAACCACTATTGAAGTTTCTGGGTGCCTTTGGATAATTCTATTGCTGTGTTGTTCCTAAATAGTATTCATTATTTGTTTAGTTGACCTCTGTGGCAGCGGGTGACCACAGTGTGCTAAGATGGCGGGTGTCCCAGGTTTTGAATCCCAGGCTGGACATGGGTGTTCTTTATGACTGTCTCTTCACCATATCATCACTCATTCTCATCATCATGAATAGACAAAAGTGACAGAAAAGTGATACTAAACAAAAATACATTTGTTTTTTTGTATAAACATTTATTTTTTTGTTTAAGTGATCTTGCAGGATGGCAACTTTAGGACCATGATAATATTCAAGTATAATTCCCAGTTTTAAAGGCAAATTTTCCAAAAATTCAAGGGTACATGCAGATAGATGTTCTCTCTCTCTTTCAATCCTACATATTAGTACCGTCTCTCTCCACCCACACACAGATATAGTAACAATATAAAGGGTCTGAGTCATTCCAATGGATCCAAAAATTCTAATTCAATTAAATGGTGTACATACTTCAAAAAATATTTAATTTATGGTGAAGAGTTTACATTTGCCATTTAACATACTAAGACTCGAAATGCATCTACATAATAAACCTGAGGTTTTTTTCTGCAGCTTTTTTTACAAAAGTGTGTCAAATCAATGAAAATACAGGAGTTGGCAGTATTTTTCCTGTTTCATTGTTTTCGTTTAGCTTCCTACTGTAAAGTGGACACTCATTTCATAATATAAAATACAATTTACAATATGAAATTCGTAGCTAGACATAAACATTGTTGAAACTGTTCCTACCGAGTGTTCATATTTTGGTTGGCTTATTAAATAAATCTATGTAGTATAAATATATTCATGTAATTAGAGTAGTTTTGTATGTTTGTTTTTTTAAATATAACCTAATAGTATGATCAGTAAGATACTATTTATGATGTTTGAATTTGTTATACGAACATGTACATGAAGCAAAAAAGAAAATACTGCTCTACCTTTAGAAAGTCTAGTATCAAATCTCTTTACATTAAATTTTGTGTTCAGTAAAATATGTATATTTGTATTCTGGCTTTCCAGTACATCATGTATAATTTGGATAAATGGCTGCTAACCCTGGTCGCAGAGCAACTAGTGGTGCATTTTCGCTGCTTGTTGCAAAATTCTCAACATTTGTGAGACCTCAGCCCAGTAAATTTATTTCTTACAAGTCGATGCCCTGATCCCAACAATTTCACATAAATACATTTCTGATCTTTAAAGTTTATATGGAAATTAATATGCACCCTTAATTAATATTTATATATCAACTCTGGCATAATCATGGTCCAGAGGCCCATTCATGATTATAAAAGGAAACTTCTATCAAAAAGCAGGCCTTTTTACAACAATAGTACTAGCAATTTGTTCTCTGTGATTTACAGGCTAAAATAAATCTTAATGTCTGATGAAGTATCTAACAATCTTGTTAAGTTTAGAGAATATTCAGACCAAAGCAACACATGACAGTGGGGGGCCATGACAACTGACATGGGCCCCTTCAGTCTGTAAGCAAGCATCCACCATGCATGCACAAGCAAGACCGAGGTGAAATGATGTGCGCCATTGAAGGAGCTTTCAGACTGAAGTCACAGATGACGAGCGACACAGTCTCATTCAGTATAAAGCAAAACATTCACCGTGCATGTAAGAACAACAGACCAAAGCAGCACGATGCATGCCATTGAGAAAACAGTGTAGTCCGAGCAACATGCAAGTGACATGTTTAGGTTGTTCTCACACTTTGTTTTAAAAGGTTGAATGGTTTACTGAGAGTCTGAATTCAGTATACTTATACAATTTTTAATGCTGATTACAAAAACGACAATATTTTTTTAGATTGGTCAAGGGGTTCAGAAATTAACACACTTTCTAAAATCTCCGTGTACGCCACTTGCGGATCCACTTTGAATGACACACATTATGTTATAAATGATAGTATCTTTCCTCAGGTTTGCCGTAGAAACTTCAAGTTTCTTTTCTTTTGTTAAAAATGGTGTAAGCTTTCATTTAAATAAGGTTTCAGATGAATGTATTAATAACCATGTATTTTTATGTATAGTTTCATGTAATTTTTAGAAGAATAAATTACTTACTTCAATAGCGAATTTCGTGCAATACCCACCCCCTTCAATTTCCCACCAATTTTATATGTGGGTAGCTCGGAGTATGTACTAATGTCTGATGGAAGAATTGGGATGGGCGGTTCAGACAGGGTGATAAAAAAAACCTGAGGGAAAATACCATCATTTATAACCTATTGTGTGTCATTCAAGGTGGAGCAGCAAGTGGCATACACAGAGATTTTAAAGAGCACGCCAAGTTACAGACTTGGTCACATGACAAGTGGAGTAGTTGTTCATTTGTTTGAAATTGCAGAGGTAGAAAGCCAGCAAGTTGTTTGTTGCAGTTCTTCAAATGTGTGGAAATGCAACGTGTTCTCGGTTATATCTACTGATCGTATTTGGCACTGCAGTTGAAGTGCAGTTTGAAAGATTTACACTTCCAGTCAACACCTTCAAGACCACACTGCAAGATCATTTTTGAAGTATACTCGATTCAAGTATGGTCTTGCATCTTTTGGACATGGCCTGATGCTCTCCTTGAATATTCCATAATGTATTAATGTTAAATTTCAAGGGTACATATTAATTAATGTATAAAGTTGAAAAAAATAGGATGATATTTGCGAGAAAAATTGTTGGATCGGAGCATCAACTTTGAAAATACGAATTTACTGGGCTGTGGGCTTACAAATGTAGAGAACCACTGTTGTTCAGAGCATCCATTTTCTTATTCACCTTCGACGCTTCATCATTTACAAATGATTTTCCTATGAGATCATGGCACATGGCAATGAAGGAGATTTTGAATCAACATTTTTAAAACTTTGATTACATCACCTATCCCAATACATGTTTATAAACCTTTACTGTACACTAATGCCTTGCAATAACAAGTTAGTATTATGTCACTCATTAAGGAGAAGTCTGATTATATAGTGTGTCTAACTTGGCTTGGATATCACCCTTTTTGTGCTACATTTTCCAGTGATTCTTCCATTTCTAGTAGATTCAGTCACATGTGATAGATATTGAAATAATCTAATGTGTGTCTATTCAGCCGACATCGGTGTTACTATTAATACAATGTTCCTGGGTGGATTACAGTTGTAACTTTATGTACACAAAATATGCCTGTTATGCATGCAAGACCTTTTAACACATATTTTGATTTGGTATTTGCTAAACAAGCTGTGACTGATCAATAGTTCCAAAGTTATTGAACCTTGCAGTTAACTACAATACTTATTGGTCAAATATGGGTCACAATTTTTGTTGTGCACCACATTCTTCCACAGGCTATAGCTTTAGAACTATTTCTCAGAGAAACCTAATATTCGTATAGAACCTTTCCATACATAACTGGACCATCATCCAAATCCAAGACTTTCTGAAATTGGTCTGACAAGGAATGACCCATATAATTTCTTTACTGATATTTAAAAGTAGTTGCGGTAGCTCAGTCATTAAGGCATCTGAGTACCATGCGAGAGACTCAGGTTCGATCACCGGCAGGGGAGAACCAGGAATTTTTCCACCTGTTCAAGCAGCTCCGATGCCCACCCAGCATCGTATAAAGTGGGTACCTAGAGAAAACTTGGGGTAGGGAGGGGTTAGGGCAGCCAGGGGCATGGTGCTGATCACATCACCCCCACCTTCAGCCGTGATCAAGAAATTGTGGGAACCTAACCTCACACCCCCTATATGCCATCATGGCATGGTGCATAACACAGGGGAGCACTTTACTGATATTTAAAAACTGTTTAAGCTATGTATATGATGCATCATATCTGGTTGAAAATATATGAAACTTTTTGAATTTGTTATTGCCTAGCCTTTTTATATAAATAAAGTTTACTATAAGTTGTCTTACTTCTGTGTACATGGACATCTCCAGGATCTTTTCCAGGAGGGTGGGCAGGAATATTTTTACCCCTCAAAAAACACTATTTCAGTCTAAAATTATCATGTTTCTTCAATGAATTTATAATAAATAACATGAATTACCGTGACTGAAATGAAATTATGTGTGAAATATGTAGTTTTTAGGTGGACAGTCATTTTCCTTGGCTCCTTTCGGATGTCCATATCTGTGTATGTAAATTACAGTGGCACATTCTCCAATTACCACGTTTACAGCTAGTAAACCAACTTTTTTCATATTGTATTTCATTTAAAGTATGGTTTAGTGCTCATTATATATTCTGCAAGCCATGAAAACAAGCTTCTAAACCAGAATTTAAGTAAATTATATAAAAAAACTTAAAACCTGGTCTCCATCATACCCTTCTGATGACCAGGTTTCCTCCCAAATTGTAGGTAAGGGAGACAAAAAGAAAGTACGAGAGTGGTTATTTAAAAACATGAGGCCTTCAGGATGCTTGGCAGAGGCAGTGTTGTTATGTGAAGGGAAATTTATCTTTTTACAGGGAAACCTATGTCCAATTGTAGGTAAAGAGGGAATTTTATGAAAAATTTTAAAAAGTAGAAAATTTGAAGTTGTTGGATTTCCATTTTCTTTTATTTACTTGCATGCCTTCATTAGGGTTTTTCTTCTATTACATATATTACATAGGCCTATATCTGGTACACCAGATCAAATTTTCAGAAACCTGTGCGTTACTGTATAAAAAGCAGGGTACCAGTTAGATATAGTGAAAACACATTTAACTCGTTTATTACCTTATATGCATAGCGGAATATTTTCAACTTGGGATTATGTTTTTTTCACTGAAAAATGTGTAATTTTTCACATTACAAGTATTTATTGGTCGTTGCTAATTCACTTTCGTTACACACAATATGGCGGGCAAATCTTGACTCACGTTGTCTATAGTCAGCTGATATGCAGTGTTTCCAAACTTATGAACCGAAAAATGCAGCACAAACTATTCACAAAAGGTTTTTAAGCGAAAATTGATCCACAAACCATTCACGGAAGGTTAGGTTAGGTTAGGTTCAGTTAGGTTAGGCAAACAGAAAATTAAATTGGGGGAAAAAACCGCTCACACGTCATCTTGTAAAACTACCGTGTGGTTGCTACACTAACACTTATTAACCGAAAAATGATGGTTTTTAGGCTAACATTGATCCACAAACCATTCACAGAAGGTTAGGTTAGGTTCAGTTAGGTTAGGCAAAAATAGAAAATTAAATTGGAAAAAAAAAACTCGCTCATATGTCATCTTGTAAAACGACTGCATGGTTGCTACACTGACAGGGGGTTACATATTCGAATGCACGCAACATTTGATTCACGTAGTCAACGGTAATGGTGGCACGAGCTATCGTGCAACGGAGATACATTAATGTCGAAAATGACATTATTTAACGGCCGAATAAGTTGCACGAATCGAAAGAACACTATTGCCAGCTTCCAAAGTCCACAGGAACTCAATTCCGTAAGTACTTTCCCATCATTTCTCCTGTAAATTTGAAGAAAACTGATTTCACTATATCTAACTGTTACCAAAAGCAGGATTTATACTAGCATTAACATGAACTCAATTCCTAAAGTATATATTTTGGTCCTTTTCATCATGAACGTAATGGCATTTTAACTTTGTGTTCTGTAATTTATCATCATATTCTACACAGGGTCATTCCATGTGAAAATGCTAAAAGAACTAAACCTGACCCACCTATCTACGAAAGTATGAGTGCAAAATGTGCCATTTTCAACACCTTTAAATTGCAGTATTTTGGCAATCATGGCACCTGTAGAAGGGTATTGAACAAAATCTTCAAACATTTTGATACACGAATGGCTGGTGTCAAGCACATAGGGCCGTTTACCCACCATACCCCTCCAGAATTACATTGAAATTTATATTAATCGACAGATTTTGATGTTTTGCGTAATATAAAATTAGTTGCAGTGTGCGGAAAACACAAATAACTGAGATATTCGATCATAAAGTATGACCAGCAAAAGCAAAAACCTGCCATTTTGGATTTTTTTATTAAAACCCTTTGTATGCACACTCAAATAGCAAAAGAACAAGTTGATAATAACTATTGGTACCTAACCTAACTATGTAAAATTATACTTGCTGTTGTAGAATGTCGTTTTGGGTGCTAGATTCAATTGCGCGAAGCTTTCAGGCTCTTATTGGTAAAGAAACACTTTATTTCACAGTAGGACATTTTCGCGAGCTAAAATCATCTGAAAACGTTCACAAACAAAATATTCATATACCATGCAAAACCTTCCACATTCTATAGGGGGTGTACACAGAGTCAAGGGTACCAAACTCCACAGTATGTGTTAACAGACGTAAATCGAAATCGAACCATATAAAAATTACGTACGTAGCATGATGAAATCGCAATAAAACAAAAGGAACTTGGGCCCCAAAATCACTATAAATTGGGGATTTAAGAAAAAATGTCGGGGTTGTGCTGATAAATCACTGCCTCGCAGTACATACTCATATCAACATGTTGCATATTGCTGGAATCTTGCACTAAACGATCATTACGCCAATGCTAAGGTTTCTCTTACAGACATTTCTTTCGTCACAGCTCCTCGTGCAGTTTTAAATATCATAATTTTATACTCCAGTTATTGCATTATTGATTCAACTGTCTACTCACTTTCGGGAGTTTGTAAAAGGATTTCACCTGAAAATGATATCAATCCGACAAATTATTCACACTCTTCTTTATAATTAACATATATTCAATTAATATCTAGAATAGGACAACAACAAACAACACGCCTTCGGTAACTGATCTTCATTTGTTTACATGACGATTGCGCGAGGCCCCTTAATCAGGATTTCATCATCACTTCCGGTGCTAGTCCTGTCCTATGTGGACATAGGACAGGACTAGCACCGGAAGTGATGATGAAATCCTGATTAAGGGGCCTCACGCAATCGTCATGTAAACAAATGAAGATCAGATACCGAAGCGTGTTGTTTGTTGTTGTCCTATTCTGTATATCAATTGAATATATGTTAATTATAAAGAAGAGTGTGAATAATTTGTCGATTGATATCATTTTCAGGTGAAATCCTTTTACAAACTCCCGAAAGTTAGTAGACAGTTGAATCAATAATGATAATAATGCAATAACTGGAGTATAAAATTATATTGAAAACTGCAAGATACAAACTCCCGAAAGTGAGTAGACAAGACAGTTGAATCAATAATGCAGTAACTAGAGTATAAAATTATGATACTGAAAACTGCAAGAGGAGCTGTGAGGAAAGAAATGTCTGTAAGAGAAACCTTAGCATTCGCGTAATGATCGTTTAGTGCAAGATTCCAGCAATATGCAACATGTTGATATGGGTATGTACTGCGAGGCAGTGATTTATCAGCACAAATGCCCAATTTACATTCACTTTGGCTGTAAATTTACTCCTACACCCCTCTAAATGCAATGTTAGACCTAGCCGGATTAATATTTCCGAATAAACCTCTTCTGTGAGGGGTTGTAATTAATGCACTGTGTTTTTTTACGTTAAATAGTTAATGATATTTTAGTGCAAGCTTCTTGAAACATGTTGATATGAGTGTGTTATGTGAGATAGTGATATATCCGTACAACCCCCACATTTTTTCATAAATGCCCAATTTATAGTGATTTTGGGGCCCAAGTTCCTTTTGTTTTATTGCGATTTCATCATGCTACGTACGTAATTTTTACATGGTTCGATTCCGATTTACGTCTGTTAACACACACTGTGGAGTTTGGTACCCATGACCCTGTGTACACCCCCTATAGAATGTGAAAGGTTTTGCATGGTATATGAATATTTTGTTGTTTGTGAACGTTTTCAGTTGATTTTAGCTCGCGAAAATGTGCTATAATGTACCAATAACAGCCTGAAAGCTTCGTGCAATTGAATCTAGCACCCAAAACGACATTCTACAACAGCAAGTATAATTTTACATAGTTAAGTTAGGTTTGGTACCAATAGTTATTATCGACTTGTTCTTTTGCTATTTGAGTTGGCATACAAAGGGTTTCAATAATAAAAAATTGGCGGAAGCACTCCAAAATGGCAGGTTTTTGCTTTTGCTGGTCATACTTTATGATCGAATATCTCAGTTATTTGTGTTTTCGCACGCTGCAACTAATATTATATTACGCAAAACATCAAAAACTGTTGATTAATATAAATTTCAATGTAATTCTGGAGGGGTATGGTGGGTAAACGGCCCCATGTGCTTGACACCAGTCATTCGTGTATCAAAATGTTTGAAGATTTTGTTCAATATCCTTCTACAGGTGCCATGATTGCCAAAATACTGCAATTTAAAGGTGTTGAAAAAATTGCACATTTTGCACTCATACTTTCGTAGTTAGGTGGGTCAGGTTTAGTTCTTTTACCATTTTCACATGGAATAACCCTGTTTAGAATTTGATGATAAATTACAGAACACAAAGTTAATATGCCATTATGTCCATGATGAAAAGGACCAAAATATATACTTTAGGAAATGAGTTCATGTTAATGCTAGTATAAATTCTGCGTTTGGTAACAGTTATATATAGTGAAAACAGAATTCTTCAAATTTACAGGAGAAATGATGGGAAAGTACTTGTGGAATTGAGTTCCTGTGGACTTTTGGAAGCTGCGAATAGTGTTCTTTCAATTCGTGCAACTTATTCGGCCGGTAAATAATGTCATTTTCGACATTAATGTATCTCTGTTGCACGATAGCTCGTGCCACCATTACCGTCGACTACGTGAATCAAATGTTCCGTGCATTCGAATATGTAACCCCCTGTCAGTGTAGCAACCACGCAGTCGTTTTGTAAGATGACAAATGAGCGAGTTTTTTTTTACCAATTTAATTTTCTATTTTTGCCTAACCTAACCTTCTGTGAATGGTTTGTGGATCAATGTTAGCCTAAAAACCATCATTTTTCGGTTAATAAGTGTTAGTGTAGCAACCACACGGTAGTTTTACAAGATGATGTGTGAGCAGTTTTTTCCCCCAATTTAATTTTCTATGTTTGCCTAACCTAACTGAACCTAACCTAACCTTCCTTGAATGGTTTGTGGATCAATTTTCGCTTAAAAACCTTTTGTGAATAGTTTGTGCAGCATTTTTCGGTTCATAAGTTTGGAAACACTGCATATCAGCTGACGATAGACAACGTGAGTCAAGATTTGCCCGCCATATTGTGTGTCACGAAAGCGAATTAGCAACGACCAATAAATACTTGTAATGTGAAAAATTACTCTTTTTTCAGTGAAAAAAACATAATCCCAAGTTGAAAAATGTTCCGCTATGCATATAAGGTAAGTACAAATGTAAATAATTCGGAAATAAAAGAGTTAAATGTGTTTTCACTATATCTAACTGGTACCCTGCTTTTTATACAGTAACGCACAGGTTTCTGAAAATTTGATCTGGTGTACCAGATATAGGCCTATGTAATAGATGTAATATATGTAATAGAAGAAAACACTAATTAAGGCATGCTAGTAAATAAAAGAAAATGGAAATCCAACAACTTCAAATTTTCTGTTTTTTTTTTAATTTTTCATAAAATTACCTCTTTACCTACAATTGGACATAGGTTTCCCTGTACCAAGATAAATTTCCCTTCACATAACAACACTGCCTCTGCCAAGCACCCTGAAGCCTCATGTTTTTAAATAACCACTCATCCTACTTTCTTTTCGTCTCCCGTACCTACAATCTGGGAGGAAACCTGGTCATCAGAAGGGTGTGATGGAGACCAGTTTTCAAGTTTTTTTAAATAATTTACTTAAATTCTGGTTTAGAAGCTTGTTTTCGTAGCTTGCAGAATATATAATGAGCAATAAACCATACTTTAAATGAAATACAATATGAAAAAAGTTGTAATGTATGTAAACGTGGTAATTGGAGAATGTGCCACTGTAATTTACATACACAGATATGGACATCCGAAAGGAGCCAAGGAAAATGACTGTCCACCTAAAAACTACATATTTCACACATAATTTCATTTCAGTCACCGTAATTCATGTTATTTATTATAAATTCATTGAAGAAACATGATAATTTCAGACTGAAATAGTGTTTTTTGAGGGGTAAAAATATTCCTGCCCACCCCCCTCGAAAAGATCCTGGAGATGTCCATGTACACAGAAGTAAGACAACTTATAGTAAACTTTATTTATATAAAAAGGCTAGGCAATACCAAATTCAAAAAGTTATATATATTTTCAACCAGATATGATGCATCATATACATAGCTTAAACAGTTTTTAAATATCAGTAAAGTAAAGTGCTCCCCTGTGTTATGCACCAAGCCATGATGGCGTATAGGGGGTGTGAGGTTAGGTCCCCACAATATCTTGATCACAGTCGAAGGTGGGGGTGATGTGATCAGCACCACGCCCCTGGCTGCCTTTACCCCCCCCCCCCGAGTTTTCTCTAGGTACCCACTTTATACGACGCTGGGTGGGCATCGGAGCTGCTTGAACAGGTGGAAAAATTCCTGGTTCTCCCCTGCCGGTGATCGAACCCGGGTCTCTCACATGGTAGTCAGACGCCTTAATGACTGAGCTACCGCAACTACTTTTAAATATCAGTAAAGAAATTATATGGGTCATTCCTTGTCAGACCAATTTCAGAAAGTCTTGGATTTGGATGATGGTCCAGTTATGTATGGAAAGGTTCTATACAAATATTAGGTTTCTCTGAGAAATAGTTCTAAAGCTATAGCCTGTGGAAGAAGGTGGTGCACAACAAAAATTGTGACCCATATTTAACCAATAAGTATTGTAGCTAACTGCAAGGTTCAATAACTTTGGAACTATTGATCAATCACAGCTTGTTTAGCAAATACAAAATCAAAATATGTGTTAAAAGGTCTTGCATGCCATAACAGGCATATTTTGTGTGCATAAAGTTACAACTGTAATCCACTCAGGATCATGGTATTAATAGTAACACTGATGTCGGCTGAATAGACACACATTAAATTATTTCAATATCTATCACATGTGGCTGAATCTACTAGAAATGGAAGAATCACTGGAAAATGTAGCACAAAAAGGGTGATATCCAAGCCAAGTTAGACACACTATCTAATCAGACTTCTCCTTAATGAGTGACATAATACTAACTTCCCATACAGCACACGAAGTCAGAATCATGTTTCTGAAAGGTTACGAAGTCTCATTTACATAACATACTTCAGTGTTTCCCTGTCGTGGTTGCTTTAACGTTGCGTGGTGCTTTCATTTTTTGCGCTCGTTACATCTTACACAGGGATCTTTCAATGTAGTTACGTGCGATAGCCGACTCGTTGCTTCCCATCATCCACTGCGCCAAAGAAGTTGAACGACGCTGCGCACCGACGAAACCAAACACAGATGAGTAGCGTGGTTTGAGCTTTGTTTCATGGGACAATCGTCTTTGTAAAGGCAGAGGTAAGTGTATTAATATTTACTTTTTTAACAGTAGTCTTTTTTACGACGAAAATACAAAATTCACAACATGAAATAAATTAAATATAGGCTACTATAATTAATTCTGCTTCCTCCATGATTGGAAACAAAGTGAGTTTCAGATTAGTGCGAAAAGTATGTTACTTTTATTGTGAAATTAAAGTAGTGTGTGTGAACATACATATATTAAAAATAAATATATATACACACACAACAGAATTACTTACGTACCGTGTAATTTATTCCTATTTCTACGTGCAACGTAATCAAGGATGTAGAGTTTATCATTCTGCCGAGCGTGGCTGACTATCGCGGGACCGTTTACCCACTGTACCCCTCGAGAATTACGTAGAATTTTTTTTAATCGACAGATTTCAATGTTTTATGTAATGCAAAAGTGGTTCCAGCTTTAGGAAAGCTCAAATAACGGATATATTTGATACCATAGAATGGCACACGTAAGATAAAATCTTCAATTTCTAAGTATTTTCGCCACTTTTTGTTGGTAAGAATTGTTTGTATGTACAGTAAAATAGCGAAATAACGCGCCGAAAATGACTATCAGTACCAATCCTAACCTAACTACCTAAAATTATAGCTGCTTTTGTGGAAAGTCGTTTTGGGTGCTATATTCACTTGTGTGAAGCCTTTGGGCTGTTCTGCTTCACAGTAAAGTAACATGCTAAGGAAACAAACGTACTTTGCTTCACAATAACACATTTCCGAAAGCTAAAATCAACTGAAAACGTTCATAAACAAGAAAATCTTCATAAACAATGCAAGATATTTCACTTTCTTTTGGGGTACATGGGTACAAGTGAACATTTCCAGTGCGCACAAATAAAATAATGGAAGAATACTGGAAAGTGTTCCATTGTGGACTGCTGCTGCTGCTAATGTCACTTGACGTTGGTATGAATAATTATTACAGACCAAAATGCTTTCATTGTTAGGTTAGGCAGCTCAAATTTGAAGCATTAAAATTCTTCCGTAAATACTTTACAATGCCCGCGATGTAGGTGTGAAGGGGTATTACATTAATTAGGCAGGTCAGGTTTATACATACTGTATAAATGGCCCAAAAATATTTTTTGTTACATGTTCACACATGTCTCCAAGCTGTTTTTCCCAACTCTATTTTTGATTACATTGCTTGCAAAAATATAATTGTCATATTCTTGCAAACTTATGCAATCAGACTTTGTTTTAAAATATGGATGGGATCTACAACATGCACAAAGTAATCTCGATTCTTGTTACTTCAGCTCCTTTGGTGGCAATAATAAAATTAGCCGTTGATAACACAAAATGTACATGACACTCTAATCAAAATTCTGTTTACATTTAAGTATACAATTATAGACAAAACAGACATGGTACTGGTTACCATAGCCCTCTGAAAGATACAGCATGCCATGACGTGCAGTAGTGTCACAGTGCTGTGACTGGTTACATGTATATTATTACAGGGTATGACTGAAGATGACCGGACCCCTCTCAGATTTTCTTCATATTTGGCATACTTACTAATTGAGTCCTGCTAATGATGAATCTGAAGTTAAAATTTGTCGGAAACGTCTAGAAATTGCAAAATATTTGCAAACCATTGACGCTAGCCCAACGAACCATTGACGTGTGGTTAGGTTAGGCAAACATAGTTAAAATTTCATGTCGTAGTAGTATCAGGAATATATATATATTTGCTTGTGCAACAAAAAAATTTGCGAAAATAGACTGTTTCCATTCCGAAAACTAACTCCTTATTTTCACTTATTTTGCAATTTCTAGACATTTCCGACAACTTTTAACTTCAGATTCGTGATTACGAGGCCTCAATTAGTGAGTATGCCAAATATGAAGAAAATCGGAGAAGGGTCCGGTCATCTTCAGTCGTTCCTATTACAGTGACCAACTGTGCCAGGTGATGAAGCTAATGCTTTTATTATTATTATTATTGAATCTGGTCTCATTATTCATTGTAATATGAGGAATGTTTGTTACGAGATACACACTAATTCATAAGAGATTGTGTTGTATTATTAGTTTCCATGCTGCTTATTAGGTTAGGCAGTTATGTGTATGGGTTAAGTAAGCACCACTCTAAAAATTTGGAATGACCATATCACTAGATATTTAGTCAGCTTTTCCAATATTTTCACCATTAATCAAAACTTAATTTCTAATTTTATTTATTCTTTACTTGCACCAGTCCTTAAGTTACTCAGTTAGGCTTATCACTTGTAAGCAGAGAATGCATGTTTTCCTTTCATTGTATCTGGCAGTACTGTTTTTAAATTTTGTGATATACATTTTGAGAGCCAAGCCATAACTGTTTTAAAAAAGTATGTTCTCTACTCATTTTTTTTCTCCAGTCTTTTGAGGATGGAGGTATGAATTATTTTCTGGTGAGGCTTGAGATGCCCTGCATACATAGGCATGTGGTTAAAATCAAACCAAATTGTTCCAAGGAAGGTCAGCAATCGAGGAGAGGAGAATATCAAAAAATTCAATCAGTTTTATTTGTTTTAAACATATGTGCATGCATAGGTGCACCCAGGAATTTTTGTATGAGCGGGGTTGGGGGTTGTCAACCAAATGAAAATGTGAGTCTGCTAGTTAGGTGGATCTTCGTGGTACTGAATGGTTAATATGTAGTTATATAAACATCATAGCCAGGAACATGCCTCTTATAAAAAAATAATTATAAAAATACACCTAATATATTTCTTATTCTCAAGCAACAATTTTAGTGCTGGATGAATTGAAAGTCCATCAAAAGTGTGCTACGATTGATAAATGCTGCTGTGCCATTCCAGACAATTGAATCCTATTATTTTAAAATGCTACAAGGATGAATAATTTTCCATTATTAAATTGTGGGGGAAAAGTAATTTGCTGTAATGGTAATAATGGTCCCACGGTTGGGGGGGAATGAATGTTCAATTGCAATGTTATGGGGGAAATGAAACTCCAACCTTGCATGTGGGGTAGGTTCCACCACTACCCTTTTTATACTCTACATTAATTCCACTATCAGTCACCCATCAAAATAATCCTGTCAGTTCATTACTGACTGTTGACTGTTGCATGTAATGGTTGTGTTCGAGCTGGGGTAGAATATACCCAATGTCCAAGGTTGCATTATTGTTTCTGCAATTTGTCTTCTATGCACTACCGAGCATTTCACATGTTAATTCATAAGTAATTTATTTGAGTACTCATCCACATTAGGAATCCAATTTAAATAGAAATAAATTACTACTGATTTAATTCATAAAATTTCTTCTTTTAGGATCTGTTCACCAACACTGGCCAAATGCTAGAGCAAGAGGTGTCTAATATGGCAGAAGTGGCGTGTGCGGGTCAAACTCAGAAACAACAAACAAAACAAGTAAGTTATAATGATGTAATGGAAACTGGAATAATTTGAATTTTTTTACTCTCAAAAGTCATGAAAAGCAATACACTGATTCAGATTAACATATTACACTGCAGTTACAGAAACCTAACTACGAATTAGATATTTGCCGGGCTTGTGGTTGTGCTAGTTTTAAAGTGTAATCTACCATCACATTCTCCTTGATTTACAGTGAGAACATTGGCATCAGCAAGATATAGATATCTGCCATTGCTCCCATCAGCCATTGTTCCTCCCACCAGACAGCTTGCTAAAGGCATGTATAGCAAGAAAACTTGGTGAAACTTTTTCCCTCCATATGGCAAGCATAAAAATTCATAAAAAAAAAAAAAAAAAAACATTTTCGCAAGCACCCCTCCACCCTAGTTGTCTCACTGTCACCATGTTAAACTACATGAGCATCCCCAAACTAACCCCAAGGTTCTGTCAAACATCCCCATCTAACATTTTCCACTTCAAACTCAGAATCCAGAGACAATGAAATGCAAATTTATTTTCCAAATCAGCCTTGCAAATGTTGGTTAAATTACATAGCAGACATATATTCCTGTTTGTCCTTTTGTGTGACTTTCACACAGCATAAGAAAGTGTTCATTGCGGTTTGAAGTGTTTTTTTTGTTTAGGTTCACTTTATGCACAGATAATCTAATCGGGTCTAGACCTACAGTTTAAAGTGGAAACCGAACTGCTAGGTGCCTCCACCGGAAATTGAACCTGGGACCCCTTAATTACAAGGCAACGACGTTACCACTATGCCAGTAGGGAGGCAATAAAGTGTTTTTGTTATCATTTTTTATGTGAAATGCAGAATTTTTTCCAAGAATGGTTTTGGTTCTTTGAGAAATTGTACAAACATACAGAGCTCATAATTAATTTATTTTCTCCCTTTCCAAAATTGAGCCTATTGTATTCTTAAAGCACAGACATTAGGAAAAGAAGTCTCATTTTGGCACATCTATCCCTTCCCTTAGATGTGGCATAGTGAGTTTGAGATGCTTGACTGAAGGAATTGCTGTAAAAGTTTTGATATAAATGTATAGAATAACTGTCATTCCATGTTTGTTTTATAATCTCATAGAGTTGGAAGTGGTCGGAAAAACTGGCTTTTTGGGGGGAAAAAACAAGTTTTTTTTCTCCGTAGCTATTTTTGGTTGAGCTTTTTCACAAAAGTGGCTCAAATCAATGAAAATGCAGGAGTTGGCAGTACTTTTCCTGTTGCATGGTTTTCGTATATCTCCCTACTGGAAAATAGGCACTCATTTCTAAATATAAAATACAATTTACAATATGAAATTTGTAGCTAGATATAAACAATGTTTTCAAAAAGCTGGCTTTTTTTGAATGGGCTGCTCTTTCAGAGTGTAATCTTCATATTTCGGTAGGCTTATTAAATATATCTATGTAGTATAAAAATATTCACATAACTAGAGTAGTTTTGTGTGTGTTTTTAATGTAACCTAATAGTATGATATGATTTTCAATGCTTGAATTTGTTATAGGATCATTTACATGAAGCAAAAAATAATATACTCCTCTATCTTTTGAGAATCTTGTATGAAATCTCTTTACATTAAAGTTTGTGTTCGGTAAAATACATTTGTATTCTGGCTTTCCAGTACATAATGTATAATTTGGTTAAATGGCGGCTAAACCTGGACACGGAGCAACTAGTGATATAATTTTGCTACTTGTTGCAGTGGTTCTCACCTTTGAGATCACAGCCTACTAAATTTATTTCTTAAAAGTCGATGCCCTGATCCCAAGAATTTCATTCATAAATACATTTCTGATCTTTAAAGTTTGTGTAAATTAACATGCACTCTCAATGAATATTCAATATTAATATATAAACTATGGCATAATCATAAAGAGTAATACATAGTTCAATTATGTATAGGCTTGCTGTCAAATATGAAATTAGATTTAAATTAGGTGTCAACCCCTGGGTGCAACGGACCTTTTGTTGAAAGCACTGGCATTAAAACTGAAGCAGAAGCAAATAAGACTGACCGCAAATGGCAAAAAAATATTTAAGAGATCGGGACTGGACCTACAGTTTGAAATTAGATCCAAAGCACTCTGCCTCCATTGAGGATTGAACCTCAGACCCCTTCTTATTTCAAGGCAAGAGCATTTAATTTATTTCACTCCAGAGGTCCATTTATTTTTATGAAAGGTACCTTATATAAAAATCTGGCCTTGCAACAACAGTACTTGCAAATTGTTCTCTCTGATTTGCAGGCTAAACTAAATCTTAATCTTGGATGAAGTAGCTAATAATCTTGTTAAGTATAGAGAAAGAACATTCAGACCGAAGCAACGCATGGTAGTGGGGGTGTCACATTGAAACCATTTTATTATTGAATCACTGCTTCCTTTGCTGATTATATATGGCTAGTTATTTATTAATTATAATAATTACAGAAATTACTATCACAAATAAAAAAATAATAACCAATTATTACATGAGTGTGTGTCATATATTTTATCATTCCCTAAAACTCGCAAAAACCCATGATTTTTATTAATGATTTTTTGTTTGTAGAAGTGCAGTTTTTTATTAAATATAATTATTACAATAATTACCATCATTACCAACTAATTGTACACTGTCACTGGCATGAGTATCTCGAATGAGACGCATTCAAAGATGACGCATGATATGTCCCCCAAGTGCATTTTGCCTCCTAATTACATTACATTTATGTTTTCATGAGCAGAAGTAATACAGAAATATTAGGAACATTCCAGGGAACCATGTAATTTATTTTCAAACAGTTGAAAAATCTAAAAAATAAGAGGTGGTTGGACTGCAAACCCCCCTCCCCCTCTTGCTCGGTAAGCTAGGATTAAAATTGTAGCTGAACCACTATGCAATATGTGCCCACTGAGATTGGCCAATATATGTCTCTTGGCTGCTGCATCATGTAAAATTTTTGTAGCTAGTTGTAAAATATGTGAGTACAAACCTGTAAACTCCTAATAATAACTTCAAGTGAAATAGGTTAGCTGCAATTGGTAAAAAGCCAAAATTTCTGTTGTTTTTTCTTTTAAAAAAGCCTGCTTTTTATCGAAAAAAGAAACAGTTCATTCAAAAAGCTAGATTTTTTGCAACTCTATCATCTCACAAGAAAACTTGGCATGTTATGCAGTAGGTTGTTGCACAGTCCAGAATGCCAAAATTTCATCTTCAAACATTGGTCAAATCACAATTTCCCGATAACTTATTGATCACTTTTCACATTGTTGCAACGTTTTTATTTTCAAATTAAATGTCTTCCAAATTTGTGCAATATTCCTGATTGTTGATTGATTGAATTGGCTTATTTTACTTTGTATTTCTGCCACTTTTGACTAATCGCAAAGATGGGGATGCTGAAATTGATGAATGGACTGGACACTCACAAATACCTATGCCAGGCTTCGGTCCGGGACCCTTGGCATCATAGCATGTTGTGATAACTACTCCACTCCATCATGGAGGCAGCTGGAGTATTATTTCTGTGATGAAGTTGGTCTTTTTTGTTGATGAAAGTCATCTTTGTTTAGAAGCCCTAGTGTGGCATAGGTATTCTTTGCAGATATTATCACACACAATATATTTTAGAAATAAAATTGAAGTTAAGAATATTTGGTATATGGGAAGTAGAAGTTAAAAAAAACTGGGTTGTTGTTATTTTACTGATGCAAAATATTTTTCTTTAAATGAAAGTTCTGACTAGAATGTTAATTCCGAATTGATGTTACACATGACCGTATTTCCTTTACAGGAAGGAACTGAATGTTATTCCACTCCAACATGAGGGTATATTGCAGAACCTGCAATGGAATTCTTCTGAACTACAGAAAAAGTGTATTTAAACAACAAAAATAAAAATAAAGGATATATTTTATGAAAAAATGTTTTTTTTTTCATAATAACCATAACCACATAATGTATGTGTAATTTTTGAACTTCAACGCTGACATGAATTGCTTGGTTGGTTGGTTGATTTGGTGTTTTAAGTTCACTTTATGCACAGTAAGTCTAATTGGGACTTGACCTACAGTTTAAAGTAGGATGTGAACCACTATGTGCCTCCACCAGATATCAAACTTGGGATCCTTGATTACAAGGCAATGACGTTACCACTGTGCCATCGGGGAAGCCCTTGGACATGAATTGTGTCTGAGCACTCGCTGGCATCATAACTGTATCAAAGTAGGTTTATTTATATTTGGTTGTTATTGTTGCTTTAAACACACTATACACAGATATGTACCTCCACTGTGTATCGAACTAGACACCCCTTGATTACAAGGCTCTCATTTATATTTCTTACAGTGTAGGCTCAAACCGGCCAAACATCATAACAATTGTCTGGCGTTTTCTCATTTTTGTAATGTTACTGCACAAAAATTCCTGAAGTTTAGCTTTTATCCATTTTGCATTTGTCTCTTGTGAACAGGTAGTTTTTCCCAGTTTTTTAAATTTTTTTACTGGTTCATTAACTGAATCTCTTTTCATGGTCAATGTGTGTCTACATTCTCCAGTTATGTAAGTATAAGAGACATTGTCTTCCAATTCAGGTTACTTTAGGACCCTTTGCATGATCTCCAGAGGTATTTCAAGTTTATAGAATAATACATAATACTTCACAATTAATATTATTAGAATGCAGACTTGTCAAGAAATTCAAGTAGGTACGTACAAGGTTTTGATAAACTACAAACATGCAAGTGTTCTATTTAATTATTTTATTTGAGATGAAAGGCTGAAGTCACGTCTTGATTCTTTTGTTATTAACAGGAATATTACAAAACAGAGCAATATGTTACACCAGAATTTAAACATGGTAATTTTTAGTATATGGAAGTTATATACTTTAAAACCACATACTCAATTTGTAACATTTGAAATCTAATTTGGAATATTCCTGTGTAATACTGATAGTTTGACCACTGTGTAGGTTGAAAAACCATGAAAGTTGAACATTATTCCTGTTATCCCTGAGAAATGCAGACAGAATCGAATTATCAGATGACCATGATTCTGCAAAATGTTTTACATCCTGCCAGCCTCTCATCAATTGGTAAAGGGGATGGATAGCGACTGGAGCATGATGCTGATAACATCACTCAAATCCAATCTTCTTCATGACATGGTGTTACAAACCAGGGAGAGCTTTATTATAGCATGTAAAACACTATTTTATACAAATTTGATGTTATTTTAGAATTTAGTGATTTAGTTGTCAATATTTCATTTTCATTTGAGTTTCTTTTTTTTTAGCTCTATCTGTTAATTGATATTAATGAATTAATATCCAGTACTTTTATGCAGTTTTTCTCCCCTTATATTAATTGCGACAATTAAGATATGTGGTCAATTCATGAGAGGTAAAATAAATACATTTAGACATCTTGCCTAAACCTAGTTTTCTAAGTAAAATCCTGTGAATTCTATTTTCAGGAAATGATTTACAAGCTAATATTGTAATAATTTTTGAAGGGGCTTAACCCCAATAACCCCCCTCAAATATGCCATCCATGAATACATGCAATATAACCACAATGTAAAATACCATTGCAGTAATGTAACTGACATATTATGCAACCTAATGGAAATGTCTCTGTAATGTCGGTAATGTTACATTTACATGTTTCTGTAACATTATCAATGTTGTGTTATGTTCGCGGACATTTCCACATTACTGAAACTTACCCGAAACATTTTTGTAATGTTCTGCAACATTGCCGCAATGTTACAATGTTTCACGACTTATGTGTTGCTAACGTATCTGAAACCATGTTGTGCTGTATGGGTTGTTATTGCAAGGCATTAGTGTACAGTAAAGGTTTATAAACATGTATTGGGATAGGTGATGTAAACAAAGTTTTAAAAATGTTGATTCGAAATCTCCTTCATTGCCATGTGCCATGATCTCATAGGAAAATCATTTGTAAATGATGAAGCGTCGATGGTGAACAAGAAAATGGATGCTCTGAACAACAGTGGTTCTCTACATTTGTAAGCCCACAGCCCAGTAAATTCGTATTTTCAAAGTTGATGCTCCGATCCCAACAATTTTTCTCGCAAATATCATCCTATTTTTTTTTCAACTTTATACATTAATTAATATGTACCCTTGAAATTTAACATTAATACATGAATTATGGAATATTCAAAGAGAGTATCAGGCCGTGTCCAAAAGATGCAAGACCGTACTTGAAGCGAGTATACTTCGAGAATGATCTTGCAGTGTGGTCTTGAAGGCGTTGACTGGAAGTGTAAATCTTTCAAACTGCACTTCGACTTCAGTGCCAAATACGATCAGTAGATATAACCGAGAACACGTTGCTTTTCCACATTTTAAACACTTGTGTTTCACCACAGAAATCACATAGCAAATGTTCTTATACATACATTTCCACACATTTGAAGAACTGCAACAAACAACTTGCTGGCTTTCTACCTCTGCAATTTCAAACAAATGAACAACAACTCCACTTGTCATGTGACCAAGCATGTAACTTGGCGTGCTCTTTAAAATCTCTGTGTACGCCACTTGCAGCTCCACCTTGAATAACACACAATAGGTTATAAATTATGGTATTTTCCCTCAGGTTTTTTTATCACCCTGTCTCTGAACCGCCCATCCCAATTCTTCCATCAGGCATTAGCACACACTCCGAGCTACCCACATATAAAATTGGTGGGAAATTGAAAGGGGGGGGGGGTATTGCACGAAATTTGCTATTGAAGTAAGTAATTTATTCTTCTAAAAATTACATGGAACTATACATAAAAATACATGGTTATTAATAGATTCATCTGAAACCTTATTTGAATGAAAGCTTACACCATTTTTAACAAAAGAAAAGAAACTTGAAGTTTCTACGGCAAACCTGAGGAAAGATACTATCATTTACAACCTAATGCGTGTCATTCAAAGTGGATCTGCAAGTGGCGTACACGGAGATTTTAGAAAGTGCGTTAACTTCTGAACCTCTAGGCCAATCTAAAAAATATTGTCGTTTTTGTAATCAGCATTAAAAATTGTATAAGTATACTGAATTTAATCAAAATCGGGGATGGTGGGTGACATGACCTGGATGAATTGACATCCAATGACCCCGAAGCAAGTGTCGCTTGTTACTTGGCCTGTACTAATTTCTCAGGGAACTTTCAGACCGAAGCAACAAGTGACATGTGTCAGTCACTTGGAAGCAGACTCTCAGTAAACCATTCAACCTTTTAAAACAAAGTGTGACAACGACCTAAACATGTTGCTCGGACTTCACTGTTTTCTCAATGGTATGCACGGTGAATGTTTTGCTTTATACTGAAGGAGACTGTGTCGCTCGTCATCTGTGACTTCAGTCTGAAAGCTCCTTCAATGGCGCACATCATTTCACCTCGGTCTTGCTTGTGCATGCATGGTGGATGCTTGCTTACAGACTGAAGGGGCCCATGTCAGTTGTCATGGCCCCCCATGTGTTGCTTTGGTCTGAATATTCTCTAAACTTAACAAGATTGTTAGCTACTTCATCAGACATTAAGATTTAATTTAGCCTATAAATCACAGAGAACAAATTGCTATTACTATTGTTGTAAAAAGGCCGGCTTTTTGATAGAAGTTTCCTTTTATAATCACAAATGGGCCTCTGGAGTGGAATAAATTATTAATGTTGCCTTGTAACAAGAAGGTTGAACCTCAGTGGTCAGAGTGCTTCGGATCTCATTTCAATCTGTAGGTCCAGTCCAGAGTTCTAAAATAGGATTTTTTTTGCTTGACATTTGCGACCAGTCTTATTTGCTTCTGCTTCAGTTTTAGTGCCAGTGTTTTTCAACCTCTGGGCTGCAAAAGGTCCGTCGTCCAGGGGTTGACGACTAATTTTTTAAATCTAATTTTATATTTGACAGCAAGTCTATACACAATTGAACCATGATTATGCCAGAGTTGATATATAAATATTAATTAAGGGTGCATATTAATTTCCATATAAACTTTAAAGATCAGAAATGTATTTATCAGTGAAATTGTTGGCATCAGGGCATCGACTTGTAAGAAATAAATTTACTGGGCTGAGGTCTCACAAATGTTGAGAATTTTGCAACAAGCAGCGAAAATACACCACTAGTTTCTCTGTGACCAGGGTTAGCAGCCATTTATCCAAATTATGCATGATGTACTGGAAAGCCAGAATACAAATATACATATTTTACTGAACACAAAATTTAATATAAAGAGATTTGATACTAGACTTTCTAAAGGTAGAGCAGTATTTTCTTTTTTCAAATTCAAACATCGTAAATAGTATCTTACTGATCATACTATTAGGTTAAATTAAAAAAAAAAACATACAAAACTACTCTAATTACATGAATATGTTTATACTACATAGATTTATTTAATAAGCCAACCAAAATATGAAGATAACACTCGGTAGGAACCGTTTCAACAATGTTTATGTCTAGCTACGAATTTCATATTGTAAATTGCATTTTATATTATGAAATGAGTGTCCGCTTTACAGTAGGGAGCTAAACGAAAACAATGAAACAGGAAAAATACTGCCAACTCCTGTATTTTCATTGATTTGACACACTTTTGTGAAAAAATCCGCAGAAAGCCATTTTTTCCCGACCATTTCCAATTCTAATTCTGCATGGATTTTTCTCTGTGCACGTGAAAATAGCAACTTTTGTGAATCAAAATTCCACTGAATTTATACAGGTCTATAAATTCACTGAGGCACGTTTTTCACAGTTCAGCTTCATTTTATCAAAGAAGGAAAAGAAAGCTGCGTGGAAAATAGAACAGAATTCTCTCAATCCGTTTACTTTGTTAGTATCCTTTGCAGAACAATCTATCTGACAGATGGAAGATTATTGCAAGCTAAAATATCTTGAAGTTCATATTAAATTGAGTTTGAAATTTTTATGCAATTAACAATCTTTCATAGATTAGTATATGCCATGACATTTGTGATTTATGTTTGTAGATGCATTTCGAGTCTTAGTATGTTAAATGGCAAATGTAAACTCTGCACCATAAATTAAATATTTTTTGAAGTATGTACACCATTTAATTGAATTAGAATTTTTGGATCCATTGGAATGACTCAGACCCTTTATATTGTTACTATATCTGTGTGTGGGTGGTGAGAGACGGTACTAATATGTAGGATTGAAATAGAGAGAACATCTATCTGCATGTACCCTTGAATTTTTGGAAAATTCGCCTTTAAAAGTGGGAATTATACTTGAATATTACCATGGTCCTAAAGTTGCCATCCTGCAAGATCACTTAAACAAAAAAATAAATGTTTAAACAAAAAAAACAAATGTATTTTTGTTTAGTATCACTTTTCTGTCACTTTCGTCTATTCATGATGATGAGAATGAGTGATGATATGGTGAAGATACAGTCATAAAGAACACCCATGTCCAGACTGGGATTCGAAACCTGGGACACCCGCCATCTTAGCACACTGTGGTCACCCGCTGCCACAGAGTCAACTAAACAAATAATGAATACTGTTTAGGAACAACACAGCAATAGAATTATCCAAAGGCACCCAGAAAATTCAATAGTGGTTCTTTGCAAACAATTTTTGTCAGACAATAAAGAACAAGGAAAAACATGTTATGGTGAATGATGCAAGGGCTAAATGTAATGAAGACAACAGTATTGAGCCATGGGAGATAACACAGGTCAATACAAAAGAAGTAAAATAGAGGTTTGTGATAAGGGATGGAGTTCAATCCAAACTTAACAATTGTAATGTGGTACAAAGGTGTCCGCAGGATTTTTTCTCAGGGAGACTCAAAGTAAGATTTCATATCTTGACCCTCAGTTACAGAAGTTGTTACCTTGTTATTAATTTTTTACAAATTATAAAATTGAAATTGAGTGAAAATACCTTGGCGCTGTTGACAAATTCTGACTTGAGTCCACTATTTAAATAGAATTCGGATTTGCCTTGTTTCCTTTACATAAATATCTATCACTTTGATGATGAACAATTCTTTATCATTTTGAAATTTTTCATGATGCATTGATATCAAGCAGAGTGCACTTAATCTGCTCTCCATCGTGGCACCAATGATCAATGTTTTTATGCATCAAAGGTTACTGTATAAAAGAAAAGTAATTCAAAATGACAGCATGAGAATTGCCAACTTGGGGAAATGATTTTCGACTTTTCGAGATCCCGAGAAATCAAGAAATTCCAAAGGATTGTGTTGGGAAATGGTTATTTCTTGGTATTTTTTCTGCTAAAAGTGTCTAAATTTTTTGAAATTAATGGCTTTTTATTTCAGAAGTGCAAAAACAATCACTTAAGAGGGAGGGGGATAGTGTGTAGAATTCAAGATTTTCACGGTGAGATCTCTTCGTCAAGATGGGGGAGGATTTTATCTTTATCGTTAATCAAATAGACATGTGTGCCAATTGTTGCGAAAATAGTCGCATACTCACAGCCAATGACTCCAGCTCCTACAGTTCACAAATATTGTAAGTTTCCCAAAACATGATTGGGGAGGGAAATCCTATCATACGGAACTGATAAAATTTGCCATTTCTGGACCAGTTTCGGGAAGGGTAAACTTGCAAAATTTGTGAACATGGTGAAAATCTTGAATTTTACACATGTTCTCATCACAAATTTTTATCCTTGGACACCCCTAGTTATGGCAGTCAAATGTTCTTTCCTTACTTTGTTCGACATGGCAGTAATTGCTATAACTTACAGTTTGCAAGTCACAAAAAAATATTACTCCCTCTGTCCCATAATTATTGTCCAGTACAACTTTGTTTGTTGTCTCATAATAATTGCCCGATATTCAAACTGCGACATTGATGTAGGCAGAAGAACATGAAACAAGGGAATGAGTCATACAACTTTACTACTCAAGGATCAGTACAAATTGTGCTTTCCATCTGCCTCTTCGGCTGTCATTCCTGTACTACCATTTTGGCATACCGGACTATGGGACAGAGGGAGTAGTATTTATCATAAAATGTCACCACTTGAATTACATGGTATTTTCTCATATCTTAGCTTTTAACAAGTCAGAATATTTTAATAGTTTAGTAAAATAACATTGCAATTATGCTATTTTAGTTATGGTAAGGGCTGGACCCCGTATAACGTGACAGGTGCAAAATAGCCTAGGTGCTGACGCACCCAAAATTTTAAGTTCAAATTCAAATAAATGTATCTCCAGAGTTTTTTACTCCTTAAACCACTCTATTCTTGTGAAAACATTGTTGCGATTGCTGTACAGAAATCTGAACAATTTTGATTGAGTTGGTGTTTGAAGTCCACTTTATGCATATTAAGGCTAATTGGGACTGGACCTGCAGTTTAAAGTGGGATCCGAACCACTATGTGCCTCCACCGGGTATCGAACCTGGGACCCCTTGATTACAAGGTGACAATCCCATCGGGGAGGTCAGAAATCTGAACAAGAATTCATAAAAACAGTAGGACGGAGCCATGTTAGTATCGATAAGTATCTTTTGAATTTTCTCCACTGTTGCCAATGATCTTGAGTGACTAGACGAGCAGCCAAGAGAAACAACTCTTTAGTCAAGATATGTCATTTTCAAAGGTTCATTCACCTTTGTGACTTGGGGGTCCAACACAGGAAGTTCCACATAGCTTTTCGAGAAATGCTGTACCCTTCTGGAAAGCAGATGACAAGTACCAAGGCAGAACTGATGTGCTGCACCCAAATGTGACATCGAAGGCATGTAACTGCCTAGTGGTCAATGCTATGTGGAAAAATGAAACAAATCATCCATTGCCAATTCTTGCTTGCAAACTCTTGGGTAAGAACGTGGACATTTTCAAAACCACCATTATCATCATGTGGGCCGATTCCAGAGTTCTTGATAAAGGAATGAATGTCACTGTGTGGAGGGAGGGTTGTGGATTCCTACCCTTCTGTGTAAGTCTTTTGTGGGACTGCTGACTGATACCTACACTGCAGCGGCTTGTTCTTGTTGCACATGACAGAAAAGAATGGGCAGCAGGGGCATAAACAGAGCTGGTCAAATTAGCATTATTATTTTTCCGTATTTGTATATATTTCTATGCCATTTTCCTCTCTCTCCAGGTTAACCCAAACAAGATGAATCTTGATTACATCAAATTGAATAATAATCCACCAATTTTTCGGTGTAACTGCAACACTTTAAAAAGGCTTGCAAACTTTCAAAAACTTCTTCTTCTTTTGCATCCTGTGGGTCTAGAAAGAAGTTCACATAAAATGTCACAAGACATTTTAAAGTGCTATAATGCTACATGAGAACAATTTAGGAGTTATTTAATGTGATGTGATGAGTTGTCATAACTCAGTAACTAGACTTTCTTATTTTAAACTGCTGAAATTATATAATCACACAGCCCTCCATTTTGGGGGAAAAATTTGGATGATTTCAAATCAGTATGCGATTCTGAAAGTATAATAGTATTTTGAGTGCAGATCACAGAAATGGCATCCATTTTTTCCACATCATGACAGGATTTTTCAAAATTTCACAATTAAAATTCTCACATTCACCATTCCATTACACTTATTACAGAATGCAATAAACTAAATTTAAACATGGGAAATTTCGGTTGTTTACAAACCAAAAGGAGATTCTGGAAGTATTTTGAATGCTGATGGAGGATATGACAAATTTCTTCCCATCATGTCGGATTTTTCTCCATGTCATTAGGTTCAATTAAGCGCCACCGTATTATAACATTCTGTTTTCAACACCTTCCCAAACACTCAATGTGTAATGAGAAGAAAGTAAAACATGCCAATAATGTTTTCTCTTTGGAACAGTTCTTCATGTTATGAATTTGGTATTATATCACATCTTTTTTATTTGGAGTTCTTCATCTTGTTTCATTTATACATACGTGTATACATATCTCTCTCTCTCGCACACACACACACAGAGAGAGATATGAAGGAATTGGGAGCATAAAAATTGAAATCTCCATTTGTTAAAGCATAGCTCTGAAGCTCATTGGTTGAATGCTCATTCACCCCAATTTCTACCGGATGCAGAGCCTAGTAATAAGAAATTTCCACTCGGCTCTGCACAGTCAGCAAGGCAACGACCCTTACCAGCAGTGATTGCACCTCCACTATAACTTTCCACCAGCATCAAGGGATACCCCTGGTGAATATCTTGAGGTGCAAAGTCCACCACATCTCAAAGGAATTCTGAAGTATAAAAATAAACCTGGAGATGGTAAATAGACACCATCGATGCTGATTGACAAGATCACATCATCACGAGGTCGCAACAAGCGTGCGGTACGATTGCAGCAGTCTGGACTACAGAGAGCTTGAAGCCAAGAAGCCAGCCCAAGTCCGGAGAAGTAGTAGCGGTCCAGCGATAAGTCACCAAAACTCCTGCCGCCTCCTATCGTTGTCAACATCTAGGCCAGCACTCTCCAGCATCTCCAGTGCACCCATCTCTGCCCAACTGTCGCCGATGCCAATAGCCGAGGGCCAAATCATCACGCAAGTGGTGAGTATCATTAAACCGACTAAGGCTCCCAACGTCCTTAGTCCACACCATTCAGGGTAGAGGTGGTCAAGCGTGACCCAAATTGAAATCTTATGTTTATTTAATTGAGCTACGTCCCGGCGTGACTCGATCCCATAATTAACCAGATGCCACACTACAATATACATACATATGTGTGTGTGTGTGTGACACACTCACACTCTTCAGATTGACCCTGCAAAAAAATAGTCCAATCTCATTAAAGAACATTACAGGAGGCAAAATATTTGTTGCTACTTTAATGTTTCAAAGGCATTATACTAAAATTCTGTGCAAAGAAGCTGTTTAACAACACCTGGTACGAGTATTTTTTTGGTATACTCAATCTAAAATTTTGTGTCAAGACATTCTTCTGAGGACGACAACTACCATCTTTCTTTAGATGACTCATGCACTGTAAGTAGACTTCTGTCACAATATCTTCTCAACTTTCTAAACCCAATCCTTAGACTTATTTATGCACAACCATAATTCCTATTTTCCATATAAGGAAGGGGGAACACTAAAATTTTGTTGAAATTCAGTTGAAATAGCCATGCTTACGAAGGGTTTGTGGTTGCTGTGCATGAACAACATGAGTATGATGATAAAATACAGTTATGTGCTCAGTTTCTTCATTTACTGTGGCTTCAATTCTTGCTGGACAGTTTACACGTTCGATTGCTAGTTGACGAACATACCACTGTTTTATGCATCCATCCTGAAATGTTTTTTGTCCTGATCTGTTGAAATAGTTGGATCTATTCAGTTCCTGTTTCCACTTCAAAAATTCTACAAGAATTGTACATGCTTGCAGTTGTAAGAAATGTAATCAGTGCATTAAAATCTCATGGTAATAGAAGAACCATCACATCAGATAATAAATACTTGCAGTAGTGGAGTGTCAATAGAGATGGGAGACATTGTCTATCTCAAACTTTTCATTAGTAAAAGCAAATAAAATATATATACTGATTTCTTTAAATGCTGTATCTGGCAAAAGGATGAGTGTAGTGCAGTTCATAATCTGACAGTAAAAACAACACTAATCCAAAACAAACTGAACCATACCTCGCCGGAGGCTGCAGCAGGAATGGGATGAGTACTGATGGATGATGTGTGGTTTCTATTTAGACAGGTTTCTATTTGCTATGCAGAAGTAAACTAGCTGATTGGAAGAATTTATTTAATTACTAGTATCGACACCATCATTCTTGACCGATCCTCTATTGCTTGACCAGAAGTTTTGTGGAATGAACAAATGATGTGATTGATTATTCAGTTTGTGTCCTTGATTTCTTTGTTTTGAGCTTCCTCCATTGTTTGTGAATCCACTAGGTTTGGAAAACAATGTGTATCTTTTCTTGTTAGGCACAGTGCCAATCATTATTAACTTCAGTAGTAAACATGGTATCCCCCAGCTAGCAAAATTTTCCCAAAGCATCCTTCAACAGTCCCATTGTCACCATGTCAAACCATAAGAGCATCTCCCACAGGGTGTTTACCACAATAACATCCAAAATTCTTGACTTTTTCATGACTTTACATTTTCTTGACCCCCCTTTTTTTCTTAACATTTATTTAATTGTCCTCTAATTAGGTGTAGTAAAGAAAATATATATTTTTATTCAATGAAAAACCCCTACCGCAAGGCCAGTTAAGATGAAAATTGAAGCTCTACTTTAAAAAGAGATTTAGACTTGCTTTAATTATTAATACATGTAAAACTTAATGCTTCAGACTTCATCCTGGATGGGGAATGGCCACATTACTTTAATAGTTTTACAAAACTTCACGCATACAAGAATGTAATTCTTGAGAAACAGAGTGAACAAATCTTTACCACAACTCAATACAATTTATCAAATCTCAGTACAATGTACATTCACTATACTGTAAAAAAAAATAGCAACAATTCTTGACCACAAGCATAATTTTGTGACTTTTTCTTGGCCTACCTGTTAATTGCTTGACTTCCTTGACATTCCTAACTGATAGACACCCTGCCCCAGATAAAATTTTCAACTTCAGGTGCTAGTTTAATGCAAATATTACATCAAACTGCAAGTTACGCCTGCAGGCTTCATTGCCAACAATTTTTTCTGGCCTTCACTACATGCATATTTATCATATTGGCAGGGCCTCCCTGATGGTGTAGTGGTAACCATCTTGTAATCAAGGTGTCCCACGTTTGAAACCCAGTGGAGGTACATACTGGTTCAAATTTCAAATTAAACAGTAGATTCAGTCGTGATTATCCTTACTGTGAATAAAGTGGGCTTAAACTCAAACTCTTAGTGGGTATTGTCGATGTTAGATACAAGCCTTTTGATCATATAAGCAAATATCAGGAAGTAGTTTGGCCCCAAGCAATATCATTAGCTCAGGAGCTTGACAGTCAACATGTTAAAGGATCCCACATTCAATTTGCAATGGAGATACATTACCCAGTGGTTCAGATCCAAAGAGGCCTGAAAACAAAAATTTGGAGACCTTGTATTATTCTGTAATACTGTTTACCATCAAATCTAACATGGCTTCATCACAAATATTTGTTTTAATTGTTTTTACTAATATGCATTTTAACTTAGTAGGTCCATACACATGGTTTAAATTCATGTAGCAATAAAACTAATACATTGTGCGAGAGATTTGCATCCTTCAAGACACTTATTCATTTCTCAGACAGTGTATCCACAAAAAGTTAGTGTGTTAAAATGATAACATAGGTTCCCTTGAGTTTGTTCTGAAGAATAATCCACATATTTGAGAGATCTTAGGGAGAATTCACACCATTTCGTCATTTCGAAGTGACACCAAACTGACAAGTGATGGGAGACACTTGTAACTTGATGATTTCACCAATCAAATGTGGCCTCCAATGGTGCTATGGCTTGGAAATCTCCCTCAGTCTCATCTTAATGGACTTAATCACAGTACACCCAATCTGATTCATTTATCCTTGAACAACTATTCCCAAAGTACCAGACAGTGTTTGCTTCATCTCTACTTGTGGATATTTGCCTTCTGTTATTGAAGGCTTTGTAATTTTTCAAGTATACGCGAATGTCTATAATCATATACAGGGGCATATCCAGAAATAGAATCTTAGGGGGGGGGGTCCAGCCAGGGGTGCCCATTCCCAATGGCATGCCCCCCCACATCAAGTATTTAATGACGACAGCGTATCTATTATTAATAATAATAAAATTTACTACATACGAAGTGAATCATGTTTTGCTTAAAATCATGTTTCACACACTAACAAATAGTGTTTAATAGAACGAAGAAGAAAAACAGTTTTGTGGATAAAGTGAGTATTAGTTTCTCTGTATTTAAATAGTGTTTCTTACTGCCTGGTAGTAATGCAATATATTGTTTTTAGGAATTCACCACTGCATGTATTATTCTGACGGAAAAAAAACAACTTTACTTACTGTACCAAAACAGTTTCTCACGGTGGAGTTCGACATGGCTGAAGATAGGGCTACATTTACAGTATGACTGGCACAGTGTGCACACATTCCTTTTGGGTATTGTTGATTTATTCACGATTGAACACATCTGCCACTCACATCATAACCTTGACCTGTGATTTTTTTCATGTCAAGATCAAGTTTGTGACATTGTTAAAAAAGAACTGATGTCAGATTTTCAGCTGACATATCACCACCCAGTGTGTAACTTGTAAACTTTTAGTGGATATTATTCTCAGAATCCACAAACCATGCACACAGAAAGAATTCTTCTATACCTGCTACATCGTGTCTCATCGGGAAGTATTATGAATCAACCATAGTATTTTCCAAATTTGGGGGGGGGGGGATGGAGTTCCAGACCCCCTGGATATGCCCCTGATCACATACACAAATGTATGCATGAAACAATATTAACTAATAATAAGCACGGTCATTTGAAATGTTGTGTGTTCATTTATAAGAAAGTGATTAGGGTGGAGGCACCGGGGCATGAGTTTACAATACCGGACCACTCTCCAATTTCTATAAAATTTCGCCTACTTACTAATTTCGGTGTCCTGATGACGTAACTGTAGTTCATATTTGGCAGTCACTTGTTAATGTTGTACATTTACGACTAGAAATTGTAAAATAACCTTGCGATTTACCACGGTGATTGTCCCTACACAGCAATTCGGAACTATCTGTCTTTCGCATTTCATTAATGGTGTTCCTTTATGCACAACAATCTTGCTGACGTAAGACGAGGAATACCTAAGAGGTTAGGTTAGGCCTGTTCAGTTAGGTTCCATTAGCATAAATACAAAGAAAAATTATTTTAACTACGAGAACTATACCTTGTCTTGCCTGTTGATTTCTTCATGTTGGGAAAATGGCATCTTCCGTGGAGCTATTGTTCTTATGGTAGGGTTACGTTACGTTAGGAAAACATAGTTTATTTAGTTTTTTCCTCGATTTCCATACTTGACCGCCAATTATTACATGCAGATTCGTGTTTAGGAGTTCACAATTAGTGAGTAGGCGACATTTCATAGAAATTGGAGAGTGGTCCGGTATTGTAAACTTGTTGCGGCAACGATTATGGTCACCTTAAGACATTTTTGTACTATGTAATTTTGTATCTTAAAAAAATAGATATTGATTTTGGAAGATTTGAAATGTATAGTTTGAAGTTTTGTGAATCTTGTTATATGGTCAAATTTATTCTATACATAATTCCCAAAAGATGAAAACATTTTAAATTTTTGATGACATGTTTTCCCACTTTTGGCCACTCTGTATCTAGTTATGGGCATCACTTTCTCCATCTCTAGATTCTCTAGATTTTAGAAATTTCTTTCATAGGGGAGCTACTTTATCTGTGACTTCACTGCCCCTGTTGCAGCCTCCCGTTTAGACAGAAATCTGTGAATTTGACCTTGATGTCATAATCCACATTCCTTCCACATCTGCGTCAAAGATCAACAGCTCACAGGTTTTGGGAAGGAAGGGCTGGAATACATGGTAGGCACTATGATTGAATATTGTGCATTCATTTTGTATGATGTATATATCTGTATCATCAAAATTATTTTAGTAGTCAAGTGTGTAGTAGAGGATGATGTCAGTAGCAGTCAATTAACACCTCAAGAAATGTTTTAGAAGATACATAGAAAAACTAGTTTTACAACACACACATTTAATACTGTTAAATTTTGTTAATTTTAAATACATTTAAATTTTGACTGATTTTCATCTTTTTTATACATTTTTTCCTTGCTGTAGAGGATATTGCAACGATGAGATGAAATAGAACTGTCTCACTGCAGTACATGGGCTGCTTTTTTCCTCTAAATAGACCAACAAAATTTATATCCCCTGAAAGTACGTACCTTCTACATCCATTTTCCGGTGGTACTTTTACGATTACTATTATATTATTGCGCATAAAAAAAGTTTTTCCTGCTACTAAAAGCAATGCATTTCTCCATTTGTTCGCGTCCATATTGTTTACACACAGTTGCTGTCATTTGTTTCGGGGTCTTCCTCTCCGCACAAGAGTTTTGCTACCTAGTGTTCCAATGTCAGATGAGCAATGCCTGCAAGGTTAGGTGAGGCCTGTTAGGTTAGGTTCCATTAGCATAAATACAATGAAAAATTATTCTTTGGGCTAAGAGAACTAACCCTAACTACCTAACAACGTAGGCACTCTTTGCTTTCACTAGATTTGTGCAGAAATGTGTGCCACTTTTTCCTTCCAAGAGCGCCCAACCTGGATACGAATTTCTAGTTTCTTTCAAAGAAAATGTTTAATCCGCACCTTCAAACTTACTTTTCCCGATTACTAACTACAAAACATTACCAAAAAATTATGAACTACGTTCCTCCTAAGCAGCCCATATTCTGCAGTCTTACCGATCTTCCACTCGTTTCTCATATCCTGTGATATTTTCAGTTTTGGAACGGTCTCACTGCAGAACATGGGCTGCTTTTTTCATCTAAATAGACAAACAAAATTTATATCCCCTGAAACATCCATTTCCCGGTGGTACTTTTCCGATTACTATTATATTATTACGCATAAAAAAAGTTTTCCCTGCTACTAAAAGCAATGCATTTCTCCATTTGTTCGCGTTCACATTGTTTACACACAGTTGCTGTCATTTGTTTCGGGGTCTTCCTCTCCGCACAAGAGTTTTGCTACCTTGTGTTCCAACGTCAGACGAGGAATGCCTGCAAGGTTAGGTTAGGTTCCATTAGCATAAATACAATGAAAAATTATTCTTTGGGCTAAGAGAACTAATCCTACCTAACAACGTAGGCACTTTTTGCTTTCACTAGATTTGTGCAGAAATGTGTGCCACCATGTCACTTTTTCCTTCCAAGAACACCCAACTTGGATACGAATTTCTCATTTCTTTCATAGAAAATTTGGTAAATGTCTGTTATATCGGAGACACATTTCTTCATTTCTACGGAAGAAACTACTTACGGAAATGAGTTTCTGTACCATTTGGAAAGTTCGTGGAGGTATTTTCTCACCGTAGAATGCTGCACAACAAGAAACAAGCACGTTTGATATAATAAACGTATGTGCAAAGCAACAACATTATGCTGTTGTTTGCATTATGTACCTGCAATGGCGCGAGCGTCGAAAGTCACGCAGTCTCGCCAGTGTTTCCAAAGGTGCCTTTTTTTATGAGATTTTTTTAAACTATGCTTACCTAACCTAACCTTGCCGGAAATGGTCTGTGGGGCTATCGTGAATGGTTTTTGGGGCTATCCGCCAATGGTTTGTGGGGCTATCCGTCAATGGTTTGGATGACATAATGAACACGAAAGTAGGCATTTTTCGGTTAAGAAGGTTGAAACACCGCCTACCCACTCCAAATCGACAAAACACAAGCACGACGCGCGATGATCCACAGCTGTGCGTGGCATATTGTATATTCCGCAACGGAAGAAAGGAACCAAAAGATTTACGTAATCTGAAAAATCGATGTTATTTTTGTGTAAAAAGCATAATGGCACCTTCAACTATGTTCCGCAATACATAGTTGGTACGTATGAACCATCCGAAACACAAAATATCCGATTTTAATGTGTGTCCGATATAACAGACATTTACCGAAAATTTTTATTCCGCACCTTCAAACTTACTTTACCCAATTACTAACTACAAAACATTACCAAAAAATTATGAACCGCGTTCCTCCTAAGCAGCCCATATTCTGCAGTCTTACCCTAACAACACACACATTTAATACTGTTAAATTTAGGAAAAAATGAACTTTGTGATCAATTCTAGCTACAGGCTTGGTATAGACTTTGAGATTTTGGTACTATTATAGTATAATGGAAACACCTAGAAATCATATATTTCGCACTTTTTTACATTGCTAAAGTACTATTCTGCATTGCGGAACATTTCCTAAGGTGAAATAATGAATTTCTAACGAAAATAATGTCTATTTCTTACATTAACGAGTACTTACTGTTGTTCCTTATTTCCCACAAACCATCGACGGGTAGGCCCCAAAACCATTGATGTTAGCCCAAAAATTCACGATAGCCTCACGAATCATCACGGGGACGAGGTATGCCTACTAGGTTAGGTAAGGCCGGTAACAGTTTCATACATCGGAGACACATTTCTTCATTTTTACAGAAGAAACTACTTACGGAAATGAGTTTCTCTAAGCATAGAACGGTAAAACTGCCCTTGCCTTGGCTAGGGTTCGAAGCCCAGACTTTCGGCAACAAGATCGTGAGTTTCATGAAATAACTTCCCTTCCAAAGAATCGAATTCACCAAATCTTTCTTACGTGAATAACTTCCTCCAAATTTCCAAGCACTTTATACTGGTGTCATTTCAAGCTGCAGCAATCCACTGACATGTAATATTACCTTAATTTGTTGTACATTTATGAGCTCATTTAACATGTGCATTCGATGGCCCTTTATATTTATTTGTAGGTTTTTGCACAAATATCGCAGAGAAAAATTTCCAGAAGCAAATGCGACATCTTTGCCACGAAGTTTGTATTCGCTTGCTTGTGTCCCTAATCCGTCCTAATCTGTGCTGGTGCCTTTCAGTCGCAATGTTGCTAACTAACAACTCTCATTTTTGTTTCAAGAAAACGGCATATTCGCATACGTTCGTAGCTTCTTTCTAAAGCTATTTATTTTTCTGGGTTGGCTACTCTGATTTTATGAGGCCCCGGAATCTGGATTTCATTATCACTTCCGGTGCGGGTCCTGGGATATGTGGAAAAAGAAATTTCGCGCCCCGGAATCTGGATTTCATTATCACTTCCGGTGCGGGTCTTGGGATATGTGAAAAGAGAAATTTCGCGTCCCGCACACCCCTTGGATCCCAAAAAGTCGGGACCTGCTTCGAAAAAAATATTCCCGTCCCGAACCCGACTTTACGGGATTCCGAATGGCCATTTTAAAAAGTCGTTAATATCTCCACGATTTTTGCATTGTAAATGTCTGGAACTTATCTGAAATTGTTAGTTTTTGTACCAGAAATGCAAAAAACAATTATTTAAAGTGAAAATGACTTGTAGAATTTGAGATTTCCAGCTTCGGGTAAATTTCCCGGCCCGAATATTTTCCTACCTTGTCGCTGTTCATGACGTTTATTATTAATAGTTCGACCTGGCCATACTGTGTGTTTACAACATGGATTCCGATACAGGTAACTTGCTATTCTAGCTATGCTAAGCAACTCAAGAAAGAATATATATTTTCTTACAGAACAGGAACACTAAGTGAGAAATGCACAGTGCCAACTTTAAGTATGAATTGAGTACTATTAACGCTAGAAAGGTATGGTACTCGGCATGTACGTTATAACGAAGGACAAATCATGACATTGTAATGCCCATTTGTTGTTATATTCTTTTTAGGGTACGTTTTATTAGTTCATTGTATATTGAAGAATAGTCTCAAGAATTTCGTCACAAAAGAGCAGTTCAAAACATTCCAGAGAAGAGGTGCCTTGACGGGAGTTGTTTGCTGCTGAGGGTCCTGGCCTTATATGAATAACATTTTTGGCTGGTGTCTTTCCATTGTTCTGTTGACATTTCGTATCCCAAACAAACCCAGTCTTGCCCATCATTGTTTCTCCTTGCACTTTAGGCCCAATTTCCTTTTGTTTTATTGCGATTTCATCATGCTACGAATGCAATTTTTACATGGTTTGATTTCGATGTGCGTCTGTTAACACATACTGCGGAGTTTTAGCGATTACTTAAGGTTTTGTTCAGTATATGCGTTCGTGGTTAGGTTAGGCAGGTTAGGTTTGGTTCCCTTAGTATTAAAATAAAGTCCCTAAATGCATTCTACTAATGTTCCGATTTACTTCTACATTCATTCCCACGCTTCTACGATATTTACTGTCACTTGTCGATGAAGAATATCTTGTCCATGAGTAGTGTGTAAGGTAATTTTCAAGTTTTTTTTTCTTCAACATAAATACCTTTTTTCGAGACCAAACAATGCTCGTTACTTTAAGGAAGGTTCAAATTTCGTGTGAAAATGATTTTCAAGATTCTACGATAATTAGTCTTTGTGCTAGGAGAAATCGTAAAACAATTGGAACCGTTACCCCGAATTTACTTCAACTTCGGAACTTGCTTCTGCCTCGTCGAGAGCAGCCAATATTTCATCTTCACTGTCCAAAACGTTTGACATTGTTTTAGTCTTCCAATTACTTGACATAACACAGAAAACAATGCAAACTGTACTCAAACATTCAACAAAAACACCCATCAAAGGTAGCGATACGTCAGACTTGCGTGTATGAAAAAAGCCATGAAGCGATTTTACAATACTGGATCCTTCTCCAATTTCCTTCACATTTCGCATACTCGCTAATTTAGGGCTCCTATCACGAATCTGAAGTTAAAATTTGGCTCTCTTGTGTTGGATTTGCAAAAAAAAAAAAAAAAAAAAAAAGGGGGGGGGGCGTGATCGCAACCGGCAATGCAGGATTGATCATTATTTATCGGAAGATTTTGCGTTTTGAATACTTTAAGAACAAAATATAAATTCTAAATTTTAACTATGTTTGCCTAACCTTACCTTACCGTGAATGGTTTGTGGGGCTATGCAGGAATGGTTTTTGTTTTGGGACACCATAGAAAAATGTCAGTTTTGAATACTTTAAGAACAAAATATATATTCTGAATTTTAACTATGTTTGCCTAACCTAACCTTACCATGAATGGTTTGTGGGGCTGTGCGGGAATGGTTTCTGTTGTTGGCTCCGTTAAAAAATGTCAGTTTCGTAGCACTTGAGTGACAAATTTTAACTACACAATCGTCATTATTTGTCCTAAATTATTGACTATGCGAAATATGAATGAATACCCCAGTATTAATAATATGTACCCAACTGAAAGTGACTAACAAATAGCTTTTTCCAAAGCAAAACTTTTGAAATGACTTCATTTCCTACCTTCAAAGATGCCATCTTCCTCCCACCAACAACTCACAGATTACTGAACAACTGAACGCTCCGTACACCATTGCCAAATTAACCTGTAATTAAATTAGTTCACATTCCACATACTCCTCCCCTTCTGAGTTGTCACTCTCACTTCCCTCATTTTCCTCGGGCTGGTCACAGTTTTCAGGGGGTTATATAACATTCCGGCGAGTCTAAAAAGTTAACTGTACGGTCCAAACCTAATTGACTGCACCTCTTCAGAAACATGTATTTGGCCAAGTATCCTGAGAAGAAAACTTTCTTCGTGCCATAATAATTTAGATTAACTTTTGCATGCTTCCAGGTCGATCCTATAGTATTAGTGTGAGCCCCAGTCTCCACATCCACGAAGCTCACACTGTGGTTTACCTTGAAATGTTCAAAACCTTTGTCATTCAGGTTATCGTACGCCTTCCAACAGTCTGATATTATTGTTGTACCCAGTAGAATCTACTCCATAATTATATTCACTAAGGTGCCGGCATCCCTCCTCTCGACTGGTACTAGAAAGCACCATTCACTTTCTCTCTCAATTCCGCCAAAAACCCACTGCCCTTCAACACGATGACCCCGATGGTACTTTCTACGGTCAAACTTCAACTCGTCAATTTCTACCACTTTTCCAACACCTCCAATTTTCTTACAATTTTTGTAGAATGCATGCTCTACAACCTCCCGACAAAATGAAGACCAGTCAACAACTGTTTTAGATGACATTTCAGCCTGATCGCAAATAACATTTAATGTGCAATTGGATGTCCACAGTTTGACAAAAATGCATAATTGTAACAATGATAATTTTGATTTACAGAAGAATGTTTCCTTTCTAATTGATATGGAGTAATTGCACCGCCGTGAATTTTTCTTCTTTAACACAACCTTCCCTTTACACTTCCATGAATACTTATCTATTGACACATCGTCCTTGTTCAAATTTAATATGTGGACACATAATTCCCTTCTTTAGGCAGAACTCCAAAATCCGTTAGTTTCTTAATGAGTCCATACCCATCCTCCTCTACACTCCACTTATGCAACTGTATTACATTAACATTTCTCTCTTCTGCCATTGTTCCACCCTGAATGCAATCCTACTAACAATGCAACAGTGTGGCAATGCTGTAGACAACGTAATGAATTTTGAACCACACTTGTTCATATGAGCAAATATGGTTTCCAATCATTGTTGATGTTTCGAAAATCATCGTGGTAGATCACAATGTCATTTTACAATTTCGGCATGTTAATTTACAATTTCTACACGTGACAACCAAATCTTAACTGCAAATACTTCATCAGGATTCCATAATTAGTGAGTATTAGAGTTATTAACGAAATTATGCCTTTATTCGTATTGTAAAATCACATTCTTCTACATGTTATTTTTGAAAGTTCCACACGAGAGCGCCAAATTTTAACTTCAGATTTGTGATTAGGAGCCCTAAATTACTGAGTATGTGAAATATGAACGAAATTGGAGAAGGGTCCGGTATTGTAAAATCATACCAAAACCATTAAGGGTAGGGACACTTCAAACTGGCGTATAAGCTCTAGAAAAAAATATCCACATACAACACAGGAACGCAGAGTCCACCTGCACTCAATACCAGTCAGTTGGCAACTGACACGAGGAAGCACTGCTGTTGTGGGGAGTGCCTGGAAGGGAGAAGAGAGGGAGGGGATCCTACCATCATCTACTTCGACATAAAATTTACGTACGCTACTTCCACATAAAATGTACGTATGCTACCTTTCTAGGGTTAGCGAACATATTTTTGTGTCTAAGCAGTAAAACACCAGGGTCTCTAATGCAGCATTTTAATATGAGATCTGGGTTGTCATAAATACTTATGTTTGAAAACTAATTTATTAAATACGGTGCAAATAACTCATAATATTGTGCTATGCATTTCACCCCAGCTAGGCAGGCTTTCAGAATTAGAAGAATTTAAGTTTCTTCTTACCTGGAATGTGGAACGACCAAAGTCCGCACATCAACGTTCAACATAACTGCAACATTGCAGACCAGTAACGTTCAACATAACTGCAACATTGCAGACCTGTAATAGTAGAGAAAGTGTATTGTAACCAATAAGTTATTGTCACAGAAAGGTATGCCACTTTAGGTTTTAAAAAATTGGGACAGACTAAAAAAAAGGGACTGTCCCTTATCAACTTATGGTAGGAACATGAATGCTTGTACTTTAACAAAAATACAAATGCTTGCTTGGTAATATTATGTCCAAGATTGTTATCTTGTAATCCAGAGATTCCATGTATAATTGCTGGTGCAGTGAGCACATAGGCTGAAATTGGACAATTAAATTGTTACACACCTAGAAGGAAGTACACAGACATATACATGCATTAGGGCTGAGCTAATACCGATGTGATGTATTGGTATCGGCCAATACAAGTGGTATCGGTATTGGTAGAAAGTGGTGTTGCAAAACCACTTCAACAACACTTGGGTACTGGTAGATATCACAAAACCAAGTAACTTTTCCTCATAAACATTACCTCAAAAATGCTTCTTTTTTGCGTTCTTAAGTGCTTAAAATTTAATATGTATTTAAGTAACCCAACACTGCAAGTGATTGCTTTGATATAACTTCCATGGGTGTGTGGCAGGGCTGCCACTAGCGTCAATTGCCAGTCTTACCTAAGCAAAATACAAATGAATAATGATACTTGCAATGTTGTAAGATGTATTTACAGTACTTACAAACTGACCAAGACAAAGAATTTCCAAAAAACTTGGACTGAAATTCAAATGTTCATTCTGAAAAGTCTCTATTGTATTCCGACTGTCATGCAATATCAATAATCGCAAAAGAGGTTTGCGACAGATGTTGATGAAATTGACAAAAAAAAACAAATGCTACATAATGTGCTCCCCTCCTTGTTTGGAACATGCAGACTTTAACAATTTGTTCAGAAATTATGCCTTGGCATGTAGCAAAACTTTTTATCAAGTTCGTCACATAATATGGGAGCAAGCCCCCTTACTGGGAACAAAATAATATTAAGGGTAAAACATATAATTTTATTGTCTGTGTATGCACTAATTGACTTTTTTCCTGTCATACAACACACCGAAGACTTTAGTTTGTTTTTTTAATTTGTTATGTCCACGGTATCCGAACCATTACATGTCTCCACCAGGTATTGATTCCAGTGTGGCATCATTTCCTGTCATATATGTATGATGTATGATTGATATGTGCCATTGCATTTCATTGTTTACGCCAGTTACAGTAGGTGCAATGACCAATTGATGTATCTTGTTTGGCTGTCTGGGTTGTTCACCCTCCCCTCTCCTTGTCCCCCTATGTTGCATTGTTTTAGGTAGGATATTCTCATTTCTTTCCTGGATAAGCTGTAAACCATTTCCCAACATTGAATATCATCAATTACGTTCATTCTTTCCTACACTCTCCCACAGCGTCAAAATCCTCTCATCTTCTTCTTCTGCAGGATCCATTCTAAAATGGCAAACTAGACAGCTTGCGGCTGGTTACAAATATCACGAATATAAAATTTATAGTTCGCACTGGGTGGATATGATCAGGTCCAAAAGTAAAACTTGTTTTCGCTAGGCCTTGAGCCAAACTGACAAGTGATGAGAGAGTGGGGTGTGTGGCATTTTGCCCGTATCATTGGATTTTTTCAGGTTATGTTTATATATATATTTTAAAAATGAAATTCAATTTTCCCTGACAGTATTATATTGGAAATTTGTATTGTTTTAGCCCACTGAATCAAAAACTATTTAATATTTTCTGTTAACATAGTTAAGAATTGACAATCAAGGTCTTACAGCTTGAAATGATTAAATTGAAATCATACATAAACCATTCCGTAACAGACCATTGAGGGCCCAGGCCTACCTACCTACTGCTGGCCACACTCCCACCGGATCCTACTCTTACAGGGCAATGTGTGGTCAGCACGATGAACCCCCAGTCATCTTTGTAGGATTTCATAACCGGGTTATGCTACTCATTCATAGCTCCCCAATTTAATCATGATGGTGAGTGGTCACCAGTCTCATACACAGGCCGAAATCTCAGGAGAAAAGCTGTTACATTTCCCCAATGAGACTCAAACCTGCACATGTCTCTTAGGCAGATCCTAAAGCATGACCTCACAGCCACAGTGCTATTTGACCAACTGTTTGATTCTACTCTTGCTGGATGGCGTAATTGTTAATATATCTATGATCAGTGCCCAGGGTTGCACATTACAATACTATACTAATACTTGATAACTTTCGTGGTTTAGTAAACCTCCATTGGGGAGTTGTTAGCACAGCATCCTACACTCTCCCACAGCGTCAAAATCCTCTCATCTTCTTCTTTTGCAGGATCCATTCTAAAATGGCAAACAATACAGCTTGCGGGTGGTTAAAAAGATCAGGGATATAAAATTTATAGTTCGCACTGGGTGGATACGATAAGGTCCAAAAGTAAAACTTGTTTTCGCTAGGCCTGGAGCCAAACTGACAAGTGATGAGTGAGTGGGGGTGTGTTAATAACAGGGTTGGCATTTCGCCCGTTTCTTTGGGGGTTTTTCAGGTAATGTTTATAAATATATATATTTTAAAAATGAAATACATTTCTCCCTGATTGTAATATATTGGAACATTCAATTTGTATTGTTTTAGTTCACTGAATCAAAAACTATTTAATATTTTCTGTTAACATAGTTAAGAATTGACAATGAAGGTCTCACACCTTGAAATGATTATAAACTAAACATATACATAACCTGTGCCATACATAATAGACCATTGAGGGCCCAGGCCTACCTACCGACTGCTGGCCACACTCCAACCTGACCCAGCCCGACCCTGTGGCCGAGTGGTTAGCACATCACGCTGCGACGCCAAGGGTCCCGGGTTCGAATCCCGGTCGGGCTTGGTTGTTTGTCAATGTCCATTCATCAATTTCATCACTCATCCCCATCTTCGCAAATTAGCCAAGAGGCACAAAACGCGAAGTAAAATAAACTAAGTCAAATCAAAAATCCAACCTGATCCTACTCTTACAGGGTGACGTGTGGTCAGCACAATGAACCCCCAGTCATCGTTGTAGGATTTCATAGCTCCCGAATTTAATCATGATGGTGAAATCTCAGGAGAAAAGCTGTTACATTTCCCCAAGGAGACTGAAACCTGCACACATCTCTTAAGCCAGAGCCCAAAGCATGACCTCACAGCCACAGTGCTATGTTCTGAAAAATTTGACCAACAGTTTGATTCTACTCTTGCTGGATGGCATAATAGTTAATATATCTATGATCAGTTCCCAGGGTTGCACATTGCAATACTATGCTAATACTTGATAACTTTGGTGGTTTAGTAATTCTCCATTGGGGAGTGGTTAGCACAGCATGCTGCAATGCCAGGGGCCCCAGGTTTGAATCCTGGTTTTGACGTGGATGTTTGTGTTTGTCCCAATGATAATACAGAGAGCCTGGCCCCCGTGGTGGAGTGGTTGGTAGATCGTGCTAAGGCGGCAGGGGTCCCAGGTTCGAACCCTGGCCTAGGCATAGATGTTTGTAAGTGTTCATTCATCAATTTCATCAAATGATCACTCATCTCCATCTTCACAAATTAGCCAAAAGTGCCACAAGAAGCAAAGTAAAATAAGCAAATTAATCAATCGATAATATAGACATAATTCATGTGTGTGAAAATTGATAAAATAGATTGAAGGGGGATACTACTGCTTAGGGGTATTACTTTTATTACAAATGTAAAAAAAAAAAGTAGACAGGCTGTCTGTCATGCAGACGACCCGGGTTCGAATCTTGTGGTGGGTGATCTAAGGTCTTGCAATGCACAAAGCAGCTGTGGAACTCACCCAGCCTTAAATCAATGGGTCCTGGGGGTAAAGGTAGCCCGAGTTTGGTTGTGATCACATCACCTTTAAAATCGCCGAGATCAAGAATAAGTCGGGTCCTACCCCCATAACCCCAGAATGTGCCTTCATGGTGCAGTGCTATATGCATGGGGAACTATACCTTTACCTACTATACAACATACGGTAGCTACATACACACTTTTAAATATGCTTCAATACAGTTTGTTCACAGTTGTGTTTTCCCATTATTTTTGTGGATGTTTCAAGTTTAGATATATATCCTCCATGTATTAACTATGCCAAATGATAAGGCTGACATATTTTATTGTCTTGACTGATTTCATCGAAATGGAATACCATATCCATCCTCCAAAATATCTGGTTGCTAGGAAACTAACAGTTCCCATGGACAAAACATTAGTGCCCCCATTTGGATCCCAACATACATATGCACTATATTGTTAAAGAAATTTTTTGTCAAGCAGCTTAAAAAATACCCTAAAATATTTAAGTCTCCATTCTTTATGTCCAAAAATTTAGTTTAGGCAGATATATGAGAGTGGCATCAGAATTTGGAGCTACCTCAGAATATAAAAAATCAATTTTTCATCCGCCATCTTGAAATGCTTTCAACAAATGCAAATTAAAATCATAGTCTGGGTGTATCTATTTGCGACATGAATTTCAGCTAAGGAACTCTACATTTGCTACAGATATTGTAGTCTCAAAATTGGTGACTTTCCCCCACCCTTCCTAAACCACACACTATATTACTGAGATTTTATTAGAAACTTGAAGCTCAGGTAATGTGCTAACGTAGCTGAGACTTGGGTCTACGAAATTCTAACCTCAAATATTGGCATAACTTAAAACTCTCGCAAGGGCATGTTAACTCAGTCTTTCATCTACCATCTTTTCACATGCTGATAAATTTTTCGCAAATACAATATGACACCAATCCTCTAATTTATCTTGTAACTCTAAAAATTTCAACTCCAAAGCTTGACATTTATGGCAAAATGTATGTTTGCGATTTTAGCACCACTCTTCTCGTAATCTATGAAATATAATTTTAAAAGCTTTATTGGAAATTTGTGGACCGACGAATTATCTACAATGACTGAGTTTAGTTCCTTATACTCTGAAAATGCATTGTAGACAGTTTTGGGGAAAAAGACAGCATGGTATAGAGCGTGCGTGCATCATGAGGAAAATTAGTTTTTCATTCACCATCTTTTAACACATTGTTCAATTTCACTCACATGTAATACCATTGCATTGTGTCAAGTTTTCTAGCTGCAGAAACATGTTATCATGGCCACTAAGTAGATGACTTTCTTTGCCCATCCACCCCACCTATGCTCCTTCTAAATCGTGCATTATACTTCGATAATTTTATTGTGAATTTACAGTGCAAGTAATGTCACAATGCTCCTGAACGTTTTGTGCACTAAGTTCAGAATTGTAGTCTCTAAAATGGTTTGAAAATGTCAAAAATTGTCATAATATGAAAGTGTTCATATTTACTTGAGTACCTGCCCCACATCCCCTATTTTTAAGAAAGGAAGAATTTATGGTAGATTATGAGAGTGCTCGACTTCTTGGGTATAGAGCTCCTAACCGCAAATAACATTTATCCTACATGGACAAGCAACCCATTACGTTCAATCAATGCAATGAACTGGAGGGAGGGAGGGGTCTCAGTGCAAGGCATTGGAAAGAAAACAGAACATTTGTACACATACTAAATTTTGAGAAATGAAATGACTCATTTAAAAAGTGTTTGGTTTAATTATATCACAGTTAACATTATTCTACTCAACATTTAATAAAATGTACTCAGTTCTCCTTTGTAAAAGTTGATCATCACAGGTAAACTTATGTGGAAGTGTGGGGGAATGTGACCAATTTTGAGACCAGGATATCTAGCAAATTTAGAGTTTTTAAACTGAAATTCATGTCACATATAGATACACCCAGGAAAAGATTTTATTTTGCATTTGCATTTGTTGAAACCATTTCATGATGGTGGATGAAAAATTGAGTTTTCATATTCTGAGGGAGCTCCAAATTGTGATGCCACTTTCAAATATCTGTGTAAAGTACATTTTTGGACATTATGAAAAGAGACTTAAATATTTTAGGGCATATGTATGTTAGGATCCACATTGGGAGTCACTAATGTTTTTTTCATTTTTTTTTCATGGGAACTGTTAGTTTCATAGCAACCAGATATTTTGGAGAATGGATATGGTATTCCATTTGGATGAAATCAGCCAAGACAATAAAATATGCCAGCCTTAAAAATTTGGCATGGTTAATGCATGGAGGAAATATTTTAACTTGAAACATCCACAAAAATTATGGGAAAACAACTATGAACAGAATGTATTGAAGCATATTTAAAAGTGTGTGTGCAGCTACTGTATGTTGTATAGAAGGTAAAGGTAAAGTTCCCCATTCACATAGCATTTTGCCATGAAGGCTTGAGGTTGAGGGGATATGGGGGTAGGACCCGACATATTCTTGATCTCTTCCATTTTGGAGGTGGTAATCACAACCAACCTCCAGGGCCTTTACCCCCAAGACCCATTGATTTTAGGATGGGTCAGTTCCAGATGTGCTTTATGCAGGGACAAAAACTGGAAAAATTCCTATCTTAGATCACCCACCCCAAGATTCGAACCTGGGTCTTCTGCATGGCAGTTAGACAGCCTGTCTACTTTTTTTTTTACATTTGTAATAAAAGTAATACCCCTAAGCAGTAGTATTTCCCGTTTTCTCTCTATTTTCTCTGTATTCTCATTGGGACAAACACAAACATCCATGTCCAAACCAGGATTCGAAGCTGGACCCCTGGCATTGCAGTGTGCTATGCTAACCACTCTGCCACGGAGGTTGACTAAACCACCAAAGCTATCAAGTATTGGTATAGTATTGCAATGCGCAAGCCTGTTAACTCATCATAGATCTATTAACTGCTATGCCATCCAGCAAGAGTAGAATCAAACATTTTGTCAATTTTCAGAATATAGTATTTTACATAACTTAATGATCTTTGGCTGTGTCCACGTCCAGCTATGGGACGTGTGTAGGTTTGAGTCTCTTTTGGAAAATGTAACTTTTCTCCTGAGATTTCTACCTGTGTATGAACACTCACAGTCATGATTAAATTGGGGGAGCTATGAATGAGTAGCGTACCCTGATCATGAAAACCTTCAACGATGACTGGGGGTTTTAATCGTTCTGACCACACGTCACCCCATAACTGTTTGGATGATCTCCCACCTCATAGTAGGATCAGGTGGGAGTGCAGCCAGTTGGTAGGTAGGCCTGGCCCTCAATGGTCTATTATGTATGGCACGGGTTATGTATATTTTTAGTTTATAATCATTTCAAGGTGTGAGACCTTCATTGTCAATTCTTAACTATGTTAACAGAAAATATTAAATAGTTTTTGATTCAGTGAACTAAAACAATACAAATTGAATGTTCCAATATATTACAATCAGGGAGAAATGTATTTCATTTTTAAAATATATATATTTATAAACATAACCTGAAAGAAAAACAATAAAACTCAGTTTTGCCCTGGTTTTATCTGAAAAAGCAAAAAAAAAACAAAAACACCCAGGTTGGGCAAAATGTCAACCCTGGAAAGGCGTTAATCACACCTAAAGTCTGAAATATTGGAATATTAATGTGCATTAGTAAATAATTGTTCCCTTGGTGCACTGAATGTGCGCAAGTATCAACACTTCTTTGAATGCTGAAAATAAACATTTATTTATTGCGTGGGTTGCAATTTTGCATGAATCATCTCAGTTCACACATTGTATGTTGTGTACGCTTATGGATGTGATATGTTGAAGAATTTTCCCCATGTACTATATTTTTGCTTACTTCGTTGCAGTTTCTGCAAGTGACAAATTGAACGACTGTGTTCAATATTAGGACAAAAGGGTGATCCCTGATAAGTGTGGTTCATACTTCCCCATTGTGCCTTCTTTAAAATGAAAATAATTTCTAAACAGAGAAGCTGAGTTTTTGTGTAACCAAATGCAAAGCACATAACAACAAGTGTCTTAACGTATGTTGTAAAATATGTTGTTCGAAAGAACATTGATATAAATAAAAAGCAGGGAGGCATTCGCAAATGTATAATTTTACATTTTTTTTAGATAGTTGTGGAATCTTTATAAAATATGTTCTGTTATTATACTATTTAAATTTGATGAATGTTGTTAACTGTTAAAATATTTCAATGTTCCATTATATTCCAAAATTAATATGTTAATACCTCAACCATAATCTTGTCGTCTACTACCAGTATAGAATGTGCAAATATACTAAGTCATAGTGTAAGAATATACCAGCATTTAATATTAAGAGATAGTAGATAATCTGGTAGTATTTACCTTGGTGTTTAATCTGAGAGATGTATGTGCTTCCTCGATTGCAGAATTTCTGAATTGGTTGAATGTTACAATAGAGAATTTACTACTTCATCTTTCAAGTGCTTTATGTTTTGGTGCATTTTTGTAAGTACCATTTAGGGACCCTTGATAGAGCTAGAAGTGGCTCGTTAACTGCAGGCCAGATGCTTGTAAAGTTAAATACTTTGTACACATTAGGTTGTGGCATTTAACATGGCCATATTTGATGCTCCACAATTGTTCCAACCCACCTAATACTTTACATGGTTAAAAATTTGAAAAATGAACTTTTCAATTGCATGGAATTTTTTTTAATGTGTGAAATGAGAATTATTTGACATGGAGAAATAAGATGAGTTTTATTTTGAATGAAATGTTTATTGAATTCAGAGGAAGTATGACGTCGAGATTGTATCTTGATACAGGCAGAGTTAGATGGAGTAAAAATTTAATTTTCTTATGAAATTATGTTTTGCATGCCCTTGCGATCCCCACTTTAAGTCAAAATGATCATTAAAATTTTAAAATATAGTATCACTATGTTCCTACACTTGTGATTTATCATAAGAAAACAATACATTTATCAGGAGGGAAAAGTAGTGTTGGCAGCTAACTGTTCCTAAGTAGCCTACTGTAGTTAATTTCTTGAATTTGTGTACGGTACCACAAATATTCATTCTGTGCAAAACAATTGCATTTTCGGGGATTTAAGAAAATATCAAAAAAGGTATGAGAAAACCAAAATTTCATGGAGAAAATGTTTTTTTTTTAAAATTTCGTCCATCTCTATTTGACACTTATTTAGTGCACCATGAGGAGATTTTTTTTTCAAACAAGACTAAGTTGCTTCTCATATCCTATCATTCATTTTTAGTACATATTATTGCAAAATTCACACACACACATACATACATTGCCACATGCCACCACTTTAAAAACTCCAATATTTGGAGCCACAAGTTAGGCAACACTGCTTCTTCTTCTGGATAGTCAGTTGCGACCATCAGTTCTCACCCAGAGATGAGAGGAGTGACATCAAATTGTACACATCACTCTAAATAAAATTCAAAGATGTTCAAATTAAAATGTCCAAAACTTTAATACTGATTCATTCGTGTTGCATACTTATTCATACAAATAAAAATAATATTGTGTTGGGTCCTGTTCTCACATAGGCAGTGATAAGTAAATTATCTCGCAACAGAATGCCTTTACCGATGACAGCAAGAACTCAACTGCAAGGTATAGCTACACAGATTGTTATTTTACTACAATGGTGCAAATTTGCATTCATCCAAGGTCCAAATCCTTTGAGAAAAGAGTAAATAATTTCTTATTTTTTTAAAATTTTTCTTCACTGCACGTTCAAAGAACACAGACTTGGAAACCTGGGTGTTAAAAGTCAAACCTTCTGATTAACTCAAATGAGACAAATAAGGAAGTATTGTATAAATAATTGTTAAGTGCACTTTTATTTTATGCAGTTATTTCTTTGTTCTTGACAGGTATTTGTATACATTGAAGATATAACTGTAAATTGTCAGAACGAAAATGGATGATTACCAGAAACTTACAGATGAAGAAATATTGAAAACATTTGAAAGTTTGAAAAATGAGCTAATGGCAGAGCTTTCTAAATTACCTGAATCAATTCGAAATGAAGCTGTTCATTTTAATATTAGGTGAGTTGCTTGAATGCTAAATATATTTGAAATTTCACAAGCAATTTATGTTATATACATCTTTGATCTCTTCCATGTCTATATGTTATTTCACTTCTTGATTTGCCTTCTGATGATTGTAATTAGATGTTTGGTGAATAGTATTCTGAGCAAATTTAGCCGGGTTGTCACTGTAGGGTAAATATTATTAACGATTATTTTGTATGTGAATACAGTGCTTATGTGCATATTATATGGATGTCCACTTTTAGTGCTGCTAGAATCTAAATCAGATCTAGTGAGCAAGATGATTGAGTAAATCATCTAAATGCACAGCCATGAAAATAGGTGACTGGACTGAATTGAGCTGGTGCCACATGTTGGAAATGCAAAGCGAGAGCAGCACATTACTCACTGGTTGCCATGCACTGTGTGGCTTCCACGGGACTGTATGGCCTAGTTTGAGCATCAGACCGACCTCTCTCTGGGGCATACAGTTGTCATCCCTGACCTTTCAAGCAAATACTGTCAGTTTGTATCACATGGATTACAAAGGCCAACTCTACAATGAGACCTTTCATTCTGCAAACCCTCCAAACACACAGGGTTGGGCTCTGTTGTGGCAACAGGGCAAACTTCTGCAACCCACCTAATTTCATGGCCATGCGATTAAGTGCCTTTCAGAGTCATGTTCCATTTGGGGTAAAAATATATGAATTTGAGGCACGTTCATATTACACCCATGTCCAAAAGTCAAGCAAATTAAAATATTAGAAAACAGATCATTACCGAAAGATGCACACTTGGAAATCTCCTGGCTGCAATGGCTTGAACCTTCTGATAACTGAAGTGGCATTACTGTAAAACTGAAACAAAAGAGCTCTGATGTACATCAAAGTACAGGGCATAAATCATGGCAACTATTTTTTCTCGCAAGAATGCAGGACCGACACAATAATTCCAATAGAAGAGGACACTGTATGGACATTGTAGGTCATGTGTACCAGAGTTTGTCAGGGAATTGCCATATAAAATTAGTAGAAAATGTGTTTTCCTCACAAGGCTACACAGGCAGTACAAAAACAAAAGACATGGACACAAATTGCCCTATGAATCCTCAAACTATTTAAACTAGTTTTCCAGAGTTTTTGCAACATACTGCCAATGATGTGAGAGGCATCGAATACCAATACCATTCTCGTGTGGGTCAGGACATCTAATGTTTCATGGTGATGACAATGTTATTTTGAGTCCAAAACCTTCTCCTGCACAGGTGTTCCTTTACTTTAGGTATGAGGTCGAAATCATATTGGGATGACATGTTCTCATGCCATTAGTGTGATAACCATACTTCACACTGCCATCTAGCTAGCCCCCGTGCCAGAGTGGTTAACACATCGTGCTACAACACCAGGGGTCCCAGGTTCAAATCCCGGCTTGGGCCTGGATGTTTGTGAGTGTCCATCAATTTCATCAGGTCATCACTCATCCCCATCTTCGCAAATTAGCCAAAAGTGGCACAAAAAGTGAAGTAAAATGAAGCAAATGAACCAATCACACTGCCATCTAAAGACAAAATGTTCTACTACTTGTGACTCACTCTTTGGAATGCAAGATCTTACTTGTAATGTACTATAGTTACTTTTGTTTTTGTACTGCAATGTAGCCTTGTGTCTAATACACACATGTAGAACAATACTTTTTTATGATTTTTTTTGGCGCTTTCTTACCAACCCCTGGCAGTTATGACCTGCATTGTCCATACAGTGTCCTCTTCTATTTGTGTATTTCAAATTTTTGTGCAGGTACTGTATTCTTGCCAGAAAATGTTGCTATTACTTATTACTATGCATAAGCCATGGTGATCTCATTGGTAGGACGTGAGACCCGAGTTAGATTCGTGGGGTGTGAGATCTAAGGTCAGTATTTTTCAGGCCTTGACCCAGCATAAAATTGGCTCTGGGGCTCCCCCAGTCTTAAATCAATGGGTATCTGGGAAAAAGATAGCCAGAGCATGGTGCTAATCACATCACCTCCAAAATGGCCGAGATTGAGAATGTGTGGAGCCCTACCTTCTCATCCACTAGATGTGCCTTCATGGCATGGTGCTGTGTACACGGGGAGCTTTACTTTTACCTTTGCCATGACTTATAACCAAACCCTCATGCAAAAAACATTAAGGTAAGAACTATATGCCAAAGACACATTAAAGAAATAAATATAGTCAGCGTGAGGGTTCCATAACAACAGGTCAGTTAATAAGGAGTGTGTTAACCCTAACACATGCTTTGCAGCAACGTTGTACGAGGTGGCTCAAAAGTATTGTAGGCAGCTGGTCCCATTCCTCACAAAGACCTGTATGGAGGTTTGGAAGTGCCCTTGGTGACAGCTGATCGGCTGCAACTTGTTTCTCTAATGCATACCATGCATGCAAAATGGGATTCATATCTGTTGACCTCGGTAGCCTGTCAAGAAAGTCATTCACCAGGTTGGCTCAGTGCAGACATGCATTATCGTTCATGAATGTAAAGTCGAGAATGGCTGCAACTCTCTCATATTAATAGAGGAAATATACGGATTCACCCAGAAATAATTACAACACAAATGTTTTTTGTGCCAGATTGTGCAGAATGGTATAGTGAATAATATATTAAAAATCCGTCATCCAAATGTTTGGGGAAAATCCGCAATCTTGGAAAAAGGCGATAAAAATTCAACTTAAAAATTATGAAAGAAATTAATATCTCGAAAATGGTGTATTGTACACAAAAAGTGAAGATAACCAAAATGAAAGAACAGAAAATTTGCTAATTTGTGGTTTTTGTTTGATAGAGCTGCCATAAATCTTAATTAAATTACAAAGATTCAAATATTTTCTTTATTTTTTTCAATTAGCGAAAATGTTGCTTTCTGACACAAAGAAGAGCAAATGTGTAAGAAACTATGAAATGTATGTCCTAATGTCACTCAACCAAATTCGTAGCTTATGATTTCCTCTAGAGATTTGTTTTTGTTTCGTGCCTTTAGAGTCAAGGGTTGAGGAGATATGGAGTTTTATGCAGAGTCATGTGCTTCCCTAACTTTATGTGTTCCATTACATATGATACTGGTTCATTGATTCATTGATTTGCTTTATTTTATTTCACTTTTTTTGTGCCAGTTTTTGCTAATTTGCGAAAATGGAAATGAGTGATGATGGTATCATGAAATTGATAAATGGACACTCACAAACATACATGCCCAGGCTGGAATTCGAATCAGGGACCCCTGGCATGGTAGCGCGATTATGATATTGGTGAGAACATCATACATTGTTTTCTGCAGTGTTTCGTTCACGTGGCGTTTGTTACTTACATGTTGCTTTTGTTGTTTAAAAATGTATGCACACAGTAGCGGCGATTAGGTGTCTTAACTGAGCAGTGGGTTGGGGGGGGGGGGGAAGGCAAGGATAGCTTACTGTCTACTGGTTGTAATTAGAAAGAATCGTATTGAAAATGGAATTCGGGCAGATGATTTTGGGTCAAATCCAATGGTAGACAATGCTTAGAATTAAGAGACCATAGTGCGGGGACATGAAGTGTGTGTAGGGGGGAGGGTGGAACTGCTTCCCATGCCCCCCATCCCTAATCGTCGCCACTGTCAATACATTCAACTAATATGATACGATAAAATACGGTTCTAAACCGGTTACTTTGCCTTGGAGTCCATTGTAGAATTTTTCTTAGATACCTGGTGCTAACATGTTAAATTTATCATTTCCTCTACATACAGACGTGCACTTGTAGCACAGGTGTTGCCCCTGATGCAGCAAAAGGAGAACATACGAGTAATTGATTGAAGATGTAAACTCCTCTTCCCAATATGCTCGGCTTTAATGGAATCCCGAAGAATATCGAGCATCGTAATGTACTGAAGGCACAGAGCAACATCATCCTGTTATCTTTCATTGTTGAAACAAATGTAGGTATTACATTTTCAGCACCTCAAAGAGCTTGAACTTTCATTAACGTCTACTTCTAAATTGAGGAGGCTAATGATTATTGAACGTATCTCAGAAATATGTTCATTTGCAATTCACTTTGCTTCTTCAAGTATCGTGAAGAGTGCTGTATAAACTATGAAATAAGTCCTTGTGCTGCTGGCTATGGCTTTTTCGGATTGGTTTGATTTGTTTTAGTTTATATTACTTCATTATTCTGTCACTTTTGGCTAATTGCAAAGATGAGGACTGATGATAATATGGTGATATGGATGAAGGGACAATATGGATGACACACGAGCCTCACAGAGGATTATACTGACTGTGAGTCTAGATGCCAGAACCTCGCTAGTCTTTGAAATGCAGTTCAAGGTGTACTGCTTGGAATTTTGGCGCTTTTCCGGTGGTCGTAGGTTACCATAGTTTTAACAGTATTATCTCCGTAAATGATCTCAAGGATTTGTAGACGTCCTGAATCTTCCATTAGATAAACAACACATCTAAGGAAACTCATCTTGATATGAGGAGCACCCAGCCTTAGTATGAGCTACTTCAGAGGACTATTTGAGTTCTCATTGGCTACGATACAGAGTGCTTTCAGAAATATTGGTTGATCAAATGTGATGATGTTTGTGTGATTTACCTCTTTGATTGTCCACATATACAGTGCAATGTGGATTGAATGCATATCTGGAAGTAAGGAAATCGCTGGTGTCCATGGATGATTTACTTTTTTCGTTTATTTGCCGCAGGACCTACTACAGACGGACTTACGTTGTGCCATCCATGCGTGTTGGTGATTATCCATTCATCCATCCTTATCTTCCTGATGACCCCTTGTGACTCTAGATATTGATTTTTTTGGATGATTTGATTTGTTTTAATTTATGTTAGGTCGTTTTACTGCGACTTTTTTGCTAATCACGAAGATAATTGATTGATCGAGTTGGTGTTGTAAGTCCACTTTATCCACAGTAAGTTTAATCGGGATTGGACCTACAGTTTAACATGGGATCCAAACCACTGTGCAATGTGCCTCCACCATGTAACGAACCTGGAACCCTTTGCGCCAATCGCGAAGATAAAGATGGATGAATGGACAATCACAAACATACAAGGTGTGGCTAGAAAAAAACCGGACGGTTGCTACAAAATCTTTTATTGGTTATATTGTACAATACGAACATTATCCCCTTCAAAGTACTCCCCATAACTATCGATACACCGCTTCATACGAATCGTCCATTTATGGAAGCGGTGCTGGAAATCATTTTCTCTAACCATGTTCATGACCTCATCGCTTTTTTTTCCACACATTCTATGGTCGTAAATCTGGTTCCTTTCTGTGCTGATTTGACCTTTGGGAATAAAAAAAAGTCGTACGGAGTAATATCCAGTGAATAGGGTAGCTGTTCTAACACTGGAATCCCATGCTTGGCCGAAAAATCCTTGACTGACAATGCCGTGTGGCAGGAGCATTGTGCTGATGAAGAAGACACGACTTGCTTTTTCACAAATCAGGTCATCGTCATCTTATTCGCTCACGAAAGGTCGTCAGCACCATAATGTAATAATGTTGGTTGTTTTGCAATAGCTCGAATACTCAAGCGACGATCTTTTCGAATCAATTCACCGACATTTGCAATGTTTGATTCCGTTTTTGACGTGCAAGGCCATCCAGGATGCGAGTCATCCGCGATCACTTCTCGTCCCTCTTTAAACCTTTGAAACCACTCAAACACTAGCATGCATGATAAACACTCATCTCCATATACTTCCTTCAACAAACCATAAGTTTCTCTGGCAGATTTTCCGAGAAACTTCAAATTGATATGCTGTTCCACTTTCACACGAAACATTTTTCCGACGAAGCATAGATGTACGGTTCACTTCGTCCACAAGCTACAGCAGAACTGAATGCCGCACACCCTGGAAAAAGCAAAGTGAATTGCAAATGAACATATTTCTGAGATACGTTCAATTCATTAGCCTCCTCAATTCAGAAGTAGGCGTTAATGAAAGTTCAAGCTCTTTGAGGTGCTGAAAATTTATTATCTAATTTGTTTCAACAATGAAAGATAACAGGATGATGTTGCTCTGTGCCTTCAGTACATTACGATGCTCGATATTCTTCGGGATTCTATTAAAGCCGAGCGTATTGGGAAGTGGAGTTTACATCTTCAATCACTTACTTGTATGTTATCCTTTTGCTGCATCAGGGGCAACACCTGTGCTACAAGTGCACATCTGTATGTAGAGGAAATGATAAATTTAACATGTTAGCACCAGGTATCTAAGAAAAATTCTGCAATGGACTCCAAAGCAAAGTAACCGGTTTAGAACCGTATTTTATCGTATCATATTAGTTGATTGTAATGACAGTGGCGACGATTAGGGATGGGGGGCATGGGAAGCAGTTCCACCCTCCCCCCTACACACACTTCATGTCCCTGCACTATGGTCTCCTAGTTCTAAGCATTGTCTACCATTGGATTTGACCCAAAATCATCTGCCCGAATTCCATTTTCAATACAATTCTTTCTAATTACAACCAGTAGACAGTAAGCTATCCTTGCCTCCTCCCCCCCAAAACCAACTGCTCAGTTAAGACACCTAATCGCCGCTACTGTGTGCATACATTTTTAAACAACAAAAGCAACATTTAAGTAACAAACGCCATGTGAACAAAACACTGCAGAAAACAATGTATGATGTTCTCACCAATATCATAATCGCGCTACAATGCCTGGGGTCCCTGATTTGAATTCAAGCCTGGGCATGTATGTTTGTGAGTGTCCATTTATCAATTTCATGATACCATCATCACTCATTCCCATTTTCGCAAATTAGCCAAAATTGGCACAAAAAATCTAAATAAAATAAAGCAAATCAATCAATCAACCAATATCATGTGAAGTGGAACACATAAAGTTAGGAAAACACATGACTCTGCATGAAACTCCATATCTCCTCAACTCCTGGCTAAAGGCACGAAACAGAAACAAATCTCTAGAGGAAATCATAAGCTATGAATTTGGTTGAGTGACATTAGGATATAAATTACATAGTTTGTTACATATTTGCCGTTCTTTGTCAGAAAGCAACATTTTCGCTAATTGAAGAAAATAAAATAAAATATTTGAATCTTTGTAATTCAATTAAGAAAACAAAAACCATAATTTAGCAAATTTTCTGTTCTTTCATTTTGGTTATCTTCACTTTTTGTGTACAATGCAACGTTTTCGAGATTTTTGTTTTTTTTAATTTTTAATATACGAGGGTGGTTTGAAAAGTTCTCGGAATCACCACCAGATGTCAGTGCTAGGACAACGAGGTTCCCGCATAGTAATAGGCCATCCTTTATTAATAAACACGTGGTGCGTCAGTGTTCTGGGTAGAGATCTGTGGTGCGGACGTCACTTTGTAGTTGTTCCCGTGCAGTGCTTTGTGAAGATGGAAAAAATCGAGATTCGAGTGGTGATTAAGTACTTCGTAAAGAATGGTATGAAAGCAAAGGAAATTCATGCCGATTTTCTGAACACACTGGGGGACTCTGCTCCTTCATATTCAACTGTTGCAAAGTGGACAAACGAGTTTAAAGTTGGTCGGGACAGCTTAGAAGATGATCCACGTAGTGGTCGCCCAAAATGTGCTACTACCCCAGAAATTATTGAAAAAGTGCATAAATTGGTCATGGAGGATCGCCGACTGAAAGTGCGTGAAATTGCTGAAGCTATAGGAATGTCATCCGAACGGGTGTATCACATTTTAACAGTTGAATTGGATATGAGAAAATTATCTGCAAGATGGGTGCCGCGACTTTTAACACAGGACCATAAACGCATCAGAGTGGACATTTCCGAACAATGTTTGACTCGTTTTAAGAGAAACCAAACAGATTTTTTTGTGCCGGTTTGTGACGACAGATGAAACGTGGGTCCACTACTATACCCCAGAGACAAAACAAGAGTCAAAGCAGTGGAAACATGTTGATTCACCACCACCAAAGAAAGCAAAGGCAATACGGTCGGCCGGAAAGGTAATGGCGTCAGTGTTTTGGGATGCGAAAGGGATTCTGTTGATCGATTATCTTCCCACTGGTCAAACAATTACGGGACAATACTACGCTAATCTCCTCGACCAACTAAAGCATAAGATACAGGAAAAGAGGCCAGGTTTGGCAAGAAGGAAAATCATCTTGCATCAGGACAATGCGCGCCCTCACACAAGTGTCATTGCCATGGCAAAAATTCATGAACTTGGTTACGAATTGTTGCCATATCCGCCTCATTCGCCTGATTTGACTCCCTCAGACTTCCATCTTTTCCCCAAACTCAAAAGTTTCCTCGGTGGATGGAGATTCTCTTCAAAGGAAGAACTAATAGCTGAAGTTGACACGTATTTCACAGGCCTGGGGGAATCTAATTTTCGAGATGGGATCAAGGCATTGGAACATCGCTGGACCAAGTGCATTAGTGTACAGGGAGACTACATTGAAAAATCAAAAAAAATCACTGTTGTAAGTCGTTTCTTTCTATTCCATTCCAAGAACTTTTCAAACCACCCTCGTATTATTCACTATAGGGTCAATCCATATGAAGTCATACAACGTGGTTGCTTGACCATTTTGAAAAAAGTTTATTTTTTGTGTGGTGTGAGCCTCATATGTTGACAGTTCAGAACCACTGTTATTTTATTTTTACTATCACCGATTTGAAGATGGAGGGCATTTTTTTATCATGGCGTGTGTCATTTTCTCCATTCGTAAGCACCAGCGGCAACTTTTTTATCTCAGCTCTGGTAAGTCCTACAACAATGAGACAAAATCTGTGATGTTAAGCATATTATAGGCTACAATTATATTTGTGTGTATTTTTCTAAATATTATTCCTTCATAATAAATTTTAAGGTCAAAATTGTGTATTTTAATCCCTCAAAATGACATTTTTGGACACTTTTTTTGGGGGAAGGCAGTTTGTTTGACACTTGATTTTTTTTGTGCAAATTCCTGAGTTTGAGTTTGAGATTCAATTGGTTTAAGAGATACAAAACTCGTGAAAAATTCAAAATTTTCCATAAAATATGGTATGCCTAATTTAATTTCTTATTAACATTTTGTGTTAAAATTTGGCAAACTGTAATTTGGAATGTCAATGAACAAAATTACAATCCTGAAATGGATCTGCAATAAAGTATACCGCGTGAGGCACCTAAAAGTACCACCTGAAATAGCGAAGAACCAGAAACAGTAGCGATGTGAGGTTTGCGGGAAACAATAATATCAAATGGGGCTCGTAAATCGAAGGTATGGGGTGGGTCGAAAAATATCGACAAATGGGGCATCTGGAGCAAAGTCATATTTTTTTAAATGGAACAATATACAATAACATGAATAATATAAAAGAGCACACGCAGAGAAACACAACGCAGTTGGTCTCATGCATCTACTGCACATAGGAACGAAGATATGGCCATGTGAAAATATGTAAACAATCTAACAAGTGGCCTACTTGACCGTCAGTACCACGGCATGTACAAGTATGAGATGTCGGAAGCCATTGGACAAGATGAAGACAGAACGTGTTAAAGGAAGAAAAATACTGTAGACATCGTCAGCACCATGTATTTGACAGTGTTACAACATAACGAATATGACCATGACAGTATATCGAAGAACCACTGCGTAAGAAGCGAAAACCTGTCAAAGTGTGTGTTCAAATTGGTGGCCATCAGCTGCGATACAGGCAACGAGGCGCCCACGCAAAGATCGTTGCACAGAATGTAGCATCTCGTAGGGAATGTCCCTACAGGCCGCAGTAATGCGGTGTTGCATATCCTCTGGAGTTGTTGCCACATCCCGGTAGACAATGTCCTTCAGCTTTCCCCACAGGAAAAAGGCTAACGGTGTCAAATCTGGGGAACGAGCCGGCCATTTGACAGGCCCTCCACGTCCAATCCAACGATTTGGAAATGTATTTTCCACACATGCTGTAGCGCGTCTTGCACTGTGACCTGGGCACCCGTCATGTTGGTACCACATGTCCCTCCTTGTCTGAAGTGGTATGTCCTCCAATAGTACAGGCAGTTCATGTTGTAAAAACTGTATGTATCGGTTAGCATTCAGTGTCCCTTGTATAAAAAAAGAGCCAATGAGATGTTCACCCACTATACCACACCACACGTTCACACTCCATGGGCGCTGGCGTTCCACTTGGCGAAGCCAATGTGGGTTTGTCACCGACCAATAGTGCATGTTCCTTAGGTTGACATTTCCATGATTGGTAAAAGTTTCCTCGTCAGTGAAGAGGATACGTGACAAATCGGGTGTGTCATGTCGTAATAACCATGTGCAAAACCGAACACAGTCCACAAAATCATTCCCGTGAAGTTCCTGATGGAGGGAGATATGATATGGGTGAAACTTGTGTGTGTGCAGAATGCGCAATACACTTCGCTGACTCATCCCAGCATCCCTGGCAATTTCACGGGAGCTAACGTGCGGATTCACAGCAACAGTGGCGAGAACATTTGTTGCACCTGCCTCACCTGTAGTTGGCTTGTTCCGCACACGTGCTCGTGGTGTTACACTTCCGGTGTCTCTTAATTTAATAAATAACTTACCAAACAGACGTCGAGATGGCTGTCGTCTGTCCGGATATCTCTCTGCGTACACACGGTAGGCTTCTGAGGCATTCTTTCGGCATTCCCCATAAATCAGGATCATGTCCGCTTTTTCTGTGTTTGTGAACACCATAATCTTCGCTCTTACCACTACGACTGCTTGCTATGAACTAACACGATCTCGTGGACCTGCTATCAAAACTTGCTCTGCGTAAAGGCAGTTCTGTCAGGCACCTGAGAAGTCTTACATGCCGTGGTACTGATGGTCAAGTGGGACACTTGTTAGTTTGTTTACATATTTTCACATGGCCATATCTTCGTTCCTATGTGCAGTAGATGCATGAGACCAACGGCGTTGTGTTTCTCTGCATGTGCTCTTTTATATTATGCATGTTAATGTATATCGTTCCATTAAAAAAAAAATTACTTTGCTCCAGATGCCCCCCATACCTTCGATTTACGAGCCCCATTTGATATTATTGTTTCCCGCAAACCTCACACCGCTACTGTTTCTGGTTTCTTCACTATTTCAGGTGGTACTTTTAGATGCCTTACGCGGTATATACGAGGGCGTGCCGAAAAGTAAAGCTTCCTATGTTTTTATCTTCCTTGTTACCTTGTAAACACATTTTGGATTTTGAGCAACCATACATTGCACTTATAAGATTTTCCCACTTCTCCATTGAAGGTTTCAAACTTCTATCGCCAGGGGGTGCTGAACTATTGCTAGGAAAATGACATCATGTAACCATGCAATGTTGGAGAAGCGCCTGAAGTAACGTGCAGTGATCGAGTTTATAACCGCAGAAAATGTGCTACAAATTGACATTCATCTGAGACTGAAGACATTTTATGGGGATAAATGTGTAGACATCAGTACTGTGCGATCTTGGGCTTTTCATGCTCGTAAAAATACCTAGCTGAACACGAGTCCGATGACCTCCATCAGTTGCAGTTCGCAGCCTTCCACTCCATTCTCTCACATACACTGAGAATTCTTCAGCTTGGGTTTTCTTTATGAGCATGAATAGCCCAAGATCGCACTGTACTCATGTCTACGAATTCATCCCCATAAAATGCATTTAGTCTCAGATGAATGTCAATTTGTAGCACATTTTCTGCGGTTAGAAACTCGATCACTGCACGTTACTTCAGGCGCTTCACCAACATTGCATGGTTACATGCTGTCATTTTCCTAGCAATAGTTCAGCCCCCCCTGGCGATAGAAGTTTGAAACCTTCAATGGAGAAGTGGGAAAATCTTATAAGTGCAATGTATGGTTGCTCAAAATCCAAAATGTGTTTACAAGGTAACAAGGAAGATAAAAACATAGGAAGCTTTACTTTTCGGCATGCCCTCGTATATATATTTTATTGCAGATCCATTTCAGGATTGTAATGTTGTTCATTGACATTCCAAATTACAGTTTGCCAAATTTTAACACAAAATGTTAATAAGAAATTAAATTAGGCATACCATATTTAATGGAAAATATTGAATTTTTCACGAGTTTTGTATCTCTTAAACCAATTGAATTTCAAACTCAAACTTTTTACTGAAGTTACTTCTCATGGAGTACTGTATTGTGTACAAATTTGAGATTTTTGAACAACTGCCCACCAGAGATATTTAACCCTGAACTTGGAATTTTTTAACAAAAAGTACATGTTTATCACCCTGTAGAAAAAAAAGGATTAAAGTCTCAAGCTTCAAATAATTTTGACACAGACTATTGGTATACAGGTATTTGCACAAAAAAATTCAAGTGTCAAACAAACTGCCTTCCCCACCAAAAAATTGTCCAAAAATGTCATTTTGAAGGATTAAAATACACAATTTTGACCTTAAAATTTATTATGAAGGAATAATATTTAGAAAAATACACACAAATATAATTGTAGCCTATAATATGCTTAACATCACAGATTTTGTCTCATTGTTGTAGGACTTACCAGAGCTGAGATAAAAAAAGTTGCCGCTGATGCTTACGAATGGAGAAAATGACGCACGCCATGATAAAAAAATGCCCTCCATCTTCAAATCGGTGATAGTAAAAATAAAATAACAGTGGTTCTGAACTGTCAACATATGAGGCCCACACCACACAAAAAATAAACTTTTTTCAAAATGGTCAAGCAACCATGTTGTATAACGTCATATAGATTGACCCTATACCATTCCGAACAATCTGGCACAATAAACATTTATGTTGCAATTATTTCCAGTTTAGGCCTTTTTTTCCTATTCATTTCCTCTACTATAAGCTGATAGAGAACCTCACCTCAGTATATTTGGGCATTAATGAAATCATCAGCGAAAATATGCATTTCAATCTCCCCTCTCCCTCGAACAACATGTTAGCCCACACCAGCATGCAACCACAGCAACCAAAAGATCGGTTTCCGGGTCACTCCAGCCGTGATTAGCGTGTCCAGAGAAATTTAACAATTCAAATTTGATATGACATACTTCACGGGATACAGAAGGGGTGAAGGTAGGGGGCGAGGTCATCAACCGAAGGTCTTCCTGCATGGTATGGGAGGCCACATCAGTGTGTTTCATAACTCACCAACGTGCAGATCTAAGTGGGACCTTTTAACGTGTTTGTGTGTCAAGCCTTGTGCACCCATGGCTTTTTAGATCAGTGTTTTAACTTGGTGGGAATATGGCAGTTTTATGTGTGTGGCCAAGTGTTCCTTTTTATTATTTTTTACCAAGCCATACCAAAATTTCTAAGTCCTTGTCATATCTGATGCTGCTAAGGTGTAGTCACACTGGCCTAGTATGGTAACCTGATGAAGGGATCAGTAGAATCCTGGAACATTGTTTTTGTTAAAATAAATACTTACTATCGTAATTACCTTTAAGTATATATATATTTTATTGTACACTAACTTATACAACATGAGTAAGCCGCACGAGCACTAAATATAAATATGAACAGCAACCAAGCTGGTCCCATTTGATGATGTTCTTGGGATTGTACTGGCTGCCATATTTTCTCCAAGCCATAGTTCGTAGGAAATTAGTTTGCGAACTGAATCATGACTCATCTGTAAAGAGCATACCCCCCCATTCATGCAGGGTTCAATTTTCATGATATGTAAATGCTGTCCATATATACACCCTGCAGAGAGTGCGACACACACTACAGACCAGCCTCTGGTACAAAATTTGTGATGAAACCATAACTTGCTTGGAAGACAATTGCCATACATGCTTCTTCTTCTGTTGTTGTACAGTTAAGAACAGGTAAGGGAGTGTATTACATGGTAACAAACATATTGGGTTAGTTTGGATGAGGACTATAAATAATCACAACTGTGATATCATCTACTTCACATTGACTCTCGTATGTCTCTCTTTTGTTGCCTCTGGGGGTGTAAGGGATGACCTTCTGCTAAGGCACCCAAAAGTCAACCTCACTTCCACATAGTATACGCTGGACTGCATTTTGCAGACTAACTAGGCTCTTTTTAAATACGTGTCAGTAAATTGAAGTGCAATTAAATTAAGACTGATTCCTAGTACAGGGTGAAGGTAGTATTAGTTGCATGCATGAATTTAGTCTACATACCAGGTGGTTATAATTAAAGTGACGGTGTTCAGAGTGGTACAGCACTTGCTGTAATGAGAGTAGCAGTCTGAAACTTCGTAGATATGCTAATGAAGCAATGCGCTCGCGAATTATGCAAAAAAAAAAGGTTCAAATTCTCACCACCAGGTTAAAAAAATGGCGCTGTAAGCAGTCAAAACGTGGTATAGTTACAGAAAAAATGCTGGAAAGATCACACATATGAGAACAATGGTTCTGGCATGTTTATTAGGAACTATGGTTACAAGAACTGTTCAATATGGTCTCCAAATACAGCAACGTGCTGCATTTGTAACACGGCATGGTCGACGGTTGCTCGCAGCATGTCGGGTGAAATCTGAGCGACATGTCGTTGTATGCTAGCCTTTAGATCAGGCAGAGACCAAACATGTCCCTGATACACATGATCTTTTAAATATCCCCACAGCCAGAAGTCACATGGATTAAGGTCGGGGGATCTGGAAGGCCATGCATCTGGAAACTGCCTAGAGATGATGCGGTCATTAGTGAAGGTTTCTCGCAGCAAATCTTTCACGTGGCGAGCGACATTTGGTGTTGCCCAATCTCGCATGAAAATGATGGTGTGTTCACAGTTCCATTCTTGCAATCACGTGTTGCACAAGGAGGTCCCAATAATGCGCAGATGTCACTGTACACCAAACAGGGCCTCGAGGTGTCATCTCCTCATAGAAAAATGGACCAAGAATGAAGGAGCTAGTGAAACCACACCAAGCAGTCATGTAAACTGAGTGCAATGGTTATTCCTGCACAACATATGGACGAGTAGAACCCCATATGTGACAGTTCTGAGTATTCACTGCACCGTCCAGAGTAAAATGCACCTCGTCAGTCCACAGAATATTCCCCGGCCACATGTCATCCACTTCCATGCGTGCCAAAAACCGATGGGCAAACTCACGGCATTGTGGAATATCTTGGGGTTTCAATTGTTGCACAGTTTGAATCTTGTAGGGATACCAGTGTAAAATGGACCACAAAACCTTGCGAACTGTTGACCAGGGGAGTGACAATTCACGTGCCACATCTTTAGCACTGGTTGCAGAAGTTGAGGCATGTGCTGCACGGACAGCTACAGCAACTTCGTCCACGACTTCCACTGGGATGGGCCGCTTTCCTCTCCCTGGTGCAACACCCAATTCACCTGTTTCCTCGAATTTCTTCATCTTCTTCTTCAGCCCATTAATTGACATGGGCCCCCTTCTCAGCCCTTTCTATTGGCGATATTTCCGCAGTGCAGCGTTGCTATTGCTCCCATTCTGGTAAAACAACTTCACTAGCAGTGTACCATCTTTCTTCGCAATAGCCATTGCTTTTTACATGAAAAAAATCAATCTTTTTAATGTTCGGCGAACATTCACATCACTAAAGGAATAAAAAACAACAAGCGTCACCAACAACAACCATGGGGCTCACACAATGGTTAGGCAATGTCCCCGACTTTGACGTCAGAGTTACGGAAAATTCCACGTTTTGACTGCTTACAGCACCATTTTGTACCCTGGTGGCAAGAATTGGAACTTTTTTTGCATAAATCGCGAGCGCATTGCTTCATTAGCATATCTACGAAGTTTCAGACTGCTACTCTCAGTACAGCTCCTGCTATACCACTCTGAACACCGTCACTTTAATTATAACCACCTGGTATTTTCAACAAATTCTTGTGCTTATTTAATAGAAGGAACGCACACACCATCTTTCTCTTGTTAAGCAAATAACGAATGCGGTGTTTGCGTCACTTCAGAAAATATTTGTTACTTAACATTCTGTTTGACGAAGAGAACCAATTAGTGTCCCGGTGTTCTCGCCAATGCCCTCTGTGGTAATGCTCATTAAAATTATGCATGTTTCTTGGAATTGATCATGCATCCTATTTGTTTGCCATCACATTAGATAAATAAGGAAGAGTACGGAGATCACCTACATTAATGTAATTCAATATATCTATGAGTAACCATTCTTTGTTTGAAAGTCGACTTTGCACTTACCCGCACGTCGACATCCTTTTTGTGAGTTGACTTTATTTTTAATTTCATTGTCCTTTAAGGAAGTCCAATAATTTGTGATTGTCCAGTTAGGTCTACGAGTGCTATAACATCTTATACCCAATAACATGCTTCCTTTCCAAATTCCCTGGGTAATACCTGTGCTGCAACCTAGGTGGATGCCACAGGGTGACACAGTAAATACTGCGACATATTGTGAGACCTTGAATAAACTGCATCGTGCAAGGTGTGGCATGCTCAATACAGGGAACGTATTGCTTCATGACAATGCTCGTCCACACGCCGCGCATCGAACCCATGATCACATCGTGTCATTTGGTTGTGAACAAATTGATCATCATCCCTATAGCCCTGACCTAGCACCCAGTTACTATCACTTGTTCCTGCACTTAAAGAAACACCCTGTCGGTCAGTGCTTTAACGCAGATAATGATGTGAAAACAGCCATGCAGCCGTGGTTATCACATCAGGTGGCCGATTTCTATGAAGATGGCATTCAGAAGCTGGTCGTATGATACGATAAGTGCCTTAATGTAGGTGGCAATTATTTTGAAAGGTAGATGTAGGCCCAGGCTTTCATGTAAAAATAAAATTATTACAACATGTGTCCATGTGTTTGTGTAATAACAAAACGGAACTTACTTTTAAGATATGCCTCGTAGTTCCTATATTTAAATGCTTTACAAATTGCATTGCATGTGTGGTATATGGCCAAGGAATCATACGTGAACATAGCTTGAATATAACTTGTGTGCATGAATTGCAAATTTCTTTTACTATGTCTGTTATGTTGCTTTGCAGATATTCATCTGAAAATATGAATACTGAACAGATGTACATAAATGGAAACTTGGAAAATAAAAATAGTAATAAAAATTTCTATATTTTCCATTTTTTTCAGCAAAAAGCCTTTGTATACATGTGTGTGTTTGTATGCATCCTGAATGATGACACGCTTATGACTTGTACAAAACAATAATTGATCTTGGGATTCATTATTCTATGTTGGCTCTTAATTTCATACTACCTAACCTCTTTTTTTATGATAACACACTTGACTATGTGCATTCGTGTATGCCACACGTTAGGAGCGCCAATTTATTAATGCCACCTCTATTTGCTGCAAGGTGCATAAATCTTAATCTTAAACCTCAGCTAGAATATCTCAGGGTATAGTTCTGTGTAGACAATGAAACCAGACAGGATGCCTTTGAATGGAGATTGTTAAACAAATATATTATTTAAACAAAGGATACATGGAATCAGAATATTTACATGATAAGCTACGTTCTTCTATAATTCCTGTTTACAGTCAATTTTCATCTCAATATGCTCCTTATTATTTCTTTTCTTGATTTGTATATTCTTCTTTCTGGACTTCTTCCTTAATAGATGTTCTGTATCCAGACTTCCTTCTTAATGGAGGATCTGGATCTGGACTTCCTTCTTAATAGAGGATCTGGATCTGGACTTCCTTCTTGATGCAGGGTTTAGAACTGGACTTCCTTCGTGGGCTTCCTTCTGGATTTCTTTCTATTTCCACTTTTCTACGATTTAGGAATTCCTTTATCCTTTTTCCAGTTTTTTCCCTTTAAACTTTGGGAATTATACTACAGGGTGGCTACTCACCGGAAATTTCTTGAATTCCAGGAATTCTGCTTGAATTATTGGCTCTGGGAATTATGCATGGATTCTGCTTGAATTTTTCTCCGCAGACGTGAAAAATTGCAACCTTTATTGATCCAAATCCTATTGAATTTATACATATTGATAAATGCCCTGACGTGAGATTTTCACAGTTGAGTTATTCTTATCAAGGAAGGAAAATAATGTTGTGTGAAAAATAAAACGATTCGCTCGATCTGTTTACTTTAAGGGTGGCGACAGACCTGGAAAACCTGGAAATCTTGTTGCTAAGTTTCGGCCTCAAATTTTAGGCCCCTTTTATGCACAACATAACCATGGCGCCAGAAATCATTGATGGCAGGCAGGAGAGAGAGAGAGAAATTTCCGGAGGGGCAGAAAAATGTATTAAGCCTGTAAATATTACGTGGAAAATTCATTGAATTATCATTTTTTTCTTGTTCGTATGGGAGTAGTAAGGGGACAGAACTGTCGACAGGTGGAGGGGGTGGGAGCGGGTGGTGCCAACTGATAGTTGTCGGATGTTGTAGTAAGGTATCTTGTTTGACAAACTGAAGGAACATGGAAACAAATAGGCTCCATTGATACATACAATTTTTGTCGAATATCGCCACCCAACAAAGTATCTCACTACAACATGCGACAGAAATTGCATGCCACTCTTATGGAATTGATTTTTGTTGGATGTCTTCTGATTACAACATCCAACAAGAATCGCATGCACAAACAAGGGCTTTAGACTGCAAATATGCTGCTGGAATTTTATTACTCTTCTGGCTCACTCGTTTAATGTAGAAGTGCTTACGAAGGTTTTCTTTCATCATCCTGATGTATTACTGGTTTAGCACAAGTTAACATAAGTTTACAATGACATTGCACTATTCTTAGATATCAAGAAGAATCCAACAAAACTGGATATATATATTGAATACTATCACGAAAAAGTGAATAATAAATCTGCATTGGTGAATGTTATAAAAGTTTGGCAAGTGCATGGTCCCAATCTCAAATTTACTGCAACACTAGTACATATTGCAATGAAATTAATGCCACTCTCTGTCCTGTCTGTTTAAACTCATGAGGGATGGTCATTAATCTCTCACTCAGTGAAGTTAATGTCCAATATTATGAAATCAAATACTAATAATAAATACGTAAATATTTTAATATCATTTTTACTCGAATCATTCAATCATAAAATCAAGTCACTTTCTTCAGGAATTGACTTTACTCTGCCAGCCCTGCTAAATTTTCACTTTCCATCTACTGATTTATATGAGCGGTGCCCAGAAAGTAATTTCCAATTAGTACGGACCTTGATTTTTCGCAAACGCGAAAACTGTGAAAAATATAAATTGCTGCAAAGTTGTGTTTATGAATGTGCAGTGATGTCTGGACAAATTTTTCGCCTGTTCAAAATATCGAAATAATACGAATTTGACATAAGAATTGGTGTTTTAGCAGTTTTTTTAAGACAAATGTCCTAAAACAATGAAAAATTCCATGAAATCCAACCTTCTTCTTTTCTAGGCTTAAAGAAGCAAAATGTGCCATATTTGTGTACATGGAACGTGCAAGTTTTCCAACATTTTATTCAAGAGTAAACTTTCATGCTTGTTATACAAGGCAACCAAAAAAGTTCTTGCCGTTTTTGACGTCCCATTAATCATGCACTCACAGAGAGGAAACGAAATGACGCACGTGCCTGCCAAGCGATCGGAAGTTGGTCTGACCATCGACTGTCAGTAATACAGGCACGTTGCACACACACAGCGGTCATAGCTCGTCCAGTTTTGAAGAGAAATGGAGGTATCGAAGCAGCTTGTTTGCATCTGTTTGTTGTATGACTTTAAAGTGGGCCTGTCAACTGCTGCATCAAGTCACCGCATTTGCCAGGCATTTGGGGAGAATGCCGTGAACGAATGCACTGCCAGGCATTGGTTCCAGATATTCCGTTCGGGAGATGTGAGCCTTTCGGATGAACCTCGCAGTGGACGACCACATGTGTTGGATGACGAGCCCCTGAAAGCAGCCATCGAGGAGGACAGTGGTCTAACGTGTGATGAACTTGCAGAAAAGTTCCATGTTTCCGCTGAAACAGTCAGACTGCACCTGCATTGGATAGGAAAGTCATACAAGTTAAGCAAGTGGGTACCTCACACATTGTCGGTAGCCAACAAGGAGCAACGAGTGACAGCCTGTTTGTCCTTGCTCACTAAGCACCTGAACACACCCATATTTGATCGCTTGCTCACTGGTGACGAGAAGTGGGTCCTCTATGCCACTCCCAACCGTACCAGACATTGGTTGTCGCCACGTGATCCTGTTCCTCACACCTCAAGACCACCTCTGCACCCACAAAAAGTTATGCTCTCTGTATGGTGGAATTGTCGGCAAGTGGTACATTACAAGCTCCTTCCACCTGGTCAGATCATCACTGCTGACCTCTACTCTCAGCAGTTGCAAAGGGTGCACTGTGGGTGCACTGTGCATTGCGGCAGAAGGAGTCGGGATTGGTGAATTGCAAGGGTGTGCTGTTCCTACACGACAATGCCACAGAGGTGGTTGTTGAGGGAATGAAACAGGTGGTAATCTGTTGGTGCAAGGTCTGGTGAATATGGTGGATGGCACAGTGTCTCCCAGCCAAGTTGCTGAAGGGTCTCTCGGGTCCCCTTTGCCATATGTGCCAAGCCACCATATTCACCAGACCTTGCACCAACAGATTACCACCTGTTTCATTCCCTCAACAACCACCTCTGTGGGAGATCCTTCGCAAATGAGGGAGACCTGCAAAACACACTCACAGACTTCTTTGCATCCAAGCCCGCCAGGTTTTATCACCAGGGTATTGTGCAGCTGCAGGAATGTTGGCAAAATCGGTTGGATGCTGCTGGAGATTACTTCAAAACCTAAAGGTACATACTATCCACTGTATTGCTCTTTGTTTATCACTGCTCTAGAATGGCAAGAACTTTTTTAGTTACCTTGTACATGGAATAATTCTGACAACCACATTAAATCATGTATTTCCTATGATTTTTTCAACTTCTATCAAAACAATTTGCATCACAGAGCAAAGTGGCAGGGTTCTAACGCGAGATCGAGTGCGTATCTACCATCACACAGGAGCTGCGTCTTCAGTATTTGTCGCGCGAGATGTGTTTTGAGTTTCCAAACTAAGTGCGCACCATCGGCATTTATCGAGCGAGAAATAATGGAGCTCAGTCATTTGGGTGTCTGACTACCATGTGAGAGACCTGGGGTCGATCCCCTGCAGGGGATAACTTGGATCTTTTCCACCAGTTCAAACTGCTCCGGCGCTCACCCAGCGTTGTATCAAGTGGATACGTGGAGGAAACTTTGGGTAGTAAAGGTAGCCAGGAGCTTGGTGCTGATCACACCACTCCCACCTTTGGCCGTGATCAAGAAAGTGTCAGGCCCTAACCCCACACCCCCTAGATGCCTTCATGGCTTGGTGCTAAGCATAGGGGAGCACTTTACTTTTACTTCCTCAAGAATATGTCACGAAACATAGACGATGTGACTTACAATTTAAAATAATAGTTTAAAAGCACAATGGCAGTATTAAGTTTGGTATATTTGGCAGAAAAATTTTCTAAAACAAAAACGCGAATTTGGGAAACGTAGTAACAAGTCAAAAAAAGATAATGCCAACTTTTGGTGCCATAATGTATCGGTATCTGTCACATAAGTTTGATTGATTTAAAAATTTTGGGTGCGTCAGCACTTATGGTCAGTATGCACCCTTCAGTATATACAGGGAAAATTCCATTGTCTAAAACCCTTACCTTAAAATTAAAAAGGGGATATGGAAAATAACTTTCCCAAAATAACTTTCAAGAGATCAAACTCTCACGAAGAGGTGTAGGACATGTGACTTACAATTTGAAACAGTAGTTTAAAAACACCATGAAGGTATAATTTCAGGTATTTGCCAGAAAATGCAGTAAAATAAAAATGTGAATTTTGGGAAAAATAACGCCGAATAGTAAAAAATAAAAAATACACCAGTTTGGAAAAAAATAACAACAAATCAAGGTCACTACCGATTAGGCATAAATAAAACAAGAATATCAGTAGTAATTTATTGCATTAGTAACAATGGATCCTAACCTAATTTTCGGCATAATCACCACCGTTGTTCTGTCATTTGTCGTAACGTGGCACTAAATTTTGTATGCCCATGGCATATGTGTCTGACAGCAAAGACTAGAACTATCTCTACTGCAGTGTAGCTGTGAAATCCTTGTCCTACCAGAAACCTCTTCAGTTGAACAAAGAGATGAAAGTTGGTACATGCAAGGCCAGGGTTGTACAGGGAGTTGTCCAAGATCTCTCACCTGAAGTGTGCAAAGTGTCCGTGTGTACTCAACTGGATGGGGTTGTGCACATTCGATTGGCCTTGTGTGAATTGTCTGCACCATCGTCTGACCATACTATCACTTATGACGTCTGGTCTGCACACCTCACATGATTGCTGGTTGTTTTCTCTGTGCCAAATTCTGAGCGTGCAAAAATCTGATTACTACACTTAGGCTACATCGCAGTCAGTGGGAGACTGTATGAGAGCTGCAATCTCTAACCTAGAACTGTCCTAAAATGGCTGCATTGCGACTGTACCAGATTGCAGCTACATGCCACTTCTTCCTGCACGCATGTGTGTGTCACTCTCCGGCCACTAGTCCTGCATAGAGGCACCATTGGAGCTTTTTTAGGATGCCCGTCGTATATGAATTTCAGAAGCTGTTATTAACAGAGTGTTCCTGTTTTAATGTTTGGTTAGCTAAACCAGGTACCTATACAATGCAATTCTATAAATTCCATGTATTAAATTTCTAATACCTACATACCTTTTTAATCAGCAATAATGTTATAACTGCATGTTGTCAGTTTTACAGTACTTCACTTGGATATACTGTACTGACGCAGAAATCCCATTGATAATGTAAGGAAATATGACACTTTATTTTGTATGATTCAATTGTTTCCCTTATTTGCAAGAGTTAAGTTGTTTGCTTCACAGAGATCAGAGAAGTAGCTTTATGCATAAAAAAATGAGTCCGCACTCATTGTTCTTGCAAGCAGAGGGTTCCAAACCTCAGTGGAAATATGAACATTGTCCTGGAAAACCTGGAAAAGTCAGGGAATTTCATTTCTGCTTGTTTGTAGCCACCCTGACTTTGTTACTGGCCTTTGTAGAGCATTCTGACAGACGGAAGATTATTGCAAGATAAGATTTCTGAAGATGATTAGGTAAATTTGAGTTTGAAATTCTTACACAATTAACAATTTTTTGCAGGTTAGAATATATACCATAATATTTGTGTGACTTGTAGATGTATTTCGAGTCTGAGTATGTGAAATGGCAAATGTAAATTAAGGACCTCAAATTAAATGTTTTAAATAATACTGTTTAATTAAATTAGAATTTTTGGATACATTGCAATCACACAGACACTTCATATTCTAACTGTATTTGTGTGTGCATATCAGTGGTGCAACCACAGTGGGGCAGGGGCATTGCCCCCCCAACCTTGAATAGAAATTAATTCTAAGGAGGGCAAGGGGGCAAACATTAATGGCCAAGGGCACCTGCAGAGGGCACAGAGAGGCAATTGTACCCCTCAATTTCAAATTTTATGCAAATAAAAATACATTTCATAAAATTTTCTCACTCGCAATGCCTGCTTTTCTTAGTCTCGTCAAGTTCAAAGCCATACCTAGGGAGAGGCGGGAGTCGACCCTGGCTGCCCAACAAGCTAAATGATAAAAGTTGTAAAAGAGAGAATATCATGGCACCTCGTGAAATTATTTGCACCCTATTAAATCAGTATTGTTTTCAATTTGCAAAAAAATGGATTAAAAGCAAAAGTTTGTGGCTGCGCCTCTGGTGCATGTGTGTGGGTGTTGAGAGGCAGTAATATGCAAGGTTGAAATAGAGAAAACATCTCCTTGTGGCCTTGAATTTTTTGAAAATTTGCCTTGAAAACCAGAAATTATACTTGAATTTATTATGGTCCTAGAGTAGCCACCCTGTACAAATCTCCTCCCTTACGGCCGTGATTGGAACGTGCCAACACTAAATATGTGCAACAATGTGTATACTTGGTGCCAAACGACTGACACACGCATCCAAGTAGGTACCACGACTGAAACGCGAAACCGGAAGTGCTGTGGGGCATCGACTGGAACTCGCCACCACTGGTGTAAACAAGATTTGCACTATGTGGATGGTAAGTCAATCAGACAGATTCAAGATCTGTACAAAGACACAAATTTGTATCCGTGCTTTGACTTTTTTAGTTTTCTGATTAAGTTAAATATGATCACTGATTTGTTTTATCGAATATATACATTAATTTATTCCATTTATATTTATTCTTTATCTTCTTATAGTAAATTCTATTGTGTTTCGTCTTTCCAATTTGCTTTGTTCTTATTTATATTGTTATTCATATATATTGTGTTAATTTTTAATTTTGTACACCTGGTTCTGCCATCTCTATTCCGCTTTGGCAAACTATTTACATTATTTGGTTGTATTGGGTATGGAACAACTTTCATTACAACCTCTTCTCAGAAATTTTGAGATAAAGTTTGTTGTATTTGTTTTATTGATATAACTCTTTTGACTGCTTATCTTCTCTTGTCTGATGATTTCAGTGAAAATTTATCATCTGGAAGCACAACATTGGAGTGTGAAAGAGAAGCCAATTTTAGCACTTCACAAAAAACATGTATTAAAGATAGCAAATCTCTACCAGTATTCCCATATTCCAGTGCTCACTTCAAATCAGAAGATACAAGCTGTGAGAAAACTTTGGTGCTTGAACATGCCATACGTGAAGTTGATGACATTTGTGAGAATGATTTGGATAATTTTGGTCCTGTGATATCACCAGATACAAAACCTGATTCAATGAGAAATATATATATGGCAGAGCAGTCAGTTGTCTCCAAATCAGAAGTCAAGGAAGAGGGAAATGCATTTGATTGGGAAGAAAATAAATTGAATGTAGGAGAAGAAAGCAAAATTTCATTTGCAAAAAGAGAATATGTGAAGATGGAGGAAGATGTGAAATATAATGATGAAGAAATCCCAATTATTAAAACAGAAGAAAAAAACATAATAAATCTGACGGATGTGGATTTGAACTACCCAGTAAATGATGAAGATGCTAATTCCAGGTAATCGAAAATATCTACATTATAATTTTCTTTACTACTGTCAATAAGATTTTTCCAATGTTAGTAAAAGAGCATGTTGCAAAATTCTTTCACAGATTTAAGTCTAAATGGCACATAAAACTTAGAAGAGAGCAACTTGTAGTTGTTTTAATGGAAATTGGTAACTGCAATTTTGTACTATCTCTTCACTTCAACATGGGCTCTTTTGGTTGCCCACAAGGTATCTAGTTGACATTGAATTTCTCTTAATTGTTTTTCATGGCCTGTCTTATGCTTCACTTCAGTTCTTCACTGTTAGACTACTGTTACCCTGGGATGCCACAGCTGCTCTGGTGACATTTCTCCTGACATCTGTTGGGTCTGCCAATGGGATGTCATGAAAGAGTGCACAGACTAAAATTTGCTGCTTATTGCAAAGTATGAAGTGGCACAACCACAGTGGAGTCAGGAGGGCATTGCATGTTTAATCTTGGGTGGAAATAAATTACAAGGGAACAGGCAAGCAAGGGGGGGGGAGGCAAACATTCAAGTAAGAAGTTGGACTAACAATATCTATGACTAGCGGACAATGTAGGATATCAGGGTTGCTACTCGACTGGAAAACCGGGAAAAGTCAGGGAATTTGGTTGGTCAGGGAATAGTCAGGTAATTTTGCATATTTTCTGGAATTTACACCCATTTTTTGTGATTCCAGTCCCTCCAAAAGATTCAGTTCAGAAACTTGTTCCTCTCATCATTATGACTTGTAGTCTTTTACATACAAAATTATGGTTCCTTCGCATTTCGATTCTATATTTATTCACTCTCAGATTTAGGTTTTTGGATCCGTTCATTTTGCGACTCATTCTTGTGAACCTGTTCAAGACCGGAATTTGGAGAGACATGAGATTTTTCCTTAGAGAACAAGCTACTCAAGACGAAACCTACATTCCAGCCATCCTCAGAATTTCCTGTGGAAAAAAATGTTGCTTCAGCTTCGTGTGTGGTGAGGAGATTTCCTTTCTTCAAGAACACACCCGTTCGGAACCAGTTCTCTTTTGATGCCTGAAGCGGAGCAGGTTGGTGTTCGGACAGTTCATTGGTTTTGGATATGCAATAAAGCTTGAAGAGCAGAATTTCACGTAACTGGCTGTTACGTGAACTGGATGGGTGCGAACGCTACTTCATTCCCCCCGTGAACCCGTTCTGTGGATTTGAGTCCTTCGTTTGCGACCCGTTCAGAAGCAACCTGATCAACTAGTTCATTTGCTCGTTGTCGTAGTTTTTACATTGCAAGGATGTGTTGCACCCAAGAATTTAGTGATTTTATGCAGTATCAGTGACGTCATTATTCGAATATGCACTTGTTTTGTGCATGTAGAATGAATTTATTTTTTAAAAACTGGTGCAGGACAGAGGAATTAAATGTACACTGGTCACACATTGTTGTTAGGTTAGGAATGTTGGTTTTGATGCCGATAGTAATTTTACGTATTTTTTGCATGTAGAATGAAATTATGCTGAAAAGTGGTGAAAATGGGCCCAAGTTCCTTTTGTTTTATTATGATTTCATCATGCTACAAATGCAACTTTACATGGTTCGATTTCGATTTATGTCTGTTAAGACATACTGCAGAGTTTGGCAATTACTTAAGATTTTGTCAATATATGCTTTGGTGGTTAGGTTAGGAAGGTCAGGTTTGGTTGTCTTAGAATTAAAATAAAGACCCTGAATGCACTCTACTAAGGTTCCGATTTATTTCTACATTCATTCCCACTAGTTTATGATACTAACTTACTGTCACTTGTCAACCAGAGAATACCTTGTCCATGGGAAGCGTGTATGATTGCATAAGGTCATTTTGAAGTTTTTTTCAACATAAATAACTTTTTTCAAATCCAAATAGTGCTCATTATTTTAAGGAAGGTTCAAATTTCGTGTCGCAATGATTGCCAAAATTCTATGATAATTAGTCTTCCTGCTAGCAAAATTTGAAAAAAAAAAATTAAACATTCGGAATTGTTACCTTTTAATAGACAGATTTGGATGTTTTCCATAATATAAAATTGGTTCCAGCATGTGGAAAACACAAATAATGGAGATATTTGATTCCAAAGTATGGCCCGCATATATATTTTTTTTAGGTGTACGGTTGGTCACCGACCCCATTCACGTTCTGAATTTCCGAAATATGTAATATTTTCAATAAATTAAAAAATATGAGTATTAAACTTATTTCATATTTTCTAAAGGTACATGACCTAATTTTCTGTTGTTCCTCATTTGTATTGATATAATAGAGGTTGTATACAGGTTACATTGTAAACCTTTTATATATGCCACATTTTTTTTATTAATTTTTTACACCACCTTAATTGTAATGACTTAGTGAAAATGGGGAAGTACAATAGTTATTTATTTTTTCATTGAATAGCATTAGATTAATCACTTGGTAAGTTTTCAGCTAATAACTGTGTATATTCATATTCATAATAATTAACATGCCTGCATATTTAATTGAATAACATGAGGTTCAAAAGCAAAAATCATGACAACAAACATCTCTGGAAAAAATTCATTTCTGGTCTGGAAAACCTGGAAAAGTCAGGGAATTTTGTAATCAAAAAATCGTAGCTACTCTGAATATTCAAGATGAAAATAATGTTAGGGAAAACTGATGCCAAATATAGACTGTTGTCTTCAAATCATATGACTGTCTCCAGTGGCGTCTCGTAGCCTGAAATTTGGCCAGGGCTTATTTTTTAAATAATTTAAAATATAATGACAATTCACGTGAATTACAAAAAATAGGTATTTTTCTTCTTCTAGACTACAAAACTGGACTTATTTTTTTAAAAAAAAGTATTTAAAAGGTAATAACAATTCATATGAATTACAAAAAAGCCGGTATTTATCTTCCTCTAAATTACAAAATTGGGCTTATTTTTTTAAAGAATTGAAAATATAATGACCATTCACATGAATTACAAAAGAAACAGGTATTGCTGTGAAACATACCTGTCAACATCACGGCTGATGTGTATTTATTTACTTTGGATTCCTATAAATGTTCATGCAAACTGTTATCTAGCTTAGCAATCTCATTTACTAAATCTAGGAAGATGCCTCTGTTTAAAGATTGTTCTCTTTCATTATGTCCTCGCAGAGCAAGTTCATGTCGACCACAGAATTTTAAGCAATCGATGTTGTGCCTTGTAATTGACAGTCTATATCCTTCATCGATTTGTGTTCGAACATCAACCTTTCCAAACAAACTCAATTTTAATGAGTTTCCAATGTGCGAAGAACTAGTTTCATGTGACTTAATTCTTCCAGAAAGATGTTTGAGATCACTTATACCATTAACTGTCCATGAAGCATCACCACCAAACAAAAGGCAATTAAAACAAAAGAGAGTTTTCTTGATCTCGCTAGCTGTCAACCACGGTTTTCTGTAGTACCAGTCTGGATTGAAAGAGCGTGATTGTGATTTGTGTTTTTGTATTAATGTAACATTCAGATGGTCAGGACCTAATTGTTTAACAACAAGTTTTTCTTGGTCACTCAATGTCTGAAATTTTGTTGCCAACAAGAAATCCACTTTGTTCATAGCAAATAAAAGCCACCACAACGCTTCACTACAACACGCGGGATCGAACAAACGCGACGCAACCGAACTAACCCCAAATCAACACCCAATCCCATTGCACTCCCCCCTTCACTCTCTCTGCTAGCACGTGACCTTCACTGTAGCATGTAGCGTAGACCACGCCTTCCTCTGCGATGAGGCCCGAGACCGATAAGTGACATCAATGCCACTAGGAGCGCTGTCGTATCCATTGCAGCAGACGATAAACTTACATGGGTAAAAATCGCCACGTGTGATAGTTATGTATTATGGTGATTGAAAATTACGTCAATATGTCCGTTTTTCTTTAGGGGCTAAGCCCCGGAAGCCCCAAGGGACGAACCACCACTGACTGTCTTATTTCATAGGACTATGTGCTTCATGAATTGCACCAGTCATTGAACGAAGACAAAATCGTACAGGAACAATCTTTGAATTCTATGTAAGCATTTTAGCTTTCTCTTCATCATTTTTAATTACATATGATATCTACTATTTCATAATCTACAATTTCTATGAGGGGCATACGATAATGATTTACACTTTATTTTTTTTCAGCTCCCATGGTCCACCATTCAAGAAGTGAGGACTGGTATATGAAGCTACGAGTCTAGTCTACCGATTGCAGGCAGCAGTGCCCAAAAAGGATTCCCGGTGCTCACACAGCAGCACGTTCTGTACATCATTGTCAGCAGACTATTGGACAACATGGAAAGCGACTATAATGATGAGCTTGGAACAAGTTGGTTTCTATGGACAGAGGGTGTGACCACAGCAGAGATTTACAGAGGATCAGTGGGAGTGTGTGGTGAACATGCGCCTTCACGGAAAACTGTTTACAATTGGGTGGATGGCTGGAAAACAGGACGCACGTCAACAGAAAAAGGGGCAAGGATCTCTGCTCACATTCACACGCTGCTGCCGCTGCACCGATGTCAGGGAAACCCATCTGGTGCACACTTTCCCCATATTAAGGTGATCGTGTACGATTCACTGCAGGGTGTTTCTGGACAGGCCCATGGTCACCTCCGTTTCAGAAAACGTGATGCACCTGTTCTCAAGAATGACTTGCTCAACCTGTGTAATGTTTGTTGGTGTTGTCACAGTCACTTTCCTTCCCGAACTTGTCCATTTTTCTGTTGGCGGACATCCTGTTTTCCAGCCTTCCACTCAATTGTAAACGGTTTTCCGTGAAGGCGCATGTTCACCACACACACTGCCACAAATTGTCTGTAAATCTCTGCTGTGGTCACACCCTCTCTCCATAGAAACCAACTTTACCAACGCTGGCCATTATAGTCACTTTCCATGTTGTCCAATAGTCCGCTGACAATGATGTACAGAACGTGCTGCTGTGTGAACACCAGGAATCCTTTTTGGACACTGCAGCCTGCAATCGGTAGACTAGACTTGTAGCTTCATATGCCAGTCCTCACTTCTTGAATGGTGGACCATGGGACCTGAGAAAAATAAAGTGTAAATCATTATAATACACCCCTTGTGCATATGTTGTTGAAAAGCCATGGATGCTTTCGGGCTGTAATGGCGTAATTTACTTTCAATGGAATCGTTGCAACAATGCCATGGTTGATTAGGGCTTTATGCAGGCATAGGTTGTATTATGAGTGGTATGAGGATGAATTGAGGCGTTGGCATCAATCTGTGATGTTTTTTTTTTTCTTTCCATAGGCCTTCCTGAAAGCCTATCCAACTTCACTCTCATCCCTGACACACCAGTGTCTGTGCCTTCTGTCTTCTCCACACAATTGACAAACCTAATAACACTGGGAGACCCATTGTGTCCAACAACATTTCACCCACTGAACTAATATCTGCTTTCGTAGACTCGCACCTCTCTAATCTCTTCTCCAAGCCATGGCCTTCTTTTCTCCATGAAACCAACCACTACCTTGACATCATCCATAACCTACCACCCAATACAATCCTTGCCACCATTGACATAACTCTCTCTCTACACAAACATTCCCCATGCCCTCCATTCCACTGAACCATTTCTACTGACACAAACCACATAGTAACAGCACCCACTTCCTGATTTAACTAGCCAACCTTGTACTCACCTGCAACAGCTTCCACTTTAGATACTAGCAGTACCTGTAAATACATTGCACAGCCATGAGCTCCAAATGCCATCCTCCTGTTCCAACTTCTTCATGGGCAGGTTGGAACATGAGTTCCTAGACTCCCAGTCAAAGAAGCTACTTCTCTGGCTAAGGTTCATTGATGACATCCTCCTCCTCTGGACACTTGGCGAACCCTCTCGCAACCTTCCTAAATCCACAACAACTTGACCACACTCAGATTCACCTGATTCCACTCCCTAGATGACCTTCCTATTGGTGAGCCCAACTTAAGAGTTCAGTATGGGGCTATTGGCGACAGTGTTGCCGCATGGTGCACAGTAGAAGAAAACTCCAGCACGCATTGAGCGTCTGCTGTAGTACACACGGCAACAAAAGTTATTGGTGGTCAACGGGTACTGTTCAATGGGGCTTTGCACTGCCAAACTTTTCTGTTGTGTCCTTAAATAATTTTGTTTGTCATTTGGTTGCCCTAAGCTTTACATTGGAGCGTGATAGGATGGCTATTAAAACGTTATTGTCAACAAAGGTAAGAATTTCTTGTGTAAATCGATAACAAAAATGCATTTAGCAAACCTTTAAGATTATGTAGCAAGTCATAAGTTTCCAAAAATTACATTCTTCTGAACCTAAGAGTTAATATACAGGGTGAGTCATAAGTCTCCATAGAAATGGTGAAAACGGTGACTAATGTTTATTTTCCTTTTCAGGCAAGTGAACCAATGAAAAAGAGATGCCACTGACGAAGGAAGAATGGATTGACATCATTCTGTTGATTGGGAGTGGTACCACCCATCATGTAGCACGTACATTCAATGCAACCCACAGAACGCAGATAACCCATGACACCGTGGCCAAACCTATCAAGAAATTCAGAAGGACAGGTTCCATCGCCGACGAAAGCAGGCCTGGAAGACCAAAGACAGCAACAGATGAAAGGGTAATGCAGGTGCTTACATCGATGACCAGGAGTCCGACAAAGGGGACCAGACACCTCTCTGCAGAAATTGGAATCAGCCAAAGCAGTGTCATGCACATTTTGCAAGTGAACAAGTGGCACCATACAAGTTGCAGCTCTTGCAACATCTTACAGACGACGATCCCAACCATAGAGCAGAGTTCTGTGAAAGGGCACTGAATTTCTTGATAAGTTTGACCACGGTGTCAAGGGTTATCTGCGTTTGTAGGTTGCATTGGATGTACGTGCTACATGAAGGGCGGTACCGCTCCCAGCCAACAGAATGATGTCAATCCGTTATTCCTTCGTTAGTGGCATCTCTTTTTCATTGGTTCACCTGCCTGAAAAGGAAAGATAAACATTAGTCACCGTTTTCACCATTTGTATGGAGACTTAGCTCAGACGGGCAAAATATAGTATGATATGAACAAAGAGCACTAAACGTGACGTAATTTTGGCCGTCCCTAGCTGCCATGGGTCTATAATAAAAAAAATATATTTTTACACAACGCTTTTATGTTTCCTCTTGTTGCGACTTGTGAGTATGTCCAATTCAATGGCGGGAGTAGGAATCGGAGAATCTCCCCAAATTAGAAAGAAAAAATTTATTAAGTGGATAAGCTCATAATATTTATTATTATACACTATGCCCTATCTGATAACTTAATATAAACATATGTTTTCTTTATATTAAGCAGACATTTTCCCCTCGTATTTTCATCCTTTTTGTTTTGCGTTACAACAATTTTAAAATTGAAGCATTCCACCGAATAACGCTGTATGACACATATCAGTGAATGCGAGAACAATGGATAAAACCTGTTGTATGTTACTGGACTACAGTAGAAAAAACATAAAACCTTATGCAAACACAGTATCAATCTTTGAGCAACATCCGACCTTATGGCTGGCCAGCTTGTAGCCTGTAGCCGCAGGGCCGCAGCATGATTTCACTGATAACTTCAGCACATTTCCAAAAGTGGCATACAGCGTTATTTGGTGGGCTGCTTCAATTATAATTCCTGTAAATAAGAAAGCTCTAAACGTTGCGAGATATGAAACAGAATATAACATATTTTTTGTAATAACTACACTTCTCGATAAATGTGTATGTATAAAATAGAGAACCATATTTACTAGCCATGAGGAAAAGTATGGTATCACTTAAAAAGATGAGTAAGGTATTAATAACAACTATATATAAAAAAAGTACAGTCGTGTGGAATTATTATGTATTATTCTTTACCTGATTCACAAGAATAAAGCACTTAAATTGTGAAAATTCATAGTGGTTCGTATCTCACATAAAACCGTAGGTCCAGTCCAAATTAACATATCTGTGCATAAAAGAGGATTTAAAACTCAATTAATCAATTACTAGAGGCGTGAAATAGATGAAGGAAGCTCTGTTTTATTTTGTGTGAACAATGATTACAGAAATAAAGAGACAGACGTTGGAAATATTCAATCTAAAGTGCTCTCGCTTTGCGTCCATCAGTTAACTTTATTGCCTTGCAAGCAACAAGTGCCGGATTAAATTTACTTAAATATCTCATAAATCTATTCCCTATTTATGCATTTGCGTCAAACTGTACTATCTGGAAATGAACTGCTCTATCATTTTATGTTCTTTTAATATAATGCTATCAATACTTTTTATAATAATTAGTCATCCTTTGGGAAGAGCAAGTGAACCAGGGGTCTTCCCGCTAGATCTGCCAATGCATACAATATGCCTGTTTTCGAAGAAGAATTACCCAACATTGAGAAAGCACGCACACAAATAATAAACCACTTGACCCAACCCCAAGACGAAAGCCTAATCACTAACTTTTGCCTGGCCATTTCCCACCCCTTTCCTCTTCCCAACACGTGTTTGCAGCGAGTGGCAACAGGCGGAAGGCTGTTATTTTTAACTCCCCAAATTGCGGTTAACCCAAGAAAGGAAAGTGCCTTTTTTGAATGGTCTGAATTGTAAAAGAAGGTATAGACCATCAAATCCTTACATTTCCTCTGCTTTTTGCATATTTATTCTCTTCGAATGTTAACAACTTTTGTTTCTGACAGAAATACACTTGTTTGAGGGTGGGGATCTCAAAAGTAAAAGGCCATAACAGCCCATGCTGAACTCTTAACTTGGGCTCCTCTATAGATGTGTATGTCCACATCATGGGTAATCACCTAGAAACCTGCATATGCATCAAACCTACCAACCACCTCCAATATCTCCACTACTCCATCTCTCACTCCTTCCACACCAAAAGAAAAAGACATCCATTCTCCCTAGTCATCAAAAGCCAAGGCCTCAATTCATCCCCCTCATCCTGATTAAGCCTCATCTATTTCTTCTGAAAAAATATGACTAGGCAGCAAAATATCGACTTCTGATTTCTGTTTTTGGTAAGTGTTTACTATCTCCTAATACATATATATATCTGGTCATGGAAACATACAACAAAGACTGGGGTTTGACATGGTGACCACACTCCACGCCATATCTAACTGGTTGGAGGATCTCCCACCATAGGTGAGTGAGTGAGTTGGATCAGGTAGTAGTGAGGCCAGTAGAAACGTACATACAGAATGTCCCAAAATAGTGTTTACACTCTTTGAAATATAATAATGTGAACACTAATAACACCAAATATGAACTTTTTTGCTAGTCACATATCTTAAAGTTACAGATATTAGTTTGCAGCAGTAAATTGTCTGGAATCCTGTAGAACAGATCAACAAATCAACAAAGAGCAAATATGGTTTCTGCAGGAAGGGAAGCACGGGAAGAGTCAATTGTATGTTTCATGTCATCCAATTACCAAGGCTTTGTGGAGTACACATTATTATTCAGTTTCGCAGAGATAGAAATCTAACAGTGTTAAATTGGGAAATCTGTGTTGTAGATACTTCTTACATTGCTCAAAAGAAAATTTGCTCACCTGTGCCACTTTGGGTATACAAATGCCTACCTCCTGTGGGCTGTGATGGAACTAATATCAACAGAATACCTACACATGTTCACACACACGCACAGTGGTAGGGGGGCATTTTGAAAATTTTTGCCTCCTACGCAATAACGTCAATAATATGCAAGCTACTTACCTGAACTATATGTCTTCTTAAAGTTTGGAATGTTCTCTACAAGGATGTCACTACTTTTCTACGTAGTCACCATCTTGTCCACACACAAATGCCAACATCGGACAAGTTGTTGCATTCTGTCGGCGAAGAAATCAGGTGTCTTCTCCCAGCAACAGGGATGCACATCTGCATGCACTTCGGCATCACAGGTGTAACAGTGTCCCTTCAGGTGCTCTTTCAGCCTCGGAAAAAGTCACGAGGTGTGAGATCTGGGCTGTACTGCTGGTGGGGTAAAATCTCATGGAATTTGAGATACTGCAATGCATCCTGTGTTTGGAGTGTGTGTGGGTGTGCATTGTCATATTGAGGAATTGCATCCTTGCCAGGCATAACTTGCAGTAATCATGCACGGAGTTTTTCCAAAGTCTTCACGTACCAATCGCAGTTTACAGTAGTTCCATGCTCCAACAGGTCTTTGATAAATTTTCTCAGTATGATATGAAAATTCTGTTAGGTGACTGTAATGCACAAATTGGCAAAGAAGAGACATTTAAACCCATGATTGGTAAAGAAAGTCTTCATGAATTAAGTAATGATAATGGTATAAGATTGATTACTTTTGCAACCTCAAAGAATTTAATTGTGAAAAGTACCACTTTTAAACATAAAGATATCCATAAATATACCTGGTCTTCTCCAGATGGTAAAACTCATAATCAGATAGATCATATTCTCATTGATAAGAGAAGGCATTCTAGTATAATTGACGTTCATACACATAGAGGTGCTGATTGTGCCAGTGACCATTATTTAGTAATTTCTAAATTAAGAGAAAGACTCTCAGTGATAAATCATAAGCAACAAAATCTAAAAGTTCTAAAATTTGATACAGGAAAGTTTACTGATGAAAGAATTATGAAAGATTACCAAATTAAACTGTCAAATAGATTTGATGTTTTGCAGGATTTAAATGATGATGAAAATATAAATGAAACAGACATAAATAAGAATTGGGAGCACATATATAATGCAATAGAATCAGCAGCTAACGAAAGTATAGGATACCATAAACCGAGAAAAAGTAAGCCATGGTTTGATAATGAATGTCATAATCTAATAGAAATAAGAAATCAGGCTAGACTCAGGTGGTTAAATAACTCTGATGATACAAATCTAAACAATTATAATAGAATAAAGCAAGAAGTTAACCGCACGTTTAGAAGTAAAAAAATAGATTACTTGAAAAGTAAAATTAACAAAATTGAAACAAACAGCAAAAATAAAAATATCAGAGATTTATATAAAGGTGTAAATGAATTTAGAAAGGGGTGGAAACCTAAAGTAAACTTGATAAAAGATAAAGACTGTGATTTTCTAGCTGACCCAAGCGATATTCTAAATAGATGGAAGACCTACTTTAATGACCTTTTAAATGTTCATGTAGGAGATAAATCAGAAGTAAATGAAGTGCACACAGCAGAACCTTTAGTTCCAGAACCTAAGTTGACTGAAGTTAAAAGATGCTATTAAAAGGCTAAAGAATAACAAAGCACCTGGCATTGATTTAATACCAGCTGAGTTAATTAAATATGGTGGAAATTCATTAATATGTCAAATTCATAAATTAATTTGTTTAATATGGAATAAAGAAGAAATCCCTCTACAGTGGAAAGAATCCATAATTGTTCCTGTGTTTAAAAAAGGTGATAAAATGAACTGCAATAATTACACTGAAGAACAAATTCAAACTTTTTTTTGATGCTTTGAACGGAAATAGGTGATTATTTATAATTCGACCCCGCTGAATCCAAATCTGAAAGTAGAAATGCTGTATCACCTATCGTTTTCCCTGGATTTTCATTTTTTGTTTTTAATAAAAATTTAATTCCCTTTGTAATAATACGAGGGCAATTCGGAAAAAACCCTCCGTTTGCGCATGCGCGAGAAATGTCCGGGAAGAGCAACGTCAGTCCTGTGGCAGTATGTGCAGTAGTCCAGTAGACAGTGAGCAGTGGAAGGAGAAGGTTGTGTTGCAGTTCACTCGTGTGTTACAACAATTGAAAATGAACGTTCCAATAGCAAAGCCCGCCAAATGTGAAGTGCGTGCCGTAATTCGATTTCTGTGTGCGAAAAATCTTTCGGCGGTGCGATTCATCGCGAACTGTGTGATGTTTACGGACCAAACGTGATAAGTGACAGTGTCTTACGTGAATGGTGTCGCATGTTTAAAGATGGACGAACCGACGTGCACGATGCGGCAAGAAGTGAGCGCCCATCTGTAGTCAGCAACGAACTCATGCAGGAAATTGACAAAACTGTCCGTGAAACCCGTCGGTTCACGATATCGGAACTTTCTCTGCGCTTTCCCCAACTTTCTCTGACTGTTTTGTACGAGGTGGTGACAGAAAAGTTGGGGTACCACAAGTTCTGTGCTCGTTGGGTTCCAAAAATCCTTTCGGAGGAGCACAAAAAAAAACAGAATGGGCTCTGCTTTGGACTTTCTGTCGCGTTATGCCGAAGAAGGAGAACAATTCCTTAACAGAATTGTGACTGGCGATGAGACCTGGGTGTCGTACGTGAAGTCTGAAACCAAACAGCAATCAATGGAGTGGGGACATACGCACTCACCAAAGAAACCCAAAAAGGCTCGGCGAACATTGTCTGCCAGAAAGGTTATGGCAACAGTCTTCTGGGATGTGAAAGGTGTACTGTTAGTGAAGTTCATGGAGCGTGGATCGACCATCACTTCAGAAGTCTACTGTGAAACATTACGACAACTCAGACGAGCCATCCAGAACAAGCGTCGGGGCATGCTGACTTCCGGTGTGGTGTTGGTTCACGATAATGCTCGCCCGCACACTGCTGGACGTACTCAAGAACTTTTGGAGCAGTTCCACTGGGATGTTTTTGGTCATCCTCCCTCTAGCCCAGATTTGGCACCGAGCGACTACCACCTCTTCAGGCACATGAAACAGTGGCTTCATTCCCAGGCGGCAGATTTTTTTGCAGAAGGAATTTCAAACCTTGTAAAACGTTATGACAAGTGCCTCAATTTGAATGGTGATTATGTTGAAAAGTAATGTCATGTTGTAAGTTTCAAATGTATATAATACAAGTTCTGTATCTACGAATGTATGTCATTGATAACCAAATGGAGGTTTTTTTCCGAATTGCCCTCGTACATCGAAATTTGAAATTATTTTTGTTTGATTGCTCATGAAATAAGATTAAAATATTGAAGTGAATAACTATGAAATATAAACAAATTAAAATATATATATAGGACCAATTTTGACTGTTCAATGAAGAAATTTCATGCAAAAAAAAGGGAAAAAACACATTTTTACTCACATTTTTAAAATTTCTTTCTTGAACTCTGCCGTTTGTAACTGCCACCAGAAACCTCTTCCTCGAGGTACCAACAGTAGTCTGCTAACATGTTCTGTACCGATTTTCCTGCATATTGTTTCTCCATGTCAGAAATATCCTGGTGAAATCTCTCGCCACATTCGTCACTAACTGCGCCCAAGTTAGGGGCGAAAAAGTCCAAATGCGAATGAAGAAATGAATTTTCAAGGACATATAGCACTCCATGCACTGATAACACTTCAACAAGTTCTTAACAAGTTCCTTGTGTTGTCAGCTTTCACATTTCCAAGAAAATTACAGCATACTTGTCTGAAAGCTAAATGCGAATTTCTCTTTTACTGTTAGCAATTCCACAAAGTTGTCATCATGAATGATCTCACGGATTTGCGGGCCAATAAATATGCCTTCTTCTAACTTACTATCACTGAGTTTAGGAAATGTTTTTCTTAAGTACCCAAAACCCTCACCGTGCTTATTCAAAGTCTTAACAGAAGTTTTCATCCGCCCTAACTTTATATGCAACGGCGGTAACAAAATCTTGTCTTTCTCAAGTAGAGGGTGATTCCTAACACTCTTCTCTCCAGGAATTAAGTTTTTTCGTATGGGCCAATCCACAATGTTGTAATGTTTATCTTTTGCATGGCTGTCCCATTCGCAAAGAAAGCAACAAAATTTTGTAAACCCAGACTGCATGCCAATCATTTTGAGGTCTACGCAAATCTGCCAGCCATATTTTTCATAATTTATCACTTTTAATATTGTATCCATATTTTCATATATTTCCTTCATGGTGGAAAAATAGGCAAGGGGTACTGATGAGTATATATTCCCATTATGCAACAAGACTACTTTTTTAAACTATTCTTTGATGAATCTAAAAATAGTCTCCACTCGCACTGTGACTCCTTCCAAGTTCTTGCAGAAGGTCTTCTACATCATTGCAGTAAGTTAACTTATTACTAACAGAAAAAAAATGTCAGTGATTGTTGGCGTTTCCAATATGACACCTTAACACCATCTTGTAATAAATTCCACCCTCGGAGACGAGAACCTAATAATTCCACTTGAACTTTAGAAAGGTTGTGGTTTCTCACTAGATCATTTAGTTCGGATTGGAAAATAAAGTGAGGTATATTTGGATCAGGAGAATTTGGATCGGTGTTTGAATATGAGGGTCCAGGTTTGTCATCTGGAGAAGCACTGCTTGGGTCTGTTTCATCCACTGTCCATTCTTTAGGAAGCTTAGGAATTGGTATAAAATCATGACTCATTGGTTTTTTGGCTGAAGGAACATCAGGATAAAATATAGAATGTTTTGATTTAGAACTATATCCCACTATGTTTGTTAAACAGAAGTAACATTCTGTAGTATGGTCTTTTTGTTCTGTCCATATTACAGGGTTTCCGAATGGCATTGATTTGTGAGTGCCATTAAGCCAACCACGTAAAGTTCGCGAACAATTACAACAAATTTTACCTGGTGCCCAGCTTTATCCCTCGTCTACTTTACAACTCATATGCTTTTTTCACTATAGGAGTGATAGTATTTCTCTGTGACTTCGGAGTAAATTCCCCGCAAACATAACAAAACAAGTTCGGGTTATTCACACATTTGCGTGACATGGCAAACTCATTAATTGATTTATAATATATTACTTTAAAAAAAAAAACTATTATGAACGCTCTGATCTTTTTGTTAAAATACAACTTACACTTCACTATACACAATATTACATTCACAATTTCACGAACTTACACAAACATAAAATACAGTTACTTGCGAAGTTATCGGAAAGGAAGTTAAGACTCGAATAACCCACAAAAGAACAAATTTTAACAGAGAAACAGGAAAGTACTCTACTGTCAGATGTTTCCTCCACGGAATATTAAGTGCTAGTAATAAACACACAAGGTCACTAAAAGATTCTTATCCATTTGCTAGGAACCAAACATTAATCCGGATGCGGAGACCTGAAACCAAAAAACTATAAAAGGTGGGTGTTCTGCAAAAAATTTAGGTGATACAGGAAAACGGATGCAATATTCGTTATCAGCACATCTGAATACATAAAGATCACTTAGTTTTATTTAAAGGAGTATTTCATTGTTTATCAGTGTTACCATGGAATTTCTCTACTCTCAACAATATATAAAATATTATCTAACATTCTTTTAACAAGACTAACCCCATATGCTAATGAAATTATAGTTGATTATGAATGTGGATTTAAACGTAACAGATCAACTACAAATCAAATTTTTCACATTAGACACACACTTGAAAAAAAGTGGGAATATAATCAAAATGTCCATCAGCTATTCATTGATTTCAAAAAAGCATATGATTTGGTCAAAAGAGATAAATTATACATGGGTGATACTAAAAGTTTTTAGATGCGGCAACACTGATTGCAGCATTTCATTGTCTCTAGGATATGTTGAAGTTAGTAGAGTCTGTGAAGTGTGATAATGCTGCAGAATTTATAGTTGTTAATTGTTGTGTGCCAGAAATTAGTCAATTATTGTCGTGTGTGTACAGTAAAATGGATTTAACACAGGAGCACTTCAGAGCAATGATTTTTTACGATTTTTGAGCAGGTTTAACACAGCAGCAATGTTACGAAAGGCTCTGAAATGCATTTCAGGAGGAAGCCCCATGCCGTGTGACTGTGTTTAATTGGTTTTTAGAATTTCAACGTGGACGTCAGAAACTCAGTGATGAATTACGTGATGGTTGTCCTGTGACAGCAACTTCTCAAGAAAACGTCGACAGAGTGCGTCGCATGATAGAGGAGGATAACCGGGTGACATATGCAGTTATTAGTGCAACACTGGGTATTGGCATGAGTCAGGTTCAAACGATCCTGCATGACCACCTTGGTGTCAGGAAGCTCTGTGCCAGATGGATCCCACACCATCTTACTCAGGAGCAAAAGCAGGCACGGATCACATGGTGCATGAAAATGCTGGACAAATTTAACCAAGGACAATCAAATGCAGTGTATGACATCATAACAGGTGACGAAACTTGGGTGTACTGTTATGAACCCGAGAGCAAACGACAGTCAACGCAGTGTATCTTCCCGGATGAAGACCCACTAACAAAAGTCAGGAAGGGACGAAGTGTTGGCAAACAAATGGTTGCCACTTTCTTCAGTCGGACGGGCCATATTGCAACAGTGCCGCTACAGGGACGTTGGACCGTTAATGCTGAATGGTACACTATAGTTTGTTTACCGGAGATCGTACGGAAAGTTCATGAAAAACGCCCACGAAGTCGCATTATTGTGCATCAAGACAATGCGCGCAGCCATACAGCAGTACGAACAATTGAATTCTTCAAAGCCTCCAACATCGAAGAAATGACTCATCCTCCTTACAGTCCCGACCTCGCCCCTTGTGATTTCTTCCTGTTCCCTAAAATCAAGGATACATTACGAGGTTCTTCATTTCCTACTCCCGAGGAGGCATTCACCGCCTTCGTTCAGTGCATTCAAGAGGTGCCTGCAGATGTGTGGTCCCTCTGCTTTCACACTTGGTTTGAGCAGATGAACAAGTGTATCAACTGTCATGGAGAATACTTTGAAAAATTATAGCATTCATACTTTTGGTCTCCAGTGTTTTACTTGCACGTGTCTAAAAACTTTTAGTGTGACCTATCGTATAATATATTAGTAGAGTTTGGAATACCTAAGAAGCTTGTTAGTATGATAAAAATATGCACCAGTGAAACAGAAAGTAAAATTCGTGTGGGTATTTATATGTCTGACAAATTTACAATTCATGATGGGTTAAAACAAGGAGATGCATTATCTCCATTGCTCTTTAATTTTGCCTTAGAATATGCTGTTAGGAAGGTAAAAGAAACTAAAGAAGGACTAAAATTAAATGGCATGACTCAGTTGTTAGCATATGCAGATGATGTAGACTTACTGGGGATGATGTGAATACAATTAAGAATAATGGTAAAATATTTTTCAAAACTGCTAAAGAGATAGGTTTGGAAGTTAACAAAGAGAAAACTAAATATATGCTTACAGGCCGAAACCAAGTGTTAGGTAATAATCAAAATCTAATTATTGATAACAACTCGTTTGAACCAGTTTCAAATTCAAATACTTAGGAGTAATATTAACAAATGAAAATGATATTAAAGACTAAATAAAAAGTAGGCTTAATTCAGGAAATGCATGTTACTTCTCTCTTCATAAACTTTTTTCTCATTTAATATCTAAGAAACTAAAAGTTAAAATATACAAAACAGTAATTTTGCCTGTAGTATTATATGGATGTGAAACTTGGTCCCTTACATTGAAAGAGGAACATAAATTGAGAGTATTTGAAAATAAGATCCTTAGGGAAATCTTTGGACCTAAAAGGGATAAGGAGACAGGTGAGTGGAGAAGGTTACATAATTTAGAACTACATAATTTGTATTCATGTCCAGATATTATTAGAATAATTAAATCAAGAAGACTTAGGTGGGCAGGCCATGTGGCACGAATGGAAGAGGAAAGAGGAGTTTACAGGATTCTTGTTGGGAAACCTGATGGTAAGAGACCTGTAGGAAGGCCAAGACGAAGATGGAGGGACAACGTTGAGATGGACCTAAGGGAAATCGGTAGGGATGGAAAAGAGAATATATAACTTGTTCAAGATAGGGAAAGTTGGAAGGCCTGTGTTGCTGCAGCCATGAACCTTCAGATTTAAGAAGGCTAGGGAGTTAGTTAGTTAGTTAGAAAAATTTTGTGTGGACTATGCCTTCAATTGGTGAGTGACATGAATCACTTCGTCCACCGAAGTTTTGCAAGGGAAGCACGAGAACTTTTGACAAATATTTCTTTTCTCCTGAAATTTATACTTAGTAATAGAAAAAAATGTATCAATATCTTGATCTTCAGAAGAAACTATGCATGATTTACTTAGTAACAAGATGTTATTTTGTACAACCCTGACAAAATCCGAACATATAAGTAGAGGACAGTTCTGGCAACAGTACATTACTCACAGTCAGAATGGTTGCTAGAATCCTGTGCATGCCTTCAAAAGGACGTGCTGCTTTCAAAGAAAAATATTGAAGATGAAAACATTGGTGATAGTTTACCTACACTGAGCATGGTGGTAGAAGGAACAGGATTACAATCAAGTGGAGCACTTCATACAACTTCATCCACTTCGAAAAGTACTTTCCACAGCTCACACGGCACAACTGAATGAGAGATTCATTCAATGCAGACCCTCTATCAATATTTTCCAAAGCAGAAGAGGAGAAGGTTACTGATCTTTCCTCAGACAACATAGTGAAGTATATGTTTGTTTCAATAATAAAGCCTTACACATTATGCTTCCTTCTGCGACTTTATATCTTCATGAAACTGGACTTTCGACCATGATGGTGATCAAATCCAAATAAGAGTCAAGAGTAAATATCCAGACTGAGATGATCCTTGTGATTTTAAAATATATACCGAGATTAGTTATAATGTGTGCCACCAAGCAAGCTCATACAACTCACTGACTCAGCTAAATATTGCAATATGCCTGATATCTTGTTTTTTTTACTCTGTATTTATCTCTCAGCTTATGAACATTAAAGAAAATTGCATCACCTGTATTTATCATTATGTTTTCATTACTTGTATGCGTACATTAACACATGAACAGATTTTGTGTTGTTTTTTTATGGTCACATAACATGCGTTTATCTATTATTGCTGATGGTAGGTGCATGGTGAATGCAGTTTTGGCATCTGAGGGGAGCTGCGACAGCAAAATCTTTGAAAACCCCTGGTGAATATTAATAAAAGGAATGTTCCGAATTATCTAATATTCTCTGAAGCATATATCGTTATTCAATATTCTTTACAGTACTTCATATTGTAACTGTAGGAAAGTAGCATATGCTGGTTTTAACGAATGGGTAAACTACTACAAATTTTCACCTGCACAGGTAAATATAATATGGAGATATGTGCTATGAAATAAAACACCATATTTTTTTTATTTACTTATTCCGATCTTCTTCTACTGATTGGTGTCGAAGTTTTACAGAGAGCTCGCCATCTGTCACGATCTTCTGCCAACTTCCTTCCTTCACTCCACGAGAAGTTCCTCCTGCTCAGGATATCCTTCATTCCCTCATCCCATGTCCTACATGGTCTTCCTTTCAGTCTCTCTGCATCCAATCCTCCCATTCTTGCTTCGCATACCTGTTTAGGTATTCAGTGTTCAGGCATTCTGCTGAGGTGTCCAAGCCATCTGAGTTGTGCTTGCTCAACATCCTGATATATTGGTTTTGTGTTTAATGTTATTCTGATTGATTGATTTCTGATTTTGTCCCTTCTGGTCTTTCCCACTGTTTTCCTCAAATATTTCATTTCTGCTGTTTGTAAGTTTTGTTTTTGTTTATCATTAAATATCGAGGATTCACTTCCATATATCAATGTTGGTACATAAGTTGATTTGTACACAATCATTTTTGTTTTTTGGCTTATTTCCTTTCCCCATAAAAATCCTTTGTTTATGGCATAATATAATCTGTTTGTATTCTTTATTCGAGTGTTTAATTCTTCATCTATTTTTCCATTACTATTGATTGTAACTCCTAGATACTTAAAACTTTGTACTTGTTTTAGCTCTGAATCTTCAAGGCGTATTATGCAGGGTTTTTCTATTCTCCCTATCCTTAACACAGTTGTTTTATCTTTGTTTATTTTCATATATTTCTTTGACATATTACCAATTATTATTTCTAAATTTCTTTGTAAGTTTGCTTGTGAATTTGCAAACAATACAATATCATCTGCATATAAAAGATCAGATACCGTAACAGTTTTCAGTTTTCTACTTTGAATTTTCTCATCTTTGGTTTTATTTCTTTCAGAACATCATCCATCAGAATGATAAACAAGTATGGAGATAAAATATCACCTTGTCTTACTCCTGTTGTTGTTATGAATTCCTCTGATCTGTTATTGCCAGTTCTGACATAGCATCTATTTGTTTTGTAGAAACTTTGAATTGCTTCTACTAATTTCTTGTTTACATTGTTTTCCTTTAGGGTTTTCCATAGCTCTTGCCATGGCACCCTATCGGAAGCCTTTTCCAAGTCTATAAAGCATAGGTATAATTCTCCATTGTATTCTATAACTTTCTCTATTATTTGTCTTATTGTAAATATGTGATCTTGGACACCTCTGCCTGGTCTGAATCCACTTTGTGTCTCCTCTAATTTATCCTCTATTTCTTTTCTTAGTCTACTTTCCAAAATTCTTGAATAGACTTTGCCAGGCACACTGAGTAGTGAAATACCTCTGTGATTTCTGCATTCACTGTTATCTCCTTTCTTATATATTGGTATTAGTATTGATGTTTCCCAATCCTTCACTATCTTCTTTTCCATCCATGCCACATTTATTATTCTTAGCAACAGATCTTCTCCTTCCTTTCCAATATACTTGATCATTTCTGGTGCAATGCCATCATGACCAGCTGCCTTTCCTAGTTTCATTCTACTAATAGCTTTCTTTAACTCTTCCTGTGTAATCACTTCTTGTTCTATATCTAGGACATCGATTCTTCAGGCCTTCTCTCTTCCTCCTCTTCATTTGGTACACTTCTTCTTTCATTTTCACTTAATAATTTTTGGAAGTAGTTTTTTCCATTTTTTCATTATTTCTTCAGAATTTGTTAATATTTTCTTAATTTCATCATATGTAAATTTTAAAGAGCAATCTTTTTGTTTCCTCATGTTCTTCAAAACTTTTGTAAAAAAGTTTTTTATTTTCTTATTAATTTTGCTCCATATTTCTTCCAAATCGGTTCCACATTTCTTTCTTTGCCTCTTGAACCACTTTCTTCACTTTATCTCTCTGCTTTCTATATTCTTCAAATGCCTCCAGAGTACCCACTGACAGGTATTTCTTCCATTTTTCTTTCTTTTCTTTTACCTCTGCTTCTATTTCTGGATTCCACCAATTTGTTATCTTCTTGTTGCTTCCTGCTCTAGATGTTCCACATACTTGTTCAGCTGCAGATATTATTGCCCCTTTCCATTTATTCCAGGGTTTTTCTAAGTCCTCTTCTCTTTCTTCTGCTTGCTCATTCGCTAGTTCTTATTTCACTTTCTTTCTAATTCTTGTTGAACATTTTTCTCTTTCAACTTGTATACCTTTATCTTCTCTCTTATGTTGTAATTTATTGTTTTCTTCCTTTTATTCATCCTTGATGTCTTACTTTTAATCCCTATGGTCATATCTAATATGAGAAGTTTATGATCAGTGTTTACTTGTGGCCCTCTCTTAACTCTTGAATCTCTTATGAACTTATTCATCTCTCTCCGCACAATGATGTAATCTATTATAGATTTTTCATTTCTACTTGGTTCTTCTCTAGTGTATTTGTGTATGTCTTTATGTATATACACAGTGTTGGTGATAATCAGATCATTTTTTTATGCAGAGTTCCATTAGTCTCTCTCCATTGTTATTTATCACTTCCTCTCCATACTTTCCTGTTACTTTTCCCCATCAATCAGTTTTATTTCCCACTCTGGCATTCATATCTCCTAGGATAATAACTTCTTTATCTATGTTTTCAATATTCAATAGTTCTTTGTAGTCATAAAACTGATCTTCGTTGTTTGAAGTTTCATTCTTGTTAGGGACATGTTCAATCACTAGAGTTAATTCTTTCTGCTTTAATATATCTACTGTCATTATTCTCTCATTTATAAATTTCCATCCCTTGATATTTTCCTTTCTATCTTGATGTATCATACGTGCCACTCCTGATCTTGCTCTTTCTTGTTTTTGTACTCCACTGCAGAATAGAAGAAAGTTTTAATCAAGTTCTTCAATTCCATTACCTTTCTTCTTTGTTTCTGTAACTGCAAGGTATTTCACTTTTGTTTCTTTTATCTCACTTACTAATTCACATTCTTTCCCATTTACACCCCTTACATTCCATGTTCCAACATTCACTGAGCCATATCCTTTTGTCATCAACGTGATCTCTCCGGCTTGCTCCCTTGTTCTTTTTTTTATCATTGTAGGTTCAAATGTGCAGGGGATTGGCCTACAGCATTTTAGCCTAGTGGAGGGGCTGCCTCCTTTCTGCCTCTGGGCTTGCAGTGAGCATAGCTTAGCTATTCTTCTCTATGTTTTACGGGTAGAGTTGTTGTCTCTCACTCCAACCCCCAACCTGGGGGACCAGGATTTTCTTTCGGGGTTTACTCCCTTAGCCTCTGAAGTTCCCCTTCTCCACAAGACAGTGGTTTCCCTCTTCTCCCAAGAGGGTGGGTTGCCTCTTCCGCCATCTCTGCCGTTCCAAAGGTCTCCTTCTCCACCACAGATATTGTTGAGGTCTTCATCGTAACCCTGGCAAGGGGCCCTTACAAGGTGCTACCATCCGGAGCTAGATGAACCCATTTTTTTTATAAAGGTATTACTCCTCTAGGTTCCTCCGCCTCCTCAGCCATTGAGATGATCATCCATCTTCTTCCGCCTTTGGAGCCATTGATCGTTAGGTTGCTTCTTAGTCTGGCTCTTTACCTGCTAGCCTGCCCGGCATGGGAGACCCTGCCAGTAGCTATGCTACCGCCGGTATAGCCTAGGGGATCATCAGAGCACGCATGCCCCACCACCAATTACAAGGTCCTGCAACCACTAGGTGGGGACCATAAATTTAAGTGTTAAATTTCATGAAACTTGTATCAGACTGATTCCATTTTAAATCCCCCCAGGTAATGATTGGGCCTCTTCCATGGGTCAGTGGTAGCGTCATCGCCTTGTAATCAAGGTGTCCCAGGTTCGAGGCACATAGTGGTTCGGATCCCACTTTAAACTGTAGGTCTAGTTCCAATTGGCCTTCTGTGCATAAAGCGGACTTCAAACAAGAACCCCAGGCAATGACACCCACCATTCAGATTTTAATGAAACTTGGTGTATTCATTAATACTACCAAGGTATGAACCCATGAACAATTTTTCTAATGTAGCCCTCATAATTCCTGAGAAACAGGTGGCTAAAGTTCCTAATCTTGCATGGATCAGTCAATGCTGAGGCCATGGTGGGAGCCTGCAGTGCTTAACAGAAATAGTTGTATATCAAAGTCACTGAAATCATACCACTCTGAAACTTTTTTCTAAAGTTCATAAATATATGTATTTTCCATTTAAAAAGTTGTCACAAAGATTCCTCCACTGACAGTCGAGGAAAAATTATTGTATTGTGTATAATGTTGATTTTTTTGTATGTCAACATCTCAGATTACTAAATTGGCATTATCATTATAAGGCAAGGCAGTTATCATGCCATTTTTTTCAAATTGAAGTTAAGGTAAAGTATATTCTGAAAGGCTATGAAATAAAATTAGTGGAATTTGCTCTGCTTATTAATCAAAATTCTTTGAAACGAGGTTTATGCACGTCACCAAAAAGAAAAAACAACAACTTTTCAACCTGACCATTTCAGATTTTCATGAAATTTGGTAGGATAGTAGAAGACATGAATTAACTTTTGTAGAAGAAACTAAATGAATATAGCATCTGATGAGAATAACTGTGAATTGAAAGTCTTAATTATTCTTGAACCAAACAATAATATTTTATGTATTGTAAGGTTTATTGATTTGCTTTATTTTACTTCGCCTTTTATGCCAAATGATAAAGGAGAAAGCAAACACCACACGAAAATAAATAGTTTGATAGTTTGCAGGGTTACCACATTTTCAGTTGAGAAGAAAGAGGTGCACAGATTCACATCATGTATATATGAATATATATGTGCATCAGGCTCCGACCACTAATGCCACGTATGGATGCCATGTGAATTCACTTTCTGGATCTCCCTCACATGGAAAAACTTTCAGAAGTTCTTACCAATAGTGTGCAGTTAGAATGCAGTCGATTCCTCTTACACAATCTTAATTTTTTATATCGTTTTCGCCAGCAATAATGGTAACTATTTGTTGTCACTTTCACAATACTTGTATATACTGTGAATGTTTTTATGGAAGGAGAAGTTCTACTGATAATGTAAGGAAATAGGACACTTTGTTTTGTACAATTCCATTGTTTACTTTCATAATAAATAGTCCCGAGAAGCATGTTTATATGTTTTTAGCACCCAGCAGAATGCTATATGTTGCCATTTGAGCATCGAACAAGCTGCAAATTCACCTTGCCAAAATCTCACTCATGTGTGCAAGGTTTAGCTTGTTTGCTCGTCATCGAAAACAGAAGCCATAATAATAATCTTTATATATTCGTTGACCCCTTTTTGCATGGGTATGGATATCATCAGATACATGTAAATATAGATAAGATATAGTATAAGAGATATTACAGTATAAAAACATCAAAGATGTTTACATAACGCACATATGTGATACACAAATTTACATAAATTGAACTTTTACAATATTAAAAACAATGATAAACAGGTATGCCCATAATAAAAATATAAAGTGCATGCATGCTTTTTTTAAAGTTGGATACATTATTCCTTAAATTTATGTGATAGTATTTATAAATACTAAACTCTATGAGATTACTAAATTTTTTTAAATACATAATTGACTGTTGTGCCCAATCTATTTTACAATTCATTTGTCATACAATGCTCTTTCTGCGAGATATTGCTTGATTAACTGCATTTTTTCTTAAAAGGAGTGATATTTTTTTAGCCAGGAAGGATGTTAGTTGTGAAATTTTACACATGCAGAATGTGGTGGAAAACTCTGTCAGAGTTAGTCTGTTTGTCTGGACATTAAAGTTTTCTCTTTGTCTTGTGTTATGTCCATGGATGTGTTGACTTCTAACTTGTGTCTCATCATTTAGTATGAAAATAATAGATTTATAAACATACAGTGAATATAAAGTCAAAATTGTGTTTTCACAAAAGGCAATTCTACATGTGGATCTGGATGGTATTTTGCTTATAAGTCTAACAGGCCTTTTCTGTAGTGTAAATACTCTTTTTGTATGTACGTGAGCTGCTCCTCCCCAGCTGTAATACAGTACTCTAAGTGAGGATAGATAAGAACAGTGCTCGATAAATTTTCTTCAAAGCTAGGCGCCAGCTCTGAAAATCGGGTGCCAGGAAACCACCTACTAGCAATTGTGCATACTATAGTATGTTTCAAAAGTTGCGCAATCCAAACTTTGAAAATGTCTATAATGAAAATCGTAAAATATATTTACACCAGTTTTCTGCACTAAACTAATCCTGTAGGCTATCACTGGGTTCATAAATTTATATTAGCATTTATCTAAATAAAAGCAATTACATTATTTAAAAAAAAACATTGTTCATTTGCTGAAAACATCTGAGAACTGATTTCCAACAATAAATACCAACTCTTAAACAATTTCTGGGATCATTTGTTGGTGTTTGACTGGTTGTAAAACAGTTGCTTTGTGAGGTACAGCAGAAGCAGAGCATTTTTATTGGAAAATCTCTTGCACATGAGTGTAAGAATGAGTAGTAAAATACTTTTCAGCAAAGATAACAAGAAAGTCAATAAATAAATAAAAAAAAATATCAAATTCATTGTAATCTCATTTAGAGGTATCTTTTAAGAATCAAATATTTTATGGGCATTCCATTCTCATGGGTGCGACACGCAGACTACATTTTTGATCTTAAACTAACAAGTCTTCTGATAGTTAAACAACATTTTTGTTACAGTTTCTGTTCTATGAAATATGAAACTTTTACTGTTGATTAAACAAAACTACCCTTAAAATATTTTCCCAGATTTGTTGCTACAAGTGAACAATTTGTCACAGGTGGGATAGATGAATCACTGCATCTTCACTTATGAAGAAATTATTTTAATTTCTCTGAATTGTCAAATTATGAAAAATAAAATATTTGAGACAGAGAGAGAATATAATTAGCCTTTGATTATTGTAGTGGAGTTGAGAAGAAACATAACAATATAGGAGAAATGTATTGTTTTTTTGTGTCGCAGGTGGGATACAGAACAAAACAGTAGTAAATTTAAAAGATTAAATGATGATATAATTGTACGGAAAATAACTTCTACCTTTAAACTTAATTCTGGATAATACTTTAATTTTTACGAAATGACAATTTTAGATTATTCACTCACAAGATAGCATAAAGTTAGAACATTGCATTTAAATACTGAGGTTCAGGGTCTCTTTGACATGCAATGTCCCTTTATTTTATTCTCCCTGTATCTGAAAAATCCCAGTAAAATTTCCTCCCTAGGTTGTGAATTATAATAATTTCTCAGTTTGAATATAAATGATAGAGAAGTCAGAGTATGCCACAGAGTATGTGCAGCTGCTGTAGAATGGTACAGTAAATAGAAAATTGCCATGGAGTAGTAATACATACCAAGAACATGTGGCTGAGGTTGTAGGTGGTTTAATATGCCAGTAGGTAGATACTGTTACACATGTTTGTGCAAGCATAAATTTAAGAGTGTAGCCTATGTTAGATGATAATTTCTTGTAATTCAGCATATTGAAACTTTTTGTTTCAGGAACAAAGAAGGAAATTTAATATTACCTGTTTTCATCAGAAATTGTGGGAAGACATCAGGAATCATGTATCCTGGTGAAATTGTTGGTGGAGGTAATATAAAATCATTCAATAAATCAGTTGCTTTAATTAAACGTAAGTACAGGAATATCCTCAATCGAAAAGAAAATATAAATATCAAATCAGAAATCAAGGATAGAATTTATCCTTTCAATTGTACTCATTGTGGAACATCATTTACAGAGAAAGTAAATTTAATGTGCCATATCAAAACACACAATGAATTAATTTTGTTGAAAAGTAACGAATGCAAGAAAACAGTTATCCAAAACATAAAATTAAAAAGCCACAAAGGAATTCGTCCATATGAATGCCCTCAATGTAAAAAGAGATTTACTCGAAAGGGAAACTTGAAAACCCATTTGAGAATTCACGAAGGAATTCGTCCATATGAATGCCCTCAGTGTAAAAAGAGATTTTCTCAAAGTGGAAGCTTGAAAGTCCATTTGAGAATTCACGAAGGAATTCTCCCATATGAATGCCCTCAGTGCAAAAGGAGATTTACTAGAAGTGGACGCTTGAAAACCCATTTGAGAATTCATAAAGAAATTCGTTCATATGAATGCCCTCGATGCAAAAAGAGATTTACTAGCAGTGGAAGCTTGAAAACTCATTTGAGAATCCACGATGGAATTCGTCCATATGAATGCCCTCAATGCAAAAAGAGATTTACTAGAAGTGGAAACTTGAAACGCCATTTGAGAATTCACAAAGGAATTCGTCCATATGAATGCCCTCAATGCAAAAAGAGATTTACACAAAGTGGAAGCTTGAAAACCCATTTGAGAATTCACAAAGGAATTCGTCCATTCGAATGCCCTCAATGCAAAAAGAGATTTACTAGAAGTGGAAACTTGAAAAGCCATTTGAGAATTCACAAAGGAATTCGCCCATATGAATGCCCTCAATGCAAAAGGAGATTTACTACAAGTGCCAGCTTCAAAGCCCATTTGAAAATTCATGAAGGAATTCGCCCATATGAATGCCCTCAATGCAAAAAGAGATTTACTCGAAGTGCCAGCTTGAAAGCCCATTTGAGAATTCACGAAGGAATTCGCCCATATGAATGCCCTCAATGCAAAAAGAGATTTACTGAAATTAAAAACTTGAAAGCCCATTTGAGAATTCACGAAGGAATTCGCCCATATGAATGCCCTCAATGCAAAAAGAGATTTACTAAAAGTGGAGGCTTAAAATCCCATTTGAGAATTCACGAAGGAATTCGCCCATATGAATGCCCTCAATGCAAAAAGAGATTTACTGAAAATAGAAGGTTGAAAGTCCATTTGAGAATTCACGAAGGAATTCGCCCATATGAATGCCCTCAACGCAAAAAGAGATTTACTACAAGTACCAGCTTGAAAACCCATTTGAGAATTCATGAAGGAATTCGCCCATATGAATGCCCTCAATGCAAAAAGAGATTTTCTCAAAGTGGAGACTTGAAAGCCCACTTGAAAATTCACGAAGGAATTCGCTCATATGAATGCCCCCAATCAAAAAGAGATTTAATCAAACTGAAAAGTTAAAAGTCCGTTTGAAAACTCAATAGCGAATTCATCCATAATGCCCTTATTAGCAAAAGAAAAACATGCTTTAAAAGCTAAGTTTTGAATTAATTTGATAATTCAGGAAAGAATTGGTGATTTATATCCCCTACAACGGAAAAACTTAACTTTGAAAATGCAATCTAGAAAATTGATTTTATGGAATTTTTCCTTATGCAAGCAGTCATAACACATTTATGAGGGTTTGCTGATAGCTTCTAGCTCTATCTAGAAGAAACTAGATTTGGCTAATGATATTGATGTTTTTTATTTAACATGTTCTTTGTGAAGTCTATCACACTTGTTTGACTTTTGTCAGAGCTTTAGATAACCTTCTAAAAAGATATATGGTTGTTACTGAAAACTTGACTTTACAACCTGTATGACCTCAACAGTTGGGACAAAAGAACTCCTCTTCTGGTGTTTTTGGGATTTGGGTAGAGATAGTCTTATGAAGGCGTAAGCATATGGAATATAGCAGTTGATTCAGAATTTTTAACGAACTCAGGTGAGCCAAATTGTGCATTATGTGGCTCTCTGTGCAGATGCGATGACCTGGAAGAGGATGACCACTGACGTGCCATAGACTATAAGTTTATGTCTACTTTCATTGTCTATGTGTAATCTACATGAATATTACATTGGCTTATAGTAGTTTACATAGTCTAATGTAGAGAATAGATTTAATGTAAACAACACGAAAGAATAAAATTCATTGTGCTGTGTAAATGAGAAAGTATTTTTCCTCCTTAAAACAAGTCTATTATCTGTGCATCTAACTAACTTATGACCCTCTAAGGTAAACAAACTTATCGAATTTTCAGTAACGATGGAAAAAGGGAATACCGGGAGTAGAGGTGTTGGATCGGTTCTGCGCCACACTTGGTACGAGGCCTATTATTTTTATTAATTTTAGCGCGATGGAAAACCTATTTTGATGATGTTTTTGTCGATTTTATACTATTGCAAATCTGTGATTTTTCATCTCACACTTCGCCCGAATGTCATAATTTGTTTCGAGTTAAAGTATGTAACACGCACACTTACACCCACCCACGCACACTTACATCCACACAAATTTACTTCCGGTCTACTTCCGGTTTCCTTGACAGACACTTGTGAGTTTTTTTTAAGTATACACCCACGCACACCAACGCCCACCCACGCAAATTTACTTTTGGTCTACTTCTGGTTTATTTCTATTGCATTATGTTGTGCAACAAGTTATTATGCAATATTATGATGACCCCGTATCTGATGTGTTGTTTCTTTCATTGGCTCACTGTTTCTGATGTTTTTAACGCGGTCCGCGCTTAGCTTATTTAAATGCGAAAGCATTACAAGCCAGTCAGGATCGTGAGAGTGTTTGAAGAGTGCGGACATGTTGTTGCAGTGCTGCTCATAATTTTTTTCATGTGCTAAGCACAGGGTGATATTTTTTATACTTCGTACAAATATATATTTTATATGTAATAAAAAAATAGCTAATATAAAATAAAACGTCATGAATATTTTTGGGTTTAAAAAGCAACAACATAATCAGCCTGTAGAGAGAATTTCAGTGAACATGGATGTATTTAGAGAAATTTATCATCAATTGAAAGGGTTACTTCTTGTTCACTTGAACAGTATTTGGTCTCATGTTGACGAGGTTACTGGAAAGCACTTATTTGTATTTAATAATAACTTATCATCATATAAGTTACCTGTTAGTGGGAAAATTCAAATAAACGTTTCAACACCCAATGCGGCAGTTTTGTACATAGGTCGAAATTTGTATAGAATTAAACATAGTACATTACTTCCTGATACGTCTTTTGATGTCGAAGCGGTGAATTTTTGTATGCTGAGATAATTGGTGAGTATGATAAATTGATTCCTCTGTCGAAATAAGAATAATATATCCTCTTATTAATATATAAAATACCTAAAACAAAAACAAAATACTAATACTAATATAAATACTAATTTAGCTTCATTAGATAATCTTCAGAACTTAGAAGAGAATATTGCCAACTTGAAAAAAGAACTTGATAAATTTAGACAAATCCAGAGAACGAATACCGAACAGCTGAAACAGCAATTAAATGACCAGGCAAATAGTATTCGTACCGAACTGCAAACCATCATCCAGAATATCAAAACTCAAGAAGAATATCAGCAGGTAAATGCTAGTATTGCTAAATTGCAAGAACAGTTTCAATCTTTCGAAGTTCCTACATTGCAAAGTATCAAATCTGATTTACAGACAGATGAGCTGCATACAGCTATAACAGAAGTTCAATCGAAACTGCAGACATTGGAAGATTTTATCAATAATTTACCTTCATCTTCTGAATTAAATACTGAGCGTTGCCAGCATCAAATTGCAGTTGGAGACTTATGAATATTTTGGGAAGATACAAGGTACCATAGCTCACATAGAAGATACTATGGCAACTATGAGAAATGAGCTAACAAGTGTACAGGAAACTCTGGAGTCGAAACTGCCTGGCATTACTGATATTCTAGCTATAGTTCAACAGCAAGTTACTAAGCTTGAAAGCTTGAATACTGAATCAGAATTATCGCATTTCCATCATCTTATTGACGACATTCAGAGTAAATTAGAGACACTGCAACAGTCTACACCTACGCCGGATGACATAACGCAACTGCAAGAAATTTTGAAAAATGCAGCTGATGCAACAAAACTCGATGCTATAAAATTAACTCTCACCACACTTCAGAATACTGTAGCTGCTTTGCCTACTTCTCAGGAAATCAGAGCTATGAGGAGAGCATTACATCGGATTTTAAAATCTGAGGATATCAAGAACATTCAAGCAGAAATTGCGCAAATCAGAGAAACTGTTGCTAGTCTCCCCAAGAATCAAATAATTAACGAACTACATGCATTATTTACAGAAATCAGAAGTACACGATCTTGCTACCCAGAGTTTTAAATTGAAACTTGTGGAAAATTTACAGGAGATTATTTCTAATATTACGTCACAAATTACTACTCTTGAAGCAAGTCAAGAATCTGCTTTGTCAGGTTTTGCTACTCAACTTCACGATCTCAAAGAGGAATATAAACAACTGTATGTTGATGTAAAAATCAAACCTAGCTACGATGAGTTGGTTCGTACTATCAACAAACACTTGGAATCGGTATTAAGCAGACTAGATGACGTAGATACTCGTCAATTTTATTCTATGGAAATTGTTAGGTTACATAGTACGCCAATGCTGGCAATGTTTACAAATTATATCCGTACACTCAGGTACATGAATTTTTTGTTGATGGTAGTTTACGATTTCTGAAGTTTAGTTTTCTAAAACATGGAAAACATATTGAAGTTCCTCAGTTTACTATAGTGCGAATAGATGGTATACACAAGGCAGTTCAAATACCTATTGCATACTGGGATGAGTCTACCAATAAATATAAAGTACATGACGACGAACAATTATCAGTTTTTGATATTGAAATTGGTGACAAGCTAGTATTTGACATAAAGCAGTTATACCCTGAGGACAATCCATTTTATGCGATATTCTCACTTCGAACTCGATGTCAAGACAAGATATAGTTCATGAATTACACAAACCAGCCCGTCGCAATTACAAGCGATTAAGTGTAGTAACAAAAGGTATAAGTGAATTCTTCCAGGCTGATCTGATCGAGATGGCCCCTCCCAGGGGGACTTTAAAAAATTTGGATAAGATAAATAATGGTTACAAATATATGCTTACAGTTATTGATACTTTTAGCAAATATGCATGGGCTGTTCCCCTAAACTCCAAGACTGGTACTTGTGTTACCAAAGCTTTTAAGTCGATATTCAGTAAGGGAAGGATACCAAAATATTTACAGACAGATAGAGGGAAAGAATTTTACAATTCTACATTTGCTAAGTAAATGCAACAACATAATATTAAACATTATTCTACATACAGTGATCTGAAAGCTAGTAGAGTGGAACGATTCATCAGGACATTAAAAAATCGCATGTGGAGACAATTCACTCTACAGGACAATTATAAGTGGGTGCAAATTTTACCTGAGCTAGTTCATGATTACAACAATACTGTACACAGTACTATTCACATGAAACCTGCTGAGGTAACCAAATCTGATGAGCAACGATTAATTTCTACTGTTTATTGTAAAAAGTATACATACACTACCAAGAAGCCAAAGTTTAAAATAGGTGATCAGGTAAGGGTCAGTAAACAGTTAGCCAAAGTTTAAAATAGGTGATCAGGTAAGGGTCAGTAAACAGTTATTCGAGAAGGGTTTTACTAAAAATTGGAGTACGGAGTTATTCTCAGTGCTTCAAGTTTTACCAGGGAATAGAAATACATATATCATAAAAGATAATCTTAAAAAAATATTGAAAGGGAGATTCTATGAAGAGGAACTTAGTAAAACAAAATATCGAGATACATATCTAATCGAGAAAATATTGAAGAAGAAAAATAATAAATTGTATGTGAAATGGTTAGGTCTGCCAGACAAAAGTTGGATAGAAGCAAACCAGGTGATTCTTTGACACCAACATGGAATGTGGTACAACGTTTACCAGATGTAGTGGAAACTAATAAAAAATGGAGAGGTGTTACCTGATAACATAAGATGCCTCATTGCAGGCCTATCAGGTTGTGGAAAAACCACTTTGCTGGTTTATAATTTCTTCCTTGCACCTAATTGGCTAGATTGAAAAAATAGACACTTGTATGTATTCTCAAAGAGTTTATAACAACCGAAATACCAACAACTCATGAAGCTGTATGAGGGACTGGGCATAGCTACATTTGCATCAACAATAAAACCTCTCGACCAATGTTTGAAAAATTCTGTTGTGGTGTTCGATGATATTATTCTGGAAAATCAGAATGAAATTAGAAATTTTTTACACAGGGTCGTCACAAAGAAATACACTGCTTTTATTTAGCTCAAACTTATTCCAAAATTCCCAAACAATTACTACGACATAATAAAAACTTAATCTGTTTGTTTCGTCAAGATCATACTAATTTGAACCATGTATACGATGATTATGTGGGAGGAGATTTAAATTACAACCAATTTTCAAAATTCTGTTCATTTTGTTGGAACAGCGACGATTTTGGATTTGTTACTATCGACATGACTCGGAAACCTAACAATGGTGATTTAGAAATTAAATCAACGAATTTTTGGACGTTGAAACGATATAAAATAACCATTATTCAAAAAACAAAAATATGACGAAACATAAAATAGAAGATAATTCGAAATTACGAGAGTACTTGTCCAAACGTTTCAAAGGTTGGAAATCAGAGAACCGAGGTTTTTACGAACAACACAGGCGTCAAGAACAACCTATTATCGATGGAATCAGTGGTCTTGGTAAAGTGATTAAGAGTGTGACAGAACAAAATAAAAACCTCATCAATGAATTGGTACCTCTTACTGCTAAAAATTATACAGATTTCCCTCCTACGCCATTATCTAGTATCCACACACCTCTGGTACTCAAGGAACCACCTGCTAAAGAAGCTATAAAAGAAGCAGAGAAAATCGAGTTGGGTCCCCTGGCAAGGGATTATTTGAGTACAGGGAAATTCGAAAAAATGAAGTATTTGGATTGTATCCAAGTACGGAGGGTAATGAAGGTGTAGTATGGAAAATTGGCAAGTCTAAAGTAACATTTGAAGGGGACAACATAAAAATTAATTTGGGTGGGAGAAACAGCCGTTCCAGATATCCTGGTACTGTAGCGCTATGGGAGCTCATTACCAAGAAACAACAAATTTTTTTTACAGAAGATGATTATCAAAGTTTCTCTGAAATTTCGATACTCTCTGATGCTTTGTACCAAAATAACGATTCCAGTCAAAAGCGTGTGAAATCGAGCAGCGGGTATAAATACAAAAATCTGATTAAACCTATCTGTAATGAACTCAAAACCGGTAGTGGTATAAAACAATACAATACTCTACCTAAGAAACTTGTATGGGTAAACGATGTGAGAAAACTTATAGATAGGTTGCTGGTTATAGCAGGAGAGGAAAATGCTGGGAACAATAATTTCCATAATGAGAAAATGGGTATTGTAAACATGATTAGTGACAAATTAGCTAATTTTATCGTAAACGATCCTAAAGGTATAGGATACTTAATTAAAATTATCAATACTCTACCTGCTAGATTCTGGAATATATCAGAGGGTCGAGGTTTAATGATTGATATTATTAATAAACGTCCGTTCGAGTTACACATACCTGGTTACCAATATTGTGGTCCTGGTACAAAACTTGAGAAACGAATAGAAAGAAGGGACAGGGGTATTAATCCTCTGGATGCAGCTTGCAAAGAACATGATATTGCATACAACAAACACAAAGATCTGGATGATCGTCATGTGGCTGATCAAAAACTGGAAGAGGCAGCTTTTGGAAGATTAACAAGCAGAGATGCATCATTGGGAGAAAAAATAACAGCATTAGGTACAACTATTGCTATGAAAACAAAAATTAGGGTGGGGTTTGTAATATAAATACCCTGAAAATAATAATAATAATAACAACAACAACAACATGAAACCAAAAGGAGTTGTGTATCAAATACCGTATCACGATCTTAAAAATTTAAAACTTCATTCGATTTTAACTAAAAAAACAACAAGAAAAAAAGAGGCAATGTATAGCCAAAGGGAACGGAATGAAATTATTACTCAGTACGCCACAATTAAAACGATTGCAAAATGCAACAAAGAAAACACACAGTGGTGGATTTATATTCAGCATTTCAGCTATCCTGGCTGCATTGGGGGCAGTTGGGAGATTAGCCGGGGGCAGTGCTGCAATTGCCAAAACTGTAATTGATTCGAAAAAAAATAAAGGAGAACTAGAAGAGCAAAAGCGTCATAATCTTGCCATGGAGAAAGAAAATAGGCAAAGGTGTGAAGTCTAGAGCACTCAGAAAATTTTTAAAAAAGAAGAAGCACTTACCAACCAAGACATTCAATCTTTAATTAAAATATTTAAAATTAAACACTTCAGGGGGGTTTTCATGTCTGATTCTCTCCCTAAAGGTAGTCCCCACTCTCGAGAATGTGGCGAGGTGAATTTGGACAAGTTCGAAAACGTTGGTACTCACTGGATATGCTATTATAAACAAAATGACAATGCTTTTATTTTCGATTCTTTCGGAGGGGTACCCCCTACAGAATTAATTCGTTACTTGAAACATATTAAAATTTATTACAACGACGATCGTATTCAAGATTTCGATCAAATTGTTTGTGGCCATGTTTGCATTACGATGCTCAGAATTTTAAATAAAATACCAAACATCAAATTAAAAGATTTTCAAAAAGCTGTATTATATATTAATTATGGGAATTTTTAATCTCTCCAGCGAGACTTCGGTTTTGAAACTACATCTTCACAATGATATTTTCTATCCAAAATCCATAGCTCCGAGAGCATTCTACAGTATGTATCTGATACCGAATGTAACTACCTACAACAATACTATATTAGTAGGTAATGAAATTATTCCTCCTGGACAGTATAACTTATCTACTTTACAATTTGAACTTCCAACCATTGTCTTGCTTTCTCAAAATTCTGTAACACACAGAGTGGAGAATGTTACTATCAATGAAACAGTGCACTTATCTACCGTGGGAGAACTTTTAGGATTTGAGAACAATAGCAAATTAGAACCAGGTGTTAGGCACATAGGTAAATTTATACCAAAATTCTTAGCAATTGAGACATTGAATATTCACTGTAACATTGCCAAAGGTATGATTATCAAAGCAGAAGAAAATTCTATTGGCAGTCACAAGGAGACAGGTATCATTGCTACATTTAAACCGAATTCGGAATTTATGAAACCTATCTTCTATTCCCCAATCCCACCAGTAGTCTATTTCCCTGTTTCTATTGATAAAGTTAATTACATAGAGATAACAATTACGATTGATAAAAATGAAATCATCGATTTTGCCGGTGCTAATAGCACTGCGATAATAGAAATTAATATTTAAAATATATAAATAAATACCAAGATGGAAAATATCGAGAGTTATGAATTACAGTCCTTCCCTCCAAACAGGAGAATATTTGCAAATTTGAATCAGCCCAACAAAGAGATACAGTATGACATCACAGTGGGGGACGGATTCATTCATCCACATAGATCTGATCTGTATATAAAATTTGATATTGTAACACAAAGTAATATTGAAGAATATCCCCTCCCTGGGGCTAATATAAAACTTATAGATAATATATATATAATTATTCTCTCAAATTGAAGTCAGAAAACATGGTACAGTGATTGACAGGATTGATTGCCCTGGAATTACATCCACTACAGTAGGGACATTGAAACTGTCCAAATCAGAGAGTGCATATTATAAAGTTGGTGGGTTCGAAGCTGGAACAAAAATTCAACAAAAAGTGACACAGTACGGTTCCCCATGAGATTGCTATTTGGATTTTTCTCTGATTATAAAGAAATTATGTGGAAAGGTGGTTTGAGTGTCATATTTCGCAGAGCACCCAATGATCATAATGCCATCATGAGATACAAAACTTTGAATGCAGATGGAACAGCTAATGAAGCTAATTTACCGAAGCTGCGAAATGTGTGATCCAGTCTATGGAGTTGCGAATGCCTATAGTTGAATATGAATCGAATTATGCTCTCAAATACAAAGCCAACATTTTGAAAAATCCCCAAATTCCGATTCAGTTTTATACTTATCAATGCATACAGAGGTCAGTGGAGGGTAAATTGTTTGAATTTGATCTTACTAATCAGTTCCAATCTTTGCAATATGACATGCCAGAGTTCGTAGCTGTGCTGTTTCAAACAGGGAGAGGTGACAATCAGGAAAAGGATAGCAGCCCGTTTGATTATTGTAAAGTTAAAAATGTGTATCTGAAGAATGGCAGAAATGAAGTATTTCCTCGTGAAAATTACAATTTAAACATTGCAGAACAAGATTATTTAAAATTATATGAAGCTTATAGTGCTTTTAAACGAGTAACTGAAGGTAACATAGACATGTATTATAATCCAGATGAGTTCATAATTCACAGACCAATGTTTTTAATCAATGCGTCAAAAAGAAAATTGGTAGTTATAAATGATCGAACTAATATTAAATTAGTATGTGAATTTCATGAAACTCTATCTGAAAATACTACATGCAGTGCAATTTTAATTGTGGCGAAATCATATATTTATGATGTAAAAAATGGAAGAGTGATAGAAAAATTTTAATAGTATAGTAGAGAATAATATATAACAAATTAAACTTCATGTAGATTTTTTTTTGTTATTTTCAAAATTTTCGTTTGATGTTAGGTTTATTCTTTATCCACGTGTGTTGACTGCAATTATTATTAACTTCTAAACTAAAGTGCCCCCAAAGCAAAGTATGTATTCCACACTCGAGAATACACCTCCTGTCGTCGTGTGGATCCAGGGCTACTTTTTGTATTTTATTCGTTGTAATCTCATGGTTTGAGCTCTCGAAGTATCCTCGACTGTGAAGAAAGACAACAAATATAATCCTGGAATGTTAGTTTGTTTTCCACAGTATCTTTGCACGTTCCTTTTGCTTTCTTCGTGATGCTGCTCTCTGTTCTGAATGTATACATCTTCGAACGCAAACCAGCGAACTCAACAATAATGTCACTGTTACACTCATCTTTGAACTTGCCGAGAACTTTCTTGTTGCGGGAAGGAATTCCAAATCTGTTGGGTTGAGGATAGGAAGAAGTGTCGAAATACCCAAGCATGGAAGGATGTTTAAGATCTTCTTAGAGGTTAGATGTTTGTATGTCATAAATAAAACTATCTGTGACCATGTACAAAATTGACAGCTTATCATTATAGAAGGGTTTCATAATATTATAATGAAATTCGAACATGTACAGTTTTGACAAGTCGAGAACTGTGCGCCAACGTAAATAGGTTTTGTGAATTTTATCAATGTTATATCTAGATTAAAAGTGTTAAATTGTTGTTGTAAATTTTTCGCGATTTGAATCTAGGATCAGATACTAATTTTCTACATTTATTGTTATCTGAAACCAATTTTATGTCTACATGCTTCCTGACGTTCTCCATCGTCTTTCCATAAACGGCATTATTCATTAATTTATAAAAATCTTTATCTAATTCTGAAATGGCAGCTGTTTTGTGTCTGGTGTTGGTCTCTATATAAGATTTTAACCATGCAGAGTGTTTGAACTTGAGAATTCTTCTCACAATTACTACCTGAACACGCTTCCCAATCAAAAACTGGAGATTCTTGTAGTAAACGACATATCTCTCTTTTCTCTCTAGAGTTAACATAAGCTTGCTTTGATTAGAATCAGGTGGACATTTAATTTCTGGAGCAGGAGGCAAATCGGAAAAAGTAGCATGCAAAGTATTTGGAAATTCAATATCCACCTCAATGAAAAAAACAAATTCATGATCGTCGAAACGATTAATATCAATTGAAATAGGATCAAGCCACTCCAATCCTCCGTATGGAAGTTTCTGTATCATTGCGAACCTGTATAGATCGTTTACGCCAGCGTAAAATATATAATTCGATGGTCCATTTGCATCGTATTGATTCTCAGACATGTGAATATTGTTTGCCTTTGCGTGTCTCTGTGAACATTGCACCATCCCCCCACATATCCCCCTTTCTATAAAAAGTAACATGTCCACGTCCGATATCAATTCCAACTTGATTCTGGTCTGGAGCAACATAGCAGACCACGCCAAACCAGGAAGACTGTAGAAGTATGCTGGATCTAATTTATAAATATTTATTGCTGTTTTTCTGAACACTTGGAATACATCAGCAAGTATCGTTACGTCTAATTTGAGATACGCATCGTGATAATCGACGAGAGTATTGCATCTCAATTCCTTCCATATTAATTTCGCATGTTCGTATTCTTCGTCTGTGATTCCTGTTCTTTTCTGTTGACTAAAAAATTATTTTTAAGATGGGAGAGTGTCATCGTCAAATTTAGATACATCGGTTACATATTCATAAGGATAAATGCCTTTATGTTTATTCAGTTCTAGGTGTACATTGGGAAAACTAGCTTTTGTAATTTTAAATTGTTCATCAGTAAGTTTACTCGCTAAAGCATCGAGACTTGCCGATAGAAATCTGAAAGAATCTAGAAACCTCATCTCTATGATTTTATTCGTTGCTGGAATCTTAACTTTCTTACTTATAGAAATATAACGCTCTTCGTTTTGAGCAAGAATATCTATTTTTGCATATCGTATCCAAGATTTCTAATTAAGAAATGGAAGTCGTAATTAGATCCATTGTGGAAAAATATTGGTACGAATTTGGGCTTCTGGATCTTGAGGTTGCAGGTGTTACAGATTCCACTAATGTAGTTTCCAGTGAAGTGATTGTGGTGAAATACTTTCCGATTCTCATTCGTGAAATGTTGATCACACACCGGACACGTCTCAATATTATTGTAAGATTGAAATTCATCGCTTGATAGTGGAAGCATTGATTTCGATTGACATAAGAAGCTGCCAATATTCTCAACCTCCTCCACCATCTTCTTGAAAAAGAGTTCCATTGCATTCGGTCCGCGATATATATATATATATGGTTTATCTATCCTATCTTGCCAAACAACAACGTATCCAAAACTAATTGGATCATGAACCTGGTACGGTGTTGTGGAAGAAAATTCTGGATCCGGATCGCAATAAGACAATGGTTTGAGAAAAGCCTCAAAGTCTGCAATGATGATGGCTGGATGTTCCAACAAGGCCTTGTGCATTTTAAATTCTTCGAATTCATTTGCTTTGGGCATCAACATGCGAGCCGGTGTGTTAACTCCACAGTAGACTTTATGTTCAGCAAGTTTTTGTTTGGCAATTTCTTGATTTTTGAAATGTTGGTAATTACGTCGATCACGATCGTCGAATACAGTTAAACACCCTGGACAAACTTCAATGTGTGCTTCAAGCTTGGTTGTTTGGCTTCTGATCAAGCGAGAGAGTGAACGAATTAGCCTGTAATGATGAACATGATCGTCAGCAATAAGAAGGAGATTGATTTCCATAGCTTCGTCATCAACAATATTAGTTATCCTAACAGGATGCACAAAATTCTTAACTGAACTATACGAATATACATTTATAGCTAATAGTTTTCCTTCTCCATTTCGTACTCTGTTTTCAAACTTTGTTATGTCGGAAATAGCAACAGGGTATTCGATGCCTGTCATAAGCATAATTCAATCTCATCGATATATTGTGTGTAGTGACTAACCTGTTGCGGATGATCTATCCGATGAACCGGGTGAAGCGCTGCTAAAATGCACCACATGAAACACTTATTGTCGGTGTTATAAATGTTCAGCACAGCTCTCTTATGCAGAATTTCTTCCGGAAGTGGAACATACCTCGAAGCAGAAAAAGATGTAAATTTGTTTACATAAGCGATTAACCTGTGAGGACTTCCGCATAGAGACCAACCTGATCCCTTAGCCTCAAATTCATTGTGTTTCCTAATCAATTCACTAGTAAGATTGGAATAAAAAACGTTCAAATTATCAATGTCTGCCAAATAAAGAACTTGGTTTCTCGTTTTGTGAAAGAAAACATTTCTTGTACTATCGGTTTTCTCATATTCACAAATTAGATCAACATATACTTTTATAGAGTTGTTTTCTAGTTTATTTTTCAGAATATTTATGATAGATGTTTTAATTTCACTCAAGAAACTAGAAATATCACAGCGTGGGTTCGAAGTAAAACAGAAATCCTGTAGTTGGTTGTTGAATGCAGATCTAATCGGCTTTTGGTCATTAGACATCTTAATTTGTTTAGAAGTAGACGCTTCAGTTTCAGGTTGATCAATTTTTCTTTTCAATGTTCCATGTCCGGTTGATGCCTTGCAACTTTTCATGTGTTTACTTAAATGTGCAATGCTAATTATTTTTCTGCATTGAGTACAAGGCTTAGTAGGTAACGAACGATTTATTTTCGAACCTGCTTCACTACATCTTGCCCTATGCTTGCTAATATTAGTTTTGGAAATGAATTTTCCACAAATAGCCCATTCGATGAACTTGGTAGATGACATTTTTTTTAATATGCTTTAAGTAAATAACAATAAGATGCACAATTAAGTCAAAATTCAATAAGACACTTTTAAACTTACGATAATTGATAGAATGTAACTTAAAAAAGACAATAGTTATAATTATAATAATTTTTTTTCAGCTCTGGTATTTATATACAAATTTTCTTGGAAAAAATACAAAATTCAATACAAATACAAATTCATACAAATTCAATCTGTATGAAAAAACAACTTGACCAACTTCAAAATAAAATAATTGTAGCTATTACAATAAAATTTTCAGCTATGTTATTTATACAGAACTTTTGGAGACAATACAAGTAGACCGGAAGTAGACCAAAAGTAAATTTGCGTGGGTGGGCGTGGGTGTATACTTAAAAAAACAAAAAAGACTGGAAAAACTCACAGGTGTCTGTCAAGTAGACCGGAAGTGGACCGGAAGAGGACCGGAAGTGGACCGGAAGTAGACCAGAAGTAAATAGGTGTAGCTGTGCGTGGGTGTGCGTGGGTGTGAGTGTTACATACTTTAACTCGAAAGAAATTATGACATTCGTACAAAGTACAAGATGAAAAATCACACATTTGCAATAGCATAAAATCAACTAAAACATCATCAAAATAGGTTTTCCATTGTGCTAAAATTAATAAAAACAATAGGCCTAGTACCAAGTATGGCGCAGAACGATCCAATCCCTCTACTACCGGGAAAAACTAATGACAAGTCAGGTAAACACTGATATTACTGTTTACACTGACGAAAGGAAGGGAAGGCTAAAAAGATTGTTTTTCACCATGTTACCACTACATAGAAAAATGCGTTTGTCGTTAACCCTTACATGACCGAGCGTGTCTTCCCGGTAAACCCACGAACGACCGAGGCATTTTCATTGGGAATTTTAAATTTCCGCATGCTTTTATATAAAATTTTATATCTCTGGAACTAAGAGCGCTGGAATTACAAATTATAACTTGTTTTGTTCAGTACAGATGTGGCTATAATCCTATGACATAAAAACAAAATTTTCCATTATCGGGTAGAAGGGGAAGAAGAAGAAATACTTGTTGTTGTTTTTGAAAATTTTAAAATCTGCTGGTCCCTTTTTGGCGACGCAGGGACGTAAATGTGCAAAATTGTACCAGCACATAGCCTTTGCACTATCGTACAAAAAATCATGAACATATTTGAGATACTTTCCGGGAAAGGATATATTTTCCAATGTGAAGCTACCGATTTTTTTTAGCAGGAAATTTGAAATTCGGCGCACCTACATTATTTTTTTTTTTTTAGCTGAAATTAAGAACACTGGAGTTACAAACCTCGTTTTGTTCAGTACAGATGTGGCTACAAGCCTATGACATAAAAGACAAATTTTCAGTTATCTGGTAGAAAGAGAAAAAGGAAAACTTGTTTTTTTTTTATAAAATTTGAAAATCAGCGGGGCCCCACGCGACGACGCCACGATGTAAATGTGCAAAATTATTATTTTAGTGCGTTCGTTCCCTTGGTAACAGTGCCATTACAAATCCCAGAACTGAGAAAATAACGATAATAAAATTAAAAAAGAAATGGAACAAGATTTCCGGAGGGCTGCCCCTCAAATATAACCCAAATGAAATTAAACCTTACTGGTTGTTTATCACATACCTCAAGACTCATGCAGAACAAAAAACAATGTATATCCAAACAAAAACAAGAGTCACAGTATGTCCCAAATGTCAGATACTACATGCAAAACCATCTTGTCACCTATAGTTGGCAGGCCGTCGTTTAAGTGTTACAGCAGATCTTTCCAAGCTTGTGTGAAATGATGGAGTAAGAAAAACGTTTGACCATTTTACGGATATCGCATTTTCTTTTTCTTTTAAGTGTGTGTCAAGTATATTCTGCAATTCAGCAAATAGTGAATTGGTTGATTTGTGACTTATCAACACTATAAAGTTACTGGCGCTGTGTTCTGAGGGTAAACTGTCGGTAATCTTGCTCTTGATAGCACTGCAAATTAAGTGAGTGAGTTCATTTACCAGGTGAATCACAAACCTTTATCTATAAAATTATTAATACTGTATTTGGTTGATTACTATGTGCAATGAAATTGTATTTGAACCTAAATGATATTTTTTGTTGGGAATCCTTGACCCTAGAATATTGATATATGTAATTCTTTTTGTATGCACGATTGTCACATTGTCAGTTCACATCTGCTCTATCTCCTTCTAGGATTAGTTTAGGTTGTGCTACTGCAGAGTACAGGTACATATATATTTATGTAGTTTTACCCCAAATGGCATAGATCTTTTTATTTAAGTCATTGCCCTTTTTTAACGTGTAGTACTTATAGAAAATTTTATAACAACATAATTATTGTTACAAATGTTGCAAGCTGCTCTCAGAAGCGAACCAAAAGAAATATTTATCACAATGTTAAGTTGTTTTTTGTGTTTAAATACTTCTTATTACTACCGTGCGTCCATTTCGATCTGCAGCCGAGAGATCGGGAGAAGCGTGGCGGGCGGCGCTGACGGAGAAGCCGACATTTGCGGCCTGTAATGCCCGCTTATTTTTATAGACATATGCAGACATTTATATAAATATTGCAAAACGATCACTAACCTGTGTTATAACACGCAAAAGTTCTTCTGTAATTCATCCAAGTTCTGCTCTTATATACACAAATAAATACGCTACAGAAACGATGTTAAGAGCCACAGATAATAAAGCATTTTAATCATAGTTTTGACCAGTAACGTCCTGTTTAAGTTTATATCCTTGAAAGAGTTTTGTGGCCATGGGAATTGTTTGGAGGTTTCGAATGTGCAACACTGTATCAGGATTACACTGCAGACGAAACCGATAAAAGTGAATGGTTTTCGTGAGCTTCCTCGCAATCCGAAATATCCGAGCTCGAGTTTTTTGTTCCTTCGCGACTAGATGAAGACAGAGTTTTAAATATAGTGGCGAGCAATGTAAACCAAGAGCGTGTTAATTTCGTACTGTGCGCAAGAGTGTTATTCTTGGTTACTTGCAGTTACTTGTTTGTGTTATTGTAGTGTGTATGTGTGACGTGTCAGTGAGACGATTGGAATGCCAGCCGCAAGATTCACGTTAGAACAAAGATTTTTTATGTATGACACGTACCTACGTGAAAACAAACTTGTGTAGAGACGTGTGTAGGTAATTTGTACAGAAATTCCCATGCGTTTCAACTCCACACAGAGATACGGTTAGATATCTTGTCCTTAAATTACGAGAAACTGTATCGTTAAATTTTAAAACACCTAAGCAAAAACGACGGATTCTAACCGAATCAAAACTCGATGATATTGGTGCAGCGTTAGAACGTTCTCCAAACAAACCTCTACGCCGTGTTTCACAAGAGGTGGGCGTGTCAAAATCATCGGCACATACAGTCACTAAGCTACTAAAATTAAAACCATACTCTTATAACACAGGTTAGTGCTCGTTTTGCAATATTTATATAAATGTCTGCATATGTCCATAAAAATAAGCAGGCATTTCAGGCCGCAAATGTCGGCATCTCCGTCAGTGCCGCCCGCCACGCTTCTCCCGATCTCTCGGCTGCAGATCGAAATGGACGCATGGTAGTTTATGCTAGATCATTTTTATAAGCTTTGGAAGGTAGAATTCTATGAAATGATTATTTGTGTCAAATTTGTTTTCTGACCAGTGTAATACAGTTTTCAAATGCTCTGCATGTGTGTGCATAGACACACATATTACATGTAATACATACATTACCAGAGTGCTTTGGGGGGGAAAAATGGAAATTTTTGCCATTTGCACCTCATTAATTTTTCTAGCAGTTTCAGTTGTGTGGCTAAATAATTTCACAGCATGTAACATCCAAGAACCTACAAATTTATTTTGCCCTAGAGATGTGTGTGTATCTAGACCTAGTGTCTATACTGGCATAGTGTATTTTAATCTATCTAACTATCTGCAGTGTTTGATCCCTGGTGCAGATGGAGTGGTTCAATCTATCTGCAGTGTTTGATTCCTGGTGCAGATGTACTGGTTCAGACTCCATTTCAGATTTGTTTGTTCAGTCTTGATTAGGCTATCTCAGCATAAAGTGGGCTCTAAACAAACTTTTCTAATAAAAAGCCAGATTTTTGAAGGAGGATAGATCTCCTTTTCTGCCATTTGTAAATAATCTATTTCAGTCTCTGCCTTTCTCAGTTTTACCAGTGTGCAACAGAATCTGTTGTTAGCACTGAGTGACGATTCCACATAGGTAAAGCAGCGACGGCGAAAAATCAAGAAAAGCCAGGTGAGTACAGTATCTCAGTGGTAGAGAAATGGCATAGTTTGCCAGAATCTCGGGTTGGAGTCCTGGTCGAGCCTATGTTTTTCACTGAAAATTCCACGTATGTTGATACATTTAAACAGCATACAGAATTATGAAAACGACAGAGAAAAACCAACCCTTGAAAAAAAAAGGTCAACCTTTTTTTGTAAATGCTGGCTGTATGAATTATGTGTCAAAAGTTGTATTCTAAATTCAGAAATTAGTGTTACTTTACATTAGAGAGACAAATGAAAGCTGTGGAACAAGAAAATAGCTTCAAGCTGATATATTTTCATTGATTGCAAGCAGTTTGGAGAAAAAGCTGAAAAAAGCCCATCCAAAAAGTGTTTTTCCTTAAAAAGGCAATTTTTTTTCTGATAACTTTGCAATTTAGATCTGAATATTTACTGATTTTGGCAAGTTGTTGGGAAGTATTTCAGAATACTGAAATAAGAATAAGTAAGAATGACTAATTAGCACAGTTAGAATTTCACCAAAGTATTAATTTACTGGAGAAATTATGACATGACAAGTAGCTTATGCAAGCATGCACACTTCCCAGTGGGCAGGCATTTTTTTTCTTTCAAGTTGTCTCTTGTATATGCCTGCTGGATTTTCATGTGAAGCTTGGAGAGTTTTTTATGCTTAAGACTAGATAGCATATGAAGAGCTGTTGGAAGCATTGGGGGACATTTTAATGTTAAATAGTCCTCAACTGAATAATGAAAGCATTTAGGGGCATGAAGCCCCTTTTCACTTTACAGCATGTGACATAGTAGCAGCAGCAAACCACATCAAAGATGACAGTAAACAAATTGCTGCTCACAAAGAAATGCATATTGAAACATAAGGACACGCAGTACTTAGACGTACAGTATGTAACATTCTTATTCGTACACACTGATTTTCAAAGAAAATGCTTTAATATCTGAAAGGAAATACACCCTTTCGAAATTGTTTCTTTACATATCATTAGGAACATAAAATCTTACCCAAATTCTGTATAACCAATGTCAATAATAAATTAAATGAAACTGAAAGAGAAACATGCCATTTTTTGTACAACTTTTCTATTCGTACACTTAATAATATAAAATAAAAAAGTATATTCCGAGCAAATTGACTGACAGTTCTAATACTTGGATGTGTATCCTTCGGCTTTAATTACTGCTTGGCACCTGTTCTTCATAGAATTAACCAGTTTCCAACATGTTTCAGATGCCTTGTAATTGAGCGGTCACAGGTTCGATACCTGGTGGAGGCACAAATAGTTCGGATCCCACTTTAAACTGTAGGCCCCATCCCGATTAGCCTTACTGTGCATAAAGTGGACTTAAAACAGAATCTCAAACCAAGACATGTTTCAGAGCTTATTTTATTCCACTCGGCTTGCACAAAAGTTTTCAACTCTTGTTTGGACTTGACGGCTGCTTTATGGACTCGCCTCTTCAAAATGGCCCATAAATGCTCAATGGGATTTAAGTCTGGACTTTGAGCTGGTGTTTGTAGTAGTTTGGGCACATTCCATATTAGCCAATTCATGTTAACTCACACCATATGCTTACTGTCATTGTGTTGTTGGAATCTGTAGATACGTGGCATGACCATTTTTTGGACACTCTGCTTTACATTGTTCTTGAAAATGTCCAAATAGACATATGTATACATGATACCATCAACAAACTGGATATTACTAACACCTTTGGATGACATCCAGCCCCAAATCATTAATGACCCACCGCCATGTTTAACTATTGGAACTGTGTTAACGTGATCATTGTTTTTATCTATTTATCCCATCTGGCCCATATATATTAATCTTGGACTCGTGTGGATGTGCTCTTTTGTGAATGAAAGTCTATTACTGAGATTCATCTTATTTACATACGGCCTCTTTTGTGGTATTCTGCCATGATATCCATGCTTCCACAAGGCACGTCACACAGTTTGATCAGACATCATCTTGCCAGCAACATTTTCTACTAACGGTCGTAACTGAGGAACACTTAGTCGGGGGTTTTCTCGTACTTTTTAAAATAAAGCATTCATCATGTTTATTCAACCATCTCTCTTTCAGTTTTCTTGGCACATTCTGTGTTGAACCTTCCTCTCTAAATTTGTTTACTATGTATTGAACTGTGGAGTGTGATTTATTGACTGTTTGTTCAATTTTTCTTAACGAATAACCTCTAAGGGTCAAGTTTATAATAACACCCTTCAGGTCGGAACTAAGTTCCTTGACCTTGCCCATTTCGATAGATAGACGATTAGGCCTACAATACCTACGCCTGCATGTTCAAACTTGTTACGAAGTTGCAATCTGCATGAAATTGCCCGCATAGCAGTGGCGCTGTATGTGAGAAAGATTGAAACTCTTGCCTGTACGAATAACAATGTTGCATGTAACAGCGTGTTTTTCTCTTTTCACACAAATTATATGCTCTGTTTATACACTTTGAACATACATTTTTATTGACATATGTTGGTGAAACCTTCATTAACATTAATTTCCAGGTACATATGAAAATGATTATATTTACTAGTAGATATGACATTTTTTCCTCAGAAATTATATGTGTACGAATAACAATGTTACATACTGTATGCGAGTTACTACCTTTTCCACAAACTTCCACTATTCCCAATGAGTTCACAAGTGGATGGTGGAAGAATACGAAATTAATAGAACCTCTACAAGCAAGTTTCACAGAAAAATAAATTCTCTTACATCTAAGTATTATAAAACATGTATTTTATTCCCCTAACATAAACACAAAGTAAGTAATCAACCAAGCCAATGAAGAATGTATTAATCAAATCATGTTAAAAATTCATGTATACCATGATTATTTATTAATTAAATAATCAGAACTTGGACCTAGATATTTACTGTCCGAGCTACTTCCCGCTGACTGAGCAACTAAGCAGGGAATAACTTCTGTTTGTAAAATTTTGTTCAGATTATTCTACACATTTGTTTTCAAAGTGATACATGTCTTGAAACATTAATAAAATGTTTTACCAATTGCTTTTTGTATATTTTTTACAGAACAATGTTTCATTCCATGCTCCTATATGCTATTAGAAGGTTAGACAAGTTATGTTTATTGATCTTTGGATATGATGCTGTGGTGTCTGGTCAAAACATAACTCAAAATTTGCAGTTTTCATAAAATACAATCTAACATTCTAACCGAACTAGACAACCATTCTACTGACTTATAATTTTACCAAGTTTCTAGAATCCATGTCCTCCTCTGTGGCCGTGAGGTCTAAGGTGCTCTGCTCTTGACTCTGACTGTGGGACGTCATGGGTTTGAGTTCACCTGGGTTCTCAGTCTGTGTATTAGACTGTATTGGGGAGCTGCAAGTGAGTTGCGTAACCCGGTCATGGATATCTCATATAACGGCTGAGGGTTTGATGTGCTGACCCCAGCTCACTCCATTACTGGTTGAATATCTCCACACCTCTAGGTAGGATTGTGGGACGGAAACTGTCAGTCGGGTGATATGTCAAGGCCATTCGAGGGTTGTTAAGCCATGGGTTATTATTTATTCTAGAATCCATGCTATTCGGTTTGAACATAGCAAATGTATACAATAAAAAAAATACACTTTTTTAGATTTAGCAAGTTAGACCAGAAACCACAGAATTAGGTTCAAACATATTTGCAGTGTTACTCTTTTTACATCTTGAGTAGGTTAGGATTGTTTTGTTTGGTATTGTTAGTGTCCCCACACATCTTTCTATCTATTGTAGGGCATGTATGGTTTATTTTCTTCCAAAACATGAAGTGCATATTACTTACAACAAACTTCACACTTCCATTATTCTCATATCGTTTTCAATATGAGAAGGAAACAAGTATTGATTTCATCAAATATTGGAAATATAGAATTATTAATTATGCACACAAGACAGGTTCAATCTTTTGTGGTGAAAGGAATAAACATGTTTGTAATTAAGCACTAATTTATTGACATAACAAATTTTAATTTAACATTTGTTTTAAAAAACAACTCCAGCATCTTGTATTAATACTATAAAATAACATTTTAGGCAAGACACGTTTTTCAAATCATTGACCTTGCTTTCATATAGGCCTAGTTGCAATTCAGTTGAGCTTTTAAATTTTTATGTCTAATTCTAATCTTCATCTGCAAAACGTAACACTTTTACAGTACATATAGTTGGAAATTCTTCAAAAACAATCACAAATTGTTGCTGTCGCTGTTTCAGCTTTTAAACCTGACAAGCTTTTTTCATACTGAATGAGGGCATTTGCCTGGAGTGAAATAAAAGGCTGAAATATTGCCAACAAAATAAGAGCTTTTGTTTGTTTTCATAATAATTCCCACAAAAAAGGGCATAACAATAATCTCGGAGAGGAAAAAACTAGAAAGCAATGTTTTATCAAGTTATATACATTGGTGTTGCTATTTTCTTTAGGATAGATCAAATTAATTTCAAAGGCCACTCACTCCCTTCATTAATAAATGTTATGGGATCCAAGACTGAGATGGTAGCATGGCACTACTTTGGCATACTACCCAGGCATCTTTGTACTGGACACTGTAACCTTTGTTAATGAAGGTAGTTGTCCCTTGAAATCTATCGAATCCATCCAAAGCCAGCAACGCAGATATGACTCACACAACCATATATAGAATATAATAGTCTCTTTCCTTATGGTCACACATGAAAATTACGTAATACTCATCTGATTTGTTTGAATCAATTATCTTTGTATGTGTCATACACATATAGTAGCTTTTTTGAATGCTTGAAATCAAGACAGTTTCTGGTTGAAGAATGCACATACAACCAATTTGAAAAAAATCCTCTCAATTTGAGGTGTGGATGCTGGAATCTTTACAAGTTTCAGTGCAAAAGAGGCCAAGTTATTGTGGTGTATCTTTGCCATGTTCCAAAACACAATTGGATCCTCTTTGAACTTCTCAAAGTTTGGAATATCCCCCCTTTTTTTTGTCGAAATTCATGGACCCATTTATGCCTTCAGTATCAATGATTTCCAGCAAAAATGTCTGAACTCTTTGCAAGGTTTCTTATTGGGAAGCTCTTTGCCTCATCGGCATATAGAGGATGAAGGCAGTATGCTGCTAGTGAATAAATTGTGAGTGTCATGTCCTTCCTGTGCTCCAGTCTGTCTTAACAGTGAAGATAATTTTGTGGTACCCGGAGTGTACACCACAAATGTGCTGAATCTTCAATGGATGAATCTGTTCTCTGTGAAACATTTATTAGCTCGCAAATGGGATCCAAAAGTATAATGTCGTCTCTAACATCCTCAATAAAATCATCTTCAACAACCAGTTGCTTTGCTTCTGCCTTGACCCTTTTACATCTTTTATCATTCACAATTAACACCTTCATAAAATGGATGTTATTCACCAAACATACATAGGAGAAGGAGTCGCAATACGAACACCATCTTGTATCACATGGAAGCTTGATTCTACATCCCCCATTCTGGACTAGAGAATATTCCAGATCAGGCTGCTTGAACAATTTTAGTATCAGCTGGATCCTTTTGGTTATGCTCTCACCTATGATATCCTTGGCCAATAAATTTCCTGTGTGGCTATTGCAATTACTGTGCCAAATAGGAACTATTCTTCCCATCTTAGGCATAGTTGAAGCATTGTCTGTGACAACAGCATAAACTGTTGTATTATACAGAACTTTTGCTTCTGCTATGGACTGTGTGACAATTGTGGCTAGCTAGTCTCCTGCTTGTGCTTCTTCTGTAAGATCCCAGACATTGAGGAATGACTGACACAACCTTTAGAATTTTGCAACATTATCAAAACTGTTTATCTGTTCCTGGATGTATTTCTCCATCCATCTATAAGTAGAATAGATTCTTCATTCACTAGAGTTTTGCTCATGTTAACACATTTTTCATTTTCCTTATCAACCAAAGTTCTTGACCAAGCTTTCTGTTTAGGTAGAAGTGATACATTTCCAGGCAGTAAAACTTTTACCGTGTCCCTAAAATGGTCCGAATCTGTAGTGCTAGATGGTACAGTCACGGACACTTCTGGTTTGTAATGACCCCATTGAAGAAGCACTGAAGCAAGCCCTCGATGTCTGACCACCAAGCGCCTTGTAAGTAGACAACCCAACCAACATTGCAATTCTGCGGCTTGTATACCAGTCATGGGTATACATCTCTGTAAATTGAGCAGTGATGCCAAAGAGAAATACGAGATGAAGATTGTCGGAAATAATGTCTCGATTTCTCGACATGGAATAATACTCGGTCCACGTTGCGTTCCTTTATTTAATGTTGTTTGGGAACGAACCTAACGGACTGGGTTTATATTTTCACTCCTTGCAATACGCTAAGTTCTATATTTTACAATTATATTAATGCTTTGAACAAAAATAATACCTAGAACAACATCCAACACACATTCACACCACTCTTGTCACACGTATGCACATGCAAAAAAGTATACATTTCTTTCGAGAAAATGATCCATAAACAAATATAATACTATATAATAATATCGTAAAAGTTTGGAAATCAAAATTCATTTCAAAATATAACAATTCGCACAGCAAAAAAAAAATGTGAATGTTCATAATAAATAAAATGAAATAAATAGTTGCTCAAGTTAAGAAAAAAATTGGATGCAATCAAACGGGAATCGAACCCAGTACCTTCTACTTGTCAAACTAACACACTACCACCACACCACCTGGCCTTCTGACAGTCTGACAATATATTCATCTCATAAGTAACACTTGCTAAGTTTCAATCTTTGAAGTGCTTTTTTCTCGGAAATGACTGGCTAATGTAATTCTAGTTGTGTGTCACAGAGTTATGTTTACTGCAACATTTTAGCACATAATCGAAACATACAGAAACCTTTTTTTCCTGCACACCATTACTTTTCTCTGAGTTCAAAACATATCTAGAGTCCAAACTCTCTGCTAGTTACCCAGTTATGCAAAATGTGCCTGGACCACATGGAGCATGCCCTTCATCAGGGATGCGAAGGAACCTTGCAAAGTTACAAAAGATTCTCTGCTGTGCTGACGGTTGGCTGCGGAGTCACGGGGTATCTGCTTATCAGTCAAACATGACCTTGTGCATTCAGACCAGCACACTGAAGCGAAGGTATTTCATGTGATTTGTAAGCTGGAACAAAATGTTCCATGCATTACAATCAACAGAGGTTTGTCTTCAGCTTACTATTTCGGGACAGGCAAACCACTCTAGACATACAGAGTATAAAGTATACGAGCACATACCACAAATATGTAAGATAAATATTTGTTAATTTGGTAACTTGTTTTGCAACTGAATTTCTATCATGAACAACTACAAAGAAACAAAGGCTTTCCTTTTTAAAGATTGCAATGAATAATTTTTATTTGATTAGGAAACTAAAAATGACTTCAGTATTCTCATTCTCACAAGAGATTATAAACACACTCTAAATCATACTACTGCTCGTTACAACACATTATTTTCACAATCAAAAAACAAAATTAAGAGCATGCTCAAGAAAAATTATATTTCTGTAATTATCACATTCTTTACGGGCTCATCATCTATTTTGGATTTGTCGATTATCCAAATATTATTAATTTTGAAAATACTCTTTCAATTGGTGGAATGTGCCTGAAATTGAATGCCATATTTTAAATCGTGAACGTGTTTTGTCTCTTTAATTGAAACTTTTAGTTTACAATTTAGTTCATAAAACCAACCTGTGTTCTTCTTCGTTGTTTATTTATAGCAATAACTAAAAGCCCATTGAAGCATAGAAAAACCTTTCACTGTTCATAAGTCAGTCATTGTTCTCTGCAGTTTTCAATGCAACATTCAGGCTTTCTGATTGTGCATCTTAGGCTTCACATCAGGATATGATCATTTAAAAGTTGGTTTAAGCGAAATTCTCAATTTTTATTCTTTCAATATATGATATCAATATCACATTGCAAAAAGAGTTATTAATGGTTTCATTGTCATTTGCTGGTAGAAAAATCATATTACTTTGGATTCGAACATGCAAACACAAGTATCAAAGTATTTACTTTAGACAGCACTCACGATTTTGAAACGTGTAAAGGTAATTATTTTACGGAGAATGTGAAATTTGGTGTGTTGACAGAATGTAACTACTGCCATATTAGCACTGACAAGTAGGAAGCGATCTCAATGATGACATGGCTGCATGCTTCTTGCTAATAACTGTGATTTTTCAACATATACACAAATACATCATTGCTTCGGAACAAGAAAATTTCATCTTTGCTGCTTTCAGATTACCGACATAAGAAGTGGCATGTAATTCAAAAGGTTTTGAAGAAACCTCAGTTTTATAAATAAGGTCGGATGAAATTAGACAAAAAAAATGTTACCTTCCGGTGAGCTCAAACTCAGGTTGCCCGCCTGCTAGTCCGACACGATAGCCAACACTCCAAACAAGACAACACGAAACGTTTTTGCAAGTAGTCGACTAAACCGAAAGTTTATTTCCAGATTGCTATTTCCCAAAGGATAACATGGCTTGGTAGGTATGTATTGCATTTTCTGTACTTTGTTATTTAGGCTTTGGTCTCTCCCTACATTAATCATGGGAATAGTGAGGAATGTTTTTTAGACGAAGATGATAAATAGACTCCCAGAAATAATCACCGTCTCAAATAATACAGAACTTGAGCCTGGAACTTTCGATGTGAGGTGTGTTTCTTGTTCTAACTATATCCGTGTGTTTTCGTTAGATTCATGGTATTTCGTGAGTATATATGAAGAATCGTAGTTACGGAACCATTGAGAAGATATACTTCACCAAGATATCGAATCTCCATATCCCTTGTGATAGAGAACCTATTAGTAGAATGAATGGCCAGATTAAAATATTAAATTTGATATGTATCCTTTCATCAAAATGCCTAGAAAACAATATAATAACTGCATGGCCACAGTGCGGGAAGGAAAAGGACATTTTCAATGGATTTGATTTTTGATTTGATTTGATTTAGTTTATTTTACTTCGCGTTTTGTGCCTCTTGGCTAATTTGCGAAGATGGGGATGAGTGATGAAATGATGAAATTGATGAATGGACATTCACAAACAACCAAGCCCGACCGGGATTCGAACCCGGGACCCTTGGCATTGCAGCGCGATGTGCTAACCACTCGGCCACAGGGTCGGGCACATTTTCAATGGAATAGGAAAATCTAAAAATCTTTAGCCCTGTAGTAAATCAAGAATGGCAAATAAGAACAAGTAATGAATTGGTTGATCTATATAAGAATTCAGATTTCGTCAGAAGTAAACAAATAGTGTGTGTAGGACATGTCATAAAGATGGAGATGAGATGGTCGAGAAATTTCTTCAATGGAAAAACTTGAGGAAACTAACAGGCTGAAGAAAATTGGGAGGACTGAATGGGCTAGTATCATTAGGGAAGCTAAGATCTACATGGGATGTGAAGTCATTGTTTGTGCATTATTTTAAGTACATTCAACAATCCTAATTCATCTCACTACATATTGAGGAGCTACTCAACTTTGAACCTGATTTAAAATATGTTCAGAAATTGTCAAGCGTCAAGTGGTAAATGCGTTCAGCCAATGGAGAAATGAATAAAGAAAGTTACAGAAATGAAACATATTATATGATTTACAAGATTGACAAAATGGGTAAAATTAACTAAATCACCAATCCTCTTTATGTATCACTTAAAATCCCTTTCCAAAAAATCATCATCCAGGGAATAAATATTTGAAACCAGGAAAGGGGGGATTGAAATTAACCCCTTTATTCCCATAACTACCACCCTGCCTATGGAGAAAATCAAAGGAAAGCATAAACCTATAGTAATAGCTATTGCAATTAAAAAAACACTATCCAAGCTGTATATAAAATAATAAGATTACACAAAAAGTGTTTGCCTGACAGTCTGTAGCATCCTTACAAAATTTGGAGAGAATCAAGATTTGTATTTAAAAAATGCAATCACAACCTACAAGAGCACTTTATTGGCTACTATAAGAACATGTTTGTCATATATGCATACCACACGTAGTGGGAGAGGGATAAAATTACCTAAGAAACTATTATTGTTTGATATGCCAACTCAGGTGGGAGGATGTTAGATATTTCATGAGTTGGCACCTGGCCATATTGTCTACTATGTATTCTGGGCAATAGCCTGTGCAGTAGTAGTCTTTTTTGTTCCATGCTGTGTTATTTTTTCACTACCTGGGCAAAAAGTATGAAGATTGTCATGTTTTTTATTGCGTTGTGCACATGTTCTTGAAAATACAGTCAAAATGATATTTTTCAGCGAGTCTTTTATTTCTCGATCCAACAACTGGGAAATGAACCCAGGACCCTTTGATTACAAGGTGAAACATTGGAAGATTTTGGGAAATACAAGTAGCTTTACGTAAATTGTACTAACGAAAGGGACAAACTTGATAATTAATTTAGTCAGGCGAAACTATAACAAACATGGGGAACATTTGAAATAGAATGCTCTCACTTTGTGTGTATCAATTGAACTTATTGCCTTGTAACCAACAACCCATGAATTGGATTTCCAGTGTCCAGTTATTTAAGTGTTTTTTAAATATAGTGCCGATTAATGTAGTTGTACAAAACTTTGTTTCATTCTTTTTTGATAAGGAAAAAAATAGCTCAAACATTTATGCTGTCAGTAGTTTTTACCATATTTAGCCACCCCTTTTGAGAGGGGTGAGTGCCCCTCCCACTAAATCTGCCAATTGGAAGTGGAAGGCTCTTTTTTGAAACGTTAAATGTGTGACATATTGAAAATGCACTGTTAGATTTGAATGTCAAAAACAGTAAAAATTTAGTGACTTTCAAAAAAGTGAAGTTGCCCTCCAATGTATCTCACATATGAACATTGATATAAATGCAACAACTCTTTACTAGTAAAAAAAAATCAATATTTCATTCATTTAGAAAGAACGATGTGATTTTGCTGCAAAATGAAATTTAGTTCTACACTCCTGCAGGTAGCAGAAGAATAGTGTTGGGATTTCGTATTCACACACATGTGTCAAGTCATAGTTGATACTTATTTTAATTTTTTTGTGTGAATTCACATTGCTTTCTCTTACCTACTACTTGGTTAATTTTGGAAAGTTGGTACCAGGTCTAGACATCATCATACACAGTTAAAAAACTTTATACTTTCAATACAAAGTTTCTACCATAACTGTTGTAGGCCTTTGCTGTAACATTTGTTCTTTGCTAAAATTAAATATTTTACTTGAAATATTTAAGAAGGAATGTTAGATTAAGTTTATTATTAGTTCGTTAAAAGTGATTACATTGTGCTGGCCAATCCTGAAATTACAATGCCAATTTCAGGAAACTTTTCAAGGAGTTCTGGATTCTATCAGGCACAAAGTGGTTTGAATCACACTTTAAACTGTAGATTCAGTCCCGATTAACTTATCTGTGCATAAAGTGGACTTACACAAACAGCTCAACCAATGCAAAGTTAGTACAATTTCATGCAAAATATTTTATTACATATTATATGGTGGTTTGCAATTCTTATTGTTCAGCCATCCCATATAAAATGCAGTTAAATGAGAAGAGAATTTTAAATCAATCACCTGGTTTGGGATTAGAATAATGCATATATGACAAACAAGATGTTCTTATAGTAGCCAATAAAGTGCTCTTGTAGGCTGTGATTGCATTTTTTAAATACAAATCTTGATTCTCTTCAAATTTTGTAAGGATGCTACAGACTGTCAGGCAAACACACTTCCATGAGGAATTGAAGGACTTGTGTAGTAAGACTAAGTAGTGTTTAGATTATAATCTATTGTGAAAGGAAAGGACAAAAGTTGAATGATAATAATCAAATCAATTACAATTTAAAACGTTCAATATCCCTTTGGATTGTATAGAGATGTGCTTTAACTGTCTCTTTTATTTATCATAATGGATCAAAAGGGAATTGTTGAGGACAGACAGAGTGTGATATGCAATAATACTATAACCAGTCATAATATTGATATAATATCAACTGATTCAAAACGTCAAGAAATGAATTTATGGACACTTCACACAAAGTAAATGGACTGAATAAAAGAAAGAACAATACAACACAAAATGAAATGGGTAACAAAAGTTCTAGGATGGAACACACTTCCAATCATGAAGACAAAATATACCAGTATGACATAGGTGACAACGAACCCTATTTAGTGATAATAGAAAGTAGAAACCAACAGTTAGGCAATTTGCATCCAGTTAAAGTTGGATATATGTTGATGGATAATAATGTGAAAGTAAAGTATGTAGATCGAAGTGGACGAAATAGAGTTCGAACATTATTCAACACGTCACAAGAAGCTAATAACTTTGTGAAAAATAAAGTGTTATTAGACAAGTTAGGAGTAAATGCCAGAATTCCTAAATCTTTAGTGGAGAAGGAAGGCCTTGTATTTGGAATACCCACAGAGTCTGAAATGCAGTATTTGGAAAGCAGTATAGAAATCCCAGTGCTGGTGACCAAGATGAAAAGAATGAAGAAGAAAAGATGGCGGAATGATGGGTCATTTAAGCTTGAACCTACTCAAGTCTTATGTGTGACTTTTAAGGGAACAGTTTCACCACAATACATAGCAGTTGGAAAACAAATAGTTGAGGTAGTGCCACGTGTGAAACCAGTGTTGCAATGTAATAGATGTTTCAGATTTGCCCACACAGGTCAACAGTGCAAGGGTAAAAAATTGTGTTATAAATGTGGCCAAGATTATCACGAAGGAAACTGCAAAATGAGTGAAACATGTATAAATTGCAAAGGAGGTCATAACGCTTGAAACAAAATGTGCTCAAGATATCAGGATGAAAAGCAAATTCAAATTATTATGGCCGAGAAAAACATCTCATATTATGAAGCAAAAGTTATGGTGACAGGAAATAATTCAAGAAATATATCATGTGAACAAAAAATTAAATTATTTCGGGATCAATTTCAACATGAAACTGTTCGAAGAAACGGATTGGAATTCCCTCCCATCAAAAAGAGTTATGTGAATGAGAAGAATACACCAACAAGTGATAGTTGCAAGGAGGGGAGAGAGAGTTATTGTGTGAGTTCTGTAACTCAAATGGCGGAACAAAAGATAATATCGAAAGGGAATAATGGTCAAAAAATGAGAGTACAATACAGCAAAGTTGTTACGTCAGCTCCAAAGAAGATTATGAAGACGGCTACAAGATGTATTGTACAACTCCCACGGGAAAACAAAAAGGATGTGAATGTAGATTCTTCATCCTCATCAGACACAGAAAAAGAACAAATAAAATACAAATATCCAGTATATTTGAGAGAATCCCCTTTTAGTAAGCAAGAACAAAATATGGACAATATAAATTGCAGAAGATATTCAGATCGTAAATCAGTTTCTTGTAGACAAAAGGAAATATACCAGTCATTGTTGGACCTTTTACCAGATATGATTGAATCAGTTCGTGATTTAAATGATTCCAGGAAGAAACAGAAGATCTTAATTTCAATGCAACAAATTATAGGAAAGATAATTGCAATATTATCAGAAAGCTAAACTTGTAAAAGAGGAAAAATAGGTATGTCTTTTATAGTGCAATGGAATATAAATTCATTTACAGCTAGAAGATTAGAAGTATTACAAATTATAGATAAGCATCATCCAGGTATATTGAGTTTGTCCGTATTTCGTGGTAGACAGCATCAATATTATAAAATACCTCATTACAAGTTAATATCTAATTTACATACTAAAGATACAAGAGGTGTAGGTTTATATATACATGAAAGTATAAAATAGAAGATAGTAACATTACCAGAATCATTAGGGTTGATAAAATTATTTAATGTGGAATTAATAGCAGTGAAAATTAAGATGAACACATTAAAGTGTACAATAGTATCAATTTATATTCCATCGAGTTATAAATCTCAACATATTAAAGTAACACACTTTAATGAATTATTATATTATGTCCAGGACAATGTCATTATCACAGGTGATATGAATGCTCATCATGAAGCATGGGGTTGTAACTATAGAGCAGGCGCAGCTCGTGCATAATTTTCCTGGGGGTTCACCAAAATTAAGCAAAGTGGACTTATCTAAATCTTTTGAGATACTGCACGCTTTGGTTCGTAGAGATAGTACTGGGAAAATTATCAAATTTTGGCCGGTAGATTACTGACAAAGTTAATTTGCTCTATGTTCAAATAACAGTGACAGCACCAAGGAGTGTGTGTGTAGGGGGCGATCATTTTAATTTAAGATTTTCGTATGGTATTGTATTTAATCTCAGAATTCAGAAAATATTCTCGCCTCAATTTTGTCTCTTCCACTCTTGCCAACTCTTTTCTGGTCCCACCACTGTCAAATAGACTATATTATTGGAACTGGATCCTGACCCTACAGTTAAACATACAAATCTCTGCCTGCTAAAATGAGCATCTATCAGTAATCGAACCCAATACCCCTCGATTACAAGATAATTCTTACATAACTTTTCGAAAGTATATCGCTAAATCAAAGCTATTCGATTCTATTCTATGCAATATGTTTCTTTCTTGCGATGAACAGAATTAAACAAGAATCAAAGCGCACAAGAAATATTAAAACAAAATATATTGTTCACCTACTTGCATTACTGTTCATGTTTGTAGAGAAAGTCCATTCTCCTCTCCTTTCTTCTTGCAAATTTATCAATAACAGCCTCGTTGAAGTCTTGGATGCTACCGATGAACTCCTTTTCTATCGAAAGCATGGCCAAAGCTGTTAACCTCTCTTCTGTCATTGTGCTCCGGAGAAAAGTCTTCACACGTTTAAGGGTGGAGAAACAGCGTTCAGCCTCTGCGGTTGTCATAGGAATGGTCACTAATATTCTTAATAACTTAATACACTGACTGAAAGTTGTATATAAATTGTTCCTCATCATGAACTGTAGTAGTGCTAAAGCTCCCGACACCTCCCGAAAGTCTTGACGCACGTAAAGGATTTCCAGTTCTGTTCGAATTTTGTTTTGTTCAATAAAGGGGTAAGCCTCTAGAGTTTTTTGAAGGAACACATGTGGAAATTTCTTTTCGTAACTGGCAAATTGATCTGAGAGAAAAAGATTTGCTGCAAGAAGATGGTTGGTAAACTGAAAGCGTTCCTTTGTGTGACTGATTATAACGTCGCAAACTTCTTTTGCAGCAACACTCTTTGATATGTTCGATTCCCGACACCTTCGCTTTGCTGATTGTGAAAATACCTGGGATGATTCTTCAATTCTCTTAATATGTACGTCTCTTACTTTCTGAATTGCCAATTCGAACCCCAGCATTGCATCTTTAAGCTGTATAGGATCTATATTTCGGTTCTGTAATTGCTCATATAATATATCGACATGGGGCATTATGAGGTAGAATACTGACAACCAAAACTGAAAAGTTTCATTTTCTAGTTTTAAGCGAAGACCTCTTGCCTGAGCTATGGTGGAAGTTTGACGAGTAGTTCTTTCAATTTTCTCAAGACACTCAATTAAAGATTCCTTGTTTTCTTGCACAACCTGGACTGTTCTAGATTTAAAGTTCCATCTTGTATTTGAAACACGTGGTACTTTTTTCCCAACAATTTCGTTTAAAACTGCAGTTCTTTGTGAGGAATGTGAGAAAAAAGTGGGAATTTCGCTCAGATCAGCAAAAAACACTCGTACATCTGTATTTTGGCTGGTTGCTTGTGCCAAAATTAAATTTAAAACATGAGCATAACAATGTATGTAATGCGCGTATTGAAAATCTTCCCTGAGTAAAGTCTGAACACCTGAGTGGCGACCACTCATGACATTCGCACCATCATAACTTTGCGAAATAACTTTATTCGGGTCCCCAACGATTTGCATTAAAGCTTCTCTGAGGCATGCCGATAGAGCTTTAGCATCATGGTTGGGGGGAGTGAAAAAGCCCCAAAACCGTTCGACTGGGTTTCCATTGGGCAAAACATACCTCAAAACAAGAACCAATTGAAAAATTGATGAAATGTCTGTTGTTTCATCAGCAATTACCGATACGAAGTCTGCACTCGCTATTTCATCTTTTATCTTTTCGTGGCAAATTTCAAGCATGCATGATAGCAAATCATTTTGAATGTCCTTTGACGTGCCCTTAAAAACAGTTGCTTTTGATAAGTGGTCCCTGAGGGCAACGTCAAGTTCAGAACTGAAATCAAGGAGGCCACGAAAAACTCTAGGATTTTGTGACTCACTTGTTTCATCATGCCCCCTGAGCGCTAATTCAAACACCCCACAAAATTTTACACAGTCAACTATTTTTGACAGAATGTACCTGTTTTTACGAACCTGATCATTATGTCTCTGAATATTAAGTCTGTACGCGTTGTCGAGTTGCTGTCGTATGTCTTGCTTCCCCAGAAGATTGAGCTCTAACTCAGAATTCATGTGAGTCTTGGAAATTTTGTGTTTCTTGATTTTTTGGGACAAGTGACAGAGGTCAACAACTCCTGTTTTTGTCCATGATACTTCGCCATCCACACTAAATAATAAACAAGGGAAACAGAATAACCTGTTAGTTTCACTGCACCCACAAATCCATTCATTTCTTGAATATACATCCATGTTAAATTTCCTTATGATTTCCTTGTCCTTACTTTTCGATCGTTGGGTAATGTCCAAGGGGGGCGTCGGCCGACCAACACGCTTCACCTCCAGTTTCCTTTCAAGGGAGAGTGACGAAAATTTTGTTTCCGTTAGGCTTTTCACCGTAACATTAGCCATTTCAATAAACTTATTTCTAACTTCTCACACAACAACAACTACACTCCTTCCAATACACAATCCACCCACTCCACTCAACGTATCACCACGCCAAATATATTTCAATCACCAGCCACGCACTTCAAAACAAACTAACAAGTATGGAGACAATGACACGTAACAAAGTCAATCGCGCGTCCCCTCGAACACCCTCTCGCGCTAGAGTATAACTGATCGCACGAAACTCAAACAACTTTTTGGTCGTCTTCTGACGTAAGTGCGAAATGCCTTCAATGTTGGGTTAGGTTTGAATAAATAGGAAATACTACATTTTTGGTCAAGCACGGTAAAGCCCCGAAAATTGCAGTGTATATATTCTAAGACAACTAAACCTAAAAACCCTAACATGTCAACGGAAGTATTTAGTCTGACGTAAGAAGACCAAAAGGTTGTTTAAGTCTTGTCCGATAAGCGACCCCTCGCCCTTGCGCTATTTTTGACTTTTCGGCTCCTTCCACCTGAAGTGTTTCCATCTTAAAGAAGAAAACTCTGAATGTGTAGGCAAGTTGTTTTCTATCATATTTATCTTATTTGTCCCATCATCTTTACATCTAGCTTTCGTTCGGTTTTACCTCTACATTTGTATTACACCCTCTTCATTAATCTAATAAGTATTGTAAAATATAAATAATACAAAGAGAATGCCAAATGAATTCAAATTGAAACACACAATGCAACACTGGAAGAGAGAAGAATGTGGTTCACTCCAGCTCGCTGGTGATACAACGAACTGCGCATGTCCGTTTTGACGAGACTGCCTTCCCCCAATCTCAGACTGCATGTATTTTCGCCATATGTACGCGTTGAGCTTCTGCTAGCCGTCCTAAGCTTTTAGCATGGTAGGGGTTGCCTTGCGGAGGTTCAGCGGAGACCTTGCACGAAACGGAACTAGAGGGGAGCTGAGTGGCTCTGGCCCGCGGTTTCTCCTTCTCACCAACAGAATTTGCCAATCTATGGTTATGAACATCTCAGTTATTGTTTATTTTGTATATTACTGGGGGTTCACTGCACATTTGCGCTATATAGATAACCGCGCCTGCTATAGAGATGCATTAGGATGTAGTATTTTGGAGTGGGTTGATGATCGATCATTACATTTCATAAACGATGGGTCAGCTACTCATTATTCATGGAATGGTAAATCACCAACAGCCATAGATTTAACTATTGTGTCAAATAATATAATAAATAAATTGTTTTGGGAAGTAGATTTTGTGAATAGGGGTAGTGATTATTACACTGTTAAATGATGCACACTCAGTACCTAAAATATATTCATTACCAATTAGAAGGTGGCAGGTTAAAAACATCGATTGGGAATTATATTCTGTAATTTTGGACTCTTATATCTCAATGGACGGTATTAAACAGGAACAAAATATAATGTGTCAACGTTATTTACAATTAATAACGTATGCAATGGATATTGTAGCTAAACAGAATAAAATTAATAAAAAAAGCAACTTTCCTACTATAAGTTGGTGGAATGATGAGTGTCAAGATGCAAAAGGAGAAAGAATAAGATTGTTTGAAATATTTGCTGAACAACCTTTGCCAAATAATTGGATAAATTTAAAAGAAGTAATAGCTAAAGCAAAACGTATATTTAAAAAAGCAAAAAGGCAAGCATGGAAAGAATTCTGTGAATCATTATCACCATCTGTTAAAACAAACACAATTTGGAAAAAAATAAATTATCTTAGGAAAGGACACAAGACTAGAGTTTCATCTATAACAACAATTTGGCAAGAAAATTTTGAAAGCAAGTTTACACCTTGTTATGTAAGAAATAAAAGACCCGAGATTATAAATAACATAAATTCCAGTGATGAATTTTATTCGGAAATAACATTGCAAGAATTAAGAGAAACCCTAAATAATATAAAATCAACTGCCCCAGGATATGATGGAATAACATAGGAAATGATAGGATATCAATCGGATAATGCATTAAATGCACTTGTAAATATTTATAATAATATTCTGAGAAGTGGAAATGTACTACAAAACTGGAAAACACATGTGACATTACCTATACTTAAACCAAATAAAGATTCAAAGGAAGCTGAATAATATCGACCTATTACGTTGCTCCTACAATTGAAAAGATATTTGAAAGATTATTACTAAAAAGATTAGAGTGGTATTTTGAGAAAGAACAGTATTTTTATCCATATCAGTTTGGTTTTAGGATAAACAAGGGTTGTATTGATGCATTAGCAACATTAACATTGCATGTTCAAAATGCAATGTATAAGAAACAATATACGTTTGCTCACTTTATAGATATACAAGGTGCATATGATAGCGTTGATCCTCATATATTAATTGATATGTTAAATCAGACATATACTCCGAAAATAATTATGAAGATAATATGGGATTTGATGATAAATAGGAAGATATTGTTTTGGTTTCAGGATACACTTAGTGGGCCCCGTACCACTTCACAAGGATTACCTCAGGGAAGCCCACTCAGTCCATTATTATTTAATATATATATGAGAGGAATATTTCAATTTCATAATTCTACAATAAACATAATTCAGTATGCAGACGATTTGTGTATATTAGGATCATTTTGTAATCCATATGAAAATAGAAAATAATTTTTATGAAGTGAAATGTTGGCTGGAGGGAATGAACTTTATCATATCACAGAACAAGTCAGCAGCTGTATGTTTTAATAACAAAAGTGAACATAAATTTCCAAATACGTTGACACAAATTGCTGGTATTCCATTTCAAAATAAAATAAAATATTTAGGAATTACTTTTGATAGAAAATTGATGTGGATGGATCATATAAGGTATTTACAAGCTAAAGGTGAAAACATTTTCAGCATGCTGAAGATTTTAGCAAATACTAATTGGGGTGCTCACCCAAGAATAATACTGTTATTTTACAAGAACTTTTTTAGGCCTAAGTTAGAATATGGATGCAGCATATATGGAAATGCTACAGAAAGAATTCTATGCAAGATAGAGAGTTTAGAAAGGAAAGTCTTGAGGAGATCATTGGGACTCATGAATTCAGCTCCAAATGTTGGAGTTTAATTAGAATCCATAGAGAAACCTTTTAAGTATAGATGCAAATGGATTACAAATAAATTTGTTTTCAAGTGCTGGGAAACACAAGAACACCCAGTAAATAAACTTATGCAAGACCAATGGATTTTATATCAAGAGAACAAAATAAAGGGACAATATTCAACTTTCCTAGAATGTAAAATAGAATTTCAAGATTTATTTTCAACAATACTAATGTATAGCAAACATCCAATTTATGAAATTTCGTATGACCAAATACCAGTAAGAAATGTTTCATTTACAAGTTATACAAATATTCAATCATATTTACAAAATTGGGAAAATTATAGATTCATATACACATATGCATCAAAAAATAAAAAGAAGTAGGATGTGCTTTAATGACTCTTCTAATGGAAATATTAAAAAGTTTAGACTACCTGGAGAGTGTTCTATTTTCTCGGCAGAAGCATATGGAATATATTGATGTACATTAATAACATTCCAGAAAAAATATACTAATATTAACAAATGCTAAAAGTGTTTTATACAGTGTACAATCGTCATATAAAAAGTTGTATAAGGCATCAGCATTGGTGCTTTACATAATAAGATATTATATGATAAGTTAACTACAGAGGGAAGGATAATTCATTTTGCATATATACCAGCAAATTCAGGGTTCCATTATAATGAAGTGGCAGATAAAAATGCTAAAGAAGCAAGAATAATGGATCACAGAACGAATATATTATTATCATATACAGATTTGTTACCAAGAGTTAAAAACAAAATTCAACAAGATTGGGAAATATGGATCAAACAAAAATTTACATATATGGGTCATTCATATAAAAATGTACTAAATTTAAACAATAAGACTCCGTGGTTTTATACAATTAATATACCGAGAAAGTTTTTAGTTAATACTAAGATTGAGATCAGGTCACATACGTTTAAATCACCATTTATATAAAATTAATGTAGTTAATTCACCTATGTGCAAGTGCAATCTAGACCAGGAAGATGCTAATCATGTTATATTTCAATGTCCACTTTATACCACTCAAAGGGAGATGTTATTCAAAAATTTAATAAAGAAAGGAATACCTCTCCCAACTTCTTTATCCTCTTTAATATCGTCACCAGATGCAACAATTGTATTTACTATTTTTAGATTTTTCATGATATTAATATAGAAATATGAAAATTGTAAATATTCAAAATTTGTAATTGATATAGACACCAGATATAACAATTGTATTTATAACCAATTTTAGATTTTGCATGATATGATGTATATGAAAACTGTATATACAGGGTGACTGGTAATTCGATGTATTCCCTGAAAGGGGTTAAAGTAGAGACAATTTGCAATAAATTTGACCATATGATACCCCGTCCGAAAATTAGTAGTTTTCGAGATAATCGAATTTCAATTGCTTTTGAAAAAAAATGACAATTTTCCACATAAAAAGATGAATTGAGAAAAAACTGCTCATTGTATGGAACTTATTTCAGTGTTTTCTGATAGCTAACAAATAAGTGGTTCGTTTTAAAAAAAAGTTTTTCCCAAATAACAATCACATGTAAGTAACGGGTGGGTCTAAACTTACAAGTGATGATAAAAAAATGCACTCTTAGTTTACTTGGCAATGTATTAATAACAAAAATGGTATGACACGAAGCGTACAAATTACTTAAATTACTTCCTTGTGACATCTGCTATCCAAAAAGGTACAAATGTTGCTAACATTTACATATGTGTACAAGAAATAATACTTCATTCATCTTCATGTGAATGGAATCAATGAACAATACAATTAAAGAACATTACACGTCTTGCTCAAAGTGGGCACCTCCGTTACGAATGCAGGCACGCAGGTTTTTACGGGTCATTTAGTCTCTTAACTCGTGATGTGATGGTGGCCTTGACGTGTTGACCAGCTGTTAAGATCCTCTCCCTGAGTTATTCTTGCGAGTTTACCGGTGTCTTGTCATGTGGCTCCAAATGTAAAAGTCGCAAGGTGACAAATCGGGGGATCGAGCCGGCCAGGGAATCGGTCCGCCTCGGCCAATCCATTTCTTTGGGTAATTTTCATCCAGCCACTGTCGCACGCCCAGGCAGAAGTATGGATGGGCGTAATCAACAATAATTTCATCGAGCCATTTTTCCTGCCCCAAATCTTAAATGGCATCACTTATGAACATTTTTTGCGGAACGGGATGGCAATGTTGTTGGAGGATGTGCCTCTAGCTACAAAACGTGACATGATTTATCAGCATGATGACTGCCCAGCTTGATCCCCCGATTGATTTGACGCCTTGCGACTTTTACATTTGGAGCCACATGACAAGGCACCGGTAAACTCGCAAGAAGAGCTCAGGGAGAGGATCTTAACAGCTGGTCAACACGTCAAGGCCACCATCACATCACGAGTTAAGAGACCAAATGACACGTAAAAACCTGCGTGCCTGCATTCGTAACGGAGGTGCCCACTTTGAGCAAGACGTGTAATGTTCTTTAATTGTATTGTTCATTGATTCCATTCACATGAAGATGAATGAAGTATTATTTCTTGTACACAAATGTAAATGTTAGCAACAATTGTACCTTGTTGGATAGCAGATGTCACAGGAAAGTAATTTAAGTAATTTGTACGCTTCGTGTCATACCATTTTTGTTATTAATACATTGCCAAGTAAACTAAGAGTGCATTTTTTTATCATCATTTATCAGCACTAACCTGTGTTATAAGAGTACGGTTTTAATTTTAGTAGCTTAGTGGTTGTATGTGCTGTTGATTTTGACACGATCATCTCCTGTGAAACACAGCGTAGAGGTTTGTTTGGAGAATGTTCTAACGCTGCACCAATTTCATCGAGTTTTGCTTCGGTTAGAATCCGTCGTTTTTGCTTAGGTGTTTTAAAATTTAACTATCCAGTTTATCATAATTTAAGGACAAGATGTCTAACCGTATCTCTATGTGGAGGTGAAACGCCTGGGAATTTCTGTACAAATTGACTACACATGTCTCGACACGAGTCTGTTTTCACGTAAGTGTCATACATAAAAATTCTTTGTTCTAACGTGAACCTTGCGGCTGGCATTCCAATCGTCTCACTGACACAACGCACATACACACTGCAATAACACAAACAAGTAACGGCAAGTAACCAAGAATAACACTCTTGCACACAGTACGGAATTAACATGCTCCTCGTTTACATCTGCTCACCACTATATTCTCAGCTCTGTTTTCATCTAGTCGCAAAGGAACAAAAAAATCGAGCTCGGAGATTTCAGATTGCAAGGAAGCTCATGAAAACCATTGACTTTTAACGGTTTCATCTGCAGCGTAATCTTGATACAGTGTTGCACATTTGAAACCTCCAAACGATCCCCATCGACACAAAACTCTTTCAAGGATATAAACTTAAGCAGGACGTTACTGGTCAAAACTATGATTAAAATGTTTTATTATCTGTGGCTCTTAACATCGTTTCTAAAGCGTATTTATTTGTCTATATAAGGGCAGAGCTTGGATGAATTACAGAAGAACTTTTGCATGTTATAACACAGGTTAGTGCTCGTTTTGCAATATTTGTATAAATGTCTGCATATGTCCATAAAAATAAGTGGGCATTACAGGCCGCAAATGTTGGCATCTCCGTTAGCGCCAACCGCCACGCTTCTCCCGATCTTGCGGCTGAAGATTGAAATGAACGCACGGTAAATATATAAGGAGTGATTCTCTTAAGTATTCAATTAATTCATTCTAATTATTTTAATATTTATTTTATACAAAATTTGAAATACAAAATGAAATTATTCTTGTCTTTAAAAACACAATTTTTGAACCTTTTCAACAACCAACAACAAACTGTTAAATTTCTTCATGAACATTGGGCCTCTTTCTAACGGGTTTTGAAAAAGCCTGAAATGGTATGTTTACTAGACATTTATACTTGGAACAAATACACAAAACGTATTAACCTCAAAACTAGCCTTCACGTCACAACTCGCATTAAATAAATTCATGAGCACGACTTGGTGATTCCTTGAAAGCAGCTGAAATTTTTGGTCCAGTGTGAGAAAGAACAAGTAGGTGGAAAATAAACCATTTATCAACAATGGGAAAAAAAAACTCACATTAAGCTGTAGGCCAGATTTCTAGAATAAAAAAAACTGGACATACAGATTAGCTATATAGACATGGATTAAGTTACATTTATTTTTTATAACATTTTTAAACATTACAAAATCAATTGCTGTTTAAAGCATTTTTAGTTAATCCCTGATTTTTAAAATTTTGACAAAATATAGTACTATTTTAGTGAACTCTTGGCATCCTTTAAGAGGACCTTTTTTGTTATTAATTTCTTGTTGTATAAAATGATTTTGAAATTTGAATTCATTATTTCTTTAGCTAAATAACAGAGAAATGGGTGTCCCAAGAACATTTTCTGGGATACCGGGACATTTCTTTAAAAAAGTGGACAATCCCGTTATGCAGGACATCTGGCAACCCTACTGTAGGCAATTATCGAAAACCACAAACAGACCACTTGAAGAAACAAAAGTAGAAAAAATTCATAACAACTATGCTGACAAAAGAAAAAGAAAAGGCCAATGATCTTTATAGAGGCTGTATGGGAAGTATGTCTGATATATCATCATCCCTTTCAGTGCTTGCCTTTTGCATACAACATCAGGACATAACCTAACATTCGGCGCTCAATATGGCGACATGACATAATATGACACTCTAAGGGTTAAGGTTTTCAGTTGAACAATAAGCAGCCCCTCGTGCCCCCCTGGCACCACCCCTGAATCTAAGACACACTAGTTGGAACTCATTGTGATACATGTACATGTGTGACCTCACACATAAAAGAACACAAATCCACCAAGAACTGCCCGGAAGTTGAAGGAAAAGGAGAGTGGGGGGGGGGGGGGTTGCAATATAATCCACGAGTAGAGCTTCTGGTCCTCTACACATCAAAGTTAGTGATTTTTATGCCTAATGAAACATGTTGGTTAAAAACCCCAGGAACAATTCTGGTTAGTGATTATTCCATGTTTCATTTGCATGGAACATATTAATTTGACATACAAATGCATAACAACTTTGTACTGATTGTGTAATGCTGTAATTAGTCTGATAGAGGTTCATGAACCAGGTTTTGAATAGTTTTCACTTTTAGACCCTGCTGGAAATTTCTACTGTTCTCAAATGTCTTCTACTTTGTACTATGAAATGTACTGAAAACCAATTGTAGGTCTACTGTACAGCTACTGTACTGAAAAACAATTTGAATGCTAATGCAAACTTGTTACAATATGTTATAAAATCATTTATTGCTTCCAGGAATAGATAGTTTAATTCTTTACAACTCATTTTCAGTGATTTAGAAGTGATTTGGAAAAACAGTACATGAACTGACTTTCTACTGAATACTACTGAAGTCAGATATATCTTAATGAATAAGTTAATTAAACTCTTTCTTAACAAATAACTCAATCTTAAAGCAGCTAGTAGTTTGAATTTCCATGGTTACTTTTATGTTAAAGATGTCCATCATATCCTTCATGCTAGCAGTTATGTTATATATACATGTAGCAGTATACATGGAAGCAGGTGAATGCCTATATATGCCCCATGGCATGGTATAATTGCACTTTACCTCTCTCGGTTCTATTGGCTATTTCCTTTACTTTCATCCTTCTTCCAGCTCTCTTTTTCACTCTTATTATAAAGTATACATCCACTCCCCATCATTAAGCCACACACTCACTGCAAGTCCTTTCCTACTGCTTTGATTTCTTTTTCTTTTAGGTTTGGTCAAATATTGCTTGCAGAATTATTTTTTCGAGGTTAGTGGGCTTAGGGCTACAGTGAAGCTGGAACGTTTATGAAATGGAGTTCAAAGTACATACACGCACAAAAACACACAAGATGTTGTTTCTGGGCAAAATCTTTGATGCAAATTGAACACTTAAATGGCCTTATAGGGTAAGGGTGGGTAAAGTGGCCACGCTAAGGAAATTAATTTTGTTTCCACTACATATAACACTCCATTTTAAAATCATTACTGTAATCCTTGTCCAAAATTGTATTAATATTTGATTACTGTATGTATTGTTATATGACGATTTCCATACCTATGGACATGGGTCAATGGAAATAAAGAATATAAAATAGATATAGCACCATTCATAGTTAAACATATATATTTGATTGAACCAGTTTCGAACAATAAGTAAGGAATAATTATTGATTATTTGAGATCATGTAAAATGACCACTTTGCCGAACCAAGTAGGGCAAAGTGGCCATGCTAATTCACATGGCTTAAATTGGGTTGCAAGAAATGAGTCGATGCTAATGCATAACAGATATCAACTCTTTGGCTTCTGAAGACACTGAAACATCTTCTGTTCATGCTTGAACATTGTCTTCTGTATCTGTAACCATTTCTGTCAGGTCTTTGACTACATTTGTGATCTCAGCAGCCAAAAAAAAATCTAATTCGCCAAACACATTACGATCCAGTGGTACAATTCAACATTTCCTAAATCCATTGACTGCTACTGTACACTTGGAATGGATGCATGTATGTATGCTTGCCTAAACAGCCTACATACTTGGAACTGAGTAACTCAAGATGGCCACTTTGCCCGCTTGGAAATGTTTCTGTAGGACTGAAACTGCAAAACTTCAGAATTTGTCATACACACAAAATTACCAGCAATCATTATGCTTGCACAGAGAGATATTACACAGTCCTCGCATTATGAATAATTATATGCATCACTGAAATTACACTTATCTTACATGAACGCTATCAAAAAACACAAATTAGTTGCTAAGAAGAGAACTGCACCATCCACCATGTTGTGTGTCGTATAAATTAAAATGGCAACTTGCAAAAGTAGTTGGGCACATTTATGTAATTATGTTAGATGCCAGCAATGTACAGACGACAAAAGTGCTGATGGTCACTTTGCACGCCCTGGCCATTTTACCCATCCTTCCCTTATGTATACATATATTTTTAAAAAAATATCATTTAAAATTACCCAGAGGTGGGTTGGTAAAAAGTTTTAAATACAATAGCATTCGTTGTTTCATTAAAGAGAAAGAAAATTAGGTGTGTGAAGTGATGGTACCCTGAATACTGAAACAAAAGTCATAATCTCTTCTTGTAATATTCCTTGATACAATACTGGTAAAAAGGAACACTGTAAAAGTAATGTTAAAAACTTAATTCAAACAGCTAACTAGACTGACAAACTGATTCTCAAGGCTTCCAACAATGTACAATTACATGGTAAGTAACAAAATTTAAGGAAATATCCAAAAGATTTTAGTTTTTGAATGTTGTAACATAAAAATTATACACATGTTTAATATATGTGCATTCATCCATGGACATATCTAAGTTTGCAATTATTACAAAATGTAAACTCAAACACATAAACATGGAAACTTGGTGGTCAAACATGCTAAGCAGTGGCAGCAATTGGGGGGGGGGGGGCACTTTTGCCCCTGCACTATGCTAAATCTTATATACAAAGGGAAATACACTGTATTTGCTCCCCCCCCCCCCAGTTTTGAGACTTTGCCCCCCCCACGTTTTGGAACCCAATCACCGCCACTGATGTTAAGTAAGCAATTATCATTTTTGGCACAGAAGTTCCTAGGTTTGAATCCTGGCATGGGTGTTACTCGAGTGCATCCCTTCACCAAATTCATTTTATTATCAGTCATCCTCATTGTTGTGATTATCCAAAGGTGGTAGAGAGGCAACACGAAATAACAAAAATACAAATACAGTGGAACCCTAATTTTATTCATATATTCTAGATTTTTCTGCACTATACATCCATTCTTTTTGGTTCCAATCATGGGCATTGCCAGAAATTTTTGCAGTGGGGAGGGTCAGGCGAATGATAAAAGTTGAATAGTATTGTAGAAAAGTAATAAGTACTATTACCACAGTTATAAATGTCATTATACAATAATAAATATTATAATCTAACAAAAATAAATTTTATTCGAAATAATAATAATTTTTCTTCTTATTATTATTATTATACAGTATAAATGTGGAGACTCAATCCACCAAACGAGTGAATACCAGTGCAACTATTTTCCATTATTTGTTTTGCATTTTATGCAGTTAATATCTGAAATGCCTTTTTAATATTAACTTTTGCACGTGATGTTCAAGAAAAGGCTTTAAATGTAAGGGGGATTTGTTTTTCATAAAGTTTGGATGAAATGGTAGAATAGAACCTTGTTTCTGTATTTTTCACTCAATGTTTTTGATCCAATGCATTTTTAATTTGATTATTCTGTTCGAATACTAACTAAATAAACTTTATTTCTGTTCTTAACGATAAAAGTAACAAACTTTCGGCTTTCTTATATCTTTAACCTTCGAGCGGGTGCGCCTGCGCAAAATTTACGCCAAAAGTAATTTTCTTGTGTTTCCTTTGAATTCGTCGACCTATGCTTTTTATGTATTCCTCAAAGAGGTATTTTGTGTTGCATATTTGCAGTCATTGTTACTAATCCATATATTATACTCTGTCAATTGTTGTTTATTTCAGATCAGAACACCGTGTCGTAAAGTTTGCGCTGTGCGCCTGCTCCTGTTCTGTAATTATTTAGTCAATTCATTTTTGAAAATGAGTTGACAAAACGTAGACGTTAGAAAAATTCAGCGTATCCTTCAAGTTTCTCGAATAGAATAGATTGATTGATTTTGATTTTGTTTTTGAGTCCGCTTTATGCACAGAAAGGCTAATCGCGACTTGACTTACTTTGGTAGCTAGGCTCGTTCCCAGGATGTTTTTAGGGGACGGACGTATCCGAAAATGTGAAAGTAAGTTCTTATTATTTGGTTTATTTTACTTAGTTCATACAAGATATAGTGTGTGTGTGTGTGTTTGTTTGTGTGTGTGTGTGTGTGTGTTGGTGTGTGTGTGTGTGTGTGTGTGTGTGGTGTGTGAGGTGAGGGAAGGGGGAGGCGGGAGTGTGTACACAGGATATTGCCATAGACTGCCCATAATTTTTCATATGACGTAGAGAATTTTTACTCGACTCGGTCTTTCTTGAACTTGGAATGTAAAGTGTTTGTACATAGACTTGTAACATTCAGGTTTTCAGCAGGAATATCTGTCGTAAAAGGTACGACACGTGCCTGCTGATGAAAAGCGTGGTGCGCTATAAATATGTAATAAGTTACGTACTGTTTTTTCTTCTTTTTTTCAGCATTCTAACTTGTATTTCAATATGTTTCATTTATATTAACCTCAGATATGATATCAATGAATGTAGACCCAAGAACATTTACGTTTATATTATAAAAATCCTTGCTCATAATGAATGATACTAAATGATGTAAAAAATGCGTCACGCGCCCGCTGGTGACATGATTATGAACGTGCCCGCTGGAAGGTTAAATGAACGATGTCAATTTCCAGGGGGTCCACCGACCTGTTCGACACCATCTCCTGCTGCCCATGGTTCTAATGGAGACAATTATTAGAAAGTTTTACCAGATTTTACATTTTTCCCACATCTTAGGTGTTTTCACCTCGGTCCCCTGTAAAACATAAAACTGAGGCTTCTCTGTAAACCTATTTTCACTTTCAGATGATATAAATGCTGGACTGATCATGAAAAAGATCTACATCTTGATTGCCATAACCATTTCTGTTGTTGTAATTACTCTCATGGTTTCCCAACAACCAAATCTGCTTGAAGGTATATAAAGTCATAGCTAATTAGTAATAAAAATGTCATTGTGTGTGTACCTGTAGCAAATAGAGGCTTGGCAAATGCTCTCTCTCCCAATATTTTATAATTTGTGATGTAAATTAATGCATTTGTGCATTATGCTATACAATGAGGACCCTCAAGAGGTCTCACATCATCTTATTCTACGAGGCTGGGGCATATGTAATGGCAACTGCTTTTTAGTGCGAAAATGCATGAACATCCAAAATATACAAATAGAAGGGGCTGTGTATTGTCATGTAGAATGCAAGGACAATGCAGATCATGTGTACCAGGTATAGGGGAGGGGAGCAAACAAAACATCCTTAAACACAGTATTGTGTCACATGTGTTTAGAGTTGCAAAATAGCCGGCTTTTTGAATGGCCGGTTTTTTTCCGATAAAAAGCCTGCTTTTGTAAAAAAAATGGATTTTTTTTGGCTTTTTACCAATTGCAGTTAACCCATTTCACTTGCATTGTTAGTTAAAGAGTTTAGAGGTTCCTAATTGCTAGAGCAATTAGCTAAATAATTGTACACTTCGCAACATCTTATTTGACCGCCTAGAAAGAATTCTAAGTCCCGAAATCGTAAACTTAGCAACATTGCACTTCGGCTCCAGGTGAGAGTAGCCAACTTTGAGTAGGTCCTTCCACTAGACGAAAAACGCTGCGGTGAGAGGTTTTCAATCTAACACTTTCCATGAACTTAGAAAGTATAAACCGCTATTATAATAAACGATCAAACAGAAATAATAAATTGGAATAAGAACCTTGAGGGATATTTACGATTCTGCTTGCTCGACTTGAAATTTTGGTGGTTTGAAACACTGAATAGAGTATTTCTCCACCTGGAGGAAATTGCCATCAAGTTTGTGCAGAAAGAAGCAAATTTGTGATGAGTTTATGCGACATTTTATTTACGATACCTTGCATAATATCGAACAGTTCTCAAAAACATATATTTTACACGACTTGTCGAGAAAATGTGCTTGAAACACAGGAAGGTGGGAGTCTTCATAAACGTCAACATGTTTTTAAGGGCATAATGTCATTAAGTTAACGTAGAGCAGTTGGTTGGATGCTGCTATCCTCATTTTTCGTCAAGCGTGAAAGGTCGCCGGTTCAAATCCCACCCTCTCCTCTTTCTTTTTCTTTTTTTTTTGTTTGCTGAACAGATACCGTTGATATGAGAATATTTAAAAAATGAATCTGATGAAAACTTGAGGGATGTTCCTTCTGCGCATATTTCCCCTTAGAAGTTGGAGATTTCCAGGATTTAAAGTTAAAACTTTTCTTTTTAGTTATTGTTCATATGTTGTGTTAACACACACATCATGATTAATTCACAAATCACATATATGTATTCAGGATGCAAAATGTAATGTTATTTGAGTTATGTATTGTTTGTTCTTCACTGACACCTAAAATATTGATTATTTGATTTCGATATACTGAAAAAAGATACACAGTTATGTTAAGTAGTGATGTAGTGCAGTACTGTAACGAAGGAGAGCGTTTAATGAGTTCAAATTGCTAAGATTGCTAATTTTATGTCAGTTCCTTCGTAATGACTGTTTTCAATCCCTTCACCAACATCTTACCATGTGTCTAAAACTAATAGTAAATCGCTAATTAATATAAGTAAATTGTTATTGCGACGAAGAACGATTCGATAAGAAACTACTAATAAGTATTTATATAGTGAGTGACAAACAAAAAATTCAAAACCTCATAATGATCGTTAATTCATCACTGCTTTGAATCTAAAATGTTTGTCTTCTTTCAACAGAAAGTACGAGTATCAGATATAACAAACTTTCTGCACTAACCTTGCAATATTCGAAACCACCATCACAGACTTAGCTCTACGTAACGGGAATCTGTGCATCACACGTGGCATGTGACTTCCTCCTATCATCGAAATAACTTCCTCTTACTATTTCCTTTCACCTCGTGAAATACAGAGACCAATGTTAACTTCTTAGCATGGTGGATATACTTTAAACCCAACGATATACTCCTGAAAAAAAATCCTGCCTAGGTGGAGAATAGAACCTACGACCTTCCTCGTAAGAATCAAGCACGCTACCTCTTCTCCAGGTAGCTCATGTTAAAATTTGCTACCAGTTTGAAGAAACCAATTCACACATAATGTCTGATCTATAACTTCCTCATGGCAATTTTCATGAGGAAACAAATTCAGATAAAATCGAGAAACGCTGAAAGGGAAAAATGATGAACATGCCTATTGGCGTTTTGTAATATTTTGTAAATTGTGTAAAAATTGCGTGTTTTGAACAAGCAATCATTTAGTTACAAAATATGTTGTTGTTTGTTTAAAGTAAGAACAGGAGAGCGAAAAGGAGTCATTTGAACCAGACCCCGTTTGACAAGAAACTTCAGCTTTTTTCCAAAGACTGTATGAAAAGAGGGAGGAAATGGATATTCAACGTATGAAATATAAAATATGTTTGAAATTAAAACAATGGAAACCTTGAAAGATAATACTAACGAACTTCAAACTATGAAAAACATATTTTCCTGGTGGAAAACTCCAAGTCATTTTCAAAATATGAACTTGATTTTTTTAAGTATTATAAAATGGAGATATGGGACGATATGATCCCTCAGCAAGAGAATTTAAAGTAAGCTACCTCCAACTTTTTCAATGGTCATAATTACTAATTAGGGTCCGGAAGTTGATGAAAAATCAACTTTTTTTCTGACCCTTAAAAACAATGCTAAACCTGGTATCATGTACATTTCCCTTCAGTTAGAGCCGGAAAACACTTTCTATTTTACATTGTTTCTTTGCATTTTTTGGCCTTTTTTGGCTTTTAGTTTATTTGGCAGTATTTTTAACAGTTTTTGTTGCATTTTTACTTATTTTTTAGGTTTATTTTTTTCCTCCCCTGTTGTTTCGTGCATTTTAAATGCATTTACTAGTAAAACTTACATATTTAGAAGTCTTGACATGGTCCTTTTAGCAAATTCACCATAAATCGAAAATACGGTCAATGGAAAAGCATAATATTATTCTTAACTGAAATGTTTGGCAATGGATTAAAATACTTTGTGTGAAGATCTACTTTGAGGTTCTTTTTCTGGACACTATTATCGCTTTAATCTTTAGTTCTAAAGTAAAATTAGTCACAATATTAAATGCATTACACTCTGGTGTACGCGAAGCAGAACTGTATTTTCAGATGCTGGCTGACTACAGTATCATAGAAGGTCCACACTGAAAGGAGATGAATGGGTTGATTTGGTGTTTTAAGTCAACTTTATGCATAGTAAGGCTAATCGGGACTGGACCTACAGTTTAAAGTGGGATCCGAACCGAGTGCATAAAATAACGTGAACCGTGTGGTGTAGGGGAATCGTTTGCTTATGGAATGGAAGGTCATGGGTTCAAACCTACTTTTTTGCAAAATCATTTTCGGGAAGTAAACGGTTTTGGACGAGAATGCTTATCTACGTTTCTTGGATATTTCCGTTGATATTTATGCGATTTATGTCCAGCATTTCCGGATGCAGAAAGTTGACATGTAAGTTCTTAATATGTGTTAACTTATAACAGCTGAATGAAAGGAAAAGTATTTCCTAAAATCCTGCCAATCACTGAAAGATTAAAAACATTAGTAGAAGCATTACTTGAGGCATGCACAGTGGCGACGCTTATGGAGTGTGGAGGGGCAGATGACCCCACACTATGCTTAACATTATCTACCAAGGGAAGGGAACTGTCCTTGCCCCCCTCCCCCACCTTGCCCCATCAGTTTTAAAACCCAATCGCATGAGCATGCATCGCATAAATATTTACAGTTATATCATATAATATTATATTACGTTATTAGAACACTTCGTACTGGGTAAATAAAAAGAAAAAAATAATAAGGAAAGGGTGGGATTTGAACCTACGATGTTTCGATCTTGACGAGAATAGTAAAAAAATGGAAGTGCTGTTATCTAACCAACTACTTCAGAAGATAGCTAACAGAAAGTTCAGTAAAGCACGTTAATCTCAGTTGAAGCAACATTGTGCCGGAGTTTCGAACCATTTTTCGCCAAGAACCAAGGAAAAGACACAATTTGCAGAATCGTGTGGTTTTGTGCAAGGTATCTTTACTAAACATTTCGCATAAAATCATCATAAATTTGCCTTCTTGCATTCAAATGTGACAGCAATTCTTTCCAGGTGGAGGAGAACCTGTTCAGTGTTTCAGAATGCACATAAATTTCCCCATTTTCAAATTCAGGACAAAGAATCTTGAAATATTTTCAACATTCGTATTTCCACTTAACAATTTTTGTCTTCTCATATATTTTATTACTGCTTTAGGGTATCTTTACTTTATGGAATGTGCAAGAATAAAAACAATCACAAGAGCGATTTCATTCAGGAGAAGAAATGTTGCAAAGTTGGCTACTCTTAGTTGGCTCTGAAGCGCTATGCAGCCAAATTTACGAATTCCGGACTTTGAAATTTTTCTGGGTGGGCAAATAAGATGTTGCGAAGTGTACATGGTGTAGCAATGAGAAGACACATATTTTGCCATTTCTTCTACAGGATGTCCAGAAAATGAAACAACCGAGACTTTGAACTTACATGACTTTTGTTCAAATAATTATAATTATGAATGAATCTTCAACTGGGTATTAACTCTGTCTATGTGGATATTTTTCAAACATTAATCTATAAAATTGTGCTGTTCATGAACAGTTACTAGGGTGCAAAAAAGTTTATGTTCAAAGGTGAAACGAACATGGATAAAATACAGCTATGAAGTTGCTTGCAAGAAGTTTTCAATGTAAATCGATGGTCTGTCTCTGTGGGTATATACCGAATTGATAAAAGAACGATAAATTTTTACATCTTACAGACAATTTATGTGGTTAATTATGACAGTACAATTATGAGTCCGTACTCAGTGGAACAGCATGTGCTTATCGTTTGCGTGTACTGCATCCATAAAGGCATGTTTATTACATGGTTTGGGGTCTGGAAACTGCCTACAAAGTCTTCAATTTAATATTTGGTGAAGAAACTGGAAACAACATGAGACGCTTTTAGACAAATATCATATGCAGGCTGCATAAGATTCAATTACTACATGCTAATGCCAGAACAACGGAGGCAATCCTTAGAGAGATACGTAATTCTAAAAAGAGCATAATAGAAACAGCAAAAAGATTTAATGTTAACCCAAAAACCATTATTAAATGGAGGAAAAGAGAAGATGCAAACGATCATGGTATCCTGTTTCTGTAATGGATTTGATCTCAGGATTAATATGCATTTTGGATTCCTTAAATAACCTAAAATCACGATGCTTTCCATTTGAAAATGCTGTGCATATTATATGCTTCGTTTTCTTATCTACAATAACTTGGGTCTTTAAGGTGAGTCTTTTCTTCTATTTCTCAATATAATCACTAATACCTTCCTTTAACTCCTTAATAAATATATAATTATATTTCATGGTTCTAAAAAACCTTTCTATTGCAATATTGTCAATGCTTCTACCAGTAACATTTATAGAGATTTTAATATTATTATCTGCTAAGATTTGTAAGCCTTGAACTTGCTCAAGATCAACAATATTTAGTTTAAACAATATAAAACCAAGCGATGGTTACTTTTGAAACAATATACACTCATCTTTTGTCAGATTAGTGCCACTTACGCTAACAATTGCTCTTTTTGCATTTGTTACCAGCATATATGCACCACTTAAAACATCAAGATTTTTCTATCAAAACTTTTCATTCTTAATCCATAAAATAAATGCAATGTACTATCCATAATAACAAGCGATAAAACAAGCAAAGGTTACCAGCCAGACACCAGAATCTATGGTAAAACTTGCAGAGCTTGCTTTCTCTGAAATCTCTCGAAATAAACCAATACAAAGAGCTATATCTGAAAATGCAGAAAATTACTCAAAAATCAACAAACTTGCTTTAGGCAGCAACCCAGCAATACAAAAGTTTTTAACAATCTTGACCATGCAAAACTTTTTACATTTATGAGCAATTCTCCAGAGTCTTTTGTGAATTTAATGAATCTTCTTGGCGAGATGGCGAAGCTTTATGAGACATATCAAAAACATGATAACGATCAGGAGATGAAAGAAACATGGAAGAATCTATGAAACAATGTCACATTTTAAGGAATTAACATATGACATATACACATCATACTTCAAAATTGGCATCGTCAAAATGCTCCTTATATATTTTGTATATACACATAAATCACATTTTTCCTAGCTCTTTTTGAAGTATGATGAGTATATTAGATAGATAATTGATATCTTGCCACACTAAAGCATGACAAAGAAACATTCGTAGATAGTGATGTTGGTGATGGCGTAGTAGATGTTTTATTCTCTGTTTCAATGAAAGAGCAGAGAACTAGGATACTTCTACTGTCTTCTTGGAACATCAAACCAAGCAAGAGCATTTCATGGCATAGGATCTTAAAATATACAATATTTGATGTAATTATAACTTCTTTCACATCACTTTACTAGGAATATCAAACATTATGTCAAGCAGAGAAGATTCAAGTATTGCACGCAAACCTCTAGCACCAGTCTTTCTAGATAAAGTCTTCTTTGCAATGGCACTCAATGCCTCATCTTCAACAGTTAATTTTACACCATCTTTAGTAACTTTGTATATTGTTTTAACACTGCATTCTTAGGTTTTGTCATAATCTCAATGCATCTTAGTCTATTACCGCTAGGGCTTAGCCGATACCAATTTGAACGGATACCGATGCCGATACCAATACTTGTATAATTCCAAATTTAAAATAACAAGGTTATATTATCTATATACATACATACATACATACAGGGTGCTCGGAAATTCCCCTTACAAACTCCAAGGGCTAGTAGAGGGGACTGAGTAGACAATATTTGGAATAGGAACCCATGTCCGGAAACGTACCATTGGAACATGACATCTACCCTGCCGCGGTATCCTGCCTGGAGCCCGATTCACGTGCCTGTTTGTGAATAGGCTGAGGTGGTCCAACCGCATGACCCACACGATCGCCAGATTTAATGCCATTGAACTATTTCTTGTGGGGTTGTATGAAGAGTATGGTGTACAAGACTCCTGTAGAGACAGAGGGGTCGCTGCACAAGAGATTGACAGGGCACTAGGTGTGATGGAGTGAGTGCACCAGAACATGATTCGTCAGTACAATGTGTGTAACGACGTTGGTGGTCTTCACATCGAGCCACTGTTGTAGTTGAGCAGTGCAGTATGTGACACATCCAATGCAGAAGACAGGAACAAATTGTTGCGTTCCACTGTCGACACAAGTGTTATTGTGATCAATGAATAGTACGTTTCTTTTTTGTTCCCTTGACATTGTTAACAATGTTTGTATTATGTACTGAGTCACACGTCATTCAATTCTGTACCTTATGTAACACCTCATTTGACATGGTTGTAATAAATGATTACACTTTATGTTATCAGGTGATCTTCTGACGTCATGTACTGCCTACCCGGTTGCATACCAACACAGGTACATCCGACACATTGTTATGGTTGTAGCACGGAAACGGTACGTTTCCGGACATGGGTTCCTATTCCAAATATTGTCTACTCAGTCCCCTCTACCAGCCCTAGGAGTTTGTAAGGGGAATTTCCGAGCACCCTGTATATATATATATATATATATATATATATATATATATATATATATATATATATATATATATATATATATATATATATATATATATATATATATATATATATATAATTATATGTGTGTGTCTGCGTAATTATTATTACATTTTATAGGTATGCATTTCTGATGAGGGGCGATGAATAAATTAACCCACTCGCTGCTCTGTTGCATTTTTTTTAAAGTGACAATCGATCAGAGGTTTCAAATATTAGAAAAATATTAAGTGAAGCTAAGAGCAAGGCAATCAAGTGGTCGTTGTCCTCCTCTCCTCCAATGTTGAAAAATGAGATCACGCGTCTTCAACCTCCTGTAAAGCTAAAGGATCACTCTCCGCAAACTAACATTAAATCATCCATGAACACAAGAATAATTGGCGATTTACCAGCCAACAGTAAAGCTGTAATGTAAAGCCAATCTCTTCTCTTTTTGTCCTTTAACAATGAGAATAATAATTAGTAAATGAAATGTAAGGGGAGAATGAAAACTTACCAGTCTCTTGCTTCTATATCAGGCGATTGACTTCAGTACAGTGATATTCCAAAGTGACTTTGCTTTCGATATACTTTCGGCAAATTATTTCTAAGAAAAATTAAATGCATAGTTCTATCGCTTGGAGTGGGAGGTAATCCAAAGCCATCACTACACTTTCCAGAAACTAACTGCCATCATCTGTCGTTCAAAGAAAATTATTCCCCTGCCATGTTCCTTGTGCCAAAACATGCCTGCTGAAACCCAGTTGGGACAAACAAACAAAAGTCTAAAGTTGGAAAGGAAAAGGGAGATTAGCCAATGTATTTGAATATCCAGAAAAATGTTATGTACTATGTCTGGAACACGTCCACCACTTTCATGAGTGATGACCTTTTTGACTGTGGGAGGTCACTAAAGAGAGGGATGTCCGCAAACACCAAAGAATGTAGAGGGATTACCAACAGGTGCATCGTTGGCTTTCGGGACATCATTGGGGTTATTGTTACACGAGACCGCATCTGTACGAACAAAGCCTTGTAGACTTCGAAGAGAACTAAACAGATGCAGCGAACTTCTATGGGGATAATTTCACGATACGCTTGATTTGCAAGATACTTGACCGCAAGTCTTATCTGTGTACAAATCTTTGTATCACTCACTTGCTGTTCCCCCCGGAAACTTGACCACAGGTTAATTTAACAAATCAAAACTATTTTTCATTCTTTTTTCAAAACCAAAGGTGAACGAAACATTGAATTTAAAAAAGACAATTGGTTTTGGCTGCACCTCTAGCGACTCAAAAACAATGGTATCGGCTAGTAATGGTGCAAAAATATCAACTGATATGTACCGATACTGATACATTGGTATCGGCTCAGCCCTAATTACTGCACTTACATAACTCATACATTTTTAGGTTACTTATTTAACTTACATAATTCCAATATCTGCAGGTTGCTGAAGAAAATGGAGCCGCTGCTGGCTAGAAAGATTCCCATTCAAAAAGATCACACTCTCACATCTGAGAAACTATTGAAAATATCAATTACACAGGGCCGCATGGGTTCTGTTGTTTTTATAATTTGGGTGTTTTACATGTATATGAACTTGCTGATGCTGAACTGGCATTAGTTTTCTCACATCATGCAAGATTCTTTTACAATTCACGATTTATATATGTGGGTTGTAGTATGCAGACTTCAGTGCAATTGAAGTGATTGTCGCTAGATGTCACTGGTATAGTGGAACCATGAGCAAAACAACCTGCGCAGACCTGCAACTCCTGTGCACCGTACCCCCGCAAGTAGGGGTGGGGGAGAGTGGACCATGCTTCCTTACGGCTTGAGGTGGAAGGAAGAAGGGAAACCTGCACGGGAACTTTTCATCCCAAGGTTTTTTCCCTTGTGGTTGATCTATACGTTTCAAAATTATTCAACAAGTAATAAAGACGAATAAGCTTTAAACAGAGAAGTTTTGTTTTATTTAAATTAATTAATATGTTTCTTGCCTAAATGCTGAAAATAATACTATGTAAAACATTGATATATCATTTGAAATTAATTTTATATGTAGCTGTCAAAAGTCCTAATTTGCTTCCATGGTGGTATGTAAGATACGTTGATCTCCTACATTAACATTTGGTTGTTCAGTGTGGTACATTACTGTGGTGTGGGCATGGCATCTCGTGGTTGTCTGAATAGCCCAGATGTGTTTTGCTACATCTGCGGTGAATTTGTTCCCCAGGTACAGAGACAGGAAATTACAGATTTTGTAAGAAGAGCATATTACGCATACTATAAAATGAAACTAGGAGATCAAGATAAATCGTGGGCCCCACACAAGGTATGTAGATCATGTGTGGAATCCTTATGAAACTGGAGCACGGGAAAGCGGCCATCTATGCCATTTGCAATACCCATGGTGTGGGAGGAGCCTCAGGATCACAGCAATGATTGTTACTTCTGTTCCTGTGAAATTGTAGGTTGAAATATTAGAAACAAGAAGAGGATAGTGTATCCCAATATTCCCTCTGCAATGAGACCTGTGTTGCATGGTCCAGACTTGCCTGTACCGACACCTTCCATCAAGTCTTGAGTGTTTACGTGATCCTGGTTCACTAAGTGATTCAGTGGAAGGAAGTGAAATGGAAGATGACATTTATGACCCCCCTCACAGATCTTGTGACCCTATACCGTTCACTCAAAGCGAACTCAATGATTTAGTTAGAGACCCAAATTTATCTAAAGACTCAGCTGAGCTTCTTGGTTCCAAACTTAATGAAAATAACTTGCTGGCTTGTGGAATAACATTTTCCTGGTACAGACACCGAGAAAAAGAGTTTGTGCCTTATTTCTCGAAACAAGATTCTCTCGTGTTTTGTTGTGATGTGTCCGGTTTGCTGACTAAGTTAAATTTTCCTTGTCTTTCAACTGATTGGAGGCTATTCATTGACTCAAATAAAACAAGTTTAAAATTTGTTCTGTTACATAATGGAAATAAGTTCTCCTCAGTTCCTATTGCTCATTCTCATTTTTTGCATTCACACGTTGATAACTTTCCACAAAATCTCGGTGAATTAAGTGAGGAACAAGGCGAACTGTCCATCAGGACATGAGGGATATGGAGTAAAGGTATCAAGGACATTGGAGTGTTAGCCTGATGGCTGGCTACTGTTGGGCACTGTACAGAGAAACGCCAGAAGAAAATCGCAAGAAAGTTAGGAAAGCTTACAGAAGAAAGCGTGCTAAACAGAACTGAAAAATATGTATTGTGTAATGATTTTCTTGTGTGTATATTATATACTGCTATATGTCATTTTCTATATTATATGGGTCCTTTGTGTCTGTCTATATTCATTTTAAAATAAACATGTTGACGCGTTTAGTGTGATAAGCTACTTATTGTGATTGAAGAAAAGAAAAATTTAATAAAACTGTATGCATTATTGGACAAAGCCCAAATTTTGAAATTTGATTTGTAAGAAAACCTTGCGTGATAAAGAAAAACAAATTTCATATTCATGATCAGCATGGCACAAATAATACACCTATTAAACAAGAAACAACATTAAATTGAATTTAATTTGTGGCACTGTGTTATCAATTATGTAAACACAAAGTAAACACTAGATCATTGTATATGAAATGTATAAAATGGATTGTGTGTAGGTAGTGGCGTTTATTGTGCTGGTACTTTTTTTTATCTGTTTATCATCAAAAAGCTAGTTAATTATGCATTCACTTTATATAACTCACTAATCATGTGATGCAACAAAAAAGTCTCTATGTCAATAAAAACTTGTGCATGTCTGCAAAATAGTTTATCAATTAATTATAATTGCTATCGTGTTTTTTGGATAAAATTGTATTATCAGAAAATTGGAAATAAAAGTGGATAAATCACAAATAGCTTTATTGCAGAGTATTATTCCATATCTTGGGAATATTGCACCATCTACAGTATCAAAATTTATCCCGAATCACTCGATTGCTCATTTGCCTCAGCATGGAAGTAAGATAAAAAAAATACACTTTTGAATCTTGCAGAGAGGTTTTTAGAGCATTTATGACTAAAAAGTTGATAGTAAAGCATAAAACACAAGTTTTCTTCAACTTTAAGGGTGGAACAGGTAAGACCAGTATATGTCACCAAGTATCCGTGATGGCAGCATTTTATGGGTTTAATGTTTTAGTAATAGATTGTGATCCTCAGGCTCACCTATCTTACTCATTAGGTTTCAGTGAAGGAGAGGATTATGTGAACTGTTTTTATTTCCAAATTCGAAGCATGATTATCAGGTTGATTCTATCACTCAATTCTTAAATTGGATATGCAGCACAGGAAGTGAATGCTCAATCTACTATAAGATTGGAAAAAATTAAGTATAAATTATATCTTCTATAATACTATGTATCACTTCATTCAAGCAGTAGTGCATGTAACATATTTAGGTATAAAAATCACTCGAGGCTGCTGCATTCCACACCAGTAATGCTGGGGTTTTATATGTATGTTCTTTTAAAATAAACTCTGAAAGCTCAGCAGATATTCCACATGTTGTTTTAAATATAACATAAACCTCTGTTTCAGATTTTAACTCTCCTTTCCATACGTAATAAGACTTTCCATTTTCTATTACGTTTGCACAAACTGCTAATTTGTTTTCCATTACCCTGTTGATGAGAAATTCCGTATCTTGCAGTAATGAAGTAGTTGTATAAACAATGCATGATTCATTTTTAGTCATGTTATTATATCTCGAAAAATAAAACTAATCATTATTACAAACCTAAGAAACGTGAGTTGCTAATTGTAAAATAATTGGCAACCCTTCTAAATATGTGCGAAAATTGAGTAAGGAGCTGCTTTCCACAATTTTTTAAATATAAAGTTCAACGATTTTTGCAGGGTAGGTATATTGCAAGCCACTACTAAAGTGGCAAAATGGCGACCACTTCCAGCACTCGCTGTGATGTCACCATGCTTCTCATACATGAAGGTATGTCCGTAGCAAATTTCATTACATTATGACCAATAGTTTGATTTTAATAAGCGAAAATCAGGGGGCGAGAGCGAGCGAAACATGGAGATGATTGTTCACTAAGTCTTTCCCTTCAAGATCCATATTTAAGGGCCCACTCTTTGAGCATATACCGCTCTTTTTGCCCATGCAAACTATTAGACACTCGAGCAAATAGCCATTGCTGCAGCACTATTTTACACCTTAATAACTTTTCCCTATAATGAACATTCATGAACAGCACGATTTTATACTTTAATATTTAACAAAATATTTGCATGGACAAAATTAATGACCAATGTAAGATTTATGTCTATCGCTTTTTGTACAAAATTTACATCCAGTCAAAATCTTGGTTGTCTGACTTTTTGGATACACTGTAGCTACTAATTGTTTTTGCCATACGTGAGTTTTATGTATGTGTCTACCCAATGGCATAGTGGTAATGCTGTTATCTTGTAATGGATAAGTTCCAGGTTTGATCCTCAGTAGAGACATATTGCATAAAGATTTGGATTCAATTTTAAAACTGTAGGCCCAATCCTGTTTAGACTATCTGAGCATAAAATAAACTTAAAATAAATTTTCACTTTCGCAAACTTGTGCCATTAATGTCACAAAAAATAAGCAAATGTTAATATTAAACTATTATATGTTTCAAGACAATTTAGAACTTTACCATTCATAGTATGTATGCAGAAATGTGTATACAGTCCCCATTTTATACTTAAGATTTAGATCCCAAAGTAACTCCCAATTCAGAGTACTGTTGGAAAATGGCCAGACATATACCTATAAAAGAATGAACCTTCCTGAGTGCATAAAACAATGATGTAACTTTGTATTCAAGGATTTCCAACTTCAATCCGCAATGGATGCACAGTGGTTTAGGTCCCATTTTAAGCTGTATGTCCAATCCCAATTATTATATCTGAGCATAAAGTGGACTTAAATAAAATTTTATTGAGAGAAAGCCAGATCTTTTAATGATTTTTTTTCCTTTTCTGCTCAATATATTTCAATTTCTGCCTCATTTTCAGGCCACCATGCACTAGGACAGTGTTTCTTTCTTCTTCTTTTTTTTTTTGCTTCATGTGCATGTTCTCATGTCAAATTAAAACAATGAAAATTATATCATACTATTAGATTCAATTTACAAAATATGTACAAAAGCACTCTAGTTGTGCGAGTGTATACATACTACGTAGATATATGTAATAAGCCTACTGAAATACAGTGGCAGTCCCTCCATGGAACAGAGGGAACAGGCTGTTCCCTCCTACTTATCGCCCATTGAAGCTAGTTTAATTATCTATATTAACATAATAAGAACACTTCTTTCTCCCGAAATCAACACGCCGAAGAAAACTTTCACCGTGACTGGACGTTTGTTTACTTCACGTACCCTCATCGTTCCACCCTCTAGTGCCTGATGCCGAGTATTTCTGACCACGCGCAAAGGTAAACGATCCTCATGGTCCCACTTCCCACCTCAGAAGCTGAACTCTATAGCTGTTCCCTACGAGAGACAGCGAATTCGTTTTTCTTCGAGTTTTTGCTATGTGCTACCCTAACCGAATTAAAAACAAAATCAAAATCGTACACAAGGCATTTTATAAAAAGTTACTACAACTCTGTAAAATGATTAACTGGATACTCTTCTGGTGGCAAATTATTGTTGTCCTTGTTTGTTCACGAGAAGTGAGTTTGGAACAGTTCGGGTTTTGTCACAATTTTTACAAATCTAGCGGACGTCATGAAAAAACTCGGCCATCTGAATGCCATTATTGCATTGAGGACGTTTGAATTACAAGAATGCTCAACTCTACAAAAAATTCAACTTAATCTACAAATAGAGAGATGAAATAGGTTTCGACAAAACATTTTTTCTCTCTGATCACTCATAAATTGCTTTTATTATTATTTTCTTTGTTGCTCTTCAACAATTTTGTTTTTAATGTTATTTTTACATTATAGTATCATATTTGCTTTAACATTGTTATTGTCCAAATTTTAACATGCTTCATGTATGTTACTTCTGAAAATTTGTAACATGTATCGTATGTTTATTTGGTCAGGAGGGGTGCCAATAGGGGGGGGGGATTATGGCGCAAGTTGCGCTATCGAGATTTGGGGGGGGGGTCCCTTCAAATAATATAAAATTCAACATTTATATCTTTTTCCAAAATATATGTAAAAATTTTACACCTAAAATGCACCATATTTAATCCATTAGATGAAGAAAAGAAAGTGTTGAAGGGTATTATCGAAAGGGGGGGGGAAGAAATATCCAACTCTTACATATTAGGCCTTAATTGACATGGGGGTTCTGGAGGGATTGTGAATTAAACTTTGGGGGGAACAGTATCCAACTCTAGGTCTTAGATTATTGCGGGTATTTTAGTTAGAGGGGGATTGAGCCTTAAATTGAAGCAATTATACAATTATTGTGTATTACTATTGTCTCAGACGGACATTCTGGTGTGGAGACTGAGAATTAATTTTTTGGAGGAGGATTTTTGAGATTTTGGAGATTGCATTTAGCGATATGATATCCACACGTTTTCGACCCCAAACGTGCCAAAGGGAAAGCTGGAAAAGACTAAATATCTCGGGATCTTAAGAAAGTATTGACATCCCATTAAATTAATATTCTTGAAAGCCTGCAAAGGAATGGATTTAAAGATTTTCTTGCTCGCTTCGATCGCAATGATATGTTACAGGATGCATGTTTGGCGCTTGAATGAGGTGAATGTGAAGTCTATATACTAAAGCTGCATTACAAGTCAAGATATATTCTCGATTATGATGAACGATTTTAGGGGTGGTCTTGAGTGATGGGCACCCTTGTTTAGGAAGGAGGGGCAGATCAAGTGTAGTGTTCAGTAAAGCTAAGAAAGAAGTTACTTTCAGTAGACACGTTGTCGTAATTAAATATGTTGTGGGGATTACAATATGGTTTAAGGGCACAAATTATATGATTTGGAGGGGATGCGCCATTGGCCTTGGGGGCTGTATTTAGTTCATTTCAATAAGGGTTGAATCTTACTTGGTCTACTGTATTATATTACGACTGGTATGGGAGGGGAGGGGGCAAGTGCAGGTCACCTGTTCCCCTGTCTGATTTAGCACTGCATGCCACTGTGAAACATGAATTTAACACTTTGGGAAAAACAATCCATTCAAAAAAGCAGGTATTTTTGCAACTACTGCTTGTATCTACTTATGAATTCCATGTCGAAAGTTGAATTTTCAATTCAGACATGTCTTTTTGCAGTAGAGATATAAATGATAGATATGAAAAAAGAAAAATTCAGCCAAGTAACGAATTTTCATTGATTTGAACTACTTTGAGGGGGAAAAAAGAAATCTGTTTTTTATTCCCCACAGTTTCCACCAGCTCCCTGTTGAATTTTCTGGCATTTATCTCCAAAAGAAAGGCTATTTTCATACACTACCGTTTGGTTGACTCAACAAAGAGTTACCACAGCCCTCTGTTACCTCTGTTTTTTCTATGGTGGTACTGAAAATCATAATTTTGGAACAGGCTTTTTCATAAATAATAGAATTATCTCGGCTCTTAAAACAGTAGAATTTATTAATGATAGGATATCATATGCAGTTTTACAGGGTAGGTGGTGTAAAATTATTTTAATAAACATACATGCACCAACGGAAGATAAAGATGATAATACTGAAGATGATTTTTATACAGAGTTAGAACAGGTCTTTGATAAATTTTCTCAGTATGATATGAAAATTCTGTTAGGTGACTGTAATGCACAGATTGGCAAAGAAGAGACATTTAAACCCACGATTGGTAAAGAAAGTCTTCATGAATTAAGTAATGATAATGGTATAAGATTGATTACTTTTGCAACCTCAAAGAATTTAATTGTGAAAAGTACCACTTTTAAACATAAAGATATCCATAAATATACCTGGTCTTCTCCAGATGGTAAAACTCATAATCAGATAGATCATATTCTCATTGATAAGAGAAGGCATACTAGTATAATTGACGTTCGTACACATAGAGGTGCTGACTGTGCCAGTGACCATTATTTAGTAATTTCTAAATTAAGAGAAAGACTCTCAGTTATAAATCATAAGCAACAAAATCTAAAAGTTCTAAAATTTGATACAGGAAAGTTTACTGATGAAAGAATTAAGAAAGATTACCAAATTAAACTGTCAAATAGATTTGATGTTTTGCAGGATTTAAATGATGATGAAAATATAAATGAAACAGACGTAAATAAGAATTGGGAGCACATACGTAATGCAATAGAATCAGCAGCTAAAGAAAGTATAGGATACCATAAACCGAGAAAAAGTAAGCCATGGTTTGATAATGAATGTCATAATCTAATAGAAATAAGAAATCAGGCTAGACTTAGGTGGTTAAATAACCCTGATGATACAAATCTAAGCAATTATAATAGAATAAAGCGAGAAGTTAACCGCACGTTTAGAAGTAAAAAAAGAGATTACTTGAAAAGCAAAATTGACGAAATTGAAACAAACAGCAAAAATAAAAATATCAGAGATTTATATAAAGGTGTAAATGAGTTTAGAAAGGGGTGGCAACCTAAAGTAAACTTGATAAAAGATAAAGACGGTGATTTTCTAGCTGACCCAAGCGATATTCTAAATAGATGGAAGAACTACTTTAATGACCTTTTAAATGTCCATGTAGGAGATAAATCAGAAGTAAATGAAGTCCACGCAGCAGAACTTTTAGTTCCAGAACCTAACTTGACTGAAGTTAAAGATGCTATTAAAAGGCTAAAGAATAACAAAGCACCTGGCATTGATTTAATACCAGCTGAGTTAATTAAATATGGTGGAAATTCATTAATATGTCAAATTCATAAATTATTTTGTTTAATATGGAATAAAGAAGAAATCCCTCAACAGTGGAAAAAATCCATAATTGTTCCTGTGTTTAAAAAAGGTGATAAAATGAACTGCAATAATTACCGTGGAATTTCTCTACTCTCAACAACATATAAAATATTATCTAACATTCTTTTAACAAGACTAACCCCATATCAGGCGCGGTTGGCCCTATAGCGCACAGGATCAGTGAACCCCCAGTAATATACGATAATCACCTCGAGAATGAACAATGAACAATGTCATTAAATTTTCACATTATTTCGCTAAAAATTCTACACAATAAGTCATGTATTTGTGCCCGTAACACGGCGAACTCTCTTGCTGAGAAGAAGAAACCGCGAATCGGCCGCCCTGATACAGACCCTCAGTTGAACCCCCACAGGACAGCTCCTGCCATTGTGAAAGCTTCGTGCGGGAGCAGAAGCGTGAGGAGGGTATAGGACAAAATACATGGGAGATGAGATTCCAGAACCTATGTCTCTACCCAACGGTCATGCGCAGTTCGTTCTCTTGCAGAAGCCGTGGGACAAGGCTCCTTTCTCGCTGCTTCCTCCCATCCAGTGTTGCTGTGTGCGGTTCAAGTTTGAAGTGCACACATTACATATTCAATCTTCTCTTGTATCATTTTTGCACCGAACTTCTTGGAATAAATGCAAGATTGTGTCAGAGATGGATGAATGGAAACAAATAGAAGCTGGAATTAGATGCGATGAATTAAAATAAAGGAGATACATTACCAAAATACCTTGTGCATGCATTCAGAGGTTTTTCCTTAAAGGTGGAAACACTTCGGGTTCGCGAAAGAGAAAGAATGGCGCGAAGACGTGACTCGCTGTCGCTCGGTGTCAAAGTCTCAAGTTTTTTAGTTTTTGAAGTGCTTGGATACTTGTTGGAAAGTATTAAGTGATGCTGCGAGTGAAACGAGGGATGGACTTTACCTAGGTTATGTCATTTGATGCAGTGTAGGCGTTGCTGTCCGCACAGGTAAGAAATGACCGATAGAAATGCACGTAATTAACGTAAACAAACTTCCTTGTCCACTGAAAAAAAGCGTGTGCTGGTCGATCAGCCCCAAATTTGAACAAACCTGTCGCGTATAAATGAAAGGGTCTCAGGTTCGATTTCTAGTATGCGCATGCCATTAGTTGCCATTTCCCTTTAACAAATGTAGGACCAGTTCTGATTAGTCAGCATGGACGTCCGGAAGGGGAAAAGGGGGCCGCCCCCCCATGGAAATTGAATGTAAACCAAAAATTATATATTACATGCATATAATTTAATTTCAGTCACAGTAATTTTTGGTAATTATTATAAAAGCGTTGCAGCAACTTCAGACTGAAGGAGTGTTTTTTGCTCCTCGTGGGGAAAAAATATATTACTTGCCCCTACTTGAGGACGTCCATGATATTCCAACAAAACTCAACTTTTTTCATAAAGGCACAATTTATTGTAGTTTCAGCCCTAAATTTATTCGCACACCCCTACAACAAAACCTTATACTCCCAGATAAAAGAATTCTTGACAAAGCTTTTAAACCCTCCCCCATCCTTTTGTTGGGTGAAGGAAGTATATTTTGCGGAAAGTGAATATATGTCACATCACTTCAGTGAACTCCCGGGTAAATAATGCACGAGCTGCGCCTGCCCCATATGCTAATGAAATTATAGGTGATTATCAATGTGGATTTAAACGTAACAGATCAACTACAGATCAAATTTTTCACATCAGACAGACACTTGAAAAAAAGTGGGAATATAATCAAAATGTCCATCAGCTATTCATTGATTTCAAAAAAGCATATGATTCAGTCAAAAGAGATAAATTATATAATATATTAGTAGAGTTTGGAATACCTAAGAAGCTTGTTAGTATGATAAAAATATGCACCAGTGAAACAGAAAGTAAAATTCGTGTGTGTATTAATATGTCTGACAAATTTACAATTCATGATGGGTTAAAACAAGGAGATGCATTATCTCCATTGCTCTTTAATTTTGCCTTAGAATATGCTGTAAGGAAGGTAAAAGAAACTAAAGAAGGACTAAAATTAAATGGTGTGACTCAGTTGTTAGGATATGCAGATGATGTAGACTTACTGGGTGATGATGTGAATACAATTAAGAATAATGCTAAAATATTTTTCAAAACTGTTAAAGAGATTGGTTTGGAAGTTAACAAAGAGAAAACTAAATATATGCTTACAGGCCAAAACCAAGTGTTAGGTAATAATCAAAATCTAATTATTGATAGCAACTCGTTTGAACGAGTTTCCAAATTCAAATACTTAGGAGTAATATTAACAAGTGAAAATTATATTAAAGAGGAAATAAAAAGTAGGCTTAATTCAGGAAATGCATGTTACTTCTCTCTTCATAAACTTTTGTCTTCTCGTTTAATATCTAAGAAACTAAAAGTTAAAATATACAAAACAGTAATTTTGCCTGTAGTATTATATGGATGTGAAACTTGGTCCCTTACATTCAAAGAGGAACATAAATTGAGAGTATTTGAAAATAAGATCCTTAGGAAAATATTTGGACCTAAAAGGGATGAGGAGACAGGTGAGTGGAGAAGGTTACATAATTTAGAACTACATAATTTGTATTCATGTCCAGATATTATTAGAATAATTAAATCAAGAAGACTTAGGTGGGCAGGCCATGTGGCACGAATGGGAGAGGAAAGAGGAGTTTACAGGATTCTTGTTGGGAAACCTGATGGTAAGAGACCTGTAGGAAGGCCAAGACGAAGATGGAGGGACAATGTTGAGATGGACCTAAGGGAAATCAATAGGGATGGAAAAGAGTATATAGAACTTGCTCAAGTTAGGGAAAGTTGGAAGGCCTGTGTTGCTGCAGCCATGAACCTTCGGGTTTAAGAAGGCTAGGGAGTTAGTTAGTTTTAGTTACTCTGTAAGCTATTGTAAGTAAGTACCTGCTATTTAGTGATGTGTCCAAATACTATGAGTGGCATGTTCTCCAGAACATGTGATCATATTGTAGTACCACTGTTAACTTTGAGTAAAAATGTAGTTGCCATGCACAGGCAGAGATTCAAACCTGGGACCCCTGGCATCATAGCATGGTATACTAACCACTCTACCATAGAGGCCAGCATCAACCAGAAAGAGGTGGTATCCAAATGGGTAAAAACTACAAATATTAATGCTTGTAGTAACCACAAGTTAGTTTAAACCATTAACATCCTAAATTTTTCTCGGATTTTTTTGTTAAAAAAGTTAGTATTTGGTCACCTGTGCATGAATATTATTATAAGAGAATGAAAAATGCCATAGTTTGTTCATAAAAGCATTTTATTGGCTGTCCCCATTTTACATAGCATGTAAATTAGTAACATATTTCAATTTCCATTTACACAACTAATTCTCAATCTTGTCTTACATTTAACACAAATGAATACATAGATATATAACATATATGTTTAACAACGTACAGTGGTAGTGAGTAAAAGGGGCATGGGGGGCAGTTGCCGCAACATTTTTTGTCACTTTTGCCTCTGCACTATGCTAAACATTATTTATCAAGGGAAAGTAAGTAAACTGTCATTGCCCCCCCCCCCCTCTCAGTTTTGGAACCAAATTGTCACCACTGACAATGATATACAACACAGATATATTATTATGAACAAACAGTAATATTCTTGTATTCACAGAAGTGTTTATTTGTTCCACACATCAAACGGTCAACATACTACGTTTTCGACTGAAATATTTATTTGTGGCACACTTTGAAACAACCGACTTGAAAACCAACATTGCATTTCTTGCATTCTTTGCAAACATTTTTCTTGGAACCTCCATATTTTATTTTCCTCTTTCCATATTTCCTCTTCAGTCCTTTGTATGAAGTGTCCCAATAGATCTTTTCAAATATTCTGCAGAACACATTTTGCTCCTTTCAAATAAGATGGTTTTCCTGGGATTTTGATGTCAGTTAAAGAGGTCGGCTGATGATACACTCGAGCAATCATCTGATGGGAGGTGAGAATGGTCGAGCAATCATCCGACGGAAGGTGAGAAGTGGCATTTTGCCTTGAACTAATAAATACAGCACACGTCTATTGACCACATCTACATGAATTGCATTTAGCATCAAAGGAGAATACCACTTTTCCCCTCCAACTTTTGTGCGATATTTCTGAATAGACCATTCAAGCATTTCGACTCTGCCCATATGCTAGTTACATTTACAAATTGCTTTTGGTTGGGGAATGGCCACATATTTCTTTTCTGGCTTTGACCATTTTTCACTTGTGGAAATGAATGCAGTGTCTGATGAATTGACATCACTTTCAGTATGTTGTTGCCTTTCCATGTGATAGCGAGGAACTCATTGCTAATGTCAATAATAAAACCAAATGTACCACAAGGTTTTTTCTTCATAGTTTTGTCTGTTTTTTACTGGCAAGTTACTCATTCAATTGATGCGAACAGTTGCTGTAGCACATATTCCCCATTTGTTTCAGTTGAAATAAAGTTCAAGTCTTCTGGTGAAGTTTCCACAATATCTAATGTACCACTATGTTCTTCATCTGAATCTCTGCCACTAACACCAAGGTCGGGATATTCCAAAAGATCTAAAGCTTGATTCAAGATCAAACACATATGTCGACTGATTGTTGCATCTAACACGACTCAGCCGAGAAACACCAATGTTGCATTTGTTGACTTATAGTGATATTCCTCTCTCTGGAGCAAGGGAATGAAAACAAGTCTGTGCAAATAGTGACGTGAGAGAGCTTCACCAATGGACATGTGAGAGGGAATGGGATTGCATGAAGGGGAGGAAAGTGACTGCAGTTACCAGCCTTCACAGCATGTACTGCTTTGTTCTGCCCACTTGGTCCCCCCTCCTCTTCTCGGCCTTGCTCCAGAGATATCCAGGACAGAGTACAGCTGATTTTATGAAAGAGTCCATTATGCTTACTGTGAGGAGGAATGTTCATGTTGCTAAGTAGTATTTCTTGATTGAAATAAAAGACCAAACGCTTATTGTTACATAGAAGGGAAATTTACATCCACAGAAAAGTTATTAATTTCACACGGAAATGCGCTTGATTACCAATTGGGGATCATGACAAATTACACTCTAGCACATATACATGAAGATCTTGATCAAGGTGATATATAGAAAGAATAAATATCATACGTTAAAAAAATCAAACTCAAAAACTTTATACAACTACATTTAAAAATTATTTTTAAAATGAGAAAAATTGACTGATGAAAATATTGCATTTTTGAAGATAACTGTATCTATAAATATATTTAAAATTTCTGTGTCAACTGTTTTTTTGTTTGTCATGCAATAAAAACCTTCAATGATGTCCATGTGTGCAGAAGATAAAAATTGTCAATACATTATTCTCAGTGAAGCAATATACGATTGATCCACAAATGAGGATCATGGGCATTAATGGGTTAACCTTTAGTACGCCGCGTGGGTCTGACGAAAGTAAGCCCAGTGTCGCAGAGGCTTTTTAGTGCGAAATTTAAATTTGTATACTTAATGCAGAAAAATCGTAATAACTCTGGCACTATGGACCAATCTACTTCAGATAACTTTTGTTTTGCAGCTAGAACATCGGCGCATGCAACCTTGTAAAATTTGGAAGCCCCAATTGTGGGGGGGTTACGTTTGGGGGTCGCATCCCCCGAATGTCAATGAAAAAACATAAAAGTGTGGAGTTTGCCCCCTCTTCTCCAGCTATTTTGGGAAGAAAACCCAAACTTTTGCCTTTTTTTCAACGAATGGACCTTTCGCAACAGAATGAAACTTGTTTCATGTTTGTGGGTGCAATACAATTTGAATAATGAGCCAAAATGTAAATCTCTGGGTTTTTTTACCAAAAATAGCCAATTTGCATATTATTCATAAAATTGTTATCACTCGGACACTATAGGACCAATCTATTTCGGATAACTTTTGTTTTGCAGCTAGAACATCAGGGCATGCAACCCTGTAAAATTTGGAAGACCCAACTACGGGGGCCGAATCCCCCAAATGTCAATGAGGTGACAGAAATCTGACTCTGCCCCCCTTTCCCACCCCCACCCACTTTAGCAGGACCTCCTGTTGCAAGCAAGCTCCAAAAATTCAATAACGAAGACCATCATGTGCCTTATCTCTGGTGAGTCACAGTATCTAAGCTTGAACGAAAACAGCATCATAAATAGCAAGCATTTTTTGCTTCTCTGTCAACTCAGGACTCGAACACCTGACATGGGCATGTTGGAAGGGGGAAGTTTGGAAAACAATTGCAAAATATGTTCCAGAAAGGACTGTCAGTGTTCCCACCTCAATATACAAATATAAGTGTGGCAAACCCTCGATAATTGTATCTAAAGCTGCATGGTGCATATATGCACTAAATTACGACAAGGCACTTACTTTTTTCGTCCCATGTCTGGGACAAATTTCAACTAATTTCAACTAAAGGTTAAAGAAGGTATACATACAGTGTGAGTTGTGTTAATGATTGGAATGACTGATTTAGTTTATTTTACATCGTTTTTTGTGCCACTTTTGGCTAATTTGCAAAGATGGGAATGAATGATGACATGATGAAAGGACATTCACAAACACCCATGCCAGGATTCGAATACAAGACCCCTAGCATCATAGTGCGATGTACTAACCACTCCGCCACAGGGGACGGCAAAGATTACTTCTTATTTAACTACAAAGCCATACCATTTTTAAAAGAAACATAAACATCATGTTTTTACATACAACATATATTATGATTCTTGCCTTACCATAGGAATTATTATATGAGGTGGGAAAATTAGGATATTGAAGACAAGAATGACTGGTTTATCTCTGACCCATTGACAGTTTTTTCCAGTACACAACAATGCACAGGACATGATTACAGTAGTTTGAAACTGATCAATAGCAATAGTTCTCAACTAGTAGCATGAGTGCAGCTTTAACTTATATGTCGGTAAACAACATTTTTTGCACTGAAAATGAATTACCTTTATCATTCCAGACTTTGAAGTGGAATTTCAGTTTCAAGGGAAGTCAGTACACATCTGAGAATTCAATATATTGGATGACAAAAAAATAGCAATGGAAGTAATATGATTGAACGAGTGACTTGGATAACACAATGTAACAAAAAAAATATTTTTTTCTGTTCCTGGGTAATAATTGTTATTTCCTAATTCCTTGTGTTCCAAAAGTATAAAAAAATGGTTATTATTCCTCATAAACTTTGTTTTTGTAGCCAGGACAATGATGTTTTGAGATTTACCCTTTTCCAGTACATGTTTTTTCTCATTACGAATAAAGAAGATAAATAACGTGTCATATTGCATGCTTTAGCAATATACTGGTCTCCCCTATAAATGAAATGGACAGGTCTTGGCATTATGCCAGCAACAATAGTGCAAATCGTGCAGTTTGAAGCGGTTCATTGTCGTCCTAGAAGCCTAATTAGATACACGTTTACAATTGCATCAAAAGGGTACAAGTATATGGCGACGAATTTTGTTATGTCTGTGGCCATTTTATCAAGAAAAGAGGAAATAAGTACTCTGTGAAAGCATCTGCTAAAATGTGTGAAGCATACAGAGCATATTTCGGCATGTCTTTAGGGGAACAAGACAAAACCTGGGCACCTCATTTCACCTGTGAGAACTGCAAAAAAACTGTGGAAGGTAAGACGGAAAATTAAAATGTAAAATTTTAATAATTTCAATTACATATTAAATATTTAGGTTTTCTTGAAGAGCCCTATAATTTTATGTTTATTTCAAATGTATTTTGAAAAATTACTTTTACTAACACCTTACGTGTTTAATAGTTAATAAACTGCTATATACTTTATTTTTACCGACATTAATGTTGAATTGTACATCCTGTTTTGTAAGTTGCTTGTGCACCTAATCAATAGTAGTGCACCTAAGTCACAAGGTTTGGGTGCAGTTGTGCACCTGATTGACAAAGTTAATAAAAGTATATAATTTTGTGCATATTAAATGTATATCTACATATCTCATATGTGAAATATGTTGTGAAAATACACATTAGTTTATTTTTGTCTTGTCTTTTGCAGGATGGTACAGGGGAGAAAAGAGAGCCATGAAGTTCGCTATCCCAAGAATTTGACGGGAACCCACTGACCACTCAAGTAATTGCTACTTTTGCATGGTGGATCCTTCCAAACGTCGGGTTGGAAAGAATGCGCAAGCTATTTTATATCAGGATATACCTTCGTCCATCGCCCCTGTGCCACATTGCCCTGAGTTTCCCGTGCCCACTCCTTCCGGAGAAAAAGCTGCACTCTTCAGACGAGAGTAGTAAGTCAGAGAGCAAGGAAGACATTGATCTTGATACTTACAATTTTCGAGCCGAGAAGAGAAACCCGTACTACCCCAATCAAAAAGATCTTAACGACTTAATAAGAGATGTTGGTCTCACCAAGTCCAATGCTGAACTCTTGATGTGCAGGCTTAAGCAGTGGAATTTATTAGATGAAAGTGTGCAAATAACAGATCAGAGGAAGCGTCATCCAAGTTTTTCCAGCTTTTTCATTAGTCAAGATGGACTCTGCTTCTGCCACAATGTCACCTGTCTGTTTGAAGCAATTGGAATTGACTTCAGTCCAAATGAGTGGCGCCTCTTTATTGACAGTTAATCCAGAAGTCTTAAAGCTGTGCTTCTTCATAATGGAAATACATACCCGTCTCTTCCACTAGCTCACGCAGTCTACCTCATAGAGGATTACAACAGCATAAAGCGATTGCTAGATACCTTGAAATATGATGAGTATGGATGGGAAGTTATCGGAGACTTCAAAATCATAGGATTTCTAATCTGTCTCCAAGGCGGTTTTACCAAGTTTCCTTGTTATCTTTGCATATGGGACATCAGAGACACCAAAGCACACTACAACACGAGATACTGGCCACAGAGGACAGAGTTCTCTGTGAGAAAAAACAACGTCAAGTGGGAGCCACTGGTAGACCCCACAAGGTGCTAATGCCTCCACTCCATATTAAATTGGGTCTGATCAAACAATTTGTCAAAGCTTTAGATAAGGAGTCAGCAACCTTCAAGTACCTTCAAGACTTCTTTCCTAAGCTGTCTGATGCAAAGATCTATGTGGAGCTATGTGGAACTGGTTGAGACTCTGGTGAAGAACTACGGCAAAATGGGCTGCAGGATGTTCCTGAAAGTTCATTTCCTCGATTCTCACCTTCATACATTTAAGGATAACATGGAAGCGTACTCGGAGGAGCAAGGCGAGCATTTCCATCAAGATATATTGGACTTCGAACGTCGCTACCAAGGCCAGTATAACGAGAACATGATGTGAGACTATATTTGGGGGCTGATTCGTGAAAGTAATGTACAGTATAATCGTAAATCCCGGAAAACTACTCATTTTTAAATCTTTTGTAATAATTTTGTTCACAAATAGAGTGCAAATATATGTCACTTTTGATGTATATGTGTTTGTTTTTTTCTTTATGTAAATGAAAAACACGAATTCGTATATTTTGTCATTGAAAACAGGTAAAATTCAAAAATAACACTGTCCTGGTCACAAAAACAAAGTTTGAGGGGAATAATGGGCATTTTCTATGGTTTCCAGTCAGAAGCCTTTAGGAAATAAAACTCGCTACACAGGAACAAAAATCGTGTTACAGGGTGTAATCAGACAACTAAACAGTAATGGTTTGCCTCAAGCTCGAATCTCATGCAAGTTATGCATTGAAATAGTAACAAATGAATTTTCATAATAGAACTAATAAAGACAAAAATATATGATCCCATTGTCTTTCACTTAGAAGTTTCAGCTAGTAATACGAGGGGTGTACAATAAATATTTCCCCTGACCCACTTACCTGGCTGGGTTACATGCAAGTTCTTACACTTTTTAATCCTTCTCTACATAATAGCTATTGAGTCACACACTTCTCCCAATGTTGTATGCCACAGTGCAGACCCTTCTTATAGAACTAAGCAAATTGGGATTGAAACCAGGACATCACCTCATTAATCAGTGACATCATCTGGGAGTCTCTGCCTTCCAAAAATAACTTCATAAAGGTAAATAAATGGAAGTCAGATTGTGCAAGGTCAGGAGAATAAGGGGGATGGAGTAGAATTTCATAGACCATGAGTGTGCTTACCTTTGGGCGACATTTACTTTGTAGACAGGAGCATTGTCTTGCAAGAGATGGACAGCTTTGGAAAGCATACTGTGTATTTCTTTTTTGATAGTGTTTCATAATTTCAGCAGCAATGAGGTATAATAGGTCCAGGTTATTGTGATCTCTTGTGCTAGAAAATCTGTCAATATCATTCTCTTCTGGTTCCAAAACACTGGGAGCATCACCCTGCCAGCGGAGTGTATGTGGCAACCTTCCGTGAGTGAAGCCTCAACTTTGTTGGTGCTGTCTCCATCAATGGCTACTGCAGTCAACCGGCAGTTGACTTTTCCATCAATGTCTGACCTCACATTTGAATTGCCTATGCCAGTGCTTTTAAGATTTGAGTTGGTGTTTAAAGTCCACTTCATGCACAGTAAGGCTAATAGGGACTCGACCTACAGTTTAAAGTGGGATCCAAACCACTATGTGCCTCCACCGGGTATCGAACCTGGACCCCTTGAATACAAGGCAACAATGCTACCACTGCAATGATGAAATGATGCTGCTGCTACTGTTGTAGATGGCGATGTCCTGGTTCACCTTTTGCAAACCAGTGACCTGAAGAATGTGTTTCATTCTTCCCTTCAACATGTGTGACTGGAAGATCAGTTGAGACAATGGAGAACAAGCTTCATGCTATCCAGCATTAGCCCATGGTATTCCTCATACTGTCCCTCCTGCCAAGAAGTCATTTTAACTTGGTTTGACATTAGACACATTGCCATTTTGTAAGTCTCTTTACAACTTTGCACATTTTACCTTTCTAGATATTTTTACACACCATTTTTAACTTTCAGGTAGAGATTTTAGATAAGTGCATTTTTCCTCATGTGTTCTGAAGATGCAAAATGGCCACATGTGCTAAAACAGCCCCAAAATTTAATTCGTTCATTTAATTCTTACAATTTTTTTAGAATTTCTCTCAACGACGAAATCAGCAACACAAGCAGTGAGAAATATGGCAACATTGCAAATCCTAAGCTTACATCCATCAAGATATAGGCCCAGTTTAGTTCACAGCGCTTTTCAACACTAGGTGTAATGCAGGAGTATCCCATGTCAGGCTGGTGTAAGGAAAATACGATCAACCAAGTACCTAGTCATACGAGGGTCACTATTTATATTTTGAGCCTAACAATGAAAAAACAGGAATTTGGCATTGAAAACTGCTTTATTGTTTTTCGAAGTATTCTCCTTTATGGTCAATACACTTTTGCATTCGTTCGAAACATTTGTCAAAGCAGTTTTTCCAATCTTCTTGAGACACCTCCATACTATGGTTTTTGAACGCATCAACGGCATCTTCCGCCGATGAAAATTGTTGTCCACGCAATTTATTCTTGACATTCGGGAACAAGAAGAAGTCATTGGGTGCCAAATCAGGACTGTATGGCGGATGACCCATCAATTCGATTTTTTGGCTGTTCATAAAGTCGGTTGTTAGACGAGATGTGTGACAGCTGGCATTGTCTTGATGAAGAATGATCCGACGGCGTTTGTTTGTTTTCCGTATTTGACCGAAGACCTCTGGCAAACAAATTGTTGTGTACCATTCAGGGTTGACCGTTCTATGTTCCTCTAAAGGCACAGTTGCCACATGACCAGTTTTCCCAAAAAAACAGGCGACCATTTGTTTCGATGTGATTCGAGCGCGAACAACTTTTGTTGGATTGTGTTCATTTTGAAACACTCATACAGTCGACTGCTGTTTACGTTCCGGCTCATATGCATATATCCATGATTCGTCACCTGTTACAATCTTATATACGTCTTTTGAAGCACCACAATTGTATTTATTGAGCATTTGTTTGCACCAATTGATGCGAGCGTCTTTTTGAGTTTTTGTCAAATTGTGTGGGATCCAACGAGAACATACCTTTCTCACAGCTAAATGATCATGTAATATTTTATATATGCTGGTGGAACTAATCTTGCAGTATTAGGTTTTGCACAGCATCAATGTTTTCTTGAACAACAACTGATTTTGGACGACCTTCGCGAATCTCGTCGTTGAGCGAATGGCAGCCACGATTAAATTCGTTATACCAGCGTTTCACAGTGGCAAAGGATGGGGCTTCATCGCCAAATGTGGAAGTAAGTTGATTGATAATCCATGTTGAAAATCGTAAAAAATCATCGCACGAAAATGTTCACGAGTTAATTCCATTTTATTGTTGTCGCGCAATCTCCAAGGCAACATAAACAACACAAATCAAGCTATTGACAAAACATTTGAAGTACGTTATGGTCAATAATGCCAGACGATTCCATGTAAACGTCAAATCGCGCCTAACTTCAATCAGTGTTGCCAAGGCTCAAAATATAAATAGTGACCCTCGTATCAAAAATTCTGTTACAAAGTTAATAATGAACTATAGGCACAGTGAGCAAGCTAATGTATTAACACGATAACTGGGCCCAACATCAAGATTTCTTATGAGGCCGCATTGGTCCTATGGAACCGATGTTGTAAAGTCTAATTCGAATCACTCTGGCATGCCAACGGTCCTTCTTGCAAGCATATTTCATATTGGAAAGGCCCGGCCCAGCACGGCACCCTAGAATCCAATGGCACATGCATTTTTGGCAACTTATAAGCAGCAAAGCCAATTTTTTTTATATATTTATTATTGTTATTGATATGAAGTATGTATATTCCTTAGAACTTCTTATGGGTAATTAACCTGATTTCGCACATTATTTAAATACAGCATTTTAATATATTTATTTATTTTTAATGTATTTGTGGTATAATTAGACAGTGGTATTGGTGCATCAACACTGAGGCTATTTGCACCTATGTAACTCTATGGTGAGGCGTCCCTATAAGAATGGGGACAATTTTTGCATTTGTTGCCTTTATGCTATTTTCACCAATTATGTGAAATATATGTTTCATTTTATTTTTTTAATATTTTTTTATATTTTTGTATTATTTTTTTATAATATGCACCAACTTACAGGATAATCTTTAGCATACATTTTAAATATGAATTCATACAATGGCATATATTTTGGGAACATAGGAAAAATATAATACAGCACATACAGTACATAATATTCATATTTTTGTAAAAGAAATGAGTTACACTGCTGCATTGCAAATGTTTTCAAAAAACTTTTTAAAAGTTTTGAAAAGTTTCAGTCAACACTTGAAAACTGTGATCACTCCACGTGAACTTTATTGAAGCAAGGAATACACATATGTGGTTTACCTTCACACCCTTCACAAAAAGTAACAACCTGCTTCACTTTATTCGCTGCTGTTTTTCGGCCTTCTTTTTCAGAGACCAATTTATAGCAGTACTTGCAATATTTGCGCACTTTGTGAACTGGTCCTTCCTTCGTTTGTATTGTGTGATGGGATCGTTTTTTCAGAGGTCTTCCTTCACCAGGTGAACCTGTTGTAGTTCCTTCCTCTTTTGTCAGCCAAAGGAACACTTTCTCTCTGAAAGACACAATGTTTTTGAAGTCACCCGTAACTTCTTTGTACAAAATAAAAGCATTTATCATTGCGGTGTTCAGGAGTAGTTCCATAGGTACTTTGCGATACCATTTCACTATTTTTCGCAGTGGGGACGAGTACACAGCCATCTGATCAGACAGTTCAACTGGTGATTTACTTTTATTATAATCACACACCATTTCAGGCTTTCGTGTTGTGCCACCCCTTGTTTGAATTTCCATCATGTTATGAGAATGTTTTGTAGAGAGCATAAGCACGTTCCTCTTGTCTTTCCACTTGAATATGGCGATTTCCGGCTCATTTGTAGTGGTTATTACCTCGCCTGTCTTCAGTTTTTTCAACAATACCTTTGGGACCTCTATTTGCACGCAGTGTTCCTATGAGATGTGTATCTACATCCAAAAGTTTATTTGCCAATCTACACTTGTGTACCAATTGTTGGTATAGACAGTACAACCTGAATTTAGTAGTTTGTCATACAGTGACAATACAATATCAGCTGGTTTAGTTGTTGTTCCGTCAATTTTTTTTCCCACAATATATTTTCACATTGTAAGTGTGGCTGTTGCCAGTACATACTTTGAATAATTTAATGCTGTACTTGTCTCTCTTCTGTTTCAGGTATTGACACATAATTACTCTTGCACGGAAGGGTACAAGAGTTTCATCAACACAGACAAACTCACCGGGTTCATATACTTCCTGAAACTTATCATTGAGAAGATCAACCAAACATTGAACTTTGTGTAAGCTATCTCTAGGGGCACATTTTTCATTATCAGAAAAATGTAGCCTTCACAAAATTAGCTCAAATCTATTTCTTCCCATAACTGATGCTGCGAAAGTGTTCTTGTATATACAATTTTGACTCCAGTACAGCCACGGCTCGTGCATTATTTTCCTGGGGGTTCACCGAAGTCATATGACACATATTCAGTTTCCGCAAATAGACTTTCTTTGCGAAACAAAGGGATTGGAGGTGGGGGGCTTAAAAGATTGGTACATAATTATTTCATAGAATGAGGTTTCATAGCAGAGTTTCATAATAATTATCATAAATTACTGTGACTGAAATGAAATTATATGTGGATAATAAATAGTTTTACGTTGACATTAATTTTCCAGGTGGGTGTGACCCCTTTTTCCCTTCGGAAGTCCATGCCTGCAATCATAAAATGAATATTCACAATGGTTCTACAATTATTAAAGGGAAATGGCAACCAATGGCATGTGCGTACCAGATTCCTGAGACCCTATCATTGAAATGCTACAGCTTTTCTTTTATTTGTTTCAAATTTGGAGTTGGTCGACCAGCACCGCTTTATCTCTAATTTTCTTTCAACAGACAAGAAGGTATGTTTCCGTTAATTGTATGCATTTTAGCGGTCATTTCTTACCTGCACAGACGGCAACACCTACACTGCATCAAATGACGTAACATAGTCCATCCTTCGGAGCATCAATACCTTGCAACAACTATGAAAGCACTTCGAAAACTTACAAACTTGAAATATTGACACCGACAGGGTTTGTCACATCTTCCTTTCTTGTCTAAGGTCGCGGCATTCTTTTACTTTCACATATCTGAAGTGTTTCCATCTATAAGAAAAAAGTCTGAATACATGCTCGAATTATTTTAGTAATGTATTTCTTTTATTTTAATTCATTGCGTCTATTTCCAGCTTTCATTCATTTCTACTCATCCTTCTATGCCCAATTTTACATTTATGCCAAGAAGTTCGGCACAAAAATTATTCAACAGAGAAGATTGGATATGTAACAAATGAGCTTCAAACTTGAACCTCACAGGGCAACACTGGAAGGGAGGAACCAGCTGGGGTCTCACTTGCAGCAAGGACGGTGCCTTCTGGCTTCTGCTGTGGCTTCTGAGAGAGCACGAATTGCACATGACCGTTGGTTGGAGATCGAGGTTCCTCAGTATCATCTTCCATGTATTTTGCTCATATAGCTACCCCGAGCTTCTGCCTGCCACCCGAACCTTCACTATGGCAGGAGCCCTCCTGTGGGGGTTCAGCTGAGGGTCTGCACGAGGGCGGCCGACTCGCGGTTTCTCTTTCTCAGCAATATAATTTGCCATGTTACGGACACAAATACATGACTTCTTGTGTAGAAATTTAAGCGAAAAATTGTCAAAAGGTAAAGACATTGTTCATTGTCCATCTCAAGGTAAATGCCGTATATTATAAGTGGGGGTTCACTGATCCTGTGCGCTATAGGGCCAACTGCGCCTGCTCCAGTAGTCAGACAACTGCGGCATTTGTACTATATACATGCAAACTACTAATCCAAAAAACTTCTTCATCTCATTAGCAGTTACTGGAACCCATTCATGTAGTCTAGAAGATGGTGGGACATCACTTTCGACACTCATTAGACACTGTGTTGCATACAAATTTGTTTCTTCTGCAATAATACTGAAAAGATTGTGATCGACTATCAGTGAGTACAAATCTTCTGGCTTTCCAAGAGCAAGCATCCTGCTACGTTACAGTCAATTCCACATGAAATCACAATCTGCCTGATGTTTGGTGGATTTCCATTTGGACCCTGGCTAGAAGAAACATCTTGTGGCTGAATATCAGATTCATCAGAAGTAGTAAGATCATCATCTGTATTATTTGGAGAAAATATTGGATCATCTTCAGAGTCCTCAAACTCTTCGTCTGACATATATCATGATATTGGCAAATCTCCCTTTCATTCAAGCGTCTGGACGCCATTGTAGCTATCAGTCAAGTGGCAAAGTAAAGTCGACAGCAAAACATTCCAAACAAACACACTGAACCGAAAATAAAAATAAATCTTTCCATATTTGTTGTCGGAAAGAGTAACATTCCCGTAAAGAAAAGATGAAAGTGGCTGATTACTGAAAATTCTTTTATGTTTATAGTGCATTGTGTTGGGCAGTTTTGTTTAGAATACTTGTAACTAAGCAGGTCAAATATTCAGCTCAAAGTAAAGAATGCATTTTCACGAAATTGATTGTTGCTTTTCAATCGCCAGTGGAGTACTGAATTAATGTTTTCCTGTTGGTGCCACGTTGGTCCCATGGGACCGACACACTATAATTTCGATTTATTGATATAATAAAAACCAAATTCGAAATTTGATAACATGAAGTTATTTTACAACAGAAACACTACCCAATGGTGTTAACGACGCTGTCAGTGAATATTGAAAATTTCATCCGGCAGTTAACATGTTAATATTTGGATGTTACAAAGGTACAGGTTGTGCCAACACAAAGCACCAATCACTGTTCAAAATGGCCACCTCTGGCCTTCACACAGGCCCGAAGTCTCTGAGGCCAGTCATCAATCGCAACATGCACGGTATCGAGGGGAAAGTCTGCCACTGCCTTCCCAAGAGAACGCTTGAGACTCGCAAGGTTTGGATGCCTCTTCCTATCGACCATGCCCTCCAAAACGGACCACAACCTGTAGTCCAATGAGCTGAGGTCAGGGCTGCTGGAGGGCCAATCAGCAGGGGCAATGAAATCAGGCACATTGCTCTGAAGCCAGTACTGTGTGGTCTTTGCCTTGTGGGCTGGTGTCGAGTCCTGCTGGAAGCACCACGGCTCTTTGTTGAACATGGTGCAGGACAACGATTTCACAAGTGGCTGCAACACTGTCGCTTGGTACACTTTTGCAGATGTTTTCACACCATGTTCACAGAAGTGGAGGTCAGTTGTCCCATCGTATGAAACTCCTCACCAAACCATCATTGAGGTGGGATGATGGCCTCTGAGGATCCATGGCATGTTTTCACAAGCTTCCTGGGATGTCGAGGCATAAACACTGTCATTTTGACAATTGTAAGACTCTTCAATCGTGAAGATTTTTTTTCGTCCATGAAAAAGATCCTCCTGTGGCCAACATTTACTTAACCCTGAAGGAATCTTTTTGTTTTCTGCTCCCTCTGGACCTTAAGCTGTGGAGTGAGGAAGTGAACAGTACTTCGCTGATAAGCACAGAGTCTTAGGTCACCTCAGAGCACATGCGACATCGACATTTTCGAAATGTTCAGCTTTCGAACCATCACTGCCTGTTTCCTGACAGGCTTTCCTTGAATCCGCGCCGCTACTGCTTTCACGAGTTTCTGGCTCCTCACGCTGCGAGGTCTACCTTTCCTGGGGCGGTCCTCAATTGTCCCTGTGTCACAGTATCTGTTGATGGTCCGATGCACGAACATCCTGCTGATATTCAGCTTTTTCAGGGTGTTGAAAATGTCCGATGGTGATTTGCCAACTTTGTGCAGTGCGATTATTGCCACACGGTTCTCTTATACACCCAACTCTATTTTACTCGCAGTGAAATTCACCTTTCCACTACCACAGCCAAACACAATGATACTAGTTGTTGTTTGATCCAACATTGCAAGGTTACCTTGCCAACCAGTGTTGCCATCCCTGTCTAAACTTTGTAACAGAATTTATGATATGACTAGGTAGATGCTGTGTGCAAGAATAATGGTATTCAAGCTCCAAAGATTCAACAAATGACTTTCAACATTCATTTGATTCGTTATCAGGCACCATGTGACCATACACAATACTGTACACCGCTCCAAAGACATATCATTTTAGCAGCATTCAGGACGTAGTGCAAACAGCAAATACAACTTCGTGACACCAATCAACAAAGTAGACAACACACAGTGTTGCACTTTTGTAACGAAGTAGACATGTCAATGCAAAGAGAGTCAAAAAGTGCAGCAAACTAGGAGGGTCTAATGCTACCTGGTAGAACAAAGCAGTTACCCCTTTTCCACACAACTTTTAGTTAAAAAAAGTGTGGTCTATGCACAAGTAAATACGTACACATGTTTATGACAAGCACGAACCACCCTGAACTAACTTGACAAAGGATACAATAAACTTTCACCCCTTGCATCGCAGGCAATGACAACCAACTCTCTTTGGTCCAGTCCAATTGTCCTGGAATGTGGGGAGAAATGTGTGCATGAAGAATAAAAATATATCACTAACATAAGTATATTAATTAACAAAATTAAGCAAGAATAATTTTAGACAAACTAATTTTGCGTTCTTTGACAGCTTAACATGTTATATTAAAATTCCTTTGATAAATACACTAAAGTGAACGAAAAATGAGATATCGTAGTTCACACTCTTTGTGTGGCTACATTTCACATTGAAGAGCCTCTATCAAGAAACTAAAAAAAAAATCACTCAAAACTGTGCATATGCATCAACACATTTCCCATTGAATATGGTAATGCACATAGAATGAACATTTTTTGTAAGTTCGTTCACTTCTCGTAATTTCTTCTGTTAGAATTGCAACAATGGAGATGAATGATAAATTTACAAAATTGATGAAAAAACAAGCACAACAATTTAACTGAAAATAAAAGTTCTGTAATAGCAAGTTTCTGAATGTCTGGGGAGTAAGGGAGACATGCCCCTAACCCCCTTTCAGAGACCATGGAGAGAATTAATAATTGGTTATTGTGTATGTTATTGAACATCAGTAATTTTAATGAATGTAATGGACTACCACGACTCCCTCCTCATGATGAAAAAGTTTGAACACTACCATTCTGATGCACTGAGTGCAATGCAAAAACTAATGTTCTCCTAATATAAGGACATTAAGAATTTCACTTGCACATGCAATTAAAATTTCAGTTCAGAGAGAAATATTTTCCACATTATAAGGCAATTATTACCATATACTGACAAAACCAATTTTTGTTTATTGAAATTTGCAACAAAAAATGTCAAATTTTGTAATAAGTTAATTTATACTTAGTGTAATTGGAATGAGACTGTAGTTTAAGGTGCGATCAGAAGCACTACCTGTCTCCACCAGGAACTGAACCTGGGATCCCTTAACCCCTAAGGGTGGTTTAACGTACACCATACGTCTGCATCATGGCTCTAAATGAATGCCTGTTCCGTGCCATCTATTGACACGGAAAGAAACAAATTTTCTTCAGCTTGCTAGTGAGACTGTATATTACTGCCACCTAGTGTAATTTTGCAAAAATATTTTGATAGTTACTTTTATTTGCCCTTTGTTTGCACTAGTTTTTCGTAAAAAAAAGGATGGCGGGGAGCAGCAGATTGAAGGGTCTTGTGAGCGACAAAATTCGTGAAATTATTGAAGAAAGTGACGATGATTCATCCTCTAGATTATTGATTAATTGATTGATTTGGTTTTTTAAGTCCACTTTATGCACAGTATGGCTAATCGGGACTAGACCTTGTAACGAACCTGAGAGTTTAAGATTTTATATTTGTAAGAAGTTAAGATTTTTAAAATGTTTGTTACTTCAAATAATGTACAAGTTGTCACAGACAATTATAGTTAGACTGATACAGTTGTAGTTGGAACTTTTATATATGTTTATAAATACGTCAAAATCTGTTCGTGTTGACGTCACTTTCTCATCTCAGCCGAGAAAGTGAACCCAACTGAATGTTCCTCACCTGACGACAGACTGAGTTTGAAAAACAGGTGAAGGTGAAGAATAATAAGAACTTGGAAACGGAGAGAATTGAAGTATAGATTTTGGGTTTTCGAGTTTTCTTCTTGCCGATAAGTTGAAAGTAAACAATTAATTATGTAATTTGACTTTCGTTATATGTGAGTGAATTGCCCAACGTTGGTATTGAATGTTCTAGTGTTTTATTGGTAAGTGATTATGAAATATAAGAGATTGTAAAACTCTGTTTAACTTTGAATACTGTGTTGTGTTTCTTTTCTACTCAGCAAGCCCTGATGATTTGCAAAGATTCTCATGTTCCCGAATAAAGGAGTAGTGGACTAACTTTGTGACGACTGGTGTACAACTGGGGGGACGTTGCATAGTTATTTTGGCACACCAACGTGGGGCCCGAGTGCATAGTTATTTTGGTACAAAGTTATTTTAGCAATTAAAACATGATACCCGATTTAGTGCATACTGAAAGTGTTCGTGCATAGAATTCACGAAGGTGATAGTGAAAGTCCTTGGAATTCACGAAGGTAAAATGTGATAGTGAAGTGAAGGTATTAACTGGTAAGAGCCATAGACGGTGTTGTAGAATGGAGAAAGACGCGACAGGAATGAATCTGCGAAGCAGAGGAAGAACGACAATGGATGCAGAAACCAAGTTTGGATGCTGTGATGATCTTACCAATGACAGGGAATTCTTCCAGTGTTGCCAATGTTTGAAAAGGTTTCATAGTATTTGTGATGGGCAGGAAGTAACGTTGGCATCAAATAAAGAGATGCGATGCAAATCATGCTTGTCAGCACCAGAAACAGAACCAGAACCGAGCGTTCCTACCAAACCCTCATCAGATCACTGGCTAATTGATTGGTTGATGAAAGATAAAGTAGAGCGAAACCAGAAAGAAAAGGAGGATGAGGAGCGTAGACAGAAGGAAAGGATAGAGGAGGAGAAACAGCGTAAGAAAGAGATGGCTCAGATAGAGAAAGTTCGAAAGAAGGGGATGATGGAGTTTAAACTCATAGTTGAGTCTATAGAAGTAAATAGAAGGAAAGAGAAAGAAGAGGAAGAAGAAAAGAGAAGGAAAGAGAAAGAGGATGAAGAAGAAAAGAGAAGGAAAGAGAAAGAGGAGGAAGAGGAAAGGAGAAAGAAGGAAAAAGAACAGGAAAAAGAAAAGAGAAGGAAAGAGAAAGAGGAGGAAGAAGAAAAGAGAAGGAAAGAGAAAGAGGATGAAGAAGAAAAGAGAAGGAAAGAGAAAGAGGAGGAAGAGGAAAGGAGAAAGAAGGAAAAAGAAGAGGAAGAAGAAAAGAGAGGGAAAGAGAAAGAGGAGGAAGAGAGAAAGAGAAAAGAAGACTTAGATATTTTCTGTGCATTGATTGAAAACCAGGAAGAAAGGAGGATACAGGAAGATATAAAACTAAGGTCAGAGTTACAGGCTCTATTCCCTCAGCACAAACTTGAACAGGTAGAGAGCATCAGAGGAGAGATAGAAAAGCTTAGTATTAAAGTCACTGAAAAGGTGGACGAAAGGGTAAAGGAAATTGTGGAAGAACAGCTAGAGTTCTTAACAGTTCGGCAAGGACAGATAGAGAAGGAACAGGATCAATTGAAGAAGAATATGGAAACCTGCCTTGAAATTGTCCAGTCTGGAAGAGAATCTGAATGTGACCCTCCAGAGAGAGTTCAAGAATTAAAGAGTTCTGTAGAGTCTATTAATGTAGCACTAAAAACCTTTGGTGAACGAACAGAACTCATACAAAATATAGTGCAAGAACAGAAAGTTGAAATAAAGGAAGCTGGAGAAAGGGTTAATTTTCTCCATGAGAAGGCTAAAAAGATGGAAGTATCTCTTCGCCAAGAAATTCAGGAACAGACAGTTACAATTATAAGTAGGGTCAGTGAACTGCAGGAAAAGATCCATAATTTACAGTTTCGACCAGAAACCTCTTCCGATATAGTGCCTGATCCAATCCAAGGACTGAACCCCGAAGCTACTGCCTATGAACCTCCTGTTGTACTTCCAAACCCTACTTCCCCAGTAATACCACAACTTCTGATAGATGCAAGAGGCCTAGAGTAAAGGATAGTAATGACGGTTTTTCTCCTTGATGTCGAAAAGAGTTTAAGATGCCCAGAATGGCTGATATCATGAACATTCCGAAGTTTAAAGGCGATATCGAAGCTCAATCTGCCAAAATATATCTGCGTGAATTAAATGTCAGTTTCGACTTAATGCAAGTGCCTGAGCACTATAGATTGGAATTATTACCTCGGGTTTTCACCGGCAAGGCTGAGCATTGGTTAGCTGGTAATATGGACAACTTTGTGAATTATGCTCATTTCTGCGCACGCTTTAAGGATGAATTTGCATCAGAAAAGGCAAAACAAAGACAACTAGCGGCTGTCAGGAACTGAAGGTATTCTCGCCTGGTCCATGACAACTTAGAGAGTTTTGCCTGGAGTGTCTACGCAGCGTACAGAAACCTAGCTGACAATTTTAACGAGAGTGAAGTTCTTAATTTGATCATTGGACAGTTGCCGTATCGCATTCGGAATCTTTGTCTGGTGCACGCTCCATGAAGTGTGGATGAATTGACACATTTCTTAAAGGACTTCGATATTTATGATGGCCCTGATGCCTGGAAGAATAAAGAAGACTCCAAGAATAAAGATGCTGCAGGCAATAAAAGTTTTAAGATCCGGAATATCCAGACGAATTCAGAGAGTCGAGGAGGAAATTTCTCATGACCTCGAAGATTCAACAGAGGATTAGGTAGGAGAGGTTTCAACCAAGATCAAAACCAAAGACAAAACAGTTTCTACAGGCCTCCTCCAGAACAAGAGCGGAACTCTCCAGACAGATGGCATTACGAAGAACGACGTAGCCATAGTCCGCTCAGACGGTACTCTCCATGACGTAGAGGCATTAATTGTGGTTCTTTCTCACCAAGACATGACGTTGCCTCCGAGCAAGAAGAAGCAGTGGAGACTACTAGAAAGTTTCTGCACAACCAGCGATCTCAATCATGTCAAACAAACGTCGACCTTTTCTAAGTGCCTCCTCTTCGTTTAGGCAAGTAAACTCGAAGGGACGAAAAATACAAGAATAATATGTAGATTATTTTTGCTGACCGAAAATGTATTTTCTGGCAGTCAAGTGCAAAATGTTCCCAATACAAAACTGGTATAGATTTTCCGGAAGCCTTAAGAAGATAGTGCTAGGTGGTAGACAAGTAGAACATGATATTAGTGGCATGAATTTTAGCACCAAAGTATTCATTTAAGAAGGTTTTGGTTCTGACTTCCTCTGGCGTATGCTTTTTTATAAAAACTGCACCAGGCAGAAATAAGTATTAAGAAAACTGCAGTTGATGTGTTGTTTGTTACCACTCCTGATCAAATGAAGGAAGATTTTCCAGATATATATTTAGTGCAGTACATCCGAAAGGTCCAGGATGAGGATATAATCGGGATGTATAAATCCGTAGACCTCTCAGAGAAGGTCCATGTAGTAAATATTTGGATTCATTCCTATAAGCAGGAGTTACTATATTGCTGGTGTGGGATTTAAAGGCATTATTCTAGAAGCACAGAAGCAAGAAGAGTGTTGAGTTTGAAGTGCTATAGGAAAGTACTGATTCAGTTCATTGCTTATCGAACCCTATACCGTTTTCTACAAAGTCTTTCTGGAGAAGAAACTAGATATATGGAAGCCTACTGTTCTATTAAACCATCACAGAATCAATCAATCATTACCTGAATTCACTGCTTATTGGCTGATTAACTATCCTGGATTGTATTATGTTTTGGATACCACAAACTACGCTCCTTTTGAGTTGTCGTTGATTGAAGAGAAACATTGGTTGGTGAAGTTGAATTAGTGTCAAGATAATTTCTGTATTTAAAGTTTCATTGTATACTCAAATTTTTTTCAGAACTTATAAATTACAATTTCTTCAAAAATTTTCCCCGGACGAGGGGCAATTGTAACGAACCTGAGAGTTTAAGATTTTATATTTGTAAGAAGTTAAGATTTTTTAAAATGTTTGTTACTTCAAATAATGTACAAGTTGTCACAGACAATTATAGTTAGACTGATACAGTTGTAGTTGGAACTTTTATATATGTTTATAAATACGTCAAAATCTGTTCGTGTTGACATCACTTTCTCATCTCAGCTGAGGAAGTGAACCCACCTGAATGTTCCTCACCTGACGACAGACTGAGTTTGAAAAACAGGTGAAGGTGAAGAATAATAAGAACTTGGAAACGGAGAGAATTGAAGTATAGATTTTGGGTTTTCGAGTTTTCTTCTTGCCGATAAGTTGAAAGTAAACAATTAATTATGTAATTTGACTTTCGTTATATGTGAGTGAATTGCCCAACGTTGGTATTGAATGTTCTAGTGTTTTATTGGTAAGTGATTATGAAATATAAGAGATTGTAAAACTCTGTTTAACTTTGAATACTGTGTTGTGTTTCTTTTCTACTCAGCAAGCCCTGATGATTTGCAAAGATTCTCATGTTCCCGAATAAAGGAGTAGTGGACTAACTTTGTGACGACTGGTGTACAACTGGGGGGATGTTGCATAGTTATTTTGGCACACCAACGTGGGGCCCGAGTGCATAGTTATTTTGGTACAAAGTTATTTTAGCAATTAAAACATGATACCCGATTTAGTGCATACTGAAAGTGTTCGTGCATAGAATTCACGAAGGTGATAGTGAAAGTCCTTGGAATTCACGAAGGTAAAATGTGATAGTGAAGTGAAGGTATTAACTGGTAAGAGCCATAGACGGTGTTGTAGAATGGAGAAAGACGCGACAGGAATGAATCTGCGAAGCAGAGGAAGAACGACAATGGATGCAGAAACCAAGTTTGGATGCTGTGATGATCTTACCAATGACAGGGAATTCTTCCAGTGTTGCCAATGTTTGAAAAGGTTTCATAGTATTTGTGATGGGCAGGAAGTAACGTTGGCATCAAATAAAGAGATGCGATGCAAATCATGCTTGTCAGCACCAGAAACAGAACCAGAACCGAGCGTTCCTACCAAACCCTCATCAGATCACTGGCTACTTGATTGGTTGATGAAAGATAAAGTAGAGCGAAACCAGAAAGAAAAGGAGGATGAGGAGCGTAGACAGAAGGAAAGGATAGAGGAGGAGAAACTGCGTAAGAAAGAGATGGCTCAGATAGAGAAAGTTCGAAAGAAGGGGATGATGGAGTTTAAACTCATAGTTGAGTCTATAGAAGTAAATAGAAGGAAAGAGAAAGAAGAGGAAGAAGAAAAGAGAAGGAAAGAGAAAGAGGATGAAGAAGAAAAGAGAAGGAAAGAGAAAGAGGAGGAAGAGGAAAGGAGAAAGAAGGAAAAAGAACAGGAAAAAGAAAAGAGAAGGAAAGAGAAAGAGGAGGAAGAAGAAAAGAGAAGGAAAGAGAAAGAGGATGAAGAAGAAAAGAGAAGGAAAGAGAAAGAGGAGGAAGAGGAAAGGAGAAAGAAGGAAAAAGAAGAGGAAGAAGAAAAGAGAAGGAAAGAGAAAGAGGAGGAAGAGAGAAAGAGAAAAGAAGACTTAGATATTTTCTGTGCATTGATTGAAAACCAGGAAGAAAGGAGGATACAGGAAGATATAAAACTAAGGTCAGAGTTACAGGCTCTATTCCCTCAGCACAAACTTGAACAGGTAGAGAGCATCAGAGGAGAGATAGAAAAGCTTAGTATTAAAGTCACTGAAAAGGTGGACGAAAGGGTAAAGGAAATTGTGGAAGAACAGCTAGAGTTCTTAACAGTTCGGCAAGGACGGATAGAGAAGGAACAGGATCAATTGAAGAAGAATATGGAAACCTGCCTTGAAATTGTCCAGTCTGGAAGAGAATCTGAATGTGACCCTCCAGAGAGAGTTCAAGAATTAAAGAGTTCTGTAGAGTCTATTAATGTAGCACTAAAAACCTTTGGTGAACGAACAGAACTCATACAAAATATAGTGCAAGAACAGAAAGTTGAAATAAAGGAAGCTGGAGAAAGGGTTAATTTTCTCCATGAGAAGGCTAAAAAGATGGAAGTATCTCTTCGCCAAGAAATTCAGGAACAGACAGTTACAATTATAAGTAGGGTCAGTGAACTGCAGGAAAAGATCCATAATTTACAGTTTCGACCAGAAACCTCTTCCGATATAGTGCCTGATCCAATCCAAGGACTGAACCCCGAAGCTACTGCCTATGAACCTCCTGTTGTACTTCCAAACCCTACTTCCCCAGTAATACCACAACTTCTGATAGATGCAAGAGGCCTAGAGTAAAGGATAGTAATGACGGTTTTTCTCCTTGATGTCGAAAAGAGTTTAAGATGCCCAGAATGGCTGATATCATGAACATTCCGAAGTTTAAAGGCGATATCGAAGCTCAATCTGCCAAAATATATCTGCGTGAATTAAATGTCAGTTTCGACTTAATGCAAGTGCCTGAGCACTATAGATTGGAATTATTACCTCGGGTTTTCACCGGCAAGGCTGAGCATTGGTTAGCTGGTAATATGGACAACTTTGTGAATTATGCTCATTTCTGCGCACGCTTTAAGGATGAATTTGCATCAGAAAAGGCAAAACAAAGACAACTAGCGGCTGTCAGGAAAGAAGGTATTCTCGCCTGGTCCATGACAACTTAGAGAGTTTTGCCTGGAGTGTCTACGCAGCGTACAGAAACCTAGCTGACAATTTTAACGAGAGTGAAGTTCTTAATTTGATCATTGGACAGTTGCCGTATCGCATTCGGAATCTTTGTCTGGTGCACGCTCCATGAAGTGTGGATGAATTGACACATTTCTTAAAGGACTTCGATATTTATGATGGCCCTGATGCCTGGAAGAATAAAGAAGACTCCAAGAATAAAGATGCTGCAGGCAATAAAAGTTTTAAGATCCGGAATATCCAGACGAATTCAGAGAGTCGAGGAGGAAATTTCTCATGACCTCGAAGATTCAACAGAGGATTAGGTAGGAGAGGTTTCAACCAAGATCAAAACCAAAGACAAAACAGTTTCTACAGGCCTCCTCCAGAACAAGAGCGGAACTCTCCAGACAGATGGCATTACGAAGAACGACGTAGCCATAGTCCGCTCAGACGGTACTCTCCATGACGTAGAGGCATTAATTGTGGTTCTTTCTCACCAAGACATGACGTTGCCTCCGAGCAAGAAGAAGCAGTGGAGACTACTAGAAAGTTTCTGCACAACCAGCGATCTCAATCATGTCAAACAAACGTCGACCTTTTCTAAGTGCCTCCTCTTCGTTTAGGCAAGTAAACTCGAAGGGACGAAAAATACAAGAATAATATGTAGATTATTTTTGCTGACCGAAAATGTATTTTCTGGCAGTCAAGTGCAAAATGTTCCCAATACAAAACTGGTATAGATTTTCCGGAAGCCTTAAGAAGATAGTGCTAGGTGGTAGACAAGTAGAACATGATATTAGTGGCATGAATTTTAGCACCAAAGTATTCATTTAAGAAGGTTTTGGTTCTGACTTCCTCTGGCGTATGCTTTTTTATAAAAACTGCACCAGGCAGAAATAAGTATTAAGAAAACTGCAGTTGATGTGTTGTTTGTTACCACTCCTGATCAAATGAAGGAAGATTTTCCAGATATATATTTAGTGCAGTACATCCGAAAGGTCCAGGATGAGGATATAATCGGGATGTATAAATCCGTAGACCTCTCAGAGAAGGTCCATGTAGTAAATATTTGGATTCATTCCTATAAGCAGGAGTTACTATATTGCTGGTGTGGGATTTAAAGGCATTATTCTAGAAGCACAGAAGCAAGAAGAGTGTTGAGTTTGAAGTGCTATAGGAAAGTACTGATTCAGTTCATTGCTTATCGAACCCTATACCGTTTTCTACAAAGTCTTTCTGGAGAAGAAACTAGATATATGGAAGCCTACTGTTCTATTAAACCATCACAGAATCAATCAATCATTACCTGAATTCACTGCTTATTGGCTGATTAACTATCCTGGATTGTATTATGTTTTGGATACCACAAACTACGCTCCTTTTGAGTTGTCGTTGATTGAAGAGAAACATTGGTTGGTGAAGTTGAATTAGTGTCAAGATAATTTCTGTATTTAAAGTTTCATTGTATACTCAAATTTTTTTCAGAACTTATAAATTACAATTTCTTCAAAAATTTTCCCCGGACGAGGGGCAATTGTAACGAACCTGAGAGTTTAAGATTTTATATTTGTAAGAAGTTAAGATTTTTTAAAATGTTTGTTACTTCAAATAATGTACAAGTTGTCACAGACAATTATAGTTAGACTGATACAGTTGTAGTTGGAACTTTTATATATGTTTATAAATACGTCAAAATCTGTTCGTGTTGACATCACTTTCTCATCTCAGCTGAGGAAGTGAACCCACCTGAATGTTCCTCACCTGACGACAGACTGAGTTTGAAAAACAGGTGAAGGTGAAGAATAATAAGAACTTGGAAACGGAGAGAATTGAAGTATAGATTTTGGGTTTTCGAGTTTTCTTCTTGCCGATAAGTTGAAAGTAAACAATTAATTATGTAATTTGACTTTCGTTATATGTGAGTGAATTGCCCAACGTTGGTATTGAATGTTCTAGTGTTTTATTGGTAAGTGATTATGAAATATAAGAGATTGTAAAACTCTGTTTAACTTTGAATACTGTGTTGTGTTTCTTTTCTACTCAGCAAGCCCTGATGATTTGCAAAGATTCTCATGTTCCCGAATAAAGGAGTAGTGGACTAACTTTGTGACGACTGGTGTACAACTGGGGGGACGTTGCATAGTTATTTTGGCACACCAACGTGGGGCCCGAGTGCATAGTTATTTTGGTACAAAGTTATTTTAGCAATTAAAACATGATACCCGATTTAGTGCATACTGAAAGTGTTCGTGCATAGAATTCACGAAGGTGATAGTGAAAGTCCTTGGAATTCACGAAGGTAAAATGTGATAGTGAAGTGAAGGTATTAACTGGTAAGAGCCATAGACGGTGTTGTAGAATGGAGAAAGACGCGACAGGAATGAATCTGCGAAGCAGAGGAAGAACGACAATGGATGCAGAAACCAAGTTTGGATGCTGTGATGATCTTACCAATGACAGGGAATTCTTCCAGTGTTGCCAATGTTTGAAAAGGTTTCATAGTATTTGTGATGGGCAGGAAGTAACGTTGGCATCAAATAAAGAGATGCGATGCAAATCATGCTTGTCAGCACCAGAAACAGAACCAGAACCGAGCGTTCCTACCAAACCCTCATCAGATCACTGGCTACTTGATTGGTTGATGAAAGATAAAGAAGAGCGAAACCAGAAAGAAAAGGAGGATGAGGAGCGTAGACAGAAGGAAAGGATAGAGGAGGAGAAACAGCGTAAGAAAGAGATGGCTCAGATAGAGAAAGTTCGAAAGAAGGGGATGATGGAGTTTAAACTCATAGTTGAGTCTATAGAAGTAAATAGAAGGAAAGAGAAAGAAGAGGAAGAAGAAAAGAGAAGGAAAGAGAAAGAGGAGGAAGAGGAAAGGAGAAAGAAGGAAAAAGAACAGGAAAAAGAAAAGAGAAGGAAAGAGAAAGAGGAGGAAGAAGAAAAGAGAAGGAAAGAGAAAGAGGATGAAGAAGAAAAGAGAAGGAAAGAGAAAGAGGAGGAAGAGGAAAGGAGAAAGAAGGAAAAAGAAGAGGAAGAAGAAAAGAGAAGGAAAGAGAAAGAGGAGGAAGAGAGAAAGAGAAAAGAAGACTTAGATATTTTCTGTGCATTGATTGAAAACCAGGAAGAAAGGAGGATACAGGAAGATATAAAACTAAGGTCAGAGTTACAGGCTCTATTCCCTCAGCACAAACTTGAACAGGTAGAGAGCATCAGAGGAGAGATAGAAAAGCTTAGTATTAAAGTCACTGAAAAGGTGGACGAAAGGGTAAAGGAAATTGTGGAAGAACAGCTAGAGTTCTTAACAGTTCGGCAAGGACGGATAGAGAAGGAACAGGATCAATTGAAGAAGAATATGGAAACCTGCCTTGAAATTGTCCAGTCTGGAAGAGAATCTGAATGTGACCCTCCAGAGAGAGTTCAAGAATTAAAGAGTTCTGTAGAGTCTATTAATGTAGCACTAAAAACCTTTGGTGAACGAACAGAACTCATACAAAATATAGTGCAAGAACAGAAAGTTGAAATAAAGGAAGCTGGAGAAAGGGTTAATTTTCTCCATGAGAAGGCTAAAAAGATGGAAGTATCTCTTCGCCAAGAAATTCAGGAACAGACAGTTACAATTATAAGTAGGGTCAGTGAACTGCAGGAAAAGATCCATAATTTACAGTTTCGACCAGAAACCTCTTCCGATATAGTGCCTGATCCAATCCAAGGACTGAACCCCGAAGCTACTGCCTATGAACCTCCTGTTGTACTTCCAAACCCTACTTCCCCGGTAATACCACAACTTCTGATAGATGCAAGAGGCCTAGAGTAAAGGATAGTAATGACGGTTTTTCTCCTTGATGTGGAAAAGAGTTTAAGATGCCCAGAATGGCTGATATCATGAACATTCCGAAGTTTAAAGGCGATATCGAAGCTCAATCTGCCAAAAGATATCTGCGTGAATTAAATGTCAGTTTCGACTTAATGCAAGTGCCTGAGCACTATAGATTGGAATTATTACCTCGGGTTTTCACCGGCAAGGCTGAGCATTGGTTAGCTGGTAATATGGACAACTTTGTGAATTATGCTCATTTCTGCGCACGCTTTAAGGATGAATTTGCATCAGAAAAGGCAAAACAAAGACAACTAGCGGCTGTCAGGAACTGAAGGTATTCTCGCCTGGTCCATGACAACTTAGAGAGTTTTGCCTGGAGTGTCTACGCAGCGTACAGAAACCTAGCTGACAATTTTAACGAGAGTGAAGTTCTTAATTTGATCATTGGACAGTTGCCGTATCGCATTCGGAATCTTTGTCTGGTGCACGCTCCATGAAGTGTGGATGAATTGACACATTTCTTAAAGGACTTCGATATTTATGATGGCCCTGATGCCTGGAAGAATAAAGAAGACTCCAAGAATAAAGATGCTGCAGGCAATAAAAGTTTTAAGATCCGGAATATCCAGACGAATTCAGAGAGTCGAGGAGGAAATTTCTCATGACCTCGAAGATTCAACAGAGGATTAGGTAGGAGAGGTTTCAACCAAGATCAAAACCAAAGACAAAACAGTTTCTACAGGCCTCCTCCAGAACAAGAGCGGAACTCTCCAGACAGATGGCATTACGAAGAACGACGTAGCCATAGTCCGCTCAGACGGTACTCTCCATGACGTAGAGGCATTAATTGTGGTTCTTTCTCACCAAGACATGACGTTGCCTCCGAGCAAGAAGAAGCAGTGGAGACTACTAGAAAGTTTCTGCACAACCAGCGATCTCAATCATGTCAAACAAACGTCGACCTTTTCTAAGTGCCTCCTCTTCGTTTAGGCAAGTAAACTCGAAGGGACGAAAAATACAAGAATAATATGTAGATTATTTTTGCTGACCGAAAATGTATTTTCTGGCAGTCAAGTGCAAAATGTTCCCAATACAAAACTGGTATAGATTTTCCGGAAGCCTTAAGAAGATAGTGCTAGGTGGTAGACAAGTAGAACATGATATTAGTGGCATGAATTTTAGCACCAAAGTATTCATTTAAGAAGGTTTTGGTTCTGACTTCCTCTGGCGTATGCTTTTTTATAAAAACTGCACCAGGCAGAAATAAGTATTAAGAAAACTGCAGTTGATGTGTTGTTTGTTACCACTCCTGATCAAATGAAGGAAGATTTTCCAGATATATATTTAGTGCAGTACATCCGAAAGGTCCAGGATGAGGATATAATCGGGATGTATAAATCCGTAGACCTCTCAGAGAAGGTCCATGTAGTAAATATTTGGATTCATTCCTATAAGCAGGAGTTACTATATTGCTGGTGTGGGATTTAAAGGCATTATTCTAGAAGCACAGAAGCAAGAAGAGTGTTGAGTTTGAAGTGCTATAGGAAAGTACTGATTCAGTTCATTGCTTATCGAACCCTATACCGTTTTCTACAAAGTCTTTCTGGAGAAGAAACTAGATATATGGAAGCCTACTGTTCTATTAAACCATCACAGAATCAATCAATCATTACCTGAATTCACTGCTTATTGGCTGATTAACTATCCTGGATTGTATTATGTTTTGGATACCACAAACTACGCTCCTTTTGAGTTGTCGTTGATTGAAGAGAAACATTGGTTGGTGAAGTTGAATTAGTGTCAAGATAATTTCTGTATTTAAAGTTTCATTGTATACTCAAATTTTTTTCAGAACTTATAAATTACAATTTCTTCAAAAATTTTCCCCGGACGAGGGGCAATTGTAACGAACCTGAGAGTTTAAGATTTTATATTTGTAAGAAGTTAAGATTTTTTAAAATGTTTGTTACTTCAAATAATGTACAAGTTGTCACAGACAATTATAGTTAGACTGATACAGTTGTAGTTGGAACTTTTATATATGTTTATAAATACGTCAAAATCTGTTCGTGTTGACATCACTTTCTCATCTCAGCTGAGGAAGTGAACCCACCTGAATGTTCCTCACCTGACGACAGACTGAGTTTGAAAAACAGGTGAAGGTGAAGAATAATAAGAACTTGGAAACGGAGAGAATTGAAGTATAGATTTTGGGTTTTCGAGTTTTCTTCTTGCCGATAAGTTGAAAGTAAACAATTAATTATGTAATTTGACTTTCGTTATATGTGAGTGAATTGCCCAACGTTGGTATTGAATGTTCTAGTGTTTTATTGGTAAGTGATTATGAAATATAAGAGATTGTAAAACTCCGTTTAACTTTGAATACTGTGTTGTGTTTCTTTTCTACACAGCAAGCCCTGATGATTTGCAAAGATTCTCATGTTCCCAACTAAAGGAGTAGTGGAATAACTTTGTGACGACTGGTGTACAACCAGGGGGACGTTGCAACCTACAGTTTAAAGTTGGATCCGAAGCACAAGGTGCCTCCACCGATCCTCTAGATTATTGTCAGGTAGTAAGGAAAGTGATTTAGACTACGCTGAAATGGAATCTCAACAATCAAATTCAGCATTTTAAACAATGCCGTGCGGATTTACAGATCCCAGGCGCTAGACTTCTGGGTATTAAAATTCCGGCCTTAGGGGTTAATAACAAGGGTATCGTGAAAGCCCATGTGCTTTGCAACAAACCTCTCTCTGTTATATGAACATTTTGGAAGACAATATTGAGAAATCAATTGTCCAGATTTTGCTTTACAAGCAACCAAATCAACATAATCAAAAGGCTCTCTCTTGGAGCAGTTCTAGATAGCTTCCAAGCTTTTTAGAAAGGTCACTCATCCTTACCAACTCAATGAGAAGAACAGTCCACTTCACCAAGCAGATAGCTAAAAACGGATCTACAAACTCAATGAATTTTAATTTTCCATTAATTTTCATTACTATCTGCCTTAGTAAACTTGATGCAGTTCCTAGTGTTCCCTAAGACTGATGTCTGCAAACAAAATTACTACAAACAATTACAAAATGAATTGGCTGATGCAAAATAGCAGAAAACGAAGACTGTCGCCAATTTTTAGTGCAGTGCATTAGCCAGACATACAATTTTATTACTGCAGCAACGAAAAATTGTAGAAGCTAATTATTACTGAAATCTCACCTTTATATTATCCAAGTTTTTATTTCTTGCTTACAAAAATATATAGGTTTCCCATATACATAGAAATATTTTATATTTGTAAAATTTGGCATTTTCTCAATACAGTAACACACCATTTTTATCTTTTTCTACCCAGTAATTGATAAAATAAAGACATTTGAAAATACATAGTATTTAAAGTTTACTTACAAAGAAAGACATACTTTTAAAATTAACGAAGCTTACCATAAAGATAGCATAACTGAATGGGCAAGAAACAGAACATGCCAAAATGACTACAGAAATATAAGAATACAGGGTCGTGCACAAAAAAGTAGCCTGGGTCGGCAGCATATTCTACTGACTCAGGCTACTTTTTCATGCACCAGCCTATATATACTGCTTACTGGAAGTGTTAAGTTAATACATGAATTACTGAAATATTCAATCTCACTTTTACATGTAGAAAAAGCATGGCTAGGACTTGAACTTATGACCTTAATGCTATTTTGAAAACATAATACTATTGCACCACATTTCCGCATTTTTTAAATTCAATATCAAGAAATAAGTTATTGAATTGCTGCATGAAAGTTAATGTTAGGTACACAAAATAACTCAAATATGTCATCAGCAGATGCATTGCACACACTGACTTCATATTGATCTATTCTTCGATTAAGTATCTCTTTGTGACTCAATAGACTACATCAGCATGACAAGAATTTATTTGGGCAGGGAAATCTGCAGAAGCTGTTTATTTTAAAAACAGCTGGGGAAGACGTTTGCGTACACACAACATATAAAGTTCAAAACTGTCATAAAAATATTAAATACATGTGAATAGTAAATATGTGATCATATAGATGCAGCTCTTCTAACTGAATATATATAAATGTGACAAAGTGTAACAAAATTAAGAAAATACCATACAAAGGGTTCATTTATCTTTTTTTTAAAAAAAATTATCTCTCATTAGCAGTTGATGGAGCATACACATATTTACAGTAAGGTTTTGTCATGTGTAATGATACATATAGTGCAACTGTTACGTTCTGTAATATAGATGTCACCAGGTGAATAACAAAATTGTAAATGCAGTGAAAAACTCTACTGCTCCCTTGCAGATTGTAGGGTTTGTTTCTCCACAAAGCTAGTTTTAGAATATGATGTAGCTACAAATGAAGCACAATTTGATGACTTCAATGTGTATAAAGCTAATTTAATTAAATTTATTAAAGAATGTATTCTATATAAAATATGCAAAATTTAGATAAATTATTTTTATATTGTATTAACATAAGCAGGTGAGTAAGGGGACCAAGGTGAAAAAACTCAAAATCCAAGAAAATGTAAAATCAAGGAAAATTTGGAAAATTTTGCAATGTTGGGATCATGCAGATTTAATTTAATTAACATAATAGTACTGAGATAAATAAGGACAAATATGCACTTTGAATATTTTTTTTCAGCAGGATAGATCTGTCTTTAATGATCATTGCCACTGATAAGGGATAAGAGTTTGATTGTAGAGCAATTCATATCTTTCACAAAAAATTAACTTTATCTTTACTACAGACTACTTACAGAGTTAGAAGTTGCACTTCATATGCAACTATTACAAATTAAAGTTAAGAAGGAGAATAACAACACATGTGTGCATCAATCAGGGAGGGGGACCAAATTCAGTACAAGGGTCATCACTAGAACTATACCGATGTGATGTATCGATATCAGAAGGTGTGGGTTGGAATTTATTTACTGATATTGGCAGATGCTTTTCCAGCATTTTGGTATTTGGCGGAGTCTAATTATCAAGGAAATTATTCAAAATTAGAAGTTTATATTTATTTTGCTCCAGTTTTGTGTGAAAAAAACTGAATTGTGTAATAACATAACATTTAATTTAATAATCTGATATAATTCTTGAATATTCTAAGCAAAAGTGTTGGTAAATTGAAGCAAATAATTAAGAGTGGGATACTTACACACAAATATTAACCAATATTTTGAATAACTTTCAATTATTTCAATTTTCAAGTATTGGTAATGGTGAGAATCGATGTGGGTATTGGTATCAGTTCAAAGTTCAAATTGGTTCTTGCACCATGCATAGAAATCTATGGGTAATGTTCAGCAAGGAGGGTCATGATTACTATTTATGTTCTAGCATTTATTAAGGTTAAAATACAATTGTGGAAATTGGCACCGATTCGTAAGTACAAAGTGCACCACCTAATGACATGTTCCACCAGGGTCGGCCGCTTATAAGGACGATACAGACGTCGCACTGCTGTGTGTAACCACAAGTGAACAAGCAATACATTAACATTTATATATTAGCTTTTACATTGTCTGAATTGCAAATATTCCATTGCTTATAGATCGTTGGTTAGTTGGTTCTGTATTCATTCTTCCATGACAATTGCTTGATTTTTGTTATTTACCGTCGCTTTCTGCTACTTTTTGGTAATCACGACGATGAGGATGAGTGATGATATAATGACATTGATGGAGGGGCACTCACAAAGAACACACATACTCATGCCAGGATTCGAACCCAGGAGCCCTGGCTTTATAATGCAGTATGCTAGCCACGGAAGTCGATTATAGATTCTTGTTACATGCAAAATTATCATATATATGCGTTGTATTTTTTCTGAGATTAGTGAAAAGTACATTTGGATTACAATGATGTGGAGTATATCATGTAGATTTAATTACATGTTTTGATTAGCATGTTTGAAAAAATCCTGATAATGTGACAAAGTTGTAAAATTCCTTTTCAAGGCGGATGTTAAATAAATTAGAAACTCGTCATCTAAACTCACCAAGAGCTGCTACAGAAACCTGTGAACTACAAATGTCTTAAAATTTGGCAAAATTGTCTGGCAACCCCGAAGTAATAAAACGACCGGATGGGAAGACGATATTATTGACACTTGTTGTTTCTCCCTTTTCCATGGTGCAGCTTTTTCGGTACTTGTGTGCTGTAGTTGTGCATTTGTCTATATTCCTTGATTTGTCGCGATGAACAGTGTGGAGAAATTGTTGGTGTGAAGTTTTTCTACCAGAAGTCTGGATGAAAAAATAAACATAAAAAACCTAGGCCAAATTTGAAACTAGAACAAGTGTCAAAGAAGGGAGGTTGTGAGTTCACTTGCCAAATTTTGCGTTGAAGGACAGAAGGATTAATTTCAGTTACAAGCATGTCTGAAGATTTCTGGTAAGTTTGAAGCTTTTACTTTAGAGCTTCTGGTAATGCCGATATCACCTTTCCAGTGAGATATTTATTTTGGTGCCCTATTTCACATATCAATCAGTCATGTTGGACAGGAAACTTTTTCTGTGTAACTTTTTTACTAGAAATTTTCACGATCAATGCACGTAAATATTAGTCATTGTGCTTATCAAATTGTGTAAAAATTAATATCCCTTCTTCTGAATTTTACCCTCTGTTAAACGACTAAATCTGTTAGAATTCAATTTCTTCTTCCATCTTCTTCGCATTACTGTTAAATATATATTAATTTATAATCATATGTGCAAACGTGTAAAACATGATATTCGGTAAACACGAACGTATCAATATCTTATCACGTTGGCTGTTATACAAAATTCATCATTTAAACTCCCATTACTAGTAGAGCAAATTTGTGCCAGCCCCCGTGGCAGAGTGGTTAGCACATAGTGCTACGATGCCAGAGGTCGCGGGTTCGAATCCCGGCCTGGGCATGGATGTTTGTGAGTGTCCATTCATCAATTTCATTATATCACTCATACCCATCTTCGCAAATTAGCCAAATGTGGCACAAAAGGCGAAGTAAAATGAAGCAAATCAATAGAGCAAATTTGTGAGCTATTGCCCCTCCACTGTGGTTCACCACAAGCCGCCACTGTGTTCCACAAAGTGTTAATCTTAATGAAAGTAAAGCACATTAGAGAGGCAAAACTGTAAAAAGAGAAATGGCAAAGAATAATCGCAGATCTATCACAGTTATGCATCTTGCCTCCCATATTACACAAATGTTGTCATATGAGCAGATTCTTACCTAAAAAATACTAATGTGCTATTTCCATACACTGTGTTCATAATGAATTGCTTACACACAATCAAAATGGAGCCTTAAGAACAGGGACATTTAACTGACAGTAAGTAGAACAATTGATGATCATTACTGTGAGTGGACTTAAGTACAATGACAGATGAACATCATATGTATGGTTTGAAAACCAGTATACAACTGTAACCTTGGTAACAAATACTTTTACCACTGCATTCTTGGCCTTAGATGCTTAAAAGTAACTTAAAAGTCACTTGACAGTCAAGTTACATTCTAAACAAGAACATTATAAAAAAAATAATAATCTTAATGATATTCATATGTGAACATGCACAATTCATAAGAATATTACAAAATATGACAGCAGTCTCTCGTGCGTTTGTCACATTTAAAATGCAACCAGTAAAGTTGCTTCAATGATGTGGCTAATACTTATGGTTGCTTCTCCTTTATGCTTCCATCCTCCATGCCAAAGTAAGCTTTAGTAACCATGTTGACAAACAGACCAGTCTCAATGACACCTGGAAAATAAGCAAGCAGATAAGAGATAGGGTAGTAGTCTCGTGATTTGTAAATCAGTTCCTGCGTAGTGTTGACTTTCTCCCAAGCAGACCTGGGATTGATGGCTGATAGGAGCCAAAACATTTTTATGTTGATTCTAGCTAGCATTGCAAGTGATAGACACATGACAGGAAGAAGAATAATAATTTGTATTTATAGCATGTTATTTATTGGTTGTCAAGGTATTGTTTTACATGTATGTGAATGGCTTCCAGGCGTTAAAGTTATGATGTTACAATTTGAACCTGCGTAAGATAAGGATGTAATTACACACAACACAAGGCTTACATCTATGGCGCCTTCGGTAGGATGTTGTTGGTGATTCTCTGTGAGAAGAAGCATGGATGAAGATGTTACAAAGAGTACACGATGATCATCATTCAAGCATAGGTTTATGCAACAGAAAATGTTTCGGCTTTGATGAATTTTCTATGGTAAGAAAACAAGATTGCATGGTTTGTGTATCGTTTACAATAATTGTACAATAGTTTCCTGTAAGTACTGTACAAAACTACATTTAAGTGCTTGTTGCCCACCATTTCTTCGACCACGGCATGGCTGAGTAGACAGGAAGGGACTTGACAAAATTATATTATCTTCCTAATGATCGAGTCTGGGTGCAGACCTCGAAGGTAAATTCACTGAAGCATATAGCAGGAATGGTCTTGTCAGGAGTTGGCAACAGCCTAATATATAAAGTTCAATTGTTGGATGGATAAACACGTGTGATATACGTCAGGTGGCTACGAAAACGTGAGTGTGGACCAAACCCCTCATCAACAGATCTACCTGATCCAAAACTTGAATCGACACCAGCAGGTCAGCTTGAGGATGCAGAGGGAATAGATAACGAAAACTAACCAAATGCAGATGCTGGGCACGCAGCACTCAGAAGATCGAATAGACTTAGAAGACCTCCAGATAGATATGGGCAGACCAGCAATTAAAACAAACAAAAAGAAGACTCCATGAGGAGATGAGAGACAAATGCAGGCAGGAAGAATTAAAATTTGTATTTATAGCACTTTATTTATTGGTTGTCATGGTATTGTGTTACATGTACGTGAATGGCTTCCAGGCATTAAAGTTATGTTGTTACAATTTGAACCGACGTGTTTTGTATGTCTTGTGTACATTTAGATAAGGATGAAATCACACACAACATAAGGCTTACAGCGAGGACAATTTGGTTGTTAGTTCAAAGAAATAGTAGCTGACTCTAGTTTCGATAGTCAAAAAACAGCAGCTATGGGTAGAGGCATGCGTATTTAGTTTTTGACAAAAACACAAAATGTGAAATAACATACTGTAATGTTCATTTTCCTTGTTTCTGAAAGGTGTGAGGTACATTTTCCTACCCTGTTTGGTAATGAAAAAATAGATTTTTAAACACGAAATTTAGAGTTAATTTACCGATGCGACACTTTCTAAAGTTTGAATTATCCTGTGAAATATGCAATTCACGGAAAATTTATTAATTCTGCTGTAAATATTTAACAAGCAAAAATTGACTCTTTTGCACAGAAATAAACTTAATACTCTGGTAACTACATAAATGTGCTATTAGAAGGGATATGTTTATTTTGCATAATCAGTGCAGTTTTCATATCAAATTTAGGATTACATTTACAATTTTTGAAGTTTGCCATAAGTTAATGTATAGTTTGGGTTTTGCAGTACATAAGTCATGCATTCTATTAACAGTTATATTAAAATTTACAAATCACACTAAACTAAACTGTGGTGTAACAGCTCTTTCGAGGCCAGGCCATACTTTTCACTTGAATATTTAACTTATTATTAAATTGTCTAGCCCCTTGTTGATGTGCAATTATTTTAAACATTGTATTTCATTCTTTATATAGCACTTGCAGAGACATGTGACAAGGTGTCAAAACAGAGCAATCAAGAGTTTGATTGCTACAAAGATATAGTTTTTAAATAGCTGAATTTGACATAACATGGTAAATCAAAAAAAAAAATAATATGTAAGGCTTATAGAAATGTTTAACACCATCCTTCGCCCTTTTCTGCCTCTGGCTGGGTTGACATAGAAGTCGAGCCTCACCTTTTTTCCTGGTCTTCCACCACTCCTCCCTTTCCACGGTGTTCCAATCTCGTCCTCTCCTCCTAACACTCTCCACTATCTGCTCTTTCCACCGACATCTTGGGCCTCCCCCTTGGCCTTATTCCCACTCCTTGTTCATTGTAAGCTCTTACTGGTAGTCTTTCTGCATCCATCCTCTTCATGTGTCCGAACCATCTCATCTGTGCCTGATCTATCCTGTGTTGAAGCTTCACCACACCTACTGTCTGTCGGGTCTCCTCATTCCTTATTCTATCCCTTCTAGTCTTCCCCAATATACTCGTTAAATATTTCATATCCACTACCTGCATCTTTCTTTTGTCTCTCCCTGTCATTGTCCAAGTCTCTGTTCCTTACATAATTACTGGCACATAGTATGTTGTTGTATATTACCTTCTTGCATTTCATAGGTACATCCCTGTTCCATACTAATCTTTGAATGCTTTGATATAGTCCACCACCCATTTGATCTCTTCTGTTTACCCCTCATCTATTCTTCCACTTCTCTCAATTATGCTTCCTAGATATTTGAAGCTCTCCACCACCCTCAACTCTTCCATGTCCATCTTTATGCTTGGTTCATTTCTGGCTCTGTTTCTTGTTATTATTAGCACCTCACTCTTTTCTGCACTGAATTTTATTCCTGCTCTTCTGATTTCCTCATTCCATCAAGCTGTACCTGTACTACTTCTTCCCTGTTCCCCCATATTACTAAGTAATCAGCAAACAACAGGGCCTTCATCTCTTCCTCTCCTATCTTCTTCCCCACCTCTTTGTTAATTGCATCCATTGTAATTATGAAGAGCAGTGGGGAAAGAGCACTTCCCTGTTCTAGTCCATTACTTAATACTGAACCATTCTTCCCACTGGTGTCTTCACACAGCTCTGATTGGTCTTGTATGTGCTCTGCACTCTACATACTATCTCTTCCTCGACTCCTTTCTCTCTTAGAGCCTTCCAAATCTCTTTGTTCTGCCAATGCTATCGTATGCCTTTTCTATATCTAGGAATGCCATATCAATTCATTTCCATACTCGTAGTGCCTTTCCTGTAATTGCCTTATAGTGAATATCAGATCTAATGTTGATCTGCCTCTTCTAAATCCATACCGTCTCTGTCACTTCCCTTATTCTATTCTCTAATATTTTCTCATACACCTTTGCTGAGTGGCACATAAGTGTAATTCCTCTGTAGTTTTTACATTCCTTTCTGTCACCCTTCTTGTTAGTCCCTTTGTCCAATCTCTTGGCATTTCTCTCTCACACCATACTGTTTTCAACACACTGTACAGCCACTGCACACCAATCACTCCTGCTCCTAGTATAATTTCCACTGGCACTTCATCTACTCTAGGTGTTCTACCTATCCTCATTCTCGTCAGAGCTTCCTCCACTTCCTTCCATGTGAGGTTCACTTTTCCTTCCTCTTTCTTTTTCCTTCACTTCATGTTCATTTCCTTTTTTCTCTCTCCACATTCTCCTTATTTCTTCATCCTCTTCTACAACGTTTCCCCTTTCATCCCTTAGCTTACAGCTGTCCCCTCTTTCTCTTCCCCTTTCTCTCACTAATCCATAAAATACTTTCTTGTTCCCACCTACATCTTTCTCGAACAATTTGGCCCATTCTTCCATCCACTTTCTTCTTTCCTCCTTTACTACTTTTCTTGCCTCTTTCTTCTTTTCCACATATTCTTTTTCTGCATTTTATGATTTAACTTTAAACCATTTTCTAAATGCATCATTTTTGTTTTTCACTGCCTCTCTAGTTCTTTCATTCCACCATGGTGTTTCTTTCTTCTTTTTTTCTTGCTTGTCCTTCCACATGACTTTTCTGCTGCTTCTACTAATTCTGTTTTAAATCTTGTCCATTCTGTTTCTACTCCTTTGGGTTCATCTCTTGGCACTTTTCTTCGCAATATTTCTTGATAATTCTCTTTTATCATCTTATCCTTCAATTTCCACACTCTTATCCTTCTCTCTTGTTCCTCCCTTCTATCCTTTATTTTACATCTCCTCACATCTCCTACTAGTAGCCTGTGGTCACTGTAAGTTCTCACTGGGTATTACTTTAATGTTGTTCATTTTCTTCTTTACTTCCTTGTTTACCAATGTATAATCTATTACAGACTTTTGTTTATGATTCCAACTGTATCTTGTCGTATTTCTTCTAAAACCAGCTATTATCTACTAACAGTCCATTTCTCTTACAAAAGTCCAGTAGCCTCCTTCATTCCTCTGTCCCCATCCATCTGCTCCAAGTACTTCTGTATACCCTTTCCTATCTCTTCCCACTTGTGAATTAAAATCACTCATCACAATTGCCATTCCTTTCCTACATGTTCTTCCAAGTCATCTTCAAATTCTTCTTTCTCCTCTTGTACATCCTGTTTGTGGGGCATACTCTTGAATTATTTCTATTACCTTCCCTCTTACATTCATTATTAGTTTAATTATTCTCTCATTTGCCCTCTCTACTTCCTCACTTATTCCACTTCCGACAACAAATCCAACCCCACTTAATCTGCCCTCTTCGATACCTGCCCAGTACAGTTTATAGTGTTTCCTCAATTTAATTTCTCCTCTTCCTTTCCCTTTCATTTTGCTCATTCCAAAGATAACGATTCCTCTTCTCTCCATTACATCCACAATTCCTTCAGTCCTTCCTGTCAGTGTTCCAATATTCAATGTCCCTATTCGTAGCCCGCATCATCTCCATTTTCCAGTCCGGCTTGCTTCTTTCTTATTTTGAATTCTTTGTTTTCAGCTGCTGGCTAATCGGGCCTGTAACAGACATTTTTTTATTCACTGAAGGGAGAAAAACATATTCTAGAATGATAGGGCTACATAATTATACATACCTGGGATTATTTTAATATCCGTGTTTACAACACTCCAATCTAAGGGCATTGCAAATTTCCAGTCAAGTATAAAATTACCATTATCAGTGACCACAAGTCCCTAAAACAAGAAAGCTGCATGTAAAAGATTCCAAATTCACCTACTTCTCATGTAAATAAAAACAGGGTGTACTATTTTGTGAAAAAATTCCCTGACTTTTCCAGGTTTTCCAGACCAAGAACAAAAATTTTCCAGACCAAGTCATTAGGGCAATTAATGTACATGAACATGTATGTACAGTAGCAGCTATTAGGGAAGTGTGTCCCCCTAGTTTTTGCCCCACCAGTATGGTCTCTTAATGCTATCCCTTATCTACCAAGAAAAAATTAACTGTTCTTGCCCCAACCCCAAAGTTTTGGCACTCAGTCAAAGGTGATATATGTAAGAAAATCAGAGCACTTAGATGAAAATTCACACTTAGTCACACTCAAGTCTAAAACCGTAAACTGTTGTACATCAGATTAATCTTTTCACCACAAAGCATACTTTATCCTCTTGTACCTGTATATTTATGGGAATTTATGAATATACTAGCAAGCTTTCATTATCACATTATGTGAAATTATTGATGGCCTCCCTTCACCCCTTATAGCCGATCCAATCCGATCCACCCTCACATTACAAAATAATCGTTTTACAAATTTTTTTGAGTTAATTTATTTCCATAACAAGTCAGTAGTCACAAGAAAAGTAATAGACATGTTTATAAACTGAATGTAATTTTGTAGTTTTCTTCCTTTAAAATAAATGCACAATTTGAATACTTGAACTGTTTTTCTAACATATAGAATTGGCGTTCATTAACATGTGAAAGTTTCAAAAGAACACATTACTCGAAAAAACACAACTACACTATTTTCTTTAATGCTTTCATCTTTTCATCCAATTCTTGGATTTCCTTTGCAGATCTCTCAAGGATTTTAGCTTTCTTTGTACTCAGTTCTTTCAGTTCTGCCATACTTCTTTCCCTCTCTTCTAAATGAGTCTTTTGAGTTTTTGTTGCATCATGCTTTCTTTTCAGTGCTTCCTTCCACTTTCCATTTGAATTCCTTGCTGCATGGATTAAAGATTTTGTTATAGGGACTTTTTCAAGCCCTCCATAAGTTACAATTGCATCATGTATACATCGTTGGGCAATAAGTGAGTCCTCATCAAGATTATCCACAATGCATTACTTATTTACAGAGAAACTGCGCTCAACAGAAGCATTTCCATGTGAAAGCATTAAAATCTTCTGGACAAATGGTATAAAGGCACTGTTGTTACAGTCTTCAAGAACTGTCATCCACATCTGATCCAGCCGATCAACAGCAATGTCAAAATTTTTCATTCTTGCAATCACACTGTCATTACTACATACGAGGGGCGATCAGGTTGCTCCGACCCTAACATAGAAGGAATGACGTTATGATTGATTTTTTGTTTTACAGGGGTTTAACTGAGTGAAGTTGTGTCAATGTGCCAGAATGGAGAAAACTGAGGTGAGAGCGGTGATCAAATATTTTGTGAAGAAGAAGTGGACGGTATCCAAAATTCATGAGAACTTGGTGGATACACTAGGGGACACTGCTCCTTCATGCAGTATGGTGAAGAGATGGTGTCGTGAGTTTAATTGTGGGAGAGAGTCGTGTGAGGATGAACATGCAGGCGGAGCACCAAAAACTGTCATGACGACCGAAAACATTAACAAAGTCCAAGATATCGTGCTGAAGGATCGTCGAGTCACTATCCATCATGTTGCTGAGATGTGTGGCCTGTCATATGGCACTCTGCAAAACATAATTACCCAGGAATTACAAATGAAAAAAAATTGCTGCAAGATGGGTTCCTCGAAAGCTCACCCCAGATCAGAAGCGCACCCGAGTGCTCATCAGTCAAGAACTTCTTGACAAGTTTCGTACTGATATAGAAGATTTCCTTGCCCGATTTGTAACTATGGATGAAACATGGGTCCATCACTTCGAACCAGAAACAAAATCGCAAACCATGGAGTGGAAACCCCCACATTCTCCACCAACGAAGAAGTTCAAGGTGCAAACGCCAGCCAAGAAGGTAATGGCCTCAATTTTCTGGGACTGCAAGGGAGTCCTTCTTGTAGACTATCTACAAAGAGGCCAAACCATCACTGGCACATACTACAGTGACCTAATCAGGAAATTACGTGATTCCATCAAGATAAAGAGGCGTAGACTGTTCACCCGTGGTGTGCTCCTCCACCAGGACAATGCACTTGTCCACACCTCATGCATTGCGAGGGCCACTATCGCAGATGCATCGTTCGAATTGTTGCCTCACCCACCCCTATTCCCCATATTTGGCCTCCAGTGATTTCTATTTGTTCAAACATTTGAAGAATGACATTCGTGGGCAAAAATTTTCTGATGATTCTGAGGTGATAGGGGCTGTGGACTCATGGTTGGATGACCAGTCGGAAGATTTTTTTTTGCAAGGTATCCAGGCGTTGGAGCACCGGTGGGAAAAGTGCATTGGAGTTGCAGGGGAGTATGTTGAAAAATAAAAAAATATTGAAACCCTATAGCCGCTCTTTCTATGTTAGGGTCAGAGCAACCTGATCGCCCCTCGTAAGTCAGTATAGAACCATTTTATATCATCTGCAGCGGGGCCAGAAAAATGGCACTTTTCAACTAGGACTTGTAATGCCACTTGGTCTTCACCTACTTTTTCATCCAAAACAGATGCAGGAGAGAGACATGCTCAGCACCATATGTGAGCCTATATTTCAATGATGATCTCATAATATCTTCTTACACAAAAATTGTAATATTTTCAGACAATCTTCTCGAAAATGTAACACTTGAACGTCAGATAGTTTCACAGATCTAAATGTTGCTCGGGTTGCAAATCCAATGTCAACTTCTTTTGCAGAAAACACACATTCTGGATAAGTTAGATTTATTTCAAAAGATATCCAGAACTTACAGCTTCAAGCAGAATGGACTTCTTTATAAACCTGGGCATAAGGGATTTCAGTAGCTTGAGCAAATGTTCATAAAGGAAAGGTACCATTAGTGAATGAGACTGAAACCTGACAAGAAAGGGTACTATATCAGCTGCAAGAAAGAAGTCTGAAAGAAAGCTAGCCTGACTGGTAACAGAGGATTTCTCACTTGTGACTTAATAGTTTTAAAGCTTTCACACCTTTGTTGTTCCTTGGTACCAGAAACACTGTCAGCATAGGTTTTCAGAAATGGTAAAAGGTACTGTGCTTATTCCACCACACTTCCATTGTCTAACCACCGAATTGGACAAAACTTTTTTGGAAAAAGTTTTCATCCTGTAATTCTTATGAAATCTGCTCTCTGAGCTGGAACATGTTTAAATAAATTGTACACTGCTCTTCAGAATACCACTATGTTCCAACCAGAACTCCGAAAAGATGCTTTGAAAGCACCATGAAGAACATGAAGTCCGCAGGCAGCTTCCTATTTCCAGCAATGTTGTACCTTCTGGCTCATTAATAGCAATATTTTCCCTGAAAATCGTGAGAAATTTCCAGTTAACTGCTGGTCCATCCATGGATATTTGCACTATGTTTTTCAAACTGATACCTTTTACACATCTTCAAATACCAGTAGGAAGTCACTAGCTTTGGTATGGCCCAGAAACAAAAATACAATTTTTTCCAGAAAAATTGTAAATTTTTCTGACTTTTCCAGAAAAAAAAATTACCTGACTTTTCCAGGTTTTCCAGACTGGTCGATACCCTGAAAAAATATCACAACTGGCAATACAGTAATACATGAAAAGCAACACCAGAGAAATCTTGGAGCAAAGTTTGCTAACAGTCATACATAATACAAAACTTCCTTCTGGCAAGATTTTCAAGTTCAATCATATCACAAATTTCAAGATCTTACCTCAAATGGGATAACACACCTGGCAGCCCTGGTAAAATGGATCCATTACATATGTTGGTTGCCACTAATAATGACAGTCTGAATATTTCCTTCTTTAACTGTATTTAATTGCAAACACACAATACTGATATTTTAAATTTGAATTTTTGTTTTTAAATCCACATATAAGCACAGATAGGCTAATCAAGACTGGACCTACAGTTTAAAGTGGGATCCGAACCACTATGTGCCTCCAGCAGGTATCGAACCCGGGACCCCTTGATTACAAGGTGACAATGTTACCACTACACCATCAGGGAGGTCCTGGTATTTAAATCACAAACTTTTTTTTTAACTTCTGCCTCGAATGGAGTCTGGAATATTTCCCTAAATTAATTTGTAGACTAAACTATCATTTTTGTTATGAAACAATTTTCTTTTTTAAATTTCAAATTCCATAAACTGGATTTCTTTACCTACATTATTAACATGCTGAAGATAGAATTTCATACATTAATGTTTCAAATAATATTCAATGATAGGGCACAATGGAAAAGAACTAAACAATTGCATGGAAGGGATTTTGCAACATTACATATTTGAAAGGGAAAATAACACAATTTTTGCCTACAATAAATAAAGTTCCTCATTATACTCTTGACACATGGAAAAATTAGTCAAAAAATTAAATTGCTTCCTAGATTCAGAACTGCATGATATTATATGGATGGAGAAATTATTGAAATACCTCTACTAATTAATAGTTATGAGGGGATGGAAACACGTTATGAAATTTCAAAGGAACATAAACCTTATGCCATGTGTTGTTACCAGTGTCTAGACCAAGGATCACCAAACCATCGATCACGAGCTAGCGGTAGCTTGTGGGGTCACTTTCAGTAGCTCTTGAAGTTTTGGCTACAATTTGCGATTGCAGCTATCTAGTTGATTTGGTGTTTTAAGTCTACTTTATGCACAGTAAGGAAATAAATACGTTACATAGTATTGATTAATATAACTACTTACATGAGTGAGTATGGAGTCTTATTAGGACAACGTTTCAGAGGTCAGACTGCCTCTTTCATCAGGTTCGTGGATGTTTCACGGCACAGAGCATAGTGCCGCGTAAATGAAGTGTTGAATGAAAATTTGGTTAAGGGTTAAGGTTAAAAACACTTACAAAAACTCTGCCATATTCCAACTTAAAAATCTCAGCATGTTAAAAACTTCGTAAAAATACTGCACGGTTATATTAAAATAACTAAAAGAGGATCCCAAGTGGCCGTTACGAGCCCAGCCTAGTTTCCACCTCAACCGGAAGGAAAAACCTGCCTCCCCTCCTTTATCTCTTAAGTCACCAATCCAAATTGAATTCTCGTTCTTCTTCTGCTGCTTTGATGACCTCCGAAGTAACATGGAAACCTATTTTTGTGTCAGTTTTCACTGCCTAATCCCATTTTTTAAGAAAACTGATCCATCCGTCCTCTAAATAATCGTTGTGTCTGTTGTGTTTATTCCTATTTCCCATGCAAATATACGCGGCTTCATAAACATTCCTATTCGATTTATTATTATCTTTCCTAATGACTCCTCATTTTTACAATCTTATGCCCACTTTCAATAATATGTTGAGAGAGACCAGTTTTGGGTACTCCCTCCCCGATATCCTTGTCATGCTCGCCCCATCTCATGCGCATGCTTCTTCCGGTCTGTCCTAGGTATTTTTTGCAGAATTCGCATTCTATCCTATAGACTCCTTTTTGTTCTTCCGGGATTCCCTGCTCCTTCCCCCCTTTTCATATCCAGTGAAATGTTTTTCAATGTTCACACCACATTTTATACCATATTCTCTTACAGTTTTTTCTATTTTTTCTGATAGCCTTTTATAATAAGTGATTCCGACAAAAAGATCCTTATTAATCAAATTCCTTACCTCTGTATCCGACTTTGAATTCCCAGTAAGGTCGTTGGTGTTCTCCCTTTTAATGATCCTTCGTGCTTTTCTAGCTACCTTATTCATTTCTTGAATTGTATACCCGTTTTTTAAGCCTACCTTCGTTATCCATGAAATTTATTTTTCTTTTTCTATTCTTTCAGTGCATAGCCTTTCTGCTCTGATGAAAAAATTAAGAAAAACATTTGTCTTAAACCTCCCAGTGTGTTCAGATTTTTTGTTGATATACAAGGCACCCCTGTTTTTATTCCTTTATCAGTTTTTTTTATACTTAAGTCTAGAAAATTAATCTTCCCATCAACGAGGTTTTCCCTTGTAAAACCAATCCTTTTTTCCTGCTTTCCTAATTCGTCAAAAACAATATCAAGCTCTTTTTCTTTTCCTATTATCAAAATATCATCGACGTACCTTCCATAGTATTTTAAACTACATCCTGTTTGCTCTAAAGCAGCTTTTTCTAAAAAATGCATGAAAATGCTAGCCACAATGCCCGATACCAGGTTGCTCATTGCCAACCCCTCTTTTTGTCTAAAAATCTTATTGTTGACATAAAAATAATTATAACCGGTTGCAAGGAAGAACCACCTAAGATATTCCCAAGTAGCAAGAATTTAGAAACCTTTTTCCAACAACCACCTCTGAAGGCAGTCTCCCGCTTTTTTTCTAGGTATGCCCGGATACAAATTTATCACGTCAAAGCTACTAATCATATCTTCCTTCCCAATCTCTAACCTTTCGATGGATTTCTTAACCTGAACAAAGTTTTTGACACTATACTGTGTGTCCTTGTTAATTTTCTTCATTCTACTTACCAATACTTTAGTCGTAGGTCGGGATTATGGGTATAAGTGGAACCCCGGTCTTATGTGTCTTAGGAATACCAAAAGCAGTAGGAATGTTGCCGTCTGTAACGTCTTTAATAAGTTTCTTTTTTTCTCCGCTTCCTATGGTGATACTAGTTTCTATACCTTTTCTTACTTCCTTTCTTATTTTATTTATTGGGTTTCCCTTAACCTCTTTGTAATTGCTGTTTTTGAAGCTTTCTTCTAACTTATGATATTCCTCTCTCCCCATTATTACCATTTTCTTTTCTTTATCAGACCTGATCAGGTATACACTATTATCTTTAACCCATTTTTACACCTTACTTAGCCTTTCCGTGAGTTTCTTGCCTTTTTCCTCTTTTTGTGTCCTACTTTTACCATTGGTTCTATAACCATTCCTAATTTTGTTTTGCATTTGTTCGTCAATCACAGCATGTACTTTTTGTCTAATTTCTATCCTGTCCTCTTTTTCATCTAACTTCCCCACGAATTTTTCCATTGCAATAATAAATTCCACTTTTCCGATGTTTTCGCCTTTGATGGCAAATTTATGCCCCATTTTCATAATTTCCCTTAAGGCTTTTGGGGGTTCGTGTATTGTTAGATTTAACACATTTTTCCTATTTTCTTCTTTCCTTTCGTTTATTTCCCCTCTCCCAACTGTCATCTTGTGTATTCCTAATTTTGCAATTTTCTTCTTAAAGAAATACCAAGAAATATCTTCATCCTTCACTTTTTCTACCGTTCCAAAATGCTGTTCCTCGATACACTTCCATGTTACTTCATCTAATCGTTTCCCTATCTCCAAGTGTAATCTATAACAATCTCGATTAAGCCATTCCAGCTGCCCATACGCTTCCTTTATACATTCCCTAACATTCTAAATTGCAATTCTCTGTTTTGTTCTCTGCTGTTAATACTCAAGGGTTGATACCTCCATTTTAAAAACCCAGGTAAAATGCCCTTCTTTTTACATTGTTTGAGAAAACCGATCCTAAACAACACCTTATTGAGCTTTATCCTCATTCTTTCAAAGGTACGCACTTTTCTCCCCGTAACGGAGATTGATAACATATTGTAGATTTGTGCGTGTTACTCATTATTAAAGGAAATAAATTTACAATATGGCACAGTAAGGCTAATCAAGACTGGAAATACAATTTTAAATGGGATCCAAACCACTATGTGGCTCCACCGGGTATTGAACCTGGGACCCCTTGATTACAAGGTGACAACACTACTACTGTGCCATCAGGGAAGCCCGATTCCAGCTATCTAATACGACATGCCGAGAAATTTTGAATCTGCCCGAGCCGGGAATTCTTCTTTGCCATGTGGACGCAAATAAAGAAAACAGGAAAAGTACATTGATCATTGAGAAAGTGTTCTTGTCTAGAGAGGCTTAAAACTAAAGAAAATCTTCCAAAGTTGCCTTCATCACTTTTTGTTATCATTCATATGTTGTCCTCACAGGATATTTTAAAAAAATGCATGACAAAAATTGATCTGAAATAATTATGACATGCAGCGTTACACTTCACAATAAACTTTTCCTGATTTCAATCCACTGAGGTAATCACTTTTGTTTTCATTGTAATCAAGACATCTCAGGTTCGATAGCCGGTGGAGGTACATGGAGGTTTGTATCCCACTTTAAACTGTAGGCCCAGTTCCAATTAGCCTTTCTATGCATGAAGTGGACTTAAACACTAAAAAAAAGCTATTTTGAATGCAATATTTCAAACACTACAACACATAAAGCTCTACAAAGTGTACCATGTCAAGCAAAAAAATATTTTTCAACAGTTTCACAAAATATACTTTACAGACTTACATTACAGTATCAGTCATCAGTAACAGCAATAAATTCTCAGCACATACTAGCTTACATAAATAAGAACGGCGACAATATGTTTCATGTTTCTGGTTGATACTGATCAATTGGCTGTTTTTATGAAGATGGTTTTTAGTGATTTCAAAAGAAAAGAAGCACTGATGAAGATAATTTCTGTGAAAGGGTATACTACAGGATAGGATGTGTATTCAAAGATTAAGACATTTATTTCCTTATTGTAAAATGGTGGGTTTGACAATAGATGTATCTCCAGCTATGGTTGGAGATGATAATGAACTTGTAGCATTGTGTTACAAATGAAAAAACTTTCTGCAATTTGTTTCCTATACTGCATTATCCATCAGCAAGTACTGTGCAGAAAGTTTTCAAATATGAATGACACTATAGTTGTGGTGAACAATGCGAGAGCAAATGGTCTACAATTGTGCTTATTCAATTGTCAATATGGTGACCTACGGTTATACATCAAAACATCGACGCAAAAACATCGACAACAAAAACATCGCCTACATTTCATCGACAGTACAAAACATCGACGACAAAAACATCGACGACAAAAACATCGATGGCAAAAACATCGACAGTACAAAACATCGACGGCAAAAACATAGACGCCAAAAACATCGATGGCAAAAACATCGACACCAGAAACATCGACGGCAAAAACATTGACACCAAAAACATCGATGCCAAAAACATCGACACCAAAAACATCGACACCAAAAACCGACTGCAAAAACATCGATGGCCAAAACATCGACACCAAAAACATCCCTATTTTTTTGTCATTTAAACCGTTAATTTATAATGCAGTCATGTTTTATTATTATTGGAGGAAGGCGGAAAATAGGAGGAGCAGAGTAGAAAGATGGGGGTGAGTAATAGGGGGAAAGTAGATGGGCGCTAAAAATCCAACTCGCCCAGGTGAAATTTATATCTTGATTCGCTTCATGAATAGGATTTAGTGTTATGATAATACCATCATGAAGCTACACCTTTGTTTCGACCAAACATGAGTAGTGTAAACCTATTGGTTCTAAGTACTCCTTGTAGGTATGCCTAGTATTTAACCTTAGTTGTGACATATTTTGATGATTTTGATGATTTTTTTATGGATTTTATTGCGTTCGACGATGTTCTAGCCCTATTTTTTGCTCAATCTCATTTTTGGAACCTCTTCTTTGTAGGTATGCCATGATCTTACATGATATAACTTAACCTATTCACTTTTTTACTGCCTTTTACGGGTTAAAATAACCTACAAAGTGGAAATGTATTGTTTCTATGCAACCCTTGTAGGTATGCCTAGTATTTAACCTTAATTGTGACATATTTTGATAATTTTGATGATTTTCTTATGGATTTCATTGCGTTTGATGATGTTCTAGCCCTATTTTTTGCTAAATGTTATTTTTGAAGCCTCACCTTTGTAGGTATGCCATGATCTTACGTGATATAACTTAACCTATTCACTTTTTTACAGCCTTTTACAGGTTAAAATAACCTACAAAGTGTAAACCTATTGGTTCTAAGTAACCCTTGTAGGTATGCCTAGTATTTAACCTCAGTTGTGACATATTTTGATGATTTTTTTATGGATTTTATTGCGTTCGACGATGTTCTAGCCCTATTTTTTGCTCAATCTCATTTTTGGAGCCTCTTCTTTGTAGGTATGCCATGATCTTACGTGATATAACTTAACCTATTCACTTTTTTACAGTCTTTTATGGGTTAAAATAACCTACAAAGTGTAAAATGGTTGTTTCTATGTTATTCTTGTAGATGGGCCTAGTATTTAACCTCATTTGTGACATATTTTGATGATTTTGTGTTGATTTTATAGCATTTGACGATGTTCTAGCCCTATTTTTCTTGCTCAATCTTATTTTGGGGCCTTATTTTTGTAGGTGGGGCCCTCAACGTAAACGTCTACGATGTATTTGGGGGGCCTCATTTTCTTGTAGGTGGGGGGGTCCTCAGCGTAAACGGCTACGATGTATTTTTTATGATGTGTGAGCCCCCCTTTTCACGATGGATGTCATGGCCTTTTTCCAATGGGATTCAATGCCCCACTACTTTTGGAGGTCACAGTGGGGGCTCGTAGTTATAGAACTCGTCCAGCAATAGCAGATAAAGCAAGAATCGTTTTCCTACAGCCCATAGTTTATGAATTACAAAACATCTTAGAAATTACATCTTGAAATTTTAATCTAAAATAACTCGGAACCAGCAAGCACTAATCATCATCTGTCTAATAGGTTGTAGAGTACTTCTAATTTTTTATCGAATGCTATTAAAATTTTCGAATTAGAGTCAAAACTAAGCCAGCAAATCAAGTTTTTTAAAAAATAAAAAAAATGTATTTATTTCCGAAACTTGAGGGGATGGAATTAATTTTGTTTGCTAGTGGAGAAGTTTTCGTCAAACTCTATCCAACAAACCTATAATTATCATCCTACAGGGTGTCCCACGAACGGCGCAACTGTGAATTAAGAGTGGCGTTACATTGTAACCGAAACCTGTACATACATAAGTCATACACCAAATGTTAGCCCTGTCCAAGTAGATATTTCTAAACATAGAAACAACAAACGGGGTGCAGTTTTGTTCATGCAGTGTTGCCAAATGTAAGTGAAAGTGTAAATTTATTTTTCCACAAAGCATTGAAAAGTGCATGTCAAACATTCGTACGGAAATTTGGACGTCAATTTCCACCTTGGGTAGGTGGACTATTTCGCCATCTATAGTTCAGAGAAGAAAACTGATCGTTTTCGCGTATAGCCAATCCTGAAATGCCTCGTAAAGTCGTACCGGTCCAAATGGGTGTTTTAAAAAAATTATGAGGTACAGTGGCAACACTGTTGATGTTTTAAGGCAACAAAAGGTGTGTTTAGTGATGGTCTATGACATGGGAATACTGGAAACAGGAAAAAAGGTAAAAAAAGTGTTACTTACCTACTCTTGGCAACCATGCAATGCGCGTAACAGGCAGTGTAGCTTTACAAAAGATGTTGAAAATGACATCCATTTTCCCTGAGGCATTCATCAACACGTTTTATCATGTTGGAAGCAACTTTATGCAAGGTTGATTGGTTTATATTGTAAATGGCTATGCAAATGTTTATTTTTAGATCATCAAGTGTTCTTGGGTTATTAATGTAAACTGTTTGTTTCAAATAACCCTACAGAAAAAATCTGGAGACGTCAGATCCGGGGAGCGACTGGGCCTTAAGTTTTTGCTTATAATGTGATGGCCAAAAAACTCTGCCAACATGTCTAAAGTTTCATTAGACGTGTGACATGTTGCGGAGTCTTGTTGAAACCAACAATCACGTTCATCACGTTCCAACAGAGAAATAAACTGTGTGATAAGTTCACGATAAACTATTCCGTCAACTGTTGTGTTGAAAAAGAATGGACCGATTATTTTTCTCCGCGAAATCTCGCACCACACATCGATCTTTTGTGGATGAAGTGAATGTTCATGTAACAAATGGGGATTGTTACTTGACCAGTGTCGAGAATTTTGACTGTTGACATATCCATTTAAGTGGAACCATGCTTCATCAGTGAAAAAAACCTTATCCAAAATATTCACACCATTGTCTCTAATAAAATTTCTAAACCACTGGCAGTATCTTACACGTGCACCTTTGTCTGCTTCCTTCAGTTCTTGCACAGCCTGTACCTTATATGCACGTAGGTGCAATTGTTTTAACGCTCGGTGAGTTGTTGTTTTTGATACACCTGACTGTGCAGCAAGTTTACGAACAGATTTCCTTTGAGATTGTGATATTCTCTGCTCCACATCCTGCAGCACACCTTGTGTCAAAACTGGTGGTTGTCTGTGGTAGGGTTTGTCATTAACTGATCTGGAAACAAGTCGATATATCGTCGAATTTTCTGGAACACTGTTATTCGGATATTTCTCGCGAAACACAGTTTTTACACTAGCGTACGATTTTGAACAAAAATAATGTTCCACAATGAACACCCTGTCTTCCAAAGAGTACTTCATTTCACAGAACAATTCTAATCTTCCACTACGAACAATGCGAAATGCACGGCTCAAACAGTTCTGAGTACACAACTAACTGATTCTTTTGTTCTCGTTCGGTGGGCGCTCTTATCGCATTGCATGGTTGCCAGGAGTAGGTAAGTAACACTTTTTTCACCATAATTTTCATTTTCTTTTTTTCCTGTTTCCAGTATTCCCATGTCATAGACCATCACTAAACACACCTTTTGTTGCCTTCAAACATCAACAGTGTTTGCCACTGTACCTCATAATTTTTTTAAAACACCCATTTGGACCGGTACGACTTTACGGGGCATTTCAGGATTGGCTATACGCGAAAACGATCGGTTTTCTTCTCTGAACTATAGATGGCGAAATAGTCCACCTACCCAAGGTGGAAATTGACGTCCAAATTTCCGTACGAATGTTTGACATGCACTTTTCCATGCTTTGTGGAAAAATAAATTTACACTTTCACTTACATTTGGCAACACTGCATGAACAACACTGCACCCCGTTTGTTGTTTCTATGTTTAGAAATATCTACTTGGACAGGGCTAACATTTGGTGTATGACTTATGTATGTACAGGTTTCGGTTACAAAGTAACGCCACTCTTAATTCCCAGTTGTGCCGTTTGTGGGACACCCTGTAGCTCAATTAGGAGCCAAGAAAATTAATGTCTTAGAAAACGTCTTAAGATATTTGTCTTAAGAAAATTTTCTTGACAGACCGGAAGTAACATCTTGACAGACCGCAAGTCGACTTTCTTAAAAATTAAGATATTTGTCTTAAGACATTTTATATGACGTTGAGTATCTCGACTCCTATGGGAGCTAGAACCATGTAACTTTGGTCTATGTATATACTAGTGCTTTTCCAACATGTTCACCCATCTTAGAACCTTCACAGATAAAAAAGTAAAGTTTCCCCTGTGCACATGTATAAATTTAAACTCCAACCCACCAACATTCCCCTTATCATACTGATTTTTTACCTTCCCAAAGCTTTTTTAGCACTCCATTCACACACCTCCACTGTAGACCTCATGGTAAGTGAATTGGGCAATAAAATTCAGTCAGTTATTTCATTTGCACATAGCTGTTTTTCTTTTGCTTATTTTTCTCCGTTTTTAGAGATATTCGATGTTTCAAGTGACCAAAGAAACAAAAACAATAACAGTAGACCTAGTGCCCCGGTTCTGCAACCTCATTTGGGGCTCGAATCATCATGTGGGGCTCGTCGTAGCCTTTTATGATGTATATTTTGAGGGCAGAGTTGGCAACACTGTGGGCCCTTACTGTAGCCTTTTATGAGGGGGTTTATTGCCCTCTGTTTACATCTGGCAATACTGCCGTAGATTTTTTGACAGTGTTGTTAACCTACTGGGTTTTTCACTGTAAATTTTCATTAAAGGACCTGAGGGGCCCATGTACCCTTTATGTTTGGCAACACTGTTGGGGGCACAGAGTTGGCAACACTGTGGGCCCTTACTGTAGCCTTTTATGAGGGGGACCCATTGTCCCCTTTTTTATATTTGGCAACTCTATTGGATGTTTTTTTTTTATGCTTGTTGGTGTTGCCAACCCATCCGAAGAAAATTCCACTATATGATCTTTCACAGGCTAAGCTAACCTACAAATAGGAATTGGCAGTACTGACTTATAAACCCACTGGGTCCTCTTGGTATGTTTTTTTATGATGTATTGCTAGGCTATTGGGCATCTTGGCGTATACAATGTATATTTTTTGAGGAGAGGAAGGGGGAGGGGGGGGTTATGGCTTTTTATGCTGTACGAATACTAAGAGCTTGACAGTGACAACCAACAGAGTAGGTAAACCTACATCCAAGAACTGGCAACACTAGTTTCTGACAGTAAATTTGAAATAAAATATTAAACAAAATACATGAGTAAGCACTGTGGGTGCAAATAGTACCAGTGTTGTGCCCCCCCCCCAACTCCAACTGGGCAACTGAGAGAAATAATTGTACAACAATTTGTACCTAATTGTACAATACTTGTACCTAATTGTACAACATACATATACACAGACATAAAAGAGAGAGCCTTCCCGCAACTTACTTCATGTACAATTTATATGATTTTACAACTGTGAAAAGAAAGCATATGTGTTCTGTATGCACACATCTATTCTTATTTTTCGAAGTTGAATGAAAGCACATGTTTTTACGTTCTCGTAATACTAACCTTGCTCCACTGATTTTAAATTGCTTCCATCCGCTTTTTTTTCTGTGTTATTTCCGTATGCACGCAACATTCGCTTTCAATAGTATAATGAAACACAGAAGGAGTGTTAGTATAGCAGGCTCCGAGTTTACAATTTATTAAATTAAACAATAATTTATGTAAGAATATACTTGTACTTACCGAACACAAAATAATAAAAGCACATGTGAATGTTTGCGTGTGTTCATGTTATATGACGACTGAGTAAAAAAATAATGTTGACTCCCCGAAAGATAAAGTTCCTAGTTCGACATCAGATGCATGCAAATTTTATGTTTTGCTCTCCAAAATCTTGATTTTATGTTTGTGCTATTTGCCATACAGCAGAAGAGGGGAGAGAGAGAGAGGAGGTACTATCAGCGCCATCTATTAGCAAACAATAGAAATAAAAAGTAGGTCAAACTTTTTCAACACCCAAACATTTTAAACGTCCTCGCGTAGTAATACGATCTAGCTGAAGACGTTTAAAAGAGTACTCTTAGTCGACGAAGCTAATTGCTAGGGCCCTTATATTACTAAAATATTCTTTAATTTGCATATTTCTCATACCGCCATATGTTGTTCTAGTTGACTTCTTCCAAAAAAATGCTAATTAGCGAGAGTTAATTAAGCAAGGCAAGTAAAAGAAGCAAAATAGAACAACATATGTGCCGGCGTGAGAATATGTAAAAATTCGATTCAGAGGTGGATCGAATTAAAATTGGGGGATATTTTGCATTTTTTCCCTATAATATACAAAACATTTACCATACATAATCTTTTCCATTTACAACAGTATAAAATAAGAGGAATGTGTGACAATATCCATATTAACCCATTCGCATACCATTTAAATGACAATTTTTTTGCCATGAAATACCATTTAAATTTGGCTATCTCCTGTGAAGGTTGCACAGCAAGACAAGATGTCAAATATTGTTTAAACTATCCAAGCAATTTTATATATTGAAGTGGAAGTACAGTAATAAGTTTGCACATATGCAGTTTACTTGAAAGATAATTAGAAACTCACCTAATAAATTTGATCACACACACCTTTGTATTCTATTTCTATTCCTCAACCTTTTATATTTTTCCTGCCACAGCCACCTCTTCCTCATTTTCACTACATTCTTCAGTTTCACTAACACAAAATGAACCCCTGTGTTCACCTCCACTTTCAAAATCCATATTTTCCTCTTTCATCGCTATCGAAAAGCAACTTTTCAATCGCAGAATCTTCTACAACATTCTTATGCAACATGTTTGCAAGACGTAACAAATGAAGGTTTGTTTACATGAGAAATTACTGAACAAAACACGCTTGAAATGGTATGAAAAACTTAGCAGCACAAACATACATGTCATAGATTTGAAAGATCATACAACCTCTGCCATCTATTGAATGAAAAAGGAACTACGTGATGAAAATCAGGAACCCGTCGATTCGACGAGTAGGTAAGCGGATGGGTTAATTAGGAAAGTATGTTGTATGCTAGGTTAGCTAATTGTGTCTTCTACAGCTTCACTGTATAGAGGGAAGATGGAAAAAGAGAGCTCTACGGAAATTGACGCTCTTAACAATATTGTACGCCCGTGAAAATTACATATAAATAAGACTTAAGCGTATTATCTGCTTTCATGTCAGATTTTACCAACCTGTGAGCTGTAGTGTTTAGGTGACAAGCGACCTGCTCAAATATAATACTGTTGACAATATTGTACGCCCGTGAAAATTACATATAAATAAGACTTAAGCGTATTATCTGCTTTCATGTGAAATTTTACCAACCTGTGAGCTGTAGTGTTTAGGTGACAAGCGACCTGCTCAAATATGATACTGTTGACAATATTGTACGCCCGTGAAAATTACATATAAATAAGACTTAAGCGTATTATCTGCTTTCATGTCAGATTTTACCAACCTGTGAGCTGTAGTGTTTAGGTGACAAGCGACCTGCTCAAATATGATACTGTTGACAATATTGTACGCCCGTGAAAATTACATATAAATAAAACTTAAGCGTATTATCTGCTTTCATATCAGATTTTGCCAACCTGTGAGCTGTAGTGTTTAGGTGACAAGCGACCTGCTCAAATATGATACTGTTGACAATATTGTACGCCCGTGAAAATTACATATAAATAAGACTTAAGCGTATTATCTGCTTTCATGTCAGATTTTACCAACCTGTGAGCTGTAGTGTTTAGGTGACAAGCGACCTGCTCAAATATAATACTGTTGACAATATTGTACGCCCGTGAAAATTACATATAAATAAGACTTAAGCGTATTATCTGCTTTCATGTGAAATTTTACCAACCTGTGAGCTGTAGTGTTTAGGTGACAAGCGACCTGCTCAAATATGATACCATTGACAATATTGTACGCCCGTGAAAATTACATATAAATAAGACTTAAGCGTATTATCTGCTTTCATGTCAGATTTTACCAACCTGTGAGCTGTAGTGTTTAGGTGACAAGCGACCTGCTCAAATATGATACTGTTGACAATATTGTACGCCCGTGAAAATTACATATAAATAAAACTTAAGCGTATTATCTGCTTTCATATCAGATTTTGCCAACCTGTGAGCTGTAGTGTTTAGGTGACAAGCGACCTGCTCAAATATGATACTGTTGACAATATTGTACGCCCGTGAAAATTATATATAAATAAAACTTAAGCGTATTATCTGCTTTCATGTGAAATTTTACCAACCTGAGAGCTGTAGTGTTTAGGTGACAAGCGACCTGCTCAAATATAATACTGTTGACAATATTGTACGCCCGTGAAAATTACATATAAATAAGACTTAAGCGTATTATCCGCTTTCATGTCAGATTTTGCCAACCTGTGAGCTGTAGTGTTTAGGTGACAAGCGACCTGCTCAAATATGATACTGTTGACAATATTGTACGTATATTGTATTGTATAGGAGACTAGAAGCATATAATTTAGCGGAAAAACCCAAGTAAGGTCATAGAGAATAGTTAAAAAAAAAAGTGAACAATTATATTTTGCATTGCACAGCATTGGATATTAAATAACATACCCCCAAAAAATTTCTGCATTATGCGTTCTGTAAAAAATTGCCCTACGTGCCAAACTGCTGTGTCAAGTAAACATTTTCAAAGGCACTGTCGTACTTGTGTGCCGGGAAAACAAATATGTGCGACCAAACTGTGCTCTAAGTGTGGAAAAAATATTTCTATTGCCAACTTCAAGCGACAAAAGCACTGGAACATCTCTACCGCAACCTTCCAAGCGAAAGGTAGAAGTAACCTCCCTCGATGCATCGCCACCTGCCAAACGCGTCAAGCTGGCGAAGAAAGCAGACCGATTTGCGTTTGAGCATTTATTAGAAGACTTTAACATAACATCAGACAGCTTCTGCGATGTGCGTAGTTTTCTGGAGAGCGAGCGAGCTAAGATAATATCCATCCTCAACGATGCATTGGCTACACACTCCACTAAATTCTATGCTGTGCTACGCTGCAAGTATAAGAAACCGTCTGATGAAATATATAAATTCTTCCATGCCACAAAAGCAAAAACACTGCATCAGGCAGATGTCACTGACCTCGACAGCATCTACGACAAGTTTGTCGAGGAGCTTGTGGCAAAGCACGAGGAGCATCAGGCTGAAGGCTCGGGCGGTTCGCTGTGTGGCGACCCCCACAAACTTTGTCTGAAACTTAACAAATTCCTGCCACTGGCAGGGTCTAGCTATATTGCCCTGCCACCCGAGGTTGAAGCAAGGAAAGCTGTTCTCAATATTCAGAACAAAGACACCAAATGCTTCCTCTGGTCGGTGCTGGCAGCATTGCACCCTATACCTCGGGAAAACGGTCCACACCGTGTTGCACACTACAAGAAGTATGAGTCGGAACTGGAGGATGCAATGGCCGGGATTGCCTACCCTGTAGAAGTCTCGCATATTCGCAAGTTTGAGGTTCGTGCTCGTGACTTGTTGGGCCTACAATTAGCCATCAATGTTTACGGTCTCACCGAGAACAAACATGAGGTCCACCCCATCCGGGTGAGCAACGTGAGCAACAACAACGAGGCACGAGAAATCAACCTCCTGCTCATCAAGGACGAGACACGACACCACTACACCCTCATTCGCTCGCTCTCTCGGCTTGTTTCGACCCAACGGAGCAGTGATAGTCACCACGTCGAGTCTTTTCAATCGCAGAATCTTCTACAACATTCTTATGCAACATGTTTGCAAGACGTAACAAATGAAGGTTTGTTTACATGAGAAATTACTGAACAAAACACGCTTGAAATGGTATGAAAAACTTAGCAGCACAAACATACATGTCATAGATTTGAAAGATCATACAACCTCTGCCATCTATTGAATGAAAAAGGAACTACGTGATGAAAATCAGGAACCCGTCGATTCGACGAGTAGGTAAGCGGATGGGTTAATTAGGAAAGTATGTTGTATGCTAGGTTAGCTAATTGTGTCTTCTACAGCTTCACTGTATAGAGGGAAGATGGAAAAAGAGAGCTCTACGGAAATTGACGCTCTTAACAATATTGTACGCCCGTGAAAATTACATATAAATAAGACTTAAGCGTATTATCTGCTTTCATGTCAGATTTTACCAACCTGTGAGCTGTAGTGTTTAGGTGACAAGCGACCTGCTCAAATATAATACTGTTGACAATATTGTACGCCCGTGAAAATTACATATAAATAAGACTTAAGCGTATTATCTGCTTTCATGTGAAATTTTACCAACCTGTGAGCTGTAGTGTTTAGGTGACAAGCGACCTGCTCAAATATGATACTGTTGACAATATTGTACGCCCGTGAAAATTACATATAAATAAGACTTAAGCGTATTATCTGCTTTCATGTCAGATTTTACCAACCTGTGAGCTGTAGTGTTTAGGTGACAAGCGACCTGCTCAAATATGATACTGTTGACAATATTGTACGCCCGTGAAAATTACATATAAATAAAACTTAAGCGTATTATCTGCTTTCATATCAGATTTTGCCAACCTGTGAGCTGTAGTGTTTAGGTGACAAGCGACCTGCTCAAATATGATACTGTTGACAATATTGTACGCCCGTGAAAATTACATATAAATAAGACTTAAGCGTATTATCTGCTTTCATGTCAGATTTTACCAACCTGTGAGCTGTAGTGTTTAGGTGACAAGCGACCTGCTCAAATATAATACTGTTGACAATATTGTACGCCCGTGAAAATTACATATAAATAAGACTTAAGCGTATTATCTGCTTTCATGTGAAATTTTACCAACCTGTGAGCTGTAGTGTTTAGGTGACAAGCGACCTGCTCAAATATGATACTGTTGACAATATTGTACGCCCGTGAAAATTACATATAAATAAGACTTAAGCGTATTATCTGCTTTCATGTCAGATTTTACCAACCTGTGAGCTGTAGTATTTAGGTGACAAGCGACCTGCTCAAATATGATACTGTTGACAATATTGTACGCCCGTGAAAATTACATATAAATAAAACTTAAGCGTATTATCTGCTTTCATATCAGATTTTACCAACCTGTGAGTTGTAGTGTTTAGGTGACAAGCGACCTGCTCAAATATGATACTGTTGACAATATTGTACGCCCGTGAAAATTATATATAAATAAAACTTAAGCGTATTATCTGCTTTCATGTGAAATTTTACCAACCTGTGAGCTGTAGTGTTTAGGTGACAAGCGACCTGCTCAAATATAATACTGTTGACAATATTGTACGCCCGTGAAAATTACATATAAATAAGACTTAAGCGTATTATCCGCTTTCATGTCAGATTTTACCAACCTGTGAGCTGTAGTGTTTAGGTGACAAGCGACCTGCTCAAATATGATACTGTTGACAATATTGTACGTATATTGTATTGTATAGGAGACTAGAAGCATATAATTTAGCGGAAAAACCCAAGTAAGGTCATAGAGAATAGTTAAAAAAAAGTGAACAATTATATTTTGCATTGCACAGCATTGGATATTAAATAACATACCCCCAAAAAATTTCTGCATTATGCGTTCTGTAAAAAATTGCCCTACGTGCCAAACTGCTGTGTCAAGTAAACATTTTCAAAGGCACTGTCGTACTTGTGTGCCGGGAAAACAAATATGTGCGACCAAACTGTGCTCTAAGTGTGGAAAAAATATTTCTATTGCCAACTTCAAGCGACAAAAGCACTGGAACATCTCTACCGCAACCTTCCAAGCGAAAGGTAGAAGTAACCTCCCTCGATGCATCGCCACCTGCCAAACGCGTCAAGCTGGCGAAGAAAGCAGACCGATTTGCGTTTGAGCATTTATTAGAAGACTTTAACATAACATCAGACAGCTTCTGCGATGTGCGTAGTTTTCTGGAGAGCGAGCGAGCTAAGATAATATCCATCCTCAACGATGCATTGGCTACACACTCCACTAAATTCTATGCTGTGCTACGCTGCAAGTATAAGAAACCGTCTGATGAAATATATAAATTCTTCCATGCCACAAAAGCAAAAACACTGCATCAGGCAGATGTCACTGACCTCGACAGCATCTACGACAAGTTTGTCGAGGAGCTTGTGGCAAAGCACGAGGAGCATCAGGCTGAAGGCTCGGGCGGTTCGCTGTGTGGCGACCCCCACAAACTTTGTCTGAAACTTAACAAATTCCTGCCACTGGCAGGGTCTAGCTATATTGCCCTGCCACCCGAGGTTGAAGCAAGGAAAGCTGTTCTCAATATTCAGAACAAAGACACCAAATGCTTCCTCTGGTCGGTGCTGGCAGCATTGCACCCTATACCTCGGGAAAACGGTCCACACCGTGTTGCACACTACAAGAAGTATGAGTCGGAACTGGAGGATGCAATGGCCGGGATTGCCTACCCTGTAGAAGTCTCGCATATTCGCAAGTTTGAGGTTCGTGCTCGTGACTTGTTGGGCCTACAATTAGCCATCAATGTTTACGGTCTCACCGAGAACAAACATGAGGTCCACCCCATCCGGGTGAGCAACGTGAGCAACAACAACGAGGCACGAGAAATCAACCTCCTGCTCATCAAGGACGAGACACGACACCACTACACCCTCATTCGCTCGCTCTCTCGGCTTGTTTCGACCCAACGGAGCAGTGATAGTCACCACGTCGAGGTGTGTCGCAGGTGCTTGTCTACATTTCATAATCGAGAACAGCGGGATTACCGGCGCATCAGAGGACCCAACATTGCTGCTGAGAAGCTAGCTCGCCACATGCTCTACTGTGGTACCAACAAGCCTGCACGAACTATCCTGCCCGAACCTGGTGCAGTAGAGTGCTTTCGCATGCACAGTGCTATGGTGAAGCATCCTGCCTATATTGTAGCAGACTTCGAGGCCTTTCTTCAACCTCTGTCTAACTGCCATCCCAACCCCGAAACATCCTCTACCATTCCTTTCCAAATCCACGAGGCCTCGAGTTACTCCTATGTTGTAGTGTGGCGAGACCAACATATTGCCTCCGAGCCCTATGTGTATCGCGGTCCCGACCCGGTCAAACACTTCCTGAAGAGAATGCAACAGGAAGCCATCAAGATAGGGAAGGTGCTGTTGGCCCCCAAGCCCATGCTGCCTCTGTCTCCGGAAGACAAGCATCAGCACGAAATGGCTCTAAATTGTCCTGTTTGCAACTCAGTCTTCAATGACGATAACAAAAAGGTCCACCACCATGACCATTATGGGACCGGAAGCTACATTGGCCCGTGGTGCAACAGGTGTAACTTGAGAGCCTGGGACCCGCGCTTCATACCGGTCTTTTTTCACAATGGCTCGGGATATGATTTCCATCACTTGGTCACACATCTAGGGTACGACAATGCGAGAATCAATGTCCTGGCACAGAACGAGGAGCGTTATATTAGCGTCAGCAAGTGGGTGCCGATCCCCGACTCAAAAAGCAGGAGCATCGAGCTTCGGTTCCTCGACTCTCTGAGGTTCCTCCAGGCAAGCCTCGATGCTCTTGCTGGGAAGCTCAGAGACAACCAACTAGCCATTACCACATCAAGTTTCCCGAACTTAGATGTCACACTCATCAGACGTAAAGGGGTCTACCCCTACGAATACGTCACAGACCCTTCCAAGTTCGAAGAAGAGTTGCTGCCTCCCCAGGATAAGTTCTACAGCCAGCTGAGAGGTTCAGGTATTACCGACGAGGAGTACAAGCATGCTCAGTCTATGTGGGTCGAGTTGGGTTGCCGAACTTTAGGTGATTACCACGATGCATACCTGAAGCTTGATGTGACGCTTCTTGCTGATGTGTTCCAGGCGTTTCGGGCGACTGCGATAAACATTTACAACCTGGACCCTGTATATTTTTACAGCCTTCCTGGACTGGCATGGTCGGCCATGCTTCTGCTGACTAAAGTTAAACTTTCACTTATCTCCGATATTGATATCATGCTTTTCATCGAGAGAGCTATCCGGGGCGGCATGGTCCAAGTGTCGCAACGCTTCGCACACGCCAACAATCACCACATGGCCACTGGTTACGACCCCTCCCAACCATCAAGCTACATCATGTACACTGATGTGAATAATCTTTACGGGCACTCCATGATGCAGCCACTCCCAACAGGACAGTTTGAGTGGGTTGATCCTTTATACCACGACATCGAAAAAGAGTGCGACGAGTTTGGGTTTTTTGCCGAGGTGGACCTTGACTTCCCCGAGAAGCTGCAGGATACATTCTGTGACCTTTCGCCTGCCCCGGAATTCAAGTGTCCACCTGGCTCGGATCAACCGAAGCTCGTCATGGACTTGGAGCCCAAAAAGCGTTATGTGCTACACTACCGGAACCTCCAGTGGTTAATGCAGCAAGGGGTCTTGGTCAAAGCAGTTTACCGCGTGCTCTTGTTCAGGCAGTCTCCATGGTTGAAGCCGTACATCGAACTGAACACCAACCATCGCACTGCTGCCACTTCGGAACTTGATCGCGATTTTTTCAAATTAATGAACAATGCGGTATTTGGGAAGACCATGGAGAATGTGCGAAATCGCGTTGATGTGAGGTTGGTGACGAAGAAAACACAGTGTTGTCGACTTGTTGCAAGTCCGCTGTTCAGGTCTCGAACAATTTACAACAAACAGATGTCTCTGATTCACATGAACCGGGACAAGGTGCTACTCAACAAGCCCATCTATGTGGGAGCTGCAGTTTTGGATCTGAGCACGTTGTGCATGTTCGAGACATATTACGACATACTACGTGCACACTACAATCGCAATATCTCGCTCCTCTACACAGACACAGACAGCTTGGTGTACCATGTTCGCACGGCCGATGCGTATGGTGATATAGCCAAAGTTCCAGCTCTTGTCAAGCTCTTCGACACATCGGGCTATCCCCAGCTAAACCGGTATGGAATTCTGCCCCGGAACAAAAAAATACCCGGCAAACTCAAGGACGAGAAAGACGGGGATGTGATTGTGGACTTTGCTGGACTTCGTGCCAAAGCCTATGCAATCCGGGCTGAGGGTTCTGTAACAAAAAAGGCAAAGGGTGTAAGCAGGCAAGTGGTTCGGGAGCACCTCAAGTTTGAGGATTACCTCGAGTGCCTCAGAACAAAATCGCCCATTCTACAAAAAGAACATCGTATCCAAAGCGTCGATCATGTGCTTACAACTAATATTGTCAGGAAAGTTGCTCTGGATGCACACGACGACAAGAGGTGTATTCTTGAATGTGGGGTCCATACACTTCCGTGGGGCCACTATCGCCTCCAAACTAGTAAGGCCTGCCCAGAGTGCAACAAAAAGTAATAGGCAATGCAAAATGAACTTCAACTTCCTCGATTACATGCATGCATGGCACAGCAAAATTAAACTTCTGGAAACTGCTTATTGTAGTTTGTACTTGTGTATATAAAATTCCACATTTCTTATTGTGTGCTATTTTTTTTTTTTTTTTTGTATCTAAAACTGTTCAGTTACTCTTTCATTCTTGACGTCATACACAAATGTTTTCTCTGCAATAAGAATGACACTGCACAGAGTATCTGCAGGCAAGGCGTCGTGGAACTCGCATACGATCTTTATGTTGGTACGATCGTTGACAACCACCTGCTTCCTCTTAGATGTGTTGATGACGAACATGGGTCTGCGAGCTATGAACTCGTCGGGGTTGTAGTACACGTCCACATTGCTGGAGGTCACTCTCTTGTAAGCTGTGTACGCCTCGTAAAGTTTCAGGTAATCGTTGTTCGTAATGTTTAGATTGTAGTTCTCGCGTGGGAAAACTTCATTCCTTCCATTTTTGAGGTAAACATTCTTAATTTTGCAATTATCGAACTGGCTAGAATCTTTCTCTTGGTTATTATCTTTCCCTGTCTGGAAGAGCACAACGGTAAACTCTGGCATATCGTACCGGATGCTGTTGAACTGCGTAGTAACATCAAATTCAAAATGGCTGCCGGAAGCAGGTTTCTGCACGCACTGGTAGCAGTAAAATTGGATGGGTACTTGGGGGTTCTTCAAGATGTCGGCTTTGTACTTGAGACCGTAATTAGATTCGTATTCTACCACAGGCATGCGCAGCTCCATGGACTGGATGACGCACTTGGCAGCGTCGGGTAGTGTGTTGGCAAGTGCTGCACCGTCTGCACCCAAGGTGCTGTAACGCATCAGCACATCGTTGTCGTTGGCGCTTCTGCGAAAAGTGACGCGTAAACCACCCTTCCACATAATCTCCGTGTAGTCGGAGAAAAAGCCTGGAAGCAAGCGCATGGGAAACAGTACTGTGTGGCTTTGAGTTTTGATTTTTGTATCTGCTTCGAATCCCCCTGCCTGGTAGTATGCTGCATCGGTCTTGGGGAGCTTCAGTGTTCCCACAGCTGTAGAAGTAATCCCGGGGTAGTCAACCCTATCGATGACGGTGCCATGCTTTCTAACTTCCACTTGCGAGAACAGATGCGGTACAAAATTGTCCACAAGTTTTAAATTTGCATTGGCGTTAAATGCTTCCCCGTTGTCTCTCTTCACCACATCAAACTTGATATACAAATCAGCTCTGTGAGGGTGAATAAACCCATCCCCGACGTCCACACCGTATTCAATCTCCCTGTTCGGTTCGTTCAAATTGGCGAACGTGCGACGATTGGGTGGGAAGGACTGCAACTCGTAACTTTCGATTTGCTCCATGATTGTTATTTATTATACGTTAATCTCCACGACGGCGGTGGTAGTAACTCCGGCAAAATTCACCACCTCCCCCTTTTCGTTTGTCACTGCCAATTTTATGTTGTCTATGCGATTACGAGATATGGGGAAGTATATCGGTGGTGAGGGTGTGTATATAATCGGTTCCATGAATTCAGAGTTTGGTTTGAACGTAGCGATGATACCTGTCTGCTTGTGGCTGCCTGGGATGCCATCCGAGGATTTGGTGATCATGCCTTCTGCCACGTTGCAATGCATGTTCAGAGTCTCGATGGCTAGAAATTTAGGAATGTTGGCACCGATGTGCTTGATGCCAGGTTCGAGCTTTGTGTTGTTCTCGAATCCCAGAAGCTCTCCAACAGTGCCTAGGTCTACTGTTTCCGTAGCAGACACAATTTCAACTCTGTGAGTTACAGAATTTTGAGATAGCAGTATATTTCTTGGCAATTGGGCTTGCAAGGTAGACAGATTGTACTGTCCTGGCGTGATAACTATTTTTTCATTTCCAACAGTAATTTTGTTATTGTGCTCCGTGACATTGGGTATCAGGTACATGCTGTAGAATGCACGAAGAGCAATAGATTTAGGATAGATGATGTCGTCATGCAACGCGAGTTTCAAGACCGAAGTCTCGCTGGTGAGATGGAACACTCCCATGGTGTTTTAGGTACCACAATACTTTCTGAAAATGTTCCACTGACGGGTTATTTATTTTAGACAGGTATGCGAGAACGGAAAGGCATAGGTGGCCGCAGTTAACATCGGTGAAACCCTGGATGCGTTTATCATTGTAGTAGAGGTTGGCAACACTGAGATACTTCACCAACCTGGCAGGCGGTGTGCCACCGAACGAATCGAAAACAAATGCATTGTTATCGTCAATTTTGAGGTAGCATATCCAATGTGTACCAGGATTTTTGTAACTGTCCAGGTTGACCACGCCATACTCTTTTTTCTTCACAGCAGAGGGTAGAGAATCGGACATGAAAACACCCCTGAAGTTTTTTATTCCCAACGGTTCGATCAGAGATTTAATATCGAAGTTGGACAGGGCTTTTTCTTTTTTTTATATTTCTTCAAAGCATCGAGGTTGCTTTTTTGCTTTTTGGTCACACCTTTCCCCTTCTTCTCCATAGCCAGGTTGTGACGTTTCTGTTCTTCCAGCTCGGCCTTGTTCTTCTTTGCATCGATGACGGTTTTGGCAATGGCAGCACTGCCTCCAGCCAAGCTGCCCACTGCACCCAAAGCTGCCAAGATAGCCGGAATGCTGAATATGAAACCTCCAATCTTCTGCTGCTTCCGCGAATGCTGCAACTTTTTCAATTGTGGAGTGCTGAGCAGCAATTTCATTCCGTGTCCTTTGGACAAGCATGAACGTTTCTTCTCGAGTTGTTTCTTGGTGAGTAACCCATTGAGGGCACCCAGCGTTTTCAGATTCGAATATGGTATCTGGTACACGACGCCCTTGGGCTTCATGATGTATTTTTTTTTTTTACGATATGTTATTTTATATATGTTCAGAGATTTTTTGTTTTCCCTCCCGTGTAATTTTTTTACGGTATGTTATTTATATATACTTTGCAGCTATTAAACAAATTCGATTATGTGCTTTGTTTTCTTACCAAGAAGTTCTTTTGTCCCCTTGTACACGATTCGAGTTTTACTCTCGATTAAAATGGATAGCTTCTCGTCGGATAACATGCTAGCGTATCGATCTGGTAAAAATAGACTGTATTGTCCGTTGAGCAACAGACGTACTTTAGGACCAAACTGGGTTGCAACAATTGAACCAGAAGTTATTGCATAAGGTTTGTCCACTTCCAATTCCTGAATTTTTATATATTCGACTGACAAATTTAGCATTTGTTTTAATGCCTGGACGTCACTAATTTTTTCACTCATATCGAAGAAATATTTTTTTTGGTCTCGTAGATTTTTTACAGTATGTTATTTATAGAAAAAAATTTCGGCATTGCCTAATGCGATCAAGTGATCGATGATCCTGCTGGTTTCAGGATTTGAAGGATACCAGTCGTCTGTATATCGTCTCCTCCCCTGTCTCCACTCGTGAAGTTCGTCCATCTTATCAGCCAATTTTTCATCAGCAGCCCGAAAAAAGCATAGGGAGAAGAAGAAGATTTTACACCGCTTATTTTTCTCAGATGATCCAGAAGTAGCATTTCACAGGGCAAGCGAAATTGTGGTGTTATTTTAACTAAATCAATAAGTTTTTTAACATCCTCGTGACTATCGTCGAAAGTAAATGTAAATATTTTGTATAACACTTCTGTTGGTAAGTCTGTTATATGCATAGACATTTTTTTACTGTATGTTATTTAATTACAGCCCCCACCCCAATTTTCGTTTTGTATTCATGGCAATGGTCGTGCCCAATGCTGCAACCCGTTCACCCAGCGAGGCGTCTCTGCTGACGAGTCTCCCGAACGCGGCATGCTCCAATTTTCTATCAGCATCGTGACGCGCATCTAAATTCGTATATGTGTTGTAAGCAATGTCATGATCCTTGCATGCAGCATCCAGCAGATTTACCCCCTTGTCTCCTCTCTCCAGTCGCCGTTCCAGTTTAGTACCCGGTCCGCAGTATTGGTAACCTGGTAGGTGCATCTCGAAGGGTAGCTTGTTGATGATGTCGTTCACGAGACCTCGACCCTCGGCCACATTCCAGAATTTGGGAGGCAGGGTGTTGATGATTTTGATAAGGTAACCTATACCTTTGTTGTCGTTGACAATAAAGTTGCTAAGCTTGGTGCTAATCATGTCCATGATGCCCACCTTCTCGTTGTGGAAGTTGGGATTGCCTGCATTTTCTTCGCCTGCGATAACCAGCAATCGATCTACAAGCTTCCTTACGTCGTCTACCCAAACAAACTCTTTAGGTAGGGTATTGTAGAGTTTGACACCGCTGCCAGTTTTAATTTGGTTCCATATTGGCTTGATGAGGTTCCTGTATTTTTCTCCACTGCTTGATTTTACGCGATTCTGTGTTGCATCGTTGTTTTGGTACAGGGCATCCGTCATGATTAAAATTTCTGTGTAACTTTGGTAATCCTCATCTGTATAATCTTTAGGTTGCTTTTTGGTGATAAGTTCCCACAGGCCCACAGTGCCAGGATACCTAGTCCAGCTGTTCTTCTCGCCCAAATTAATTTTCACGTCGTCACCTTCGAACGTGACTTTCGATTTCCCAATTTTCCAAACCACACCCTCATTAGGTTCCACAGAGGGGTACAATCCAAACACCTCGTCCTTTTCAAATTTCCCGGTGCTCAGGTAATCTCTCGCCAACGGACCTAATTCAACTACCTTGTCCGAAGAGGTACTGCCTAGAACCTGACGTCTCAGAGGTGCAGCTCCAAGTTCGAACGGGGTAGTGTGAATACTGGATATCGGTGTAGGCACAGCATAATTTCGAGCAGCAAGTGGCACGAGCTCGTTGATTAAATCTTTATTTTGCTCGGTAACATCTTTGATGTCTTTACCTAGTCCACTTATAGCATCAATAATAGGTTGGTCCTGTCGCTTTTTCTCTTCGTAAATTCCGCGATTCTCTGATTTCCAACCCCCGAAGCGTTTGGCCAGGTAGTCGCGCAGCTTCAAGTTGTCGTCTGCGAGTTTGCGTTTCATTATTTGTTATTTATAATACGTCAAGACGTTTCTTGTAACGTCGCAACGTTTAGAAAGTTGTTTATTTTGTTTCTGTATTTTCCGTCATTGGGTTTCCTCGTCATGTCTATCGTGGCGAATCCGAAATCATCTTGATTCCAGCATGAAGAGCAAAATTTGGAAAACTGATTGTAGTTCATGTCCCCGCCTACATAATCATCGTAAGCATGTTTTAAATTGGTGTGGTCTTGACGAAACAAGCAAATAAAATTAGCGTTGTCTCGGAGAAGCTGCTTGGGAATTTTAGAAAAAGTCTGAGCAAGGTAGAAGCAGTCCATGCCTCTGTGCCGCCCCTGTGTAAAAAAATTGCGAATTTCGTTATGGTTCTCCAGGATGACATCGTCGAAGACCACCACCGAATTTTCATGGCAGCAGTCTAGTGGCATTACTTCGGAGGCAAAAGTAACTATGCTCAGCCCTTCGTACAGTTTTGTCAGCTGTTGATATTTTGCTTGCTCCAAACTTTTGGAAAAAACATACAAGTGCCTGTTCTTCCAATCTAACCAGTCGGGAGCAAGAAGAAAATTATCAATAAGTAAAGTTGTTTTCCCACACCCTGAAGGTCCGACAATAAGGCAGCGAATGTTGTCCGGCAACAGTTCGCCGTTTTTCCTAGCCTGACGCTCCGGGGGAAAATCTGGCAGTCGCCTCACCACATCCCAAGCACCCGTTACACAATCACCTCGTTTGCGTCGATCCAACTTTTTTCCTCGAGTCCCAATCATTTCACCAACAGTTTGTCACCTTTTCTACGTAATACTTTTTCGATAAGATACGTATTGGGGTATTTTGTTTTAGAGAGTTCCTCCTCGTAGAATCGCCCTTTCAAAATTTCGTCGCGATTATCTTTTATTATATACGTGTGACGGTTACCGGGTAACAATCGAGCAACAGTGAAAAGTTCCGTACTCCAGTTTTTGGTAAAGCCTTTTTCAAACATACGCTTAAATTTACTAATTCTTACTTGGTCTCCAATTTTGAATTTCGGTTTTTTGTTAGTGGGCCGGTACTTGGGGCAATAAACAGTAGAGATCAATTGTGCCTCATCAGACTTGCTGACATCGGCAGGCTTCATGCGTATCGTGCTATGCAAACTGTGATTATAGTTGTTTACGAGTTCCGGAAGCACATTGACCCACTTGTGGTTACCTTGAAGCGTGAATCGTTTCCACATGCGTGTTTTGAGAGTACGGTTAAAACGTTCCACTATGCTGGCTTTGATGTGACTGAAAGTCGAGTAATGTTGAATATTTTGCTTCTGAACAAACTGTTGAAATATCGAGTTGTAAAATTCCTTTCCGTTATCCGTTTGAAGAAATCGAGGTCGCCTGCCACTTTCATTGAAAATAGTTTTGAATGCTTCCATTACGCACACACCTGTTTTAGCCTTGAGGGGCAAAGCCCACGCAAATTTTGAAAATGTATCTATAACAGTAAGAAGATACTTGTATCCTTTGTTGATTTTATGTAAATTTTTTAGGTTGCCGCTACTCATATCCACAAGGTCAGCCTGCCAAAGGTCATCCACGCCTTTGGTCACCACCGCCAGTCGTTTGTAGTTTCGTCGTGCAGGTTTATGCAGCTCGTTCACGATACCCTGCCTAGACATGGCGCGAAAATAAGAATATAGCCTGGATGGGATTTCTGGCTGCAGACAATGCTGGGTTTTCTATATACAGCTTGTCACCTATTTCTATGTCGATAATTTGAGTGGCATCTTCGGTATAGGCAGTCTCGCGACTTTTGGGGTGTGTGAAATCGACCAGCTCAACTCCTCTTATTTTAGGCTCGTCGCCAATGTTCGTCACAGTCATGATTGGGTAGTGGGTTGCGTGAGGCAAAGACCAGTAGGAAACCTTGACGAACTGAAGTGTGCCAGCGAGGAAAAATTGATGATAGGCTTTTGCAGGAGTCAACATGTAGAGTTTGTAACCTGGATTGAAAGGGGAGGAGAACTCTCTGTTTGGTATGCTGTACAGTTCGATGACAATCGTAGACTTGAGATTGTCGATGCTGGCATTTAGAGTGTTTACGTTGGTTCGAACCTCAGTCTCCACATCCTCCAATCTGCCATTCACCGATTCCAGGTGTTCCTCGATAGCATGAACAACAGTGTCGTAGTTTGGTTTGATCTTTACATCGACAATAAGGCTCTTGAATTTTTAATTTAAGTCATGTAGTTGGGTGCTGAAATTAGCTATAGTCGATTCCTGACTTGCCTCGATACTTCCAATTTGCTCTTTCACGCTGGCAATAATCTGCTGCAGGCTTTCTACAAGCGTCAACTTGGAGCTCTGTATTACAAGGTCGTGGACCTGGGTTCTAATTTCCGCAAACAATTCATGCAGCTCGGTGATGTTCTGGTTGGTAGGTAAAGTCGCGACAGACCCCCGTATCGATTCAATTTCGGATTGGATGTTTTTGATGTCGTCGGATTTGAGTATTCGGTTGAGAGTTCTCTTCACGCTTTTCAGTTCCTGAGAGGTAGGCAGGGTGGCCACCGTGTTTTGGAGCGATTCCAAAGCTTTTTTCACCGCATCCAACTCGGAGGCATCAGCAGCAGCACGTATGCCTTCTTGCAGTTGCGTTATGTCATCCTGGGTGGGGGTAGATTGTTGCAGGGTTTCCAACTTAGTCTGTATGTCGTCGATCAAGTGATGGAAATGAGACAACTCGGATTCTGCATTCAGATTTTCCAGTTTGGCAATTTGCTGTTGGACGTTGGCCAGTGTATCCCTGATGCCCGGCAGTTTGGTTTCCAGCTCATCGTGAACGTTCGCCAGATCATTTCGAATGACAGCAAGAGCATCCTCAATATGGGTTATGGTGCCTTGCAGCTTCCCGAAATCCTCGTAGGTGTCAAGTTGGAGTTTGATGTTGGCCACGCTACGGGCAATGGCGTTCAGTTCGCTGGACGACGGTAGATTGTTGATAAAATCCTCCAGCGTTTGGAGTTTAGTTTTTACTTCGTTGATGGCCGCATGCAAAGCATCCGTTTGAAGCTCAGCCTTGATTCTTTCCAACGTAGGGATTTCGAAAGATTGAAACTGTTCGCGCAATTTAGCAATACTAGCGTTCACGCGATCGTAGTCGTCTTGTGTTTTAATGCTTTGGATGATAGTTTGCAGTTCGGTCTGGATGTTGCTTGTTTGATCCTGCAAGCGTTGTTTCAGCTGTTCAACGTCTGAGGTTTGCGTTTGTTGCAGCTTCAGAAGTTTGTTCTGCAGATTGCCCACACTCAGTGCCAGCTTGTCGAGATTGTCTATCGACGCGAGGTCGGTGTATTTTTGCAGCAGCGATTTTAGCTCTGCATCAATCTTAAGTACAGGGTCCAAGCACTGAGACTGCAAGCTGGCTATCTCGGACTGGAGGCTGGAGTTGAGCGTGGACTGGAGGGCCTGCAGATCGCTTCGCAGCTTCTTGACCCTGACGTCGAGCATGAGAAGCTCGTCGCCATGGTCGTCGCGTTTCGTATGGCCAAAAATATCGTTAGGCATTATTGTTATTTATTATAGGATACCTAATTTTCATTTCTATGAAAAGAGGGATGAGTTTGTCATAGTGGTCCAAGAGCTCTATGTACAGGCGATCGCCAGCAGATACATCGTACGTGGTGGTACTGTTCATCCTATCGTGTTTGATGCGATAGATGTTCTTGCCGGAGGAAATTTTGGCCTCTCCTTTATTCTCGGGATTCATGTCAAACTGCAGTTTGCCGGAGATGGGGAATTGGTAATAATTCAAGTTGTTGTTGAATATGTAGAAAGTCTTGCCCACATCCTCGTCGTACTGGATCAGGATGCTATTCAAGTGTATAATCAACAAACCGTTGAGTTTAGATAATAGGGAGGGTAACAGGTCCCAGCTTGCAGGTGGCGATGGTGCGCTTTGGGCGGATACCTCCATAGCCTGCTTCCTGAAGCCAAACAGGTTCATAGGCATTGTTATTTTATTTTATATTTAGCGATTCGATTTCGAGCCTCAAATGATGATTCGAGCGTCAAATGATGATTCGAGCCTCAAATAATAATTCGAGCCTCGTCAGTGTTGCCAATTCCTATTTGTAGGTTAGCTTAGCCTGTGAAAGATCATATAGTGGAATTTTCTTCGGATGGGTTGGCAACACCAACAAGCATAAAAAAAAACATCCAATAGAGTTGCCAAATATAAAAAAGGGGACAATGGGTCCCCCTCATAAAAGGCTACAGTAAGGGCCCACAGTGTTGCCAACTCTGTGCCCCCAACAGTGTTGCCAAACATAAAGGGTACATGGGCCCCTCAGGTCCTTTAATGAAAATTTACAGTGAAAAACCCAGTAGGTTAACAACACTGTCAAAAAATCTACGGCAGTATTGCCAGATGTAAACAGAGGGCAATAAACTCCCTCATAAAAGGCTACAGTAAGGGCCCACAGTGTTGCCAACTCTGCCCTCAAAATATATATCATAAAAGGCTACGACGAGCCCCACATGATGATTCGAGCCCCAAATGAGGTTGCAGAACCGGGGCACTAGGTCTACTAATAACAGAGCCATTTATGTGCAAATGTTGGAACTCGATGAATGCTTGAGGGGGACAAGTCATTGTTTTTCAGTACGTCAACATTTTTAACTCTTTTTTCCAGTGAATGGGTTAGGTGACTTGCAACGACGAAGGCCTTCTAGCAATACGAACTTAGCTTATGCCGGCGTAATTCGCTAAAATATCTTTAAATTTGCATATTTCTCATACCGCCGTATCTTGTTCCATTAGACCTCTTCAAGAAAATTGCCAATTAGTGAAAATTAATTCAGCAACAACAGTAAAAGAGGTGCTAATAGGGGGCAAGCATACAGTGATATGAGAATATACAAATTGTTGGTTTCTTCGATTCAGACAGATGGATCGAATTGAAACTGGGATATTTTGCATTCTTTTTATATGATAGCTAAAAAAAACAGAGATATTGATTGGCTAATAATTTATACGTGGTGTTTTCTGATTGGTTTAAGTAAGCAAGATTTCTATTGGCTTTATAAATCTATATAAGTCAGAGCACAGTGCTGATTTCTCACCTTTGCTGGATCGGCAGAGGAACCCACATCGCGGGGGTTAGAACCTGAACGGACTCCACCAAAGTATAGGAGACTAGAAGCATATAATTTGGTGGAAAAAACCCAAGTAAGGTCATAGAGTTTTTCATAGGGAATAGTATTATCAGGTTGAATTTTAAGTTGGTGATATCCCATTAAATTTTATATAAACATTTTATACAAATAACATATCTGAAATTTCTATCGTTTGTTTGCTCATATTTTAAACCATATAAAAAATGGAATGACCTACCTATTTTACTCGTAAGAATGATAAAATCGAATGTGTCACTTGTGGAAAACTAATTTCAAAGAATAATTTATCGATACATAAGACAAGGTGTAATGGAGCAAATCGTGTGTTACCTTCTAAAGCCTGTGCTCAATGTGGAAAAGAAATTAGCATTCGAAATCTAAGTAGACATTTGAAAATTTGCAAACCATCGACCGGAGAAGGAACATTGAAAAGAAAAATTGATTATTCTGAAGATGAAGCTTCTACTCCAAAACAAATTAAATTAAATAATAAATATAAACCAGTTAGGTCTGCATTTAATGGTCGACTTCAGGATTTATCATTCACGTCGGAAGCAGGACGTGACATTCCTAGTTTCTTGCGTGAAGCGAAAACTTTTCTACTGAATACTTTGAAAAGTAATCTTGAAAATAATTCCATAAAAGTATACGTTGATTTATGTTCTGAATATGAGAAAGTCGATGGTACAACAAAAGTTTTTTATCATCGTACCAAAAACCAGGCTCTTTATTTGGCAGATGTTGAAAATTTGGACGAGTTTTACTCTAATCTGTCAAATGAGTTGATTATGAAACATGACACTTTCGAGGCTAAGGGGTCGGGATGGTCTTTATGTGGTAGTCCTCATACATTAACCGTGTACGTGAACAAATTCATGCCTTTTTCTGCATCAAGTTACGTCCCTCTACCACCGAACATTCAAAGCAAGAAAGCAATGCTAAATATTCAAAATAATGACTCAAAATGCTTTCTTTGGTGCATCCTGGCCGCTCTGTATCCTGTTCATTGGAAACATAATCCAGAGCAAGTTTATCATTACAAGCAGTACGCGACAGAGTTTGTAAATGTAATGTTTAGCATTGAATACCCCGTGGCATTGTCAGACATATCAAAGTTCGAGTCGCGCGCACGAGATTCTGATTGAAAACGCATTGCTATTAATGTATATTCTTATACGTCAGAAAAACATCTTGTGCATCCCATGATATCAACGATAATAATGCTCATATAATTAATCTTCTTTTAATTTCAAACAACAATATTCACCATTGCTGCCTTATTCGTTCACTATCACGACTAATCAGAAGTCAAGCAACGAAGTATGCAAATCACATCGAGGTTTGTCCAAGGTGTTTGACCACGTTTAATGATCGAAGAGAATTCAATTACCAAATATATACCGCACGGCAAATTGCTATTGAAAAACGTGTCGAACATGAAATATATTGCGGTGACAACAAACCAGCTCGAATGTTGATGCCCAAAAAGAACGAAGTCAAAGAATTCAAAATGTATAAGGCTTTGTTTGAACATCTAGCCATTATCGTCGCAGATTTTGAATAATTTCTGAAGCCACTGTCCTCCTGCAAACCAAATCCAAAAATTTCCTCCACAACGCCATACCAGCTTCATGAACCAAATAGTTTTGGTTACATTGTCGTACGACAAGATGAAATAAATTAACCATATGTATACCGTGGACCGAATGTTATCGAACACTTTTTTGAAAAGATAGAAGAAGAGGTTGAGAAAATTGGCAGCTTCTTGCAAATATCCAAACCGATGAATTTGTTGACATCAGAGGAACAAAAAGTATTTGAAGAAACTGTCGAGTGTCCAGTGTGCAATCAATACTTCACAAACGAGAATCGTAAAGTGTGTCACCATTCGCACACAGACGGTTGTTTCATCAGCGGAATCTGTAATGCTTGCAATCTCAAAATTCAAAGGCCCAAATTTGTCCCCATATTTTTTCATAATGGATCGAATTACGATTTTCATCTCATAAATCGGAAACTTGCATATGACACACAAAAAAGATATTCTTGCTCAAAATGAAGAACGATATATTTCTATAAGTAAGAAAGTTAAGATTTCGGGGACAAATAAAACCATAGAGATGAGGTTTCTTGTCTCGTTCAGATTTCTCTCTGCAAGTTTGGACGCTCTAGCAAGTAAACTCTGTGACGAACAATTCAAAATTACGAAAGCTAATTTTCCCAACATAGATATAAAACTGATTAGAAGTAAAGGGATTTATCCGTATGAATATGTAAACAATGAATCTAAATTTAATGACGACACTCTCCCTCCTCAAAAAGAATTCTTCAGTCAACTGAGAAAAACAGAAATTACGGAAAAAGAATACGAACATGCACAACTGATGTGGAATGAACTAGAATGTCAAACATTCGGAGATTATCACAACGCATACTTGAAATTAGACGTAACAATACTTGAGGATGTTTTTCAAGCATTCAGGGAAACGTCAATGTCTATTTACAAGTTGGAGCCTGCGCATTTCTTCAGCCTCCCGGGATTAGCGTGGTCTGCAATGTTGTTGCAAACAAAAATTAAGTAAGAATTATTAACACATGTAGACATGTTACTTTTCATCGAGAGAGGGATTCGGAGTGGGATGGTACAATGTGCACAGAGACATGCAGAAGCCAACCACATGCACATGGAAGAAAAATATGATGCGAATAAACCATCGAATTACATTTTTTACATCGACGTTAATAATCTCTATGGATATGCTATGGTACAGAAACTTCCTTATGGAGGTTTCGAATGGATAGAATCAACTTCCATAAATGTTATTGATTTTGACGATTGTGATTTTTTTTTTCAGAAGTGGATATTGAATTTCCAGACAATTTGCATATATTTTTTCCGAATTACCACCGGCACCCGAACTTAAATGTCCACTTAATTCTAATCAACGCAAGATTTTATTAACTTTGGAGAAAAAAGAAAGATATGTTCTCCATTACAAAAGTCTACAATTTTTGATTGCGATGGGTGTTAAGGTATTGGATATTAGAAGAGTCCTCAGGTTTAAACATTCTGAGTGGCTCAAACCATACATTGAAACAAACACACAACATAGAACAGTTGTCACTTCAGATTTAGACAAAAAAAATTTCAAATTGATGAGCAATGCTGTATATGGCAAGACAATGGAGAACGTGAGAAATCGCTTGGACGTGAGATTGGTTTCAGATGAAAATAAATGCAGTAAGTGGGTGGCTGATCCTAGATTTAAATCACGAAAAAATACAACGAGAATCTGTCACTTTTCAATCTAGATATAAAAGTGATAAAATTCCGAAAACCGATTTGTGTGGGAGCAACAGTTTTAGGTTTATCGAAACTTCGCATGTTTCAATTTCACTACAATGTTATGCAACCTTTCTACAACGATAGCATTTCATTACTTTACATGGACACGGACAGTTTTATTTATAGCATTAAAACATCCAATCTATATGAAGATGTAAAAATCCATCCTTGCTTGATTATTATGATACTTCTTCCTACCCTCAACCGAATAGATTTGGAATTCCATCTAGTAACAAAAAAGTTCTAGGTAAATTAAAAGACGAGTGTAACGGTGACATCATTCTCGAGTTTGTTGGTTTGTGTTGCAAAATGTATACATTAAGAACTGAGAGCAGCATCACGAAGAAAGCTAAAGGTGTTGGTAAAAATACTGTACAAAACAAACTTTCATTTCAAAACTATCTTGATTGTCTGAAGAAATTGAAGCCGAAGCTACGAAGGGAAGAAAAAAGAATTCAAAGAGTAGACCATGTGATTACAACAAACAAAGTTAGGAAAGTAGCATTAGATCCGCATGATGATAAAAGATGTATTTTGTCTTGTGGGATCCACACGTTGCCTTGGGGGCACTATCGTTTAGATAGTAGTAAGAAATGCATACAATGCACTTAAAAAAAACTAACCTTATGGCTGGCAATATTTTTATCAACACAAGCATATAAAATAACCATGCCTATGAACCTGTTTGGCTTCAGGAGGTACCCATCCAAACTGCACCATCATCATCACCTCCGAACTTGGGCCTGTTGCCTTCCCTACTATCTAAACTCAACGGTTTGCTCATTATTCATCTCAACAGCATCCTGACCCAGTACGACGATGACGTGGGCAAAACTTTCTATGTATTCAACAACAACTTGAATTATTACCAGTTCCCCATCTCTGGCAAACTTAAGTTCAACATGAATCCCGAGAACAAAGGGGAGGCCAAGGTTTCCTCTGGCAAGGACATCTATCGCATCAAGCATGATAGGATGGACAGTACCACTACGTACGATGTATCTGCTGGCGATCGCCTGTACGTGGAGCTCTTGGACGACTACGATAAAATCATCCCTCTTTTTATAGAAATGAAAATCACCTACCCTATAATAAATAACCATAGCAACAATGCCTAATGACATCTTTGGTCACACCAAGCGCGATGATCACGGCGACGAGCTACTCATGCTTGACGTCAGGGTGAAGAAGCTGCGAAGCGACCTGCAAGCTCTGCAGTCCACGCTCAACTCTAGCCTCCAGATCGAGATAGCCAGTCTGCAGTCTCAGTGCCTGGACCCCGTACTCAAAATTGACGCCGAGCTTAAATCACTGCTGCAAAAATATACCGACCTAGCGTCAATAGACAACCTCGAGAACCTGGCACTGAGTGTAGGCAAGCTCCAAAACGAACTTGTGAAGCTGCAGCAAGCGCAAACTTCTGACGTGGAACAGCTGAAGCGACACTTGTAAGACCAAACTAGCACCATCCAGATTGAACTGCAAAACATTATCCAGAGTATAAAAAGTCAAGATGACTACGATCGCGTGAATGCAAATATTGCCAAATTGCACGAACAGTTTCAATCGTTCGAAATTCCTACGTTGGAAAGCATCAAGGCTGAGCTTCAAACGGACGCTTTGCATGTAGCCATCAATCAAGTGGCAAAGTAAAGTCGACAGCAAAACATTCCAAACAAAGATCGAATGTGTCACTTGTGGAAAACTAATTTCAAAAAATAATTTAACGATACATAAGACAAGGTGTAATGGAGCAAATCGTTTGTTACCTTCTAAAGCCTGTGCTCAATGTGGAAAAGAAATTAGCATTCGAAATCTAAGTAGACATTTGAAAATTTGCAAACCATCGACCGGAGAAGGAACATTGAAAAGAAAAATTGATATTCAGAAGATGAAGCTTCTGCTCCAAAACAAATTAAATTAAATAATAAATATAAACCAGTTAGGTCTGCATTTAATGGTCGACTTCAGGATTTATCATTCACGTCGGAAGCAGGCCGTGAAATTCCTAATTTCTTGCGTGAAGCGAAAACTTTTCTACTGAATACTTTGAAAAGTAATCTTGAAGATAATTCCATAAAAGTATACGTTGATTTATGTTCCGAATATGAGAAAGTCGATGGTACAACAAAAGTTTTTTATCATCGTACCAAAAACCAGGCTCTTTATTTGGCAGATGTTGAAAATTTGGACGAGTTTTACTCTAATCTGTCAAATGAGTTGATTATGAAACATGACACTTTCGAGGCTAAGGGGTCGGGATGGTCTTTATGTGGTAGTCCTCATACATTAACCGTGTACGTGAACAAATTCATGCCTTTTTCTGCATCGAGTTACGTCCCTCTACCACCGAACATTCAAATCGAGAAAGCAATGTTAAATATTCAAAATAATGACTCAAAATGATTTCTTTGGTGCATCCTGGCAGCTCTGTATCCTGTTCATTGGAAACATAATCCAGAGCAAGTTTATCATTACAAGCAGTACGAGACAGAGTTTGTAAATGTAATGTTTAGCGTTGAATACCCCGTGGCATTGTCAGACATATCAAAGTTCGAGTCGCGCGCACGAGATTCGGATGGAAAACGCATTGCTATTAATGTATATTCTTATACGTCAGAAAAACATCTTGTGCATCCCATCAGGAGAAATGATATCAACGATAATAATGCTCATATAATTAATCTTCTTTTAATTTCAAACAACAATATTCACCATTGCTGCCTTATTCGTTCACTATCACGACTAATCAGAAGTCAAGCAACAAATATTCAAATCACATCGAGGTTTGTCCAAGGTGTTTGACCACGTTTAATGATCGAAGAGAATTCAATTACCAAATATATACCGCACGGCAAATTGCTATTGAAAAACGTGTCGAACATGAAATATATTGCGGTGACAAAAAACCAGCTCGAATGTTGATGCCCAAAAAGAACGAAGTCAAAGAATTCAAAATGTATAAGGCTTTGTTTGAACATCCAGCCATTATCGTCGCAGATTTTGAATAATTTCTGAAGCCACTGTCCTCCTGCAACCAAATCCAAAAATTTCCTCCACAACGCCATACCAGCTTCATGAACCAAATAGTTTTGGTTACATTGTCGTACGACAAGATGAAATATATTAACCATATGTATACCGTGGACCGAATATTATCGAACACTTTTTTGAAAAGATAGAAGAGGAGGTTGAGAAAATTGGCAGCTTCTTGCAAATATCTAAACCGATGAATTTGTTGACATCAGAGGAACAAAAAATATTTGAAGAAAATGTCGAGTGTCCAGTGTGCAATCAATACTTCACAAACGAGAATCGTAAAGTGTTTCACCATTCGCACACAGACGGTCGTTTCATCAGCGGAATCTGTAATGCTTGCAATCTCAAAATTCAAAGGCCCAAATTTGTCCCCATATTTTTTCATAATGGATCGAATTACGATTTTCATCTCTTAATTCGGAAACTTGGATATGACACACAAAAAAAGATATTCTTGCTCAAAATGAAGAACGATACATTTCTATAAGTAAGAAAGTTAAGATTTCGGGGACAAATAAAACCATAGAGATGAGGTTTCTTGTCTCGTTCAGATTTCTCTCTGCAAGTTTGGACGCTCTAGCAAGTAAACTCTGTGACGAACAATTCAAAATTACGAAAGCTAGTTTTCCCAACATAGATATAAAATTGATTAGAAGTAAAGGGATTTATCCGTATGAATATGTAAACAATGAATCTAAATTTAATGACGACACTCTCCCTCCTCAAAAAGAATTCTTCAGTCAACTGAGAAAAACAGGAATTACGGACAAAGAATACGAACATGCACAACTGATGTGGTATGAACTAGAATGTCAAACATTCTGAGATTATCACAACGCATACTTGAAATTAGACATAACAATACTTGAGGATGTTTTTCAAGCATTCAGGAAAACGTCAATGTCTATTTACAAGTTAGAGCCTGCGCATTTCTTCAGCCTCCCGGGATTAGCGTGGTCTGCAATGTTGTTGCAAACAAAAATTAAGTAAGAATTATTAACACATGTAGACATGTTACTTTTCATCGAGAGAGGGATTCGGGGTGGGATGGTACAATGTGCACAGAGACATGCAGAAGCCAACCACATGCACATGGAAGAAAAATATGATGCGAATAAACCATCGAATTACATTTTTTGCATCGACGTTAATAATCTCTATGGATATGCTATGGTACAGAAACTTCCTTATGGAGGTTTCGAATGGATAGAACCAACTTCCATAAATGTTATTGATTTTGACGATTGTGATTTTTTTTTTCAGAAGTGGATATTGAATTTCCAGACAATTTGCATATATTTTTTCCGATTTAGCACCGGCACCCGAACTTAAATGTCCACCTAATTCTAATCAACGCAAGCTTTTATTAACTTTGGAGAAAAAAGAAAGATATGTTCTCCATTACAAAAGTCTACAGTTTTTGATTGCGATGGGTGTTAAGGTATTGGATATTAGAAGAGTCCTCAGGTTTAAACATTCTGAGTGGCTCAAACCATACATTGAAACAAACACACAACATCGAACAGTTGCCACTTCAGATTTAGACAAAGAGTTTTTCAAATTGATGAACAATGCTGTATATGGCAAGACAATGGAGAACGTGAGAAATCGCGTGGACGTGAGATTGGTTTCAGATGAAAATAAATGCAGTAAGTGGGTGGCTGATCCTAGATTTAAATCACGAAAAAATTTACAACAAGAATCTGTCACTTTTCAATCTAGATATAAAAGTGATAAAATTCCGAAAACCGATTTGTGTGGGAGCAACAGTTTTAGATTTATCGAAACTTCGCATGTTTCAATTTCACTACAATGTTGTGCAACCTTTCTACAACGATAGCATTTCATTACTTTACATGGACACCGACAGTTTTATTTATATTATTAAAACATCGAATCTATATGAAGATTTAAAAAATCCGTCCTTGCTTGATTATTATGATACTTCTTCCTACCCTCAACCGAACAGATTTGGAATTTCATCTAGTAACAAAAAAAGTTCTAGGTAAATTAAAAGACGAGTGTAACGGTGACATCATTCTCGAGTTTGTTGGTTTGTGTTCCAAAATGTATACTTTAAGAACTGAGAGCAGCATCACGAAGAAAGCTAAAGGTGTTGGTAAAAATACTGTACAAAACAAACTTTCATTTCAAAACTATCTTGATTGTCTGAAGAAATTGAAGCCGCAGCTACGAAGGAAAAAAGAATTCAAAGTGTAGGCCATGTGATTACAACAAACAAAGTTAGAAAAGTAGCATTAGATCCGCATGATGATAAAAGATGTATTTTGTCTTGTGAGATCCACATGTTGCCTTTGGGGCACTATCGTTTAGATAGTAGTAAGAAATGCATACAATGCACTTAAAAAAACTAACCTTATGGCTGGCAATGTTTCTATCAACACAAACATATAAAATAACCATGCCTATGAAACTGTTTTTGCTTCAGGAAGCAAGCTATGGAGGTACCCATCCAAACTGCACCATCATCATCACCTCCGAACTTGGGCCTGTTGCCTTCCCTACTATCTAAACTCAACGGTTTGCTCATTATTAATTTCAACAGCATCCTGACCCAGTACGACGATGACGTGGGCAAAACTTTCTATGTATTCAACAACAACTTGAATTATTACCAGTTCCCCATTTCTGGCAAACTTAAGTTCAACATGAATCCCGAGAACAAAGGGGAGGCCAAGGTTTCATCTGGCAAGAACATCTATCGCATCAAGCATGATAGGATGGACAGTACCACTACGTACGATGTATCAGCTGGCGATCGCCTGTACGTGGAGCTCTTGGACGACTACGATAAAATCATCCCTCTTTTTATAGAAATGAAAATCACCTACCCTATAATAAATAACCATAGCAACAATGCCTAATGACATCTTTGGTCACACCAAGCGCGATGATCACGGCGACGAGCTACTCATGCTTGACGTCAGGGTGAAGAAGCTGCGAAGCGACCTGCAAGCTCTGCAGTCCACGCTCAACTCTAGCCTCCAGACCGAGATAGCCAGTCTGCAGTCTCAGTGCCTGGACCCCGTACTCAAAATTGACGCCGAGCTTAAATCACTGCTTCAAAAATATACCGACCTAGCGTCAATAGACAACCTCGAGAACCTGGCACTGAGTGTAGGCAAGCTCCAAAACGAACTTGTGAAGCTGCAGCAAGCGCAAACTTCTGACGTGGAACAGCTGAAGCGACACTTGCAAGACCAAACTAGCACCATCCAGACTGAACTGCAAAACATTATCCAGAGTATAAAAACTTAAGATGACTACGATCGCGTGAATGCAAGTATTGCCAAATTGCACGAACAGTTTCAATCGTTCGAAATTCCTACGTTGGAAAGCATCAAGGCTGAGCTTCAAACGGACGCTCTGCATGCAGCCATCAACGAAGTTAAAACTAAACTCCAAACGCTAGAGGATTTTATTGACAACCTACCTTCGTCCAGCGAGCTGAATGCCATTGCCCGTAGCGTGGCCAACATCAAACTCCAACTTGAGACCTACGAAGAGTTTGGAAAGCTGTAAGGTACCATAGCCCATATTGAGGATGCTCTTGCTGTTATTAGAAATGATCTAGCAAACGTACACGAAGCACTGGAATCCCAACTGACTAGCATCAGGGATACACTGGCCAGCGTCCAACAGCAGATCTCCAAGCTTGAAAATCTGAATACCGAATCCGAGTTGTCCCATTTCCATCCCTTGATCGACGATATACAGGCTAAGTTAAAAACTCTGCAAGAATCCATCCCCCCCCCCCTGGACAACATAACGCAATTGCAAGAAGGCATACGTGCTGCTGCTGCTGCCTCCGAGTTGGATGCGGTGAAAAAAGCTTTCGAGGCCCTCCAAAATACGGTGACCACCCTGCCTACCTCGCAGGAACTGAAAAGTGTAAAAAGGGCTCTCAACCGAATACTCAAATCCGACGACATCAAAAACATCCAAACCGAAATTGAATCGATTCGGGGGTCTGTTGCAACCTTACCCACCAACCAGAACATCAGCGAGCTATATGAATTGTTTGCGGAAATTAGAACCCAGGTCCACGACCTCGCAATACAGAGCTCCAAGTTGACACTTGTGGAAAGTCTACAGCAGATTATTGCCAGCGTGAAAGAGCAAATTGGTAGTATCGAGGCAAACCAGGAATCGGCCATAGCCAATTTCAGCACCCAACTACATGACTTAAACGAAAAATTCAAGAGACTAATTGTCGATGTGAAGATCAAGCCTGACTATGACACTGTTGTTCATGCTATCGAGGAACACCTGGAATCGGTGAACGGTAGATTGGAGGACGTAGAGAGTGAGGTTCGAACCAACTTGAACACTCTGAACGCTAGCATCGACAATCTGAAGTCCACAATTGTCATCGAACTGTACAGCATTCCAAACAGAGTTTTCCTCGCCCTTCAATCCAGGTTTCAAACTCTACATGTTGACTCCTGCAAAAGCCTATCAGCAATTTTTCCTCGCTGGCACACTTCAGTTCGTCAAGGTTTCATACTGGTCTTTGCCTCACGCAACCCACTACCCAACCATGACTGTGACGAACATCGGTGACGAGCCTAAAATAAGAGGAGTGGAGTTGGTCGATTTCACCCACCCCGAAACTCGCTAGACTGCCTATGCCGAAGATGCCACTCAAATTATTGACATAGAAATAGAAGACAAACTGTACATAGAAAACCCGGCATTGTCTGCAGCCAGAAATCCCATCCAAGCTATATTTTTATTTTCGCGCAATGTCTAGGCAGGCTATTGTGAACGAGTTGCACAAACCTTTACGACGAAATTATAAACAATTGGCGGTAGTAACCAAAAACATAGACGACCTGTGGCAAGCTGACCTTGTGGAAATGAGCAGTGGCAACTTAAAAAATTTACATAAAATCAACAAGGGATACAAGTATCTTCTCACCGTTATAGACACTTTTTCAAAATTTGCGTGGGCTTTACCCCTCAAGGCAAAAACAGGAACGTGTGTAGTGGAAGCATTCAAAACTATTTTCGATAAAAGTGTCAGGCGACCTCGATTTCTTCAGACAACGGAAAATAATTCTACAACTCTGTCTTTCGGCAATTTATTCAAAAAGAAAATATTCAACATTACTCCACCTTTAGTCACATTAAAGCAAGCATAGTGGAACGTTTCAACCGAACTCTCAAAACACGCATGTGGAAACGATTCACGCTTCAGGGGAATTACAAGTGGCTCGACATGCTTCCGGAAGTTGTTAACAGCTATAATCACAGTTTGCATCGCACGATAAACATGCAACCAGCTAATGTCAACAAATATGACGAGCAGCGTTTAATTTCTACGGTTTATTGTCCAAAATACAAATTTACAAGCAAGAAACAGAAATATTAGTACTAGTGGAGGTGGGACAGTTCAACGTCATTAATTGAGCCACAGTGTTGCCAACCCACAGTAGTGCAGGTGCACCGGTTCTGCAACATTAAGTGAGGATCAAATAAACCTGAAAAACTCACTTTCTCTCCACGTTCTGTGCCTCATTTATTGCGCTGACGATGTTTCCCAGCGTAGAAAACAGCACCAAAACATCAAAAACTCACTTTAATTCACTGAAGTGAGCCACAGTGTTGCCAACCTACGAAAATTTCATCAAAACCTCAAAAAAAAAAAAACTCATTTTCTCTCCACGTTCCGCGCATTTATTTGTTGCGCTGACACAGCGTGATGAGTAAATGATGCACTCTCTCATCCTTGAAGGATGAATGCACCTTATTGTAATTTTCCAAGTCCCGGTTAAATGTTTATATATTGTGACCTTTGTAAACCTACCTCTCTCTCGGGAACACGATGTGCCGCACACACACATATGCGCGCCTGCCTGTATTGTGACGCAAGCAAACAAACAAAATGCTTTTACACCAAAACCTTAAAAAAACTCATTTTTATTAATTGAGGTTCACCAAAACCTCAAAACCTCACTTTCTCTCCACGTTTCACGCCTTCATTTGTTGCGTTGACACAGCGTGATGAGTAGATAATGTACTCTCTTATTCTTGAAGGATGAATGCACCTTATCGTAATTTTCCAAGTCCGGGACACCATGTTTATATATCGTGACCTTTGTAAACCTACCTCTCTCTCGGGAACACGATGTGCCGCACACACGCGTGCCTTTTATTATTTCTGTATTGTGACGCAAGCACATCTAGAAAAACTACAATTTTGTTCCCTCTCCTCTCTGCGTGTGCTATCAACGTTGACACAATAACACAAATTCAACAATACGTAGGCCACGATCTTCAGTGATATAACTTAACCTATTATTTTTTATTTGCGCACCGATATTGGACTCCGTGTTTGTTTTAATATTTCAGTCGAGAACATGAAGACGATACCTGTGGAAATAGTTCTAGTGTTTGCTACTAGATGTCGCCACCGGCGATGTGGACGCAGTGTTGCCACACTATGAGGGCCTTCCCAAGGGGGGCAAAATTTCTTTTTTTGGACTATTTGGTGTAGGTAGGCAGGTTGTACAAAAATATTTCGCATTCGAGGATTATGTTGAATGCCTGAAAACTCGCTCACCTGTTCTACGAAAAGAGTATCGAATCCAGAGCGTCAACCATAAATTGACAACCAATATTGTCAGGAAGATTGCTTTGGATGCGCACGATGATAAGAGGTGCATCCTGAAGTGTGGAATTCACACATTGCCGTGGGGGCACTATCGCTTAGCAGAAAGCAAAACCTGCAACATATGCTCATCTTCAACAGAAGATTTATAAAAAACAAAACAAAACAAAAAAATATTTTGTTAGTTATTGCAAAAAAAAACAACAAAAAAAACAACAAAAAACATTTTGACTTATTACAAAAAAAAACTTTGACCATATTCTTAAATAACCAGCATGCCTATGAATTTGTTCGGTTTCAAAAAACAGACCATCATGGAAACTGCACCACCAAATTCCAATAACCTCTTACCTTCCGTGTTATCTAAACTCAACGGTCTGTTGATTATTCACCTCAACAGCATTTGGACGAAATTGGATGATGAAATCGGCAAGATGTTTTACGTCTTCAACAACAATTTACATTTTTACGAAATTCCGATCGACGGGAAACTTCAAATCACCGTGAATCCGGAAAACGTAGGCGAAATCAAAATATCTACCGGCAAGAACATTTTTCGAATCAAGCACGACAAGATGCTTTCTAACATTACGTACGATGTTTCCGCAGGAGATTACCTGTACGTGGAACTTCTAGGAGATTACGACAAACTCGTTCCTCTCTTCGTAGAATTACGAATCGTCTATCCTATTATAAATAACCGTTAACCAAAAATGCCTAACGACATTTTCGGCAACACCAAGCGTGTAGACCACGCAGAAGAGATTCTCATGTTGGACGTCCGAATTAAAAAGTTGAGGAGCGATTTGATCGCTTTGCAGGAGACCTTAAACAAAAGTTTAGAGTCGGAAATCGCTACGCTCCAAACGCAATGTCTCGACCCCATTCTGAAAATCGATTCCGAACTGAAAACGCTCATAAAAAATTATGTCGACGTACCTTCTTACGACAGCGTTCAAAATATACAGTTGAGCGTAGATTTGCTTCAAAATGATTTGGCCAAATTACAGCAATTTCAATCGAAAAATGAAGATTTGGAAAAATTGAAACTCGAAATCGAAGAACGAACTTCCGCAATAGAAAAGAATTTCTCTGAACTTCAAACCGTCGTGAACGATATTGATGCAGAACGCTTGCATGTCGTCGTTTCCAAATTACAAGAAGAATTCACCGGCACGTTGGAAGAAATTAAATCCAAGTTGCAGACTTTGGAAGATACAATGACGAACCTACCATCGTCGGACGAACTGCAGGTCATCGGCAAGAGCGTCGCGAACATAAAAATTCAATTGGAGGCTTATCAAGATTTCGAACACATTCAAACCACCATCGCTACGCTTCAGGCGTCTCTGGAATTGATCAACGAAGAAATTAAAAATATTCACGCTGAAGCGAGCGCGTTGACGAGCATTCAAGACACGTTAAGCACTGTTCAGCAGAAGATCGAATATTTGATAATTTAAACGTCGAATCCAATCTTGCTCATTTTCATCACGTCCTCGACAACATACAGGGTGACTTGGAATCGTTACGGACGAGCGTACCTTCGAGCGAAGATTTGGAAAAATTGAAAACGGCGGTGACGGCACTATCCGATTCGAGCGACGTCAAAAGTTCGTTGAGCGATCTCGAGAGTAGGGTGGCCAATCTACCCACCTCCAAAGAATTACACGCTTTGAAAAGGAACATATCTCGAATGCTGAAACGACTGGAAACGGAAACGGTGAACGTGGAACAGATTCGAGACGAAATCAGTTCGCTGGTGTCGACGTTGCCCACTTCGCAGAGCATCGCCGACCTTCACACGCAGTTTACAGAGATGCGAAGCATCGTGAACGATCTTACCGAGAAAAGCTCGAAATTGAATCAAGTCGAGAACCTTCAGAGTATTGTCGTCAACATCAGAGATCAAGTTGGAGTGCTGGAATCCACGCAGGAATCGACGCTGGCCTCTTTCGGTGCCAAGTTGCAAGAACTCAACGAAAACTACAAGCAGTTGAACGTGGAAGTGAAAATCAAACCGTCGTTTTCTACAGTAACGGATACCATAGTCGAATATTTGTTGCCCGTACAAAATACACTGGGACGACAGCTTCACAGCAACCTCGTTAGCGTCGATACTAAATTCGCCAAACTGCATTCTCTGCAAGCCATCGAAATCAACAGCGTACCCAATCAACAGAGAATCTCCACGTTCGTCGAAGGTAACAAACTGTACATGTTACATCCTTATCATCCGTACTACAAGTTTCTCCTCGATGGCACGATTCAGATAAATGAATTTTCGTACTGGTCTCAAGTAGTACAGTGGCACCGGTTCACAGCCCGAAAATGGCGCTCGGTGGCGCTCGCAGTGTTGCTAACTCCTCACTTGAAAAAATCACCAAGGTTTTTGTTTTTGGGTCTAACCTAACCTCAAGCAAGGAGCTGGCAACGCTTGAGGCTTTCTCGCAGTGTTGCCAACTCACCCCAAGAATATTTCACCATGTGATATTTTACAAGCGAAGCTAACCTACAAATGGGAGTTGGCAACACTGATTAGTGGAGGTGTATGGGTTCACCAGCATTAATTGGCGATCAGTGTTGCCAACTCACCTCAAGAATATTTCACCATGTGATATTTTACAGGCGAAGCTAACCTACGAATGGGAGTTGGCAACACTGGCAACATCAATTGGCGATCAGTGTTGCCAACTCACCTTAAAAATATTTCACCATGTGATATTTGATAGGCGAAGCTAACCTACGAATAAGAGTTGACAACACTGACTAGCCGGGTTCATCAGTATTAATTGGCGATCAGTTTTGCCAACTCACCTCAAGAATATTTCATCATGTGATATTTTACAAGCGAAGCTAACCTACGAATGGGAGTTGGCAACACTAGCAACATCAATTGCGGCTCAATATTGCCAACTCACCTTAAGAATATTTCACCATATGATATTTTACAGACGAAGCTAACCTACGAATAAGAGTTAGCAACACTGATTAGTGTAATCAGCTCAGTTGAGCGCCATCAATTGGCGATCAGTGTTGCCAACTCACCCCAAGAATATTTCACCATATGATATTTTACAAGCGAAACTAACCTACAAATGGGAATTGGCAACATTGACTAGTGGAGGTGCACGGGTTCACCAGCATCAATTGCGGTTCAGTGTTGCCAACTCCCCCCCAAGAATATTCCACCATGTGATATTTTACTGACGAAGCTAACCTACAAATGGGAGTTGGCAACACTGACTAGTGTAATCAACCCGGTTCTGCGCCATCAATTGCGGTTCAGTGTTGCCAACTCACCCCAAGAATATTTTACCATGTGATATTTTATTTCCAAGTCCTGGGGACACCAATGTATATCGTGATTTTTGTAAACCTCTCTCGGGAACGATGTGCCACACACACGCGCGCGCGCTGGCACCTCTTATTATTTTTTGTATTGTGACTCAAGCAAACAAACAAATAATTTTTTTAAATTTTTTTAGGATTCCTAGCCTCTAACCTCGCCAGGGTGCGTGGTGCCTAACTCAAAAAGGTTCTAACGGCTGTGGTTATGGATAACCACACCTCTGTAGAATTTTCATGTGTTTTTATTTCTCTCAAACTTCCATGAAACTGTACAGAGGATCTCCGTAATGCATGCAACGTGTACTAACGACTCTAGTGTTATTTGATGTTGTAATATTTTTGGATATAGAGTTTTATTGTGAAATATATTTATTATAATATTTTCTTGATGAAGATAGAGAATGTGTGTGTTATAAAAACTAAAGTTGCATGCTTTTTTTCCTAGTGTGTGTGTGCTTGATGTTTGACAGCATTTGAAACGATAAAAAAAGAATTTTATTGTTAATTTTCTCATGTAAAAACAACAAAATTTTGTGCAAATTTTGATTGTCTCGTGCTATAGTGCAAAAAAAACTGATGAAAAAAGATATTGTAACTGATAATTGGTGAAATTGACATTGTAACTGATCTGAACTAGAGAAATTCGTATTATTATTGTGCTAGCACAAAATTTTTATTGTAACTGATTGTGCAAGAAAAAGATGTTAAACCTGTTAAAACTGCTCTGTGACCCTCTCGTTCTTCACGTCGTGGACGAAGGACTTCTCTGCAATCAGGATGACGCTGCACACGGTGTTCTCGGGTAAGGTTTCGTGGAACTCGCAGACGACCTTGATGTTGGTTCGATCGTTGACCACCACCTGCTTCCTCTTCGTCGTGTTGATGACGAACATCGGCCTGCGGATTTTGAATTCGCTGGGCGTGTAGTATACGTCCACGTTTCCCTCGGTCACGCGCTTGTAAGCCGTGTAAGCTTCGTAAAGTTTGAGGTAATCGTCTTTGGTCATGTCGAGGTTGTAATTCTCGCGCGGGAACACTTCGTTACGTCCATTCTTCAGATAAACGTTCTTGATCTTGCAGTTGTCGAACTTGCTGGAATCTTTTTCCTGGTTGTTATCGCGCCCGGTCTGAAAGAACACTACGACGAAATCTGGCATGTCGAACTGTATGTTGTTGAACTGAGTTGTCACGTCGAATTCCATGTGACTTCCCGATGCCATCTTCTGCACGCACTGGTAACCGTGAAAGTGAATCGGCACCTGCGGACTCTTCAAGATCTCTGTTTTGTACTTGAGGGCGTAGTTCGTCTCGTATTCCACGATCGGCATTCTCAATTCCATGCTCCGTATGACGCACTTGGCCGCTTCAGGTAATGTGTTGGCTATCGGCGTGCCGTCAGCGTTCAAGTTGGTGTATCGCATCAGTGCGTTGTTGTCGTTGGCCGCTCTTCGAAACGTGACGCGCAATCCTCCCTTCCATATGATCTCTTTGTAGTCGGAGAAGAATCCCGGTAGCAGACGCATGGGAAAGAGCACTGTGTGACTTCTCGTCGTTATTTTTGTTCCCGCTTCGAATCCTCCCGCCTGGTAGTATGCCGCGTCCGTTTTGGATAATTTCAAAGTTCCCACTGCCGTCGACGTGATGCCTGGATAGTCTATTCTGTCTATGACGGTGTTGTGTTTCCTCACCTCCACCTGCGAGAACAGGTGAGGCACGAAGTTGTCCACGAGTTTCAAATTTGCATTGGGTGGAAACGCGTCTCCGCTTTCCTTTTTCACCACGTCGAATTGAAGGTAGAGGTCCGCTCTGTGAGGATGAACGAACCCATCCCCTACGTCCACATCGTATTCGATCTCCCTGTTCGCTTCGTTGAGATTAGCGAACGTGCGACGGTTGGGAGGGAAAGATTGCAATTCGTAACTTTCGATTTGTTCCATTTTCACTATGTATGGTTATTTATTATACGTTGATCTCCACGATGGCCGTCGTAGTGGCACCTGCGAAATCCACCACCTCTCCTTTCTCGTTTGTCACCACCAACTCTATGTCGTCTATGCGGTTGCGGCATACTGGAAAATAGATCGGCGAAGAGGGTGTGTAGATGATCGGTTCCATGAATTCGGAACTGGGTTTGAACGTGGCTATGATTCCTGTCTGCTTGTGACTTCCCAGCAACTCCCCGTCCGAGGATTTTGTGATCATGCCTTCCGCCACGTTGCAGTGAACGTTTAGAGTTTCTATGGCTAGAAATTTAGGAATGTTGGTTGCTGTATGTTTGATGCCAGCTTCGAGTTTGGTGTCGTTCTCGAAACCTAAAAGTTCTCCCATGGTGCCCAGGTCCACGGTCTCCGTCGCCGACACGATTTCCACTCTGTGCGTGACCGAATTTTGAGAAAAGTACGTGCCTTTGGGTAACTGAGCTTGCAAAGTGGAAAGATTGTATTGACCTGGCGTGACGACGATGTGTTCGCTTCCGACGCTAATTTTGTTGTTGTGCTGCGTGACGTTAGGTATGAGGTACATGCTGTAGAATGCACGCAGAGCTACGGATTTAGGATAGACGATGTCATCGTGCAGCGTGAGTTTCAAGATCGAAGATTCGCTTGTGAGATGGAACACGCCCATTGTGTTTCAGGTTCCACAATGCTTTCTGAAAATGTTCCACCGACGGGTTATTTATTTTAGACATGTATGCGAGAACGGAAAGGCATAGGTGGCCGCAGTTAACATCGGTGAAACCCTGGATGCGTTTGTCATTGTAGTAGAGGTTGGCAACACTGAGATACTTCACCAACCTGGCAGGCGGCGTGCCACCGAACGAATCGAAAACAAATGCTTTGTCATCGTCAATTTTGAGGTAGCATATCCAATGTGTACCAGGATTTTTGTAACTGTCCAGGTTGACCACGCCATACTCTTTTTTCTTCACAGCAGAGGGTAGAGAATCGGACATGAAAACACCCCTGAAGTTCTTTATTCCCAACGGTTCGATCAGAGATTCAATATCGAAGTTGGACAGGGCTTCTTCTTTTTTTTTATATTTTTTCAAAGCATCGAGGTTGCTTTTTTTTGTTTTTTGGTTATACTTTTCCCCTTCTTCTCCATAGCCAGGTTGTGACGTTTCTGTTCTTCCAATTCTGCCTTGTTCTTCTTCGAGTCGATGACGGTTTTTGCAATGGCGGCGCTACCGCCGGCCAAACTTCCAACAGCCCCCAATGCTGCCAGGATGGCTGGGATGCTGAATATGAAACCTCCGATTTTTTGCTGTTTTCGCGAACGCTGCAAGCGTTTCAATTGAGGTGTGCTGAGAAGTAATTTCATTCCGTGTCCTTTTGTCAAGCAAGAACGTTTCTTCTCACGTTGTTTCTTGGTGAGTAACCCATCGAGGGCACCTAGATTTTTCAGATTGGAGTATGGTATCTGGTACACGACACCCTTAGGCTTCATGTTGATGCTCTATATGTTATCTTCACGATATGTTATTTATATATATGTTTTGAGATTTTTTTGTTTTGTGTAATTTTTTTCGGTATGTTATTTATATATAAATGTTCAGAGATTTTTTTTTGTTCCGTATAATTTTTTTTCAAGGATATACTTCGCGCAGAGTCGTTACACAAATTCTATTACGTGCTTTGTTTTCTTACCAAGAAGTTCCTTTGTACCCTTGTACACGATTTGAGTTTTGTTCTCGATTAAAATAGCTAGCTTCTCGTCGGATAACATGTTAGCGTATCGATCTGGTAAAAAATAGACTGTATTGTGCGTTGAGCAACAGACGCGCCTTGGGACCATACTGGGTAGAAACAATTGAACCGGAAGTTATCGTGTAAGGTTTGTCCACTTCCAATTCCTGAATTTTTACATACTCTACTGACAAATTTAGCATTTGTTTTAATGCTTGGAGGTCACTCATTTTTTCAGTCGTCATATTGAAGAGAAATTTTCAGTGTGTGTGTTAGAGAAATTTAATTTTTTTCACAATGTGTGTTATTTATATATACACTGAAGATTATTTTTTTTTTTCACGATGTGTGTTATTTTATATATATTTTTTTTCACGAGATTTTTGTATCGAAGATTTTTTTTTGTGTGTGTTAGAGGAAGAAAGTTTGTGCTTCGGAAAATGCGATGATGTGCGTGATGATATCTTCCGTCTCTTGTTTCGACTTATGCCAATCATCTGTGAATCGTCTTCTCCCCTGCCTCGCCTCATGCAGTTCATCTAACCTATTGTTTAATTTTTCCCCTGCGGCCGAAAAAAGAGTGTCGAGATCGTCGCACCTCATGCCGCTAATTTCCCGAAGATAATCCTTGACAGCCATTTCACAAGGGATGCGAAATTCCGGCGTTGATCTCGCTATGATCAAAAATTTTCTTATATCCTCACAATCTCCGTTTACTGCATGTTTGAATATTTTACACAGTAGTTCGTGTGGCAAGTCGGTTATACCAGACATGATGTGTTTTTTTACTGTATGTTATTTATATACCCCACCCAAGTTTTTGTTTTGTGTTCATGGCTATGGTGGTGCCCAGTGCCGCAACTCTTTCTCCCAGCGAAGCGTCTCTGCTAACGAATCTTTCGAAAGCTGCGTGCTCTAACTTTCTGTCTGCTTCGTGACGTGCATCCAGATCGGTGCGAGTGGTGTTGTAGGCGATGTCGTGATCTTTGCATGCGGCATCCAACGGATTCACACCCTTGTCTCCTCTCTCCAATCTTTTCTCGAGTTTGGTACCCGGTCCACAGTACTGGTAGCCGGGTAAATGCATCTCGAAAGGTAACTTGTTGATGATGTCGTTCACGAGTCCCTTTCCTTCGGCCATGTTCCAGAATCTCGGAGGCAGCGTGTTGATAATTTTGATGAGGTGACCTATGCCCTTGTCGTCGTTCACGATGAAGTTGGAAAGTTTGGCGCTGATCATGTCCATAATTCCTATCTTCTCGTTGTAGAAATTACGATTGCCTGTATTCTCCTCTCCTGCAATAACCAACAACCTGTCTATGAGCTTGCGCACGTCGTCCACCCACACAAACTCTTTGGGTAGGGTGTTGTAGAGTTTGACGCCGCTGCCTGTTTTCACCTGGTTCCAAATCGGTTTGATGAGATTTCTGTACTTCTCGCCACTGCTGGATTTCACCCTATTCTGCGAGGCGTCGTTGTTCTGGTACAAGGCATCCGTCATGATCAAAATTTCCTTGTAACTCTGGTAATCTTCGTCGGTGTAATCTTTCGGCTGCTTTTTGGCAACGAGTTCCCACAGTCCCACCGTACCCGGATACCTGTTCCAACTATCCTTCTCGCCTAAATTAACTTTAATGTCGTTGCCTTCGAAGGTCACCTTCGATTTTCCAATCTTCCAAACCACACCGCCGCCTTCGTTGCTCTCCATGCTCGGATACAATCCGAACACTTCATCCTTGTCGAATTTCCCCGTGCTCAGGTAGTCTCGTGCCAAAGGTCCCAACTCGATTTTATCCAAAGACGACGGCGTGCTACCTATGGCTTGACGTCGTGCCGGTACGTCCTTCAGTTCGAACGGCGTCGAAGGAATGCTCGAAATGGGCGTGGGTACGGTGTAACTTTTAGCTGCAAGTGGTACGAGTTCGTTGATCAAATTTTTATTTTGTTCCGTGACGCCTTTAATTTCTTTACCTAGATCGCTGATGGCGTCGATCACAGGTTGATCTTGACGTTTCTTCTCTTCGTAGAATCCGCGATTCTCGGATTTCCAACCTTTAAAGCGTTTCGCGAGGTAATCGCGAAGCTTGAGATTTTCGTCTTCGATTTTTCGTTTCGTCATAGTGTTATTTATACACGTCGTTTCTCACAACGTTGCAACGTTTAGAAAGTCGTTGATTTTGTTTCTGTATTTTCCGTCGTTGGGTTTTCTCGTCATGTCGATCGTCGCGAATCCGAAATCGTCACTGTTCCAACAGTGGGAGCAGCAGCGTTCCGAAAATTGATTGTAGTTCATGTCTCCGCCTACGTAGTCATCGTACGCGTGCTTGAGGTTGGTGTGATCTTGACGAAACAAACATATGAAATTAGCGTTGTCGCGTACTAACTGTTTTGGAATTTTGGAAAACGTTTGAGCTAGGAAGAAGCAATCTATTCCTTTGTGACGACCTTGCGTGAAAAAATTGCGAATTTCATTTTGATTTTCCAGGATAACATCGTCGAACACAACAACTGAATTTTCACGACAATCGTCGAGGGGTTTTATTTCCGAAGCGAACGTTGCAATGTCCAGACCATCGTACAGTTTCATCAGTTGCTGGTATTTCGCTTGCTCCAAACTTTTCGAGAACACGTACAGGTGCCTGTTCTTCCAATCTAACCAATTCGGTGCGAGGAGAAAATTGTCCACGAGCAGTGTTGTTTTCCCACACCCCGAAGGACCTACGATCAGACAGCGGATGCTGTCGGGAAGCAACTCACCGTTCCTTTTCTTCTTTCGATTTTCCGAATCAGGTAGACGTTTCACGACATTCCACGCACTCATAGAATCACTTCGTTTGAATCGATCCAACTCGTGTCCGGAAGTCCCAGCCATTTGACAAACAGTTTGTCGCCTCTCTTACGCAAAACTTTTTCGATAAGGTACGTGTCGGGGTATTTTGTTTTAGAGAGTTCCTCCTCGTAGAAGCGCCCCAATAAAATTTCACCACCACTGTCCTTTATTATATACGTGTGTCGGTTTCCGGGTAAAACTCGAACCACCGTAAAAAGTTCCGTGCTCCAATTTTTTGTGAACCCCTTCTCGAAGGTGCGTTTGAATTTGCTGATCCTCACCTGGTCTCCAATTTTGAATTTTGATTTCTTGGTAGTCGTGGGAGTGTACTTTGGACAGTAAACTGTAGAAATTAAACGCTGCTCGTCAGATTTCGTAACGTCAGCTGGCTTCATGCCTATCGTTCTGTGTACCGTATCATTATAGGTGTCGACGAGTTCCGGCAGTATGTCGACCCATTTGTAATTTCCTCGAAGCGTGAATCGTTTCCACATGTGTGTTTTCAAGGTTCGATTAAATCTTTCCACGATGCTGGCTTTGATGTGACTGAAGGTTGAATAATGTCGAATGTCGTGTTTCCGAATAAACTTTTGGAATACGGCATTGTAAAATTCCTTCCCCTTGTCTGTTTGCAAAAACCGAGGTCGTCTGTCGCTTTCGCGAAAAATTGTCTTGAATGCTTCCGTGACGCACGTTCCCGTTTTGGCTTTCAAAGGTAGAGCCCATGCGAATTTCGAAAACGTGTCTATGACGGTGAGGAGGTACTTGTTGCTCTTGTTCAATTTATGCACATTTTTTAGATTGCCGCTGCCCATCTCCACGAGGTCACTTTGCCAGAGGTCATCGATTCCCTTGGTTACCACAGCTAAACGTTTGTAGTTGCGGCGTGCAGGTTTATGCAATTCTTCGACGATGGCTTGCCTAGACATTTTTTAAAGATTACGTTTGAAGAGAAGCACCAGCGTGATGGGATTCAAAGAGGGTGGCACTTCGCTCGTGTTTTGAACGATCAGCTTATCGCCGGCACTCACGTCGAAAACGGTGAGATCTTCGTCTTCGTGTATTTCATATATGTTGCGCGTTTCGTTCCAACGAGCCAGAGGAATGTTTCCTGCTTTCTGGACACCACGATTCGATATCAAGGTCATGGTGGGAACGCTAGCTTTTCTGCCGTGAGACCAGTACGAAAATTCATTTATCTGAATCGTGCCATCGAGGAGAAACTTGTAGTACGGATGATAAGGATGTAACATGTACAGTTTGTTACCTTCGACGAACGTGGAGATTCTCTGTTGATTGGGTACGCTGTTGATTTCGATGGCTTGCAGAGAATGCAGTTTAGCGAATTTAGTATCGACGCTAACGAGGTTGCTGTGAAGCTGTCCCAGTGTATTTTGTATGGGCAACAAATATTCGACGATGGTATCCGTTACTGTAGAAAATGACGGTTTGATTTTCACTTCCACGTTCAACTGCTTGAAGTTTTCGTTGAGTTCTTGTAATTTGGCACCGAAAGAGGCCAGCGTCGATTCCTGCGTGGATTCCAGCACTCCAACTTGATCTCTGATGTTAACGACGATACTCTGAAGGTTCTCGACTTGATTCAATTTCGAACTTTTCTCGGTGAGATCGTTCACGATGCTTCGCATCTCGGTAAACTGCGTGTGAAGGTCGACGACGCTCTGCGAAGTGGGCAGCGTCGACACCAGCGAAGCAAGTTCGTCTCGAATCTGTTCCACGTTCGCCGTTTCCGTTTCCAGTCGTTTCAGCATACGTGATATGCTTCTTTTCAAAGTGTGCAATTCTTTGGAGGTGGGGAGATTGGCAACCCTACTCTCGAGATCGCTCAACGAACTTTTGATGTCGCTCGAATCGGATAGTGCCGTCACCGCCGTTTTCAATTTTTCCAAATCTTCGCTCGAAGGTACGCTCGTCCGTAACGATTCCAAGTCACCCTGTATGTTGTCCAGTACGTGATGAAAATGAGCAAGGTTCGATTCGACGTTCAAATTTTCTAAATATTCGATCTTCTGCTGAACCGTGCTCAACGTGTCTTGTATGCTCGTCAACGCACTTGCTTCAGCGTGAATATTTTTAATTTCTTCGTTGATCAACTCCAGAGACGCCTGAAGCGTAGCGATGGTGGTTTGAATGTGTTCGAAATCTTGATAAGCCTCCAATTGAATTTTTATGTTCGCGACGCTTTTGCCGATGACCTGCAGTTCGTCTGACGATGGTAGGTTCGTCATGGTATCTTCCAAAGTCTGTAACTTGGATTTAATTTCTTCCAACGTGCCGGCGAATTCTTCTTGTAATTTGGAAACGACGACGTGCAAGCGTTCTACATCAATATCCTTCACGATGGTTTGAAGTTCAGAGAAATTCTTTTCGATTGCCGAAGTTCGTTCTTCGATTTCGAGTTTCAATTTTTCCAAATCTTCATTTTTTGATTGAAATTGCTGCAATTTGGCCAAATCATTTTGAAGCTTATCCACGCTCAACTGTATATTTTGAACGTTGTCGTAAGAAGGTACGTCGACATAATTTTTTATGAGCGTTTTTAGTTCGGAATCGATTTTCAGAATAGGGTCGAGACATTGCGTTTGGAGCGTAGCGATCTCCGACTCTAAACTTTTGTTTAAGGTCTCCTGCAAAGCGATTAAATCGCTCCTCAACTTTTTAATTCGGACGTCCAACATGAGAATCTCTTCTGCGTGGTCTACACGCTTAGTGTTGCCGAAAATATCGTTAGGCATTTTGGTTAACGGTTATTTATAATAGGATAGACGATTCGTAATTCTACGAAGAGAGGAATGAGTTTGTCGTAATCTCCGAGGAGTTCGACGTACAGGTAATCTCCTGCGGAAACATCGTACGTAATGTTAGAAAGCATCTTGTCGTGCTTGATTCGAAAAATGTTCTTGCCGGTAGATATTTTGATTTCGCCTACGTTTTCCGGATTCACGGCGATTTGAAGTTTTCCATCAATCGGAATTTCGTAGAAATGTAAATTGTTGTTGAAGACGTAAAACATCTTGCCCACATCGTCATCCAATTTCGTCCAAATGCTGTTAAGGTGAACAATCAGTAGACCGTTGAGTTTAGTTAACATGGAAGGTAGAAATTCATGATCTGTCGTCGCGCGGTGTACAGTCTCCATGTTGGTTTGTTTTCGGAAACCAAAGAGATTCATATTATGCTGGTTATTTAAAATACGGTCAAAGTTTTTTGTAATAACAGTCAGTGTTGTTTTTTTTGTTTTCTTTTTTTTTTGTTTTGTTTTATGAATCTTCTGTTGAAGATGGGCATATGTTGCAGGTTTTGCTTTCTGCTAAGCGATAGTGCCCCCACGGCAGTGTGTGGATTCCACATTGGAGGACGCACCTCTTGTCGTCGTTGGGATCCAGGGCAATCTTCCTCACTTTGTTGGTGGTCAACACATGGTCGACGCTCTGGATGCGCTGTTCTGCTCTTAGAACCGACGACTTGGTTTTGAGGCAATCGAGGAAGTCCTCGAATGTGAGATGCTCCCGAACCACCTGTCTGCCGACACCCTTGGCCTTCTTGGTAACGCTACCCTCGGCTTTGATGGTATAGGCCTTGGCACGAAGACCTGCAAACTCAAGAATCACGTCTCCGTCCTTCTCATCTTTGAGTTTGCCGGGCACCTTCTTGTTGCTGGCCAGGATACCGTACTGGTTCGGCTGGGGATAGCCTGAGGTGTCGAAGAGCTCTTCAAGAGCTGGAACTGTGGCTATATCCCCGTATGCGTCGGCTGTGCGAACGTGGTACACCAAGCTGTCCGTGTCCGTGTAGAGAAGCGAGATGTTGTGGCCGTAGTGTGGACGTAATATGTCGTAGTATGTTTCGAACATGTGGAGCTTGCTCAGATCCAGAACAGTGGCTCCAACGTAGATGGGCTTGGTGAGTTTCACCACACCTTGCCTCATGTGAATCAGAGCCAGCTGCTCGTTATAGATTGTTCGAGACTTGAACAATAGACTCGCGACAAGCTGACGACATCGCTCTTTCCTCGTCACCAATTTTATGTCCACGCGATTCCGTACATTCTCCATGGTTTTGCCAAACACCGCATTATTCATGAGCTTGAAGAAATCCTTATCAAGCTCGGACGTGGCTGCGGTGCGGTGTTTAGTGTTGACTTCGATATATGGACGCAACCATGAAGAATGCTCGAACTTGAGGATGCGGTGAACTACGTGGACTGTGACCCCTCGCTGCATCAACCACCGGAGATTTCGGTAGTGAAGGACGTAATTCTTCTTGGGTTCGAAATCCATGACGAGCTTCTTCTGGTTGGAATCGGGTGGACACTTGAACTCGGGTGCAGGGGGGAGATCGCAGAACAAATCCTGCAGCTTCTCGGAGAACTCAAGGTCCACCTCGGCGAAGAACCCATGTTCCGAATCGTCGAAACCTTTAATGTTGAAGTTGGAAGGGTCAGCCCACTCGAACCCTCTAAAGGGGAGTGGCTGCATCATGGAGTGCCCGTACAAGTTATTCACGTCCGTGTGCATGATGTAGCTCGACGGTTGGGTGGAGTCGTAGCCAGTAGCCATGTGACGGTTGTTGGCGCGCGCGTGCCGTTGCGACACCTGGACCATGCCACCCCGCACGGCGCGTTCCACAAACAGCATCATGTCCACGTCCGAAAGAAGCTCCAGCTTGATTTTCGTCACCAGAAACATGGCTGACCACGCCAGTCCGGGGAGACTATAGAAGTAGGCGGGATCCAGGTGGTAGATGTTCATTGCAGTCGCCCGGAACGTCTGGAACACGTCGGCGAGGAGCGTCACATCAAGTCTGAGGTAGGCATCGTGGTAGTCTCCGAGATTTTGGCAATCCAGCTCGCGCCACATGAACTGGGCGTGATGATATTCTTCGTCGGTGATGTTCGAGCCTCGTAGCTGACTGTAGAACTTCGCCTGGGGAGGTAGACGTCTCCGCAAACTTGGTAGAGTCGGTGACGTATTCGTAGGGGTAGACCCCCTTACGCCTGAAGAGACCGGCGTCCAAGTTTGGAAAATTCGCAGAGGTAATGAGCATTTGCTCGTTGCTCAGCTTCCCTGCAAGGGCATCGAGGCTGGCCGGGAGGAACCTCAGGGAATCGAGGAAGCGAAGCTCGACGGTAGAGCCGGATTCTGGGATCGACACTCGCTTGCTCACACTGATGTAACGCTCCTCGTTCTGGGCGAGAACGTTGATTCGCATGTCGTCGTACCCAAGATGCTTGATCAGGTGGTGAAAGTCGTACCCCGAGCCGTTGTGAAAAAACACAGGGATGAAGCGTGGGTCCCGGGCCATACGGTTGCAATCATTGCACCAAGAACCAACGTACCTACCGTTAAAGTGATCGTGGTGACGGACTTTACGGTTTTTGGTAGTGTACTCCTCGACGCAGACAGGGCAAGCGATGGCCTCGTCGTGTCTGCGTTGATCGTCGGGGGACAGTGGGAGCATAGACTTGGGGGTCAACAGCACCTTCCCTATCTCGATGGCCTCGTCAACCATCCTCTCGAGGAAGTGTTTGGCTGCGTCGGGACCGCGATACACATAGGGCTCGGGGGCGATGTGTTGATCTCGTCGCACCACAACGTAAGCGAAACTGGATGCATCGTGGAGTTGGTAAGGGGTGGTGGAAGAAACTTCAGGATCGGGGTCGCAAGTGGACAGGGGTTTGAGGAAGGCCTCGAAATCCGCGATGATGATAGCAGGGTGCTCCACCATGGCACCGTGCATGTGGAAACGCTCCACGGTGCCAGGTTTGGGCAAGTCTGCCACCCCCGGTTCGTTGGCTTTGCAGTAGAGCTTGTGGTTAGCGAGCTTCTCGACAGCGATGTTGGGACCTCTGATGCGTTGATAATCCTGCCGTTTTTGATTACGAAATTTAGACAAGCACCTGGGACAAACTTCTATGTGGTGTTCGTCTTTGCTCAGCTGGCTTGAAACAAGCCGAGAGAGGGAACGGATGAGAGTGTAGTGGTGATGGGTCTCGTTCTTGATGAGTAGGAGATGAATTTCTTGCACACCATCATCGTCTACGTCGCTCACCCGGATAGGGTACACCACATTTTCGTCGGTGAGGCCGTAAACGTTGATGGCCAACCGAGGGTTGTGTGTACGGGCCTCGAACTTACGAATATCCGAAAGCGCCACCGGGTAGTCGATCCCAACCATCGCATCTTCCAGCTCTGGCTCGTAGGGTAGGTAGTGGTTAACTCGGTGTGGTTGTTTTTTCCGGTCGACAGGGTGTAATGCTGCAAGCACCGACCAGAGAAAGCACTTGGCGTCACTGTTTTGAATGTTCAGGACGGTCTTTTTATCCTCAATCGCTTCTGGTAAGCGGACGTAGCTGGAGGCGAAGAGAGGTACAAACTTGCAAAGTTTGACGCGCAGTTCGTGAGGCTCGCCACACAGCGAACCCCCCGAGCCCTTGGCTTGATGTTCCTCCTGCTTTGCCACCAGCTCCTCGACAAACTTGTTGTAAATATCCTCGAGGTTGTCGACATCCGCCAGATGCAACGTCTTCGCCTTGGTGTTGTGGCAGAAGCTGTAAATTTCATCAGACGGCTTCTTGTACCGACAACGTAGCGATGCGTAGAATTTAGTGGAGTGCGTTGCAAGCGCATCGCCGAGGACGGAAATAATTTGCGCTTGCACGTTCTCTAAAAAGCTACGCACGTCGCATGAGCCCTCCGAAATAAAAAAAAAATCCTCTAACGAACGCTGGAAAGCAGACTGGTCTGCTTTTATCGCAGGCTTGACGCGTTTGGCGGGTGGTGCATTGATGGAGGCTGCTTCCGCCTTCCTCTTGGTTGAGGTCGAAGGCTGGGCCCCAGATGTATTTTTGCTTAGGCAAGTAAGCTTATGCTTTTTGGCATACGCAATTGTAATATGTTTATTACATCCGGAACACAGTTCGGTGGCAGCCAAATGCTTGCCTGGCACGCAGGTGCGACAATGTCTTGCAAAATTTTTGCTCGATATAGTTTTTTTGCACACAGGGCAACTTTTCATGGAGCGCATTTTTTTCGGGGTATGTTTATTTATATATGGATGGTGTTGCCTTCCTTAAATTATGTGCTTTAATCAACTCTAAAAAAATAAAAAAAAATATATAAGAAAAATATAATTGTAGATAGAAAAAAAACACGTGAAACTCTACAGAGGTGTGGTTATCCACAGCCGCAGCCGTTAGAACCTTTTTGGGTTGGGCACCACGCACCCTGGCGAGGTTAGAGGCTAGGAATCCTAAAAAAATAAAAAAAAATATTTGTTTGTTTGCTTGAGTCACAATACAAAAATAATAAGAGGCGCCAGCGCGCACGTATGTATAGCACGTGTTTCCCCCAAGAGAGGTTTACAAAAGTCACGATATACAAACATTAGTGTCCCCGGGACTTGGAAGATTACGATAAAGTGCATTCGTACTTCAAAAATGAGAAAATGCATTATTTACTCATCACGCTGTGTCAGCGCAACGAATAAATACGCGAAACGTAATCTGCCGATAGGCGCGCGCGCGTGTGTGTGGCACATCGTTCCCGAGAGAGGTTTACAAAAATCACGATATACATTGGTGTCCCCGGGACTTGGAAATAAAATATCACATGGTAAAATATTCTTGGGGTGAGTTGGCAACACTGAACCGCAATTGATGGCGCAGAACCGGGTTGATTACACTAGTCAGTGTTGCCAACTCCCATTTGTAGGTTAGCTTCGTCAGTAAAATATCACATGGTGGAATATTCTTGGGGGGGAGTTGGCAACACTGAACCGCAATTGATGCTGGTGAACCCGTGCACCTCCACTAGTCAATGTTGCCAATTCCCATTTGTAGGTTAGTTTCGCTTGTAAAATATCATATGGTGAAATATTCTTGGGGTGAGTTGGCAACACTGATCGCCAATTGATGGCGCTCAACTGAGCTGATTACACTAATCAGTGTTGCTAACTCTTATTCGTAGGTTAGCTTCGTCTGTAAAATATCATATGGTGAAATATTCTTAAGGTGAGTTGGCAATATTGAGCCGCAATTGATGTTGCTAGTGTTGCCAACTCCCATTCGTAGGTTAGCTTCGCTTGTAAAATATCACATGATGAAATATTCTTGAGGTGAGTTGGCAAAACTGATCGCCAATTAATACTGATGAACCCGGCTAGTCAGTGTTGTCAACTCTTATTCGTAGGTTAGCTTCGCCTATCAAATATCACATGGTGAAATATTTTTAAGGTGAGTTGGCAACACTGATCGCCAATTGATGTTGCCAGTGTTGCCAACTCCCATTCGTAGGTTAGCTTCGCCTGTAAAATATCACATGGTGAAATATTCTTGAGGTGAGTTGGCAACACTGATCGCCAATTAATGCTGGTGAACCCATACACCTCCACTAATCAGTGTTGCCAACTCCCATTTGTAGGTTAGCTTCGCTTGTAAAATATCACATGGTGAAATATTCTTGGGGTGAGTTGGCAACACTGCGAGAAAGCCTCAAGCGTTGCCAGCTCCTTGCTTGAGGTTAGGTTAGACCCAAAAACAAAAACCTTGGTGATTTTTTCAAGTGAGGAGTTAGCAACACTGCGAGCGCCACCGAGCGCCATTTTCGGGCTGTGAACCGGTGCCACTGTACTACTGTCTCACGGCAGAAAAGCTAGCGTTCCCACCATGACCTTGATATCGAATCGTGGTGTCCAGAAAGCAGGAAACATTCCTCTGGCACGTTGGAACGAAACGCGCAACATATATGAAATACACGAAGACGAAGATCTTACTGTTTTTGACGTGAGTGCCGGCGATAAGCTGATCATTCAAAACACAAGCGAGGTGCCACCTTCTTTGAATCCCATCACGCTCGTGCTTCTCTTCAAACGTAATCTCTAAAAAATGTCTAGGCAAACCATCGTCAAAGAATTGCATAAACCTGCACGCCGCAACTACGAACGTTTGGCGGTGGTAACCAAGGGCATCGATGACCTCTGGCAAAGTGACCTCGTGGAGATGAGTAGCGGCAATTTGAAAAACGTACATAAATTGAACAAGGGCAACAAGTACCTCCTTACCGTCATAGACACATTTTCGAAATTCGCATGGGCTCTGCCGTTGAAAGCCAAAACGGGAACATGCGTCACGGAAGCATTCAAATTAATTTTTCGCGAAAGCAACAGACGACCTCGGTTTTTGCAAACGGACAACGGTAAAGAATTTTACAACGCCGTATTCCAAAAGTTTATTAAAAAACATGACATTCGACATTATTCGACCTTCAGCCACATCAAAGCCAGCATCGTGGAAAGATTTAATCGAACCTTGAAAACACACATGTGGAAACGATTCACGCTTCGGGGAAATTACAAATGGGTCGACATCCTGCCGGAACTCGTCGACACCTATAATGATACGGTACACAGAACGATAGGCATGAAGCCAGCTGACGTTTCGAAATCTGACGAGCAGCGTTTAATTTCTACAGTTTACTGTCCAAAGTACACTCCCACGACTACCAAGAAATCAAAATTCAAAATTGGAGACCAGGTGAGAATCAGCAAATTCAAACGCACCTTCGAGAAGGGATTCACAAAAAATTGGAGCACGGAACTTTTTACGGTGATTCGAGTTTTACCCGGAAACCGACACACGTATATAATAAAAGATAGTAGCGGCGAGATTTTGAAAGGAAGATTTTACGAAGAGGAACTCTCTAAAACGAAACATCCTGACACGTACCTCATCGAGAAAGTATTGCGTAGGAAAGGTGACAAACTGTTTGTCAAATGGCTGGGACTTGCGGAAAAGAGTTGGATCGACGCGAACGAAGTGATCTTGTGAGTACGTGGAACGTGGTGAAGCGTCTACCGGATTCGGAAAGTCAAACGAAAAAAAGAACGGCGGGTTGCTTCCCGACAGCATCCGCTGTCTAATCGTAGGTCCTTCGGGGTGTGGGAAAACGACACTGCTCGTGGACAATTTTCTCCTCGCACCGAATTGGTTAGATTGGAAGAACAGGCACCTGTACGTGTTCTCGAAAAGTTTGGAGCAATCCAAATACCAGCAACTGATGAAACTGTACGATGGTCTGGACATTGCAACGTTCGCTTCGGAAATAAAACCACTCGACGATTGCCGTGAAAATTCAGTCGTTGTGTTCGACGACGTCATCCTGGAAAATCAAAATGAAATTCGCAACTTTTTCACGCAAGGTCGTCACAAAGGAATGGATTGCTTTTACCTAGCTCAAACGTTTTCCAAAATTCCAAAACAGTTAGTACGCGACAACGCTAATTTCATATGTTTGTTTCGTCAAAATCACACCAACCTCAAGCACGCGTACGATGACTACGTAGGCGGAGACATAAACTACAATCAATTTTCGGAACGCTGCTCCCACTGTTGGAACAGTGACGATTTCGGATTCGCGACGATCGACATGACGAGGAAACCCAACGACGGAAAATACAGAAACAAAATCAACGACTTTCTAAACGTTGCAACATTGTGAGAAACGACGTGTATAAATAACGTTATGACGAAACGAAAAATCGAAGACGAAAATCTTAAGCTTCGCGATTACCTCGCGAAACGCTTCAAAGGTTGGAAATCCGAGAATCGCGGATTCTACGAAGAGAAGAAACGTCAAGATCAGCCTGTGATCGATGCCATCAGCGATCTAGGTAAAGAAATTAAAGGTGTCACGGAACAAAATAAAAATTTGATCAACGAACTCGTACCACTTGCAGCTAAAAGTTACACCGTACCCACGCCCATTTCGAGCATTCCTTCGACGCCGTTCGAACTGAAGGACGTACCACGACGTCGAGCCATAAGCAGCACGTCTTCGGATAAAATCGAGTTGGGACCTTTGGCACGAGACTACCTGAGCACGGGGAAATTCGACAAGGATGAAGTGTTCGGATTGTATCCGAGCATGGAAACCAACGAGGGTGTGGTGTGGAAGATTGGGAAATCGAAGGTGACCTTCGAAGGCAACGACATTAAAGTCAATTTAGGCGATAAGGATAGCTGGAACAGGTATCCGGGTACGGTGGGACTGTGGGAACTCGTTGCCAAAAAGCAGCCGAAAGATTACACCGACGAAGATTACCAAAGTTACAAGGAAATTTTGATCATGACGGATGCCTTGTATCAAAACAACGATGCTACGCAGAATCGCGTCAAATCCAGCAGCGGTGAGAAGTACAGGAATCTCATCAATCCGATATGGAACCAGGTCAAAACAGGCAGCGGCGCCAAACTCTACAACACCCTGCCCAAAGAATTCGTGTGGGTGGACGACGTGCGCAAGCTCATAGACAGGTTGTTGGTTATTGCAGGAGAGGAGAATGCAGGCAATCGTAATTTCTACAACGAGAAGGTTGGCATCGTGGACATGATCAGCACGAAACTTTCCAACTTCATCGTGAACGACGACAAGGGCATAGGTTACCTCATCAAAATCATCAACACGCTGCCTCCGAGATTCTGGAACGTGGCCGAAGGAAAGGGACTCGTGAACGACATCATCAACAAGTTACCTTTCGAGATGCATTTACCTGGCTACCAGTACTGCGGACCGGGTACCAAACTCGAGAAAAGATTGGAGAGAGGAGACAAGGGTGTGAATCCGTTGGACGCTGCATGCAAAGATCACGACATCGCCTACAACACCACGCAGACGGATCTGGATGCACGTCACGAAGCAGACAAGAAATTGGAGCACGCAGCTTTCGAAAGATTCGTCAGCAGAGACGCTTCGCTGGGAGAAAGAGTTGCAGCACTGGGCACCACCATCGCCATGAACACGAAACAAAAATTTGGGTGGGGTGTGTAAATAAATAACATAAAGTAAAAAAAAAAAACATCATGACTCGTATAACTAATTTGCCGCACGAACTGCTATGTAAAATTTTTAAACAGGCAGTAAACAGAGATGTTAATAAATTTTTAATCATAGCGAAATCAACGCCGGAATTTCGCATCACTTGTGAAATGGCTGTCAAGGACCGTCTTCGTGAGATCAGTGGCATGAGGTGCGGTGATCTCGACACTCTTCTTTCGGCCGCAGGGGAAAAATTAAACGATAGGTTAAATGAACTGCACGAGGCGAGGCAGGGAAGAAGACGATACACGGATGATTGGCATAAGTCGAAGCAGGAGACGGAAGAAATCATCACGCACATCATCGCGTTTTCCGAAGCACGAACTTTCTTCCTCTGTTAAAAAAAATAATAATATATATACGTGTCAAAACTTGATATATAAATAACACACATCGTGAAAAAAAAAATAATTTTCGGTATATATAAATAACACACATTGTGAAAAAAATTAAATTTCTCTAACACACACTGAAATTTCTCTTCGATATGACGACTGAAAAAATAAGTGATCTCCAAGCATTAAAACAAATGCTAAATTTGTCAGTCGAATATGTAAAAATTCAGGAATTGGAAGTCGACAAACCTTACACAATAACTTCCGGTTCAATCGTTTCTACCCAGGATGGTCCCAAGGTGCGTCTGTTGCTTAACGCACAATACAGTCTATTTTTACCAGATCGATATGCTAACATGTTATCCGACCAGAAGCTATCTATCTTAATCGAGAACAAAACTCGAATCGTGTACAAGGGGACAAAGGAACTTCTTGGTAAGAAAACGAAGCACGTAATAGAATTTGTGTAACGGCTGTGCGGAGTATATATAAAATAACACCCCTTGAAAAAAAATTACACGAAACAAAAAAATCTCGGAACATACATATATATAAATAACATACCTTGAAAAAAAAATTACACAAAACAAAAAAATCTCGGAACATTTATATATATAAATAACATACCTTAAAAAAAAATTACACGAGAGGGAAACAAAAAAAATCTCAGAACATTTATATATATAAATAACATACCGTGAAAAAAAAAAATTATAGAGAGCATCAACATGAAGCCCAAGGGTGTCGTGTACCAGATACCATACTCCAATCTAAAAAATGTAGGTGCCCTCGATGGGTTACTCACCAAGAAACAACGCGAGAAGAAACGTTCTTGCTTGACGAAAGGACACGGAATGAAATTGCTTCTCAGCACTCCACAATTGAGACGCTTGCAGCGTTCGCGGAAACAGCAAAAGATCGGAGGTTTCATATTCAGCATCCCGGCCATCCTGGCAGCATTGGGGGCCGTTGGAAGTTTGGCTGGCGGAAGCGCCGCCATCGCGAAAACCGTCATCGACTCGAAGAAGAACAAGGCGGAATTGGAAGAACAGAAACGTCATAATCTGGCCATGGAGAAGAAAGGGAAGGGCGTGATGAAAAAGTTTAAAAAAAAGAAACAGCAGCACTCACCAACCGAGACATTGAATCTCTGATCGAACCGTTACGAATCAAAAACTTCAGAGGAGTTTTCATGTCCGACTCGTTACCTTCAACCGTTAAAAGAAGAGAATGCGGCGTAGTCAACTTGGACAGTCAAGAAAATCCAGGCACGCATTGGATATGTTACCACAACGCAAATAATAAAGCATTCGTTTTCGATTCTTTCGGAGGTGTTCCACCTACAAATTTAGTCCATTATCTGAAAACAAACAAAACTTCTATATACTACAACGACGAACGCATTCAAAATTTCGGAGACGAGAACTGCGGTCATCTCTGTCTCTCCATGCTCGCGTTTCTCTCTAAAATAAATAAGCCTACGATCGAAGATTTCCAGAAAGCATTGTGGAACCTGAAACACGATGGGCGTGTTCCATCTCACGAGCGAATCTTCGATCTTGAAACTCACGCTGCACGACGACATCGTCTATCCTAAATCCGTGGCTCTGCGTGCATTCTACAGCATGTACCTCATACCAAACGTCACGCAGCACAACAACAAAATTAGCGTCGGAAGCGAACACATCGTCGTCACGCCAGGCCAATACAATCTTTCCACTTTGCAAGCTCAATTACCCAAAGGCACGTACCTTTCTCAAAATTCGGTCACGCACAGAGTGGAAATCGTGTCGGCGACGGAGACCGTGGACCTGGGCACCATAGGAGAACTTTTAGGTTTCGAGAACGACACCAAACTCGAAGCTGGCATCAAACACACGGCAACCAACATTCCTAAATTTCTAGCCATAGAGACTCTAAACGTTCACTGCAACGTGGCGGAAGGCATGATCACGAAATCCTCGGACGGATTACTAGGAAGTCACAAGCAGACGGGAATCATAGCCACTTTCAAACCCAGTTCCGAGTTCATGGAACCGATCATCTACACACCCTCTTCGCCGATCTATTTTCCAGTATGTCGCAACCGCATAGACGACATAGAGTTGGTGGTGACGAACGAGAAAGGAGAGGTGGTGGATTTCGCAGGTGCAACGACCACTGCCATCGTGGAGATCAACGTATAATAAATAACACACATAGTGAAAATGGAGCAAATCGAAAGTTACGAATTGCAATCTTTCCTTCCCAACCGTCGCACGTTCGCCAATCTCAACGAAGCGAGCAGGGAGATCGAATACGACGTGGACGTAGGCGATGGGTTCGTTCATCCTCACAGAGCGGACCTCTACCTTCAATTCGACGTGGTGAAGAAAGAAAGCGGAGAAGCGTTTCCGCCCAATGCCAATTTGAAACTCGTGGACAACTTCGTGCCTCACCTGTTCTCGCAGGTGGAGGTGAGGAAACACGGTACCGTCATCGACAGAATAGATTATCCAGGCATCACGTCGACGGCGGTGGGAACATTGAAATTATCCAAAACGGACGCGGCATACTATCAGGCGGGAGGTTTCGAAGCGGGGACCAAAATATCGACGAGAAATCACACGGTGCTCTTTCCCATGCGTCTGCTGCCGGGATTCTTCTCGGACTACAAGGAGATCATGTGGAAGGGAGGACTGAGGATCACGTTTCGAAGAGCGGCCAACGACAACGACGCACTGATGCGATACACCAACTTGAACGCCGACGGCACGCCGATAGCCAACACTTTACCCGAAGCAGCCAAGTGCGTCATCCGGAGCATGGAGTTGAGAATGCCGATCGTGGAATACGAAACGAATTACGCCCTCAAGTACAAAGCAGAGATCTTGAAAAATCCCCAGGTGCCGATTCACTTTCACGGTTACCAGTGCGTGCAGAAGTTGGCGTCGGGAAGTCACATGGAATTCGACGTGACGACTCAGTTCAACAACATACAGTTCGACATGCCAGATTTCGTCATTGTACTCTTTCAGACCGGGCGCGATAACAATCAGGAAAAAGATTCCAGTAAATTCGACGACTGCAAGATCAAGAACGTTTATCTGAAGAACGGTAGGAACGAAGTGTTCCCGCGCGAGAATTACAACCTGGACATAACCAAAGACGATTACCTCAAACTTTACGAAGCTTACACGGCTTACAAGAGAGTAACAGAGGGAAACGTCGACATGTACTACACTCCCAGCGAATTCAAAATTCGCAGGCCGATGTTCGTCATCAACACCACAAAAAGGAAGCAGGTGGTAGTCAACGATCGCACCAACATCAAGGTCGTCTGCGAGTTCCACGACGCGCTACCTGCCGATACTCTGTGCAGCGTCATCCTGATTGCAGAGAAGTCTTTTGTGTATGATGTCAAGAATGAAAGAGTGACCGAACAGTTTTAAGTACAAGAAAAAAATCAGATAATTCTCAAAAAATTATACTGACCGTAGGTTCAAATATTAGATTAACTTGCAACGCAATGTTTAGGATGTACTGCGAGGAACACCTTCTTACATTTGTGAGAATAATCTGGAACAAAAAATAATAAAAAAATTAATTTTGATGCATTTTAGAAATAAATCACACTTGAACGCACAAAGGAACTTCCCCTTTGGCCCTGCGTGTGCCCCATATTCACCCCGTAGGGCGCGGCAGGGAGTTAGTCCCGCTAAAAATCCCAAACCTCCACCTGTTTTTTTTTTTTCATTTGATGATAAACACTATTGTTCTAGTATCTTGGCTATATTAAATTAGAACTTCTGTTACATAAATTGTTTTTTTTTTTTTTTTTTCATACATACATACTATTTACTACATTTGAGGCATATCTTACTAGTTTCTAGACGATGGTGGCCCCACGGGAGCGTGTGAATCCCACATTTCAGAACGCACCTCTTGTCGTCGCGTGCGTCCAGGGCAACCTTTCTCACCTGGTTGGTGGTCAACACATGGTCGACACTCTGGATGCGCTGCTCCACTTTTGGAATTGACGTCCTAGTTTGAAGGGTTTTGACGTAATCCTCGAACTTGAGGTACTCTTGGACGACCTGCCTGCCCACACCCTTAGCCTTTTTCGTGATGGATCCTTCTGCCCGAATAGCATAGGCTTTGGCGCGAAGACCGGCAAACTCGAGAATTACATCACCGTCCTTCTCGTCTTTGAGTTTGCCAGGCACCTTCTTGTTGGGAGCCAGGATTTTGTATTGGTTCGACTGGGAATAGCCTGACGTATCAAAGAGGTTCACAAAAGCTGGGACCGTGGCTATATCCTTATATGCATCGTCCGTGCGAACGTGGTACATCAAACTATCTGTGTCCGTGTAGAGTAGGCTGATATTGTCGTTATAGTGCTGGCGTAGTATCCCATAATATATTTGAAACATGTGCAGCTTGCTCAGGTCTAATACTGAGGCACCAACATAAATTGGCTTGTCGAGCATCACCTCGTTCTTCCTCATATGCACCAGAGCAAGCTGCTCATTATAAATGGTCCTCGATTTGAATAACGGGTTTGCTACGAGCCTGGGACATTGTGCTTTGTTTGATATTAGCCTTACATCTACACGATTTCGCACATTCTCCATAGTTTTCCCGAACACCGCATTGTTCATTAACTTGAAGAAATCGCGATCGAAATCAGAAGTGGCGGCTGTGCGATGTTTGGTGTTGAGCTCGATGTATGGCCTCAACCATGGAGAATGCTCGAACATCAAAACTTGATGTACTGTGCGGACGGTAGCCCCTTGCTTCATCAACCACTGGAGGTTTTGGTAGTGCAGGACATAACGCTCTTTGGGCTCGAAGTCCATGACGAGCTTTGCTTGGTTCGAGCCAGGCGGGCATTTGAATTCCGGGACTGGCGGAAGATCGCAGAATAAATCCTGCAGCTTCTCGGAGAACTCAAGGTCCACCTCGGCAAAAAATCCGCATTCCACATCGGCGAAACCTTCAACGTCAAATTTGGAGGGATCAGCCCACTCGAAGCCTCTAAAGGGGAGTGGCTGCATCATGGAGTGTCCGTAGAGGTTATTGACGTCCGTGTACATGATGTAGCTGGACGGTTGTGAGGGGTCGTAACCGGTGGCCATGTGGTGATTGTTGAAGTGCGAGTGTCGCTGCGACACCTGGACCATTCCACCCCGCACGGCACGTTCTACAAACAGCATCATGTCCACGTCCGAAAGAAGCTCAAGCCTGACTTTCGTAACAAGAAGCATGGCCGACCATGCCAATCCGGGAAGACTGTAGAAGTATGCAGGGTCCAGCTTGTAGATGGTCTTCGCAGTTGCACGAAACGCCTGGATCACATCAGCGAGGAGCGTCACATCAAGTTTGAGGTACGCATCGTGGTAGTCCCCAAGATTTTGGCAATCCAGCTCGCGCCACATGGACTGAGCATGGTTATAGTCATCCTCAGAGATGCCCGAGCCTCGCAGCTTGCTATAGAAGTTTGCTCGAGGAGGAAGTGACGTCTCCGCAAACTTGGTAGAGTCGGTGACGTATTCGTAGGGGTAGACCCCCTTACGCCTGAAGAGACCGGCGTCCAAGTTCGGAAAATTCGCAGAGGTGATGAGCATTTGCTCGTCGCTGAGCTTTTTCGCCAGGGCATCGAGGCTGGCCGGGAGGAACCTCAGGGAGTCGAGGAAGCGAAGCTCGACGGTAGAGCGTGATCCTGGGATTCGAACCCACTTGCTCAAGCTAATGTAACACTCCTCGTTCTGCGCCAGGACGTTGATTCGCATGTCGTCGTACCCAAGATGCTTGATCAGGTGGTGAAAGTCGTACCCCGAGCCATTGTGAAAAAACACAGGGATGAAGTGTGGGTCCCAGGCTATAAGGTTGCATTTGTTGCACCAAGAACCAACATACCTACCGTTAAAGTGATCGTGGTGTTGGACTTTACGGTTGTTGGCGGTGTACTCCTCGACGCAGACAGGGCAAGCGATGGCCTCGTCGTGTCTACGTTGATCGTCGGGGGACAGTGGGAGCATAGACTTGGGGGCCAACAGTATCTTCCCTATCTCGATGGCCTCGACAACCATCCTCTCGAGGAAGTGTTTGGCTGCGTCGGGACCACGGTACACGTAGGGCTCGGGGGCGATGTGCTGGTCTCGTCGCACCACAACGTATGCGAAACTGGATGCCTCGTGGAGTTGGTAAGGGGTGGTGGAGGAAACTTCGGGATCGGGATCGCAAGTGGACAGGGGTTTGAGGAAGGCCTCAAAATCCGCGATGATGATAGCGGGGTGCTCTACCATGGCACCGTGCATGTGGAAACGCTCCACGGTGCCAGGTTTGCGCAAGACTGCCACAGCCGGCTCGTTGGCATTGCAATAAAGTTTGTGGCGAGCGAGCTTCTCTGCAGCGATGTTGGGACCTCTGATGCGCTGGTAATTCTGCTGTTCTTGATTACGAAATGTAGACAAGCACCTGCGACAAACTTCTATGTGGTGACTTTCACTGCTCCGCTGGCTCGAAACAAGCCGAGAGAGGGAACGGATGAGGGTGTAGTGGTGATGGGTTTCGTCCTTGATGAGCAGAAGGTGAGTTTCCTGCGCATCATCGTCGTCTACGTCGCTCACCCGGATGGGGTACACTACATTTTTGTCAGTGAGGCCATAAACGTTGATGGCCAACCGCGGGTTGTGTGTGCGGGCCTCAAACTTGCGAATATCCGAGACCTCCACCGGGTAGTCGATCCCAGCCATCGCATCTTCCAGCTCTGGCTCGTAGGGTAGGTAGTGGTTAACTCGGTGTGGTTGGTTTTTCCGGTGGACACGGTGCAACGCTGCAAGCACCGACCAAACGAAGCACTTGGCGTCACTGTTCTGAATGTTCAGGACGGCCTTCTTTACCGCGATGGTAGGTGGTAAGGGGACGTAGCTGGAGGCGGAGAGAGGTACAAACTTGCAAAGTTTGACGCACAGTTCGTGAGGCTCGCCACACAGCGAACCCCCCGAGTCCTTCGCTTGATGTTCCTCCTGCTTTGCCACCAGCTCCTCGGCAAACTTGTTGTAGATGACCTCTAGGTTTTCGACATCCGCCAGATGCAGCGTCTTTGCCTTGGTGTTGTGGCAGAAGCTGTAAATTTCATCAGACGGCTTCTTGTACTGGCAACGTAGCGATGCGTAGAATTTGGTGGAGTGCGTTGCAAGCGCATCGCCGAGGATGGAAATAATTTTGGCTTGCACGTTCTCCAAAAAGCTACGAACGTCGCATGAGCCCTCCGAAGTGAGGACAAAGTCCTCTAACAAACGCTCGAAAGCAGACTGGTTCGCTTTCGCCACAAACTTGACACGTTTGGCGGATTGTGGCGAGTCGGCTTCCGCTTTCCTCTTGGTCGAGCTGGTCGACGGTTGTGGAACAGGTGCTCCGACGACGACTTTGCATGATGTTATATGCTTTTTAAAATTATTAATGGTAATATGTTTACCGCACCTGGGACATGGTTTTGTAGCGGTCACACGCTTACCAGGTACGCAGGTACGACAATGCCTTTGGAAATTTTTCCTTGAAACACCAGTTTCACAAGTGGGGCAAATTTGTACCGATTGCATCTTGTTGAAAAAAATAATATTTGTGGGGTATGTTATTTTATATATATAGTAGAGTGCCACAAAATAAATGCTGTGCAATAAAAAAAAAACCTTGGAAGGCTAATTCGCTATAATGAAATATTTGTGGGGGTATGTTATTTTATATATATAGTGGAGTGTCACAAAATAAATGCTGTGCAATAATTCACGATGGTGCTGGGTTTGGTGGGAGTGTGCTATTTATGTATATGCCACTTCTTGCTTCTTAATGAATCCTGTAAATAATTGAAAAAAAATAATTAGGCTTGTGTATAGAAAACACAAAAATATTATGTTTATAGTATTCGTCGAGCAATAGCAGAGAGAACAAGAATCGTTTTCCTACAACCCATAGTTTATGAATTACAAAACATCTTAGAAATTATATTTTGAAATTTTAATCCAAAATAACTCGAAAACACCAGGCACTAGTCATCATCCCTCCAATAGGTTGTAGAGTACTTCTAATTTTGTATCGAATGCTATTAAAATTTTCGAATTAGGGTAAAAACTAAGCCGGCAAATCAAGTTTCTCAAAAAATAAAAAAATATCTGTATTTCCGAAACTTGAGGTTGTAGAATCGATTTTATTTGCTAGTCGAATAGTTCTCGTCGAATCCTATCCAACAAACCTAAAATCATCATCCTAGCTCAATTAGGAGCCGAGAAAATCAATGTCTTGGAAAACGTCTTAAGATTTTTGTCTTAAGAAAATTTTCTTGACAGACCGGAAGTAACATCTTGAGATACCGGAAGTCGACTTTCTTAAAGATTAAGATATTTGTCTTAAGACGTTTTCCAAGACGTTGATTTTCTTGGCTCCTATGGGGCCTAGAACCATGTAACTTTGATCTATGTATATACCAGTACTTGCCCGACCCTGTGGCCGAGTGGTTAGCACATCGCGCTGCGACGCCAAGGGTCCCGGGTTCGAATCCCGGTCGGGCTTGGTTGTTTGTGAATGTCCATTCATCAATTTCATCACTTATCCCCATCTTCGCAAATTAACCAAGAGGCACAAAACGCGAAGTAAAATAAACTAAATCAATCAATCAATCAATATACCAGTACTTTTCCTACATGTTCACTCACCTTACAACCCACCCGATCAAAAAATAAAATTCACCCCCTGCGCACATGCGCACATGTATAAATTTAAATATAGGCTCGATATTAAAACAAAATTATCATTTTTTTTCCTCCTCTCCTCTCTCTGTGTCCAAAATTGCAAAATAATTGCAGAAATAATAATACCATGATATTTTAGACTGTAGGTCCAGGTCACCCGAACCAGACAACATTTGAGTTGGTGTTTTTTTTTTTAAGTCCACTTTATGTGCAGTAAGGCTAATCGGGACTAGACCTACAGAGTTTTTTAAAGTGTTATCCGAACCACTTGTGCCTCCAGAGGGTATCGAACCCATGAATACAAGCCTACCACTGCGCCATAGGGGAGGCCCCAGACGACATATTTGCACTACAACAAGCAAAAATAAATTCATATCTGTGCATATGGGAAGTGTGATGTGATCAGCACCAAACATTTAATTTTTATTTAAGTTTCGTGTTTGCCCGACCCTGTGGCCTAGTGGTTAGCACATCGCGCTGCGACGCCAAGGGTCCCGGGTTCGAATCCCGGTCGGGCATAGTTGTTTGTGAATATCCATTTTCATCCATTTCATCACTCATCTTCGCAAATTAGCCAAGACGTGCATAACGCGAAGTAAAATAAACTAAATCAATCAATCATTAAGTTCCGTGTGTTGCAATCATGAAATTAAATTTTAATTAACTTTTTTTTTTCCTATCCATCTCTCTCTCAAATCTATATAGCCTGTTCATATTTGGCATGTCGGCCATTTTGTTTACGTAGCAAAAAAAAATCTCCAGTCACTTTTTTGCGAATGCTCGTTCTGTAGCCATCAGTATAATTGGATATAGTTGTCAGATTTTATTTAATTTGAGGTTTAATATCAATAAGCGTGCATAAAAACTAAATATTTTAAATAAATAAGATTCGAATAACTATGTACTTCCACTAGCCTTTGCGATGGCGCAGCGGTAGCGTCGTTGCCTTGTAATCAAGGGTTCGATACCCGCACAAGTAGTTCTTGAAACTGTAGGTCCAGTCCCGATTAGCCTTACTGTGCATAAAATAGACTTAAAACATCAAATCAATCAGTACTTCCACTAGCCTCTGCGATGGCGCAGCGATAACGTCGTTGTCTTGTAATCAAGAGTTCGATACCCGGTGGAGGCAAAAGTGGTTCTTGAAACTGTAGGTTCAGTATCGATTAGCCTTACTGTGAATAAAGTGTACTTAAAACATCAAATCAATCAGTACTTCCACTAGATATCAAAAACACGCAACTCTCCTCTATTTTTTTTCTTGCCTTCCTCTAACAATTTAACACATTTTATTTTCTTTAAATATGCCCCGCACACATATTTTCTACCTACCAACAACGGCACACACAAAAAAAAGATATTCCAGCTACCAAGATGCATGCTTCAAATATACTTATAAATCAAAGCCAACTCATGCAAGCTAAGAAACAAAGTTACTTACTTTTGGAAAATACTGCGGAAATGCTCTTCACTAACGTTCAAAATGAAACAGAACTTTCTCCTATAGCGTTTTAAGTTTTATACGGTTTTCTAATGAGGTCAAAAGTAAAATGTTAGCCAACGCAACGTGGACCAATAGAAATCCGAGACAATCCGCTCTAGAAGATTCTTCCCCTACATTTCAGCCACATCATTTTTTGCGTGTGTGTGCTTCTACACATGGCAACTGTATGATGTTTTTTTTTTTTTTTTGATGCAGGATGCGCGTGTATCATCGAAGAGGAAAACATAAACTATGCGTGCGACTCTCGCATGTTAATTCAGCGATCACCAATAGATAGCTGAGGATGCGGGACTCGAGAGGAAATTAACAAGTGAGACGTCGTGATAAGATTGCACGCAATTTCCCACGAGAGAAATAAACAGGTTATGCTTCCTGCTAACTAACGTCACTATTTCTCAACAGTTGCCAGAGCTGATGTTAACAACCTGCTGTACAGATAGCATCATCTGTATAAAACATGAACAAAACGCCAGCGAGGAATTCAGCTGCTAAAAAGCCAGGAAGTATAACTTCCGTCGTACTAAAGCCTACCTATTATTGAATTTGTGTCATTAGCACACGCAGAGAGAGGGAACGAAATTGTCGTTTCTAGATGTCCACAGGTAAAAGCATAATATTTTCAAATACGATATGACAGTCGCTTTTTTCGATACCGAAAAACTAAATACAATAAGTATATATATATTTACAATATTAATGTTTATTTAACAATATCTACCTATGAATTTGCCTCGAACGAAAACATGTTATAGAAAGCATTTTTCCAGCCGTAAATTCAAAATTTTTGGTCCCCCTCTTCCCCCCTAAATCGCATTACATACATACATACATGTGGAAAAAAAACAACAAAAAAAACAATTATTATTATTATTATTTTGTTTGTTTGCTTGCGTCACAATACGAAAATAATAAGAAGCGCGCGCGTGTGTGTGTGGCACATCGTTCCGAGAGAGGTAGGTTTACAAAGGTCACAATATATAAACATTTAACCGGGACTTGGAAAATTACAATAAGGTGCATTCATCCTTCAAGGATGAGAGAGTGCATCATTTACTCATCACGCTGTGTCAGCGCAACAAATAAATGCGCGGAACGTGGAGAGAAAATGAGTTTTTTTTTTGAGGTTTTGATGAAATTTTCGTAGGTTGGCAACACTGTGGCTCACTTCAGTGAATTAAAGTGAGTTTTTGATGTTTTGGTGCTGTTTTCTACGCTGGGAAACATCGTCAGCGCAATAAATGAGGCACAGAACGTGGAGAGAAAGTGAGTTTTTCAGGTTTTATTGATCCTCACTTAATGTTGCAGAACCGGTGCACCTGCACTACTACCCACCCCAAAGAAAATCGTACCCAAACTTCAAAAACTCACTTTCTCTCCACGTTCCGCGCCTCATTTATTGCGCTGACGATGTTTCACAGCGCAGAAAAGCCGGTACGAAAAAAATACTCAAGTGAGCCACAGTGTTGCCAACCCACCCCTGATTATTTTGACCTCTAAGAAAATTTCGCCAAAACCTCAAAAACTCACTTTCTCTCCACGTTCCGCGCCTGACGATGTTTCACAGCGCAGAAAAAAGCCGGTACGAGTAAATGCACTTTCTCATCCTTGAAGGATGAATGCACCTTATCGTAATTTTCCAAGTCCGGCAATGTTTATATATCGTGACCTTTTGTAAACCTCTCGGGAACGATGTGCCACACACACGCGCGCGCGTGCGCGCATCTCATTATTTTCTGTATTGTGACGCAAACAAACAAATAATAATTGTTTTTTTTTTAGGATTCCTGGCCCCTATAACCCCGCCAGGGTGCGTGGTGCCCAACCAAAAAAAAAAGGTTCTAACGGCTGCGGTTAGATAACCACACCTCTGTAGAGTTTCACGTGTTTTTTTTTCTCAAACTTCCATGAAACTCTACAGAGGACCTCCGTAATGCATGCAACGTGTACTAACGACTCTAGTGTTATTTGATGTTGTAATTTTTGGATATAGAGTTTATTGTGAGATAGATAAAAAAATTATGTTTATTATAATATTTTCTTGATGAAGATGGAGAATGTGTGTGTTACAAACAAATAAAGTTGCATGCTTTTTTTTATAGTGTGTGTGTGTGCTCGTTGTTCTGCAGCACCTGAAATGAAAAAAAAATATTCATTGTCTAGTGCTATAGTGCAAAAAAAAAAAAACTGATGAAAAAAAAGACATTGTAACTGATAACTGGTGAAATTGATATTGTAACTGATCTGAACTAGTGAAATTCGTATTGTGCCATTGTAACTGATTGTGCTAGTACAAAATTTCTTATTGTAACTGATTGTGCAAGAAAAAAAATGTTAAACCTGTTAAAACTGCTCCGTGACCCTCTCGTTCCTCACGTCGTACGCGAAGGACTTCTCTGCGACCAGGATGACGCTGCATAGAGTATCGGCAGGCAGCGCGTCGTGGAACTCGCAAACGATCTTGATGTTGGTTCGATCGTTGACCACCACCTGCTTCCTCTTCGTGGTGTTGATGACGGACATGGGTCTGTGGGTTTTGAATTCGCTGGGCGTGTAGTACATGTCCACGCTTCCCTCGGTCACGCGCTTGTAAGCCGTGTAAGCTTCGTAAAGTTTGAGGTAATCATCTTTGGTCATGTCGAGGTTGTAATTTTCGCGCGGGAACATCGTTCCTACCATTCTTGAGATAAACGTTTTTGATCTTGCAGTCGTCGAATTTGCTGGAATCTTCTCCTGATTCTTGTCCCTCCCGGTCTGAAAGAGCACTACGACGAAATGTGGCATGTCGAACTGTATGTTGTTGAACTGCGTCGTCACGTCGAATTCCAGATGACTTCCCGACGCTATCTTCTGCACGCACTGGTAACCGTGAAAGTGAATGGTCACCTGCGGACTTTTCAAGATCTCGGCTTTGTACTTGAGGGCGTAGTTCGTTTCGTATTCCACGATCGGCATTCTCAACTCCATGCTCCGGATGACGCATTTGGCTGCTTCGGGTAATGTGTTGGGCAGCGGCGTGGTGCCGTCCGCGTTCAAGTTGCTGTATCGCATCAGTGCGTCGTTGTCGTTGGCCGCTCTTCGAAATGTGATTCTCAGTCCTCCCTTCCACATGATCTGCTTGTAGTCCGAGAAGAATCCCGGAAGCAGACGCATGGGAAAGAGCACTGTGTGACTTCTCGTCGATATTTTCGTCCCCGCTTCGAAACCTCCCGCCTGATAGTATGCTGCGTCCGTTTTGGATAATTTCAATGTTCCCACCGCCGTCGACGTGATGCCTGGATAATCGATTCTGTCGATGACGGTGTTGTGTTTCCTCACCTCCACCTGCGAGAACAGGTGAGGCACGAAGTTGTCCACGAGTATCAAATTGGCTGCTGCGGGGAACGCGTCTCCGCTTTCTTTCTTCACCACGTCGAATTGAAGGTAAAGGTCCGCTCTGTGAGGATGAACGAACCCATCGCCTACGTCCACGTCGTATTCGATCTCCCGGTTTGCTTCGTTCAAATTGGCGTACGTGCGACGGTTGGGAGGAAAATATTGCAATTCGTAACTTTCGATTTGCTCCATTTTTTTTCACTATGTGTGTTATTTATTATACGTCGATCTCCAAAACGGCCGTGGTCGTGGCACCTGCGAAATCCACCACCTCTCCTTTCTCGTTCGTCACCACCAACTCTATGTTGTCTATGCGGTTGCGACATACTGGAAAATAGATCGGCGAAGAGGGTGTGTAGATGATCGGTTCCATGAATTCGGAACTGGGTTTGAACGTGGCTATGATTCCCGTCTGCTTGTTACTTCCTAATCCGTCCGAGGATTTCGTGATCATGCCTTCCGCTACGTTGCAGTGAACGTTCAGAGTCTCGATGGCTAGAAATTTAGGAATGTTTGCACTCGTGTGCTTGATGCCAGCTTCGAGTTTGGTGTCGTTCTCGAAACCTAAAAGTTCTCCTATGGTGCACAGGTCCACGGTCTCCGTCGCGGACACGATTTCGACTCTGTGCGTGACCGAATTTTGAGAAAGGTACGTGCCTTTCGGTAACTGAGCTTGCAAAGTAGAAAGATTGTATTGGCCTGGCGTGACGACGATATGTTCGCTTCCGACGCTAATTTTGTTGTTGTGCTGCGTATGAGGTACATGCTGTAGAATGCACGCAGAGCTATGGATTTAGGATAGACGATGTCGTCGTGCAGCGTGAGTTTTAAGATCGAAAATTCGCTCGTGAGATGGAACACGCCCATCGTGATGCTGTTTCAGGTTCCACAATGCTTTCTGGAAATCTTCCACCTGCGGCTTATTTATTTTAGACAGAAACGCGAGCATGGAGAGGCAGAGATGACCGCAGTTCACGTCTCCGAAATTTTGAATGCGTTCGTCGTTGTAGTATAGGTTGTTCGTTTTCAGATAACGAACTAAATTTGTAGGTGGAACACCTCCGAAAGAATCGAAAACGAATGCTTTATCATTTTTGTGGTAACATATCCAATGCGTGCCTGGATTTTCTTGACTGTCCAAGTTGACTACTCCGCATTCTCTATTTTTAACGGTTGAAGGTAACGAGTCGGACATGAAAACGCCTCTGAAGTGTTTGATTTGTAACGGTTTGATCAGAGATTCAATGTCTCGGTTGGTGAGTGCTGTTTCTTTTTTAAAACTTATTCATGACGCCCTTCCCCTTCTTCTCCATGGCCAGATTGTGACGTTTCTGTTCTTCCAATTCCGCCTTGTTCTTCTTCGAGTCGATGACGGTTTTCGCGATGGCGGCACTTCCGCCGGCCAAACTTCCAACGGCCCCCAATGCTGCCAGGATGGCCGGGATGCTGAATATGAAACCTCCAATCTTTTGCTGTTTCCGCGAACGGTGCAACCTTCTCAATTGAGGTGTGCTGAGAAGTAATTTCATTCCGTGTCCTTTGGACAAGCAAGAACGTTTCTTCTCGCGTTGTTTCTTGGTGAGTAAGCCATCCAGGGCACCTAGATTTTTTAGATTGGAGTATGGTATCTGGTACACGACACCCTTGGGCTTAATTTTTTTTGATGCTATATGTTATCTGGGAAAGAGAACAACCTTTTTTTCCCGTTAGGTTTACGATGTGTGTTATTTATATCATCTCACTCAGAATAGGTGGCGATGTGTTATTTATATATATGTATTCTGGGAAAGAAAAAAAAGTTTTTGCTTCGCCTAATGCTATCATGTGGTTTACAAGATCGACAGTTTCAATGTTCGACGCGTACCAGTCTGCGGTAAATCTTCTTCTCCCCTGCCTCCACTCGTGCAGCTCGTCTAACCTATCGTCAATTTTTTTGTTTGCGGCTCGAAAGAGAGTCTCTGGGGATCGGAACATTTTTTCATTCCGCTTATTTCTCGGAGGTGATCCATTAAAATCATTTTGCACGGTGAACGAAATTCTGGCGTTACTTTACACAAGTCTATGAGTTTAGTTACATCCCCTTCGAACGTGAACGTAAATATTTTGTGCAACACTTCAGGAGGAAGTTGAGTTATACAAGTTGTCATTTTTTTCATGGTATGTTATTTATATATATATTCCGGGGGTGGGTGTCTGTGATTAAACAAATTCTATTACGTGCTTCGTTTTCTTACCAAGAAGTTCCTTTGTCCCCTTGTACACGATTTGAGTTTTGTTATCGATTAAAATAGCTAGCTTCTCGTCGGATAACATGATAGCGTATCGATCTGGTAAAAATAGACTGTATTTTCCGTTGAGCAACAGACGCACCTTGGGACCATACTGGGTAGAAACAATTGAACCGGAAGTTATCGTGTAAGGTTTGTCCACTTCCAATTCCTGAATTTTTACATATTCGACTGATGAATTTAGCATTTGTTTTAATGCTTGGGCGTCTAGTGATTGTTTACTCATTTTATTTTTATTATAAGATGACAAACACAACTGGAGTTTTTTTTTTACTGTATGTTATTTCTATACCCCATCCAAATTTTTGTTTCGTGCTCATGGCGATGGTGGTGCCCAATGCTGGAACTCTTTCACCCAAAGAAGCGTCTCTGCTGACGAATCTTTCGAAAGCGGCATGTTCCAATTTCTTGTCTGCTTCGTGACGTGCATCCAGATCGGCGCGAGTGTTGTTGTAAGCGATGTCGTGATCTTTGCATGCAGCGTCCAACGGATTCACACCCTTGTCTTCTCTCTCCAATCTTTTCTCGAGTTTGGTACCCGGTCCGCAGTACTGGTAGCCAGGTAAATGCATCTCGAAAGGTAACTTGTTGATGATGTCGTTCACGAGTCCCTTTCCTTCGGCCACGTTCCAGAATCTCGGAGGCAGCGTGTTGATGATTTTGATCAGGTAACGTATGCCCTTGTCGTCGTTCACAATGAAGTTGGAAAGTTTCGTGCTGATCATGTCCACGATGCCAACCTTCTCGTTGTAGAAATTACGATTGCCTGCATTCTCTTCGCCGGCTATCACCAACAATCTGTCCACGAGCTTCCTCACGTCGTCCACCCAAACGAATTCTTTGGGTAACGTGTTGTAGCGTTTGACGCCGCTTCCACTCTTCACCTCGTTCCATATAGATTTGATGAGATTCCTGTAGTTCTCACCGCTGCTCGATGTCACCCTATTCTGCGAGGCATCGTTGTTCTGGTACATGGCATCCGTCATGATTAGAATTTCCCTGTAACTTTGGTAATCTTCTTCGGTGTAATCTTTCGGCTGCTTTTTGGCGACGAGTTCCCACAGTCCCACCGTACCCGGATACCTGGTCCAACTATTCTTATCGCCTAAATTAACTTTAATGTCGTTGCCTTCGAAGGTGACTTTCGATTTCCCAATCTTCCACACAACACCCTCGTTGGTTTCCATGCTCGGATACAATCCGAACACTTCATCCTTGTCGAATTTCCCCGTGCTCAGGTAGTCTCGTGCCAAAGGTCCCAACTCGATCTTATCCGAAGACGAAGAGGTACTGCTTATGGCTTGACGTCGTGCCGGTACTTCCTTGAGTTCGAACGGCGTCGAAGGAATGCTCGAAATGGGCGTGGGTACAGCGTAACTTTTAGCTGCAAGTGGTACGAGTTCGTTGATCAAATTTTTATTTTGTTCCGTGACACTTTTAATTTCTTTACCTAGACCGCTGATGGCGTCGATCACAGGTTAATCTTGACGTTTCTTCTCTTCGTACAAACCACGATTCTCGGATTTCCAACCTTTGAATCGCTTCACTAGATATTCACGCAACTTGAGATTTTCGTCTTCTTGAAATTGACGTTTTGACATTTTTCTATATACGTTGAAACGTTTCTGAAACGTCGAATTCTCAGCCTATACGTTCGGTTCTCGTAGTTTTCTTGCCGTCACCCGCTTGAGACTATCCACTTTTCTAACACTCACTTTTTGTTTGTAATGGTTATTTTATATATGCTTGTCGGACGTTTGAAAAAAAAATTCAAATTTTATTTTTTAGATTCTCGACCTTTGATTTTTTGGGGGATTTTCTTCTTCTTGTTGCAAATCTGAAATTTTCCTCTTGTTAGCCTCTGAGACGTCTAGATAGACGTTTATTTTTTTCCTATACTTTCCATGGTTTGCTTTTCGAGTCATGTCAATGGTCACGAATCCGAAATCACCTTGGTTCCAACAGTGGGAGCAGAATTTAGAAAATAGATTGTAATTCATGTCAGCCCCTACGTAATCATCGTGTGCGTGTTTTAAATTGGTGTGGTCTTGTCGAAACAAGCAAATAAAATTAGCATTATCGCGTAGCAGTTGTTTCGGAACCTTGGAAAAAGTTTGTGCCAGGTAGAAACAATCTAATCCTTTGTGACGACCTCGAGTGAAAAAATTACGAATCTCGTTTTGATTTTCCAGGATCATGTCGTCGAACACCACAACGGAATTCTCGAGACAATCGTCCAGTGGAATGATTTCAGATGCGAAAGTTGCAATGCCCAGTCCCTCGTACAGTTTCATAAGTTGCTGGTATTTCGGTTGTTCGAGACTTTTCGAAAATACGTAGAGGTGTCTGTTTTCCCAGTCTAACCAATTGGGTGCGAGGATAAAATTATCAATGAGCAGTGTCGTCTTTCCGCACCCCGAAGGTCCTACGATCAGACACCGTATGCTGTCGGGGAGCAATTCGCCGTTCCATTTTTTCGTTCGACTTTCTGAATCAGGTAAACGTTTCACAACATTCCACGTACTCATAGAATCACTTCGTTCGAATCGATCCAACTTGTTCCCGGAAGTCCCAGCCATTTCACCAAAAGTTTGTCACCTCTCTTACGCAAAACTTTTTCGATAAGGTACGTGTCGGGGTATTTAGTTTTAGAGAGTTCCTTCTCGTAGAAGCGCCCCAATAAAATTTCACCGCCACTGTCCTTTATTATATACGTGTGACGGTTCCCGGGTAAAACTCGAACCACGGTAAAAAGTTCCGTACTCCAGTTTCGTGTGAAACCCTTGTCGAACGTTCGCTTCAATTTACTGATCCTCACCTGGTCTCCAATTTTGTATTTAGCTCTTTTTGTCGTGGGTGTGTACTTTGGACAGTAAACGGTAGAAATTAAACGCTGCTCGTCGGATTTCGTAACGTCAGCTGGTTTCATGCCTATCGTTCTGTGCCGTGTGTGATTATAGTCGTTAACGAGTTCCGGAAGAATGGTGACCCACTTGTAGCTTCCCTGAAGCGTGAAGCGTCGGATTGAATCTTTCCACGATGCTGGCTTTGACGTCACTGAACGTCGAGTAATATCGAACGTCGTGTTTCCGAATAAACTTTTGGAATACGGCATTGTAGAATTCCTTCCCCTTGTCCGTGTGCAGAAACCGAGGTCGTCTGCCGCTTTCGCGAAAAATTAATTTGAATGCTTCCGTGACGCACGTTAACGTTTTGGCTTTCAAAGGTAGAGCCCATGCGAATTTCGAAAATGTGTCTATGACGGTGAGGAGGTACTTGTTGCCCTTGTTCAATTTATGTACGTTTTTCAACTTGCCGCTGCTCATATCCACGAGGTCACTTTCCCAGGGGTCATCGATGCCCTTAGTTACCACCGCCAAACGTTCGTAGTTGTGGCGTGCAGGTTTATGCAATTCTTCGACGATGGCTTGCCTAGACATTTTTTTAAATTTTTTTTTAGAGATTACGTTTCAAGAGAAGCACGAGCGTGATGGGATTCAAAGAGGGTGGCACCTCGCTCGTGTTTTGAATGATCAGCTTATCGCCGGCACTCACGTCGAAAACGGTAAGATCTTCGTCTTCGTGTATTTCATATATGTTGCGCGTTTCGTTCCAACGTGCCAGAGGAATGTTTCCTGCTTTCTGGACACCACGATTCGATATCAACGTCATGGTAGGAACGCTAGCTTTTCTGCCGTGAGACCAGTACGAAAATTCGTTTATCTGAATCGTGCCATCGAGGAGAACTTGTAATACGGATGATAAGGATGTAACATGTACCACGCACCACATGTACCATGCACCACGCACCCTGGCGGGGTTATAGGGGCCAGAAATCCTAAAAAAAAAATTATTATTTGTTTGTTTGCGTCACAATACAGAAAATAATGAGAGGCGCGCGCGCGCGTGTGTGTGTGTGGCACATCGTTCCCGAGAGGTTTACAAAAGGTCACGATATATAAACATTGCCGGACTTGGAAAATTACGATAAAGTGCATTCATCCTTCAAGGATGAGAAAGTGCATTTACTCGTACCGGCTTTTTTCTGGGCTGTGAAACATCGTCAGGCGCGGAACGTGGAGAGAAAGTGAGTTTTTGAGGTTTTGGTGAAATTTTCTTAGAGGTCAAAATAATCAGGGGTGGGTTGGCAACACTGTGGCTCACTTGAGTATTTTTTTCGTACCGGCTTTTCTGCGCTGTGAAACATCGTCAGCGCAATAAATGAGGCGCGGAACGTGGAGAGAAAGTGAGTTTTTGAAGTTTTGGTACGATTTTCTTTGGGGTGGGTTGGCAACACTGTGGCTCAATTAATGACGTTGAACTGTCCCAACTCCACTACTTACAAAATTGGAGATCAGGTGAGAATCAGTAAATTTAAGCGTGTGTTTGAAAACGTCTTCACTAAAAATTGGAGTACGGAACTTTTCACCGTAGTTCGAGTCTTACCTGGAAACCGTCACACGTATATAATAAAAGATAATCGTGACGAAATTCTGAAAAGAAGATTTTACGAAGAGGAACTTTCTAAAACAAAATACCCCGACACATATCTTATTGAAAAAGTATTACGTAGAAAAAGTGACAAACTGTTGGTGAAATGGCTGGGACTCGAGGAAAAAGTTGGATAGACGCAAACGAGGTGATTGTGTAACGGGTGCTTGGGATGTGGTACGGCGACTGCCAGATTTTCCATCGGAACGTCAGGATAGGAAAAATGGCGAGCTTCTACCCGACAACATTCGCTGCCTCATTGTTGGACCTTCTGTATGTGGAAAAACAACGTTACTTATTGATAATTTTCTTTTTGCACCCAACTGGTTAAACTGGAAGAACAGGCACCTGTATGTTTTCTCCAAAAGTTTGGAGCAACCGAAGTATCGCCAGCTGTCGAAACTGTACGATGGACTAGGCATAGCTATATTTGCTTCTGAAGTGATACCACTAGACTGCTGTCTCGAAAATTCGGTGGTGGTTTTTGACGATGTCATTCTGGAGAACAAGAACGAAATTCGCAATTTTTTTACTCAGGATCGGCACAGAGGCATGGACTGCTTCTACCTTGCTCAGACTTTTTCCAAAATCCCCAAGCAGCTAGTCCGAGACAATGCTAATTTCATTTGTTTGTTTCGTCAAGACTACACAAATTTAAAACACGCTTACGATAATTATGTAGGTGGGGACATAAACTACAATCAGTTTTCCAAATTTTGCTCTTCATGCTGGAACCAAGATGATTCCGGACTTGTCACAATAGACATGACGAGGAAACCCAATAACGGAAAATACAGAAACAAAAGTAATAATTTTCTAAACGCTGCAACGTTACAAGGAACGTCTTGACCTATTATAAATAACTACATACAAAAAAAGATGAAACGCAAACTTGCAGACGACAACCTGAAGCTGGGTAGCTACCTGGCAAAACGGTTTAAGGGTTGGAAATCCGAGAATCGTGGAATTTACGAAGAGAAAAAGCGTCAGGACCGACCTATGATCGATGCCATCAGTGGACTTGGTAAACAAAGCAAAGATGTCACCGAGCAAAACAAAGAGTTAATCAACGAGCTTGTGCCACTCACTGCTCGAAATTATACCATACCCACACCAATATCCAGCATTCACATTACTCCGTTCGAACTTGCTCCGGCTCCGAGATGTCAGGCCCTAGGGAGTATCTCTTCGGACAAGCTAGTCGAGCTGGGTCCGTTGGCGAGGGATTACCTAAGCACCGGGAAATTCGAAAAAGACGAGGTATTCGGATTGTACCCTACCATGGAACATAACGAGGGTGTGGTTTGGAAGATTGGAAAGTCGAAAGTCACGTTCGAGGGCGACGATGTAAAAGTTAATTTGGGCGAGAAGAACAGCTGGGCCAGGTATCCTGGCACGGTGGGACTGTGGGAACTTATCACTAAGAAGCAACCTAAAGATTATACAGACGAGGATTATAAAAGTTACACAGAAATTTTGATCATGACGGACGCAATGTACCAAAACAACGATGCAACACAGAATCGCGTGAAATCTAGCAGCGGCGAAAAGTACAGGAACCTCATCATGCCAATATGGACCCAGCTGAAGACTGGCAGCGGTGTCAAACTCTACAACACCTTGCCGAAGGAGTTTGTTTGGGTAGACGACGTAAGGAAGCTTGCAGATCGATTGCTGGTTATCGCAGGCGAAGAAAATGCAGGCAATCGCAACTTCCACAACGAGAAGGTGGGTATCATGGACATGATTAGCACCAAGCTTACCAACTTCATTGTCAACGACAACAAAGGTATAGGTTACCTTATTAAAATCAAAATCATCAACACCCTAGCTCCCAAATTCTGGAATGTAGCCGAGGGTCGAGGTTGGTGAACGATATTATCAACAAGCTAGACTTCGAGATGCACCTGCCAGGTTACCAGTACTGTGGTCCGGGTACGAAACTCGAACAGCAACTGGAAAGAGAAGACAAGGGAGTGAACCCACTGGACCACGACATTGCCTACAATGCTCACATCGATCTTGACGCACGTCATGATGCTGACAGAAAGTTGGAGCATGCGGCTCTTGGGAGAATCGTCAGCAGAGATGCCTCGCTAGGTGAACGGGTTGCCGCATTGGGTACGACCATCGCCATTAACACAAAACGAAAATTAGGGTGGGGATTGTAACTAAATAACGCTTGTGAAAAAGAAGCAACTTGTATAACCAACCTACCATCACTTCATTGCATTAGGCAAAGCAGAGATTTTTTCTTACCCTCTCACGATATACAAATAACATACTATCACCATGAAGCCCAAAGGTGTTGTTTACCAAATACCCTACGCAAACTTCAAGTCTCTTGGAACATTAGATAAAATGCTCACCAAAAAGCAGCGCGAGAAGAAACATTCCTGTTTGGCAAAAGGTCATGGAATGAAATTGTTGCGTAGCATTCCTCAGTTGAGGAGGTTACAAGGTTCGCGAAAGCAGCAGAAGACTGGAGGTTTCATATTCAGCATCCCGGCTATCTTGGCAGCTTTGGGTGCTGCAGGCAGCTTGCCAGGAGGCAGTGCCGTCATTGCCAAGACTGTCATCGATGCAAAAAAGAACAAGGCCGAGTTAGAAGAGCAGAAACGCCACAACCTGGCTATGGAGAAGAAGGGGAAAGGTGTGACCAAAAAGCAAAAGAACAACCTCGAAGCTTTGAAAAAGTTTAAAAAAAATAAGAGCCCCTGTCCAACTTCGATATTGAATCTTTGATCGAATCGTTGGGGATCAAGCACTTCAGGGGCGATTTCATGTCTGATTCTCTACCCTCTGTTGTGAAGAAAAAAGAGTGTGGTGTGGTTAACCTAGACAGTTACGAAAATCCAGGTACATACTGGATATGCTACCTCAAAGCCAACAACAACAAAGCATTTGTTTTCGATTCATTCGGAGGCATGCCAGCTGCTGGGTTGGTAAAGTATCTCAGTGTTGTCAACCTCTACTACAATGACGAACGCATTCAGGGTTTCAGCGATGTGAACTGTGGCCATCTCTGCGTTGTCTTCCTCTCGCAATTAAATAACCCAACAATCGAGGATTTCCAGAAAGCATTGTGGCACCTGAAGCACTATGGGAGTATTCCATGTCACAAGCGAGACTTCGCTTCTGAAACTCGCATTGCATGACGATATCATCTATCCTAAATCTATTGCTCTTCGTGCATTCTACAGCATGTACCTGATACCTAATGTGACGGTACACAACAATACAATCAAAATTGGCAATCTGTCTACCTTGCAGGCTCAATTGCCAAGAAGTGTACTGCTGTCGCAAAATTCTGTAACTCACAGGGTGGAACTTGTGTCTGCCATGGAAACCGTAGACCTGGGTACCATCGGAGAGCTTTTGGGATTCGAGAACAACACAAAGCTCGAACATGGCATCAAGCACATCGGTGCTAACATTCCTAAATTTCTAGCTATCGAGACTCTGAACATAAATTGCAATGTGGCAGAAGGTATGATCACCAAATCCTTGGACGGCATCCCAGGGAGTCACAAGCAGACAGGTATTATCGCTACGTTCAAACCAAACTCTGAGTTCATGGAGTTAATTATCTACACACCCTCCCCACCGATATACTTTCCTGTATCTCGTAACCGCATAGACAACATAGAATTGGCAATTACCAACGAGAAGGGCGTGGTGGTTGATTTTGCAGGAGCCACGACCACTGCTGTCGTGGAGATCAATGTGTAATAAATAACCATCATGGAGCAAATCGAAAGTTACGAGTTGCAGTCCTTCCCTCCCAATCGTTGCACGTTTGCCAACCTCAATGAAGCGAATCGAGAGATAGAATACGACGTGGACGGGTTCATTCATACTCACAGAGCTGATTTGTATATCAAGTTTGATGTTGTGAAGGGAGACAACGGCGAAGCATTCCTTGCCAATGCAAATTTAAGATTTGTAGATAATTTTGTGCCGTACCTTTTCTCGCAGGTGGAAGTTAGAAAGCACGGCACCGTCATCGATAGGGTTGACTACCCCGGGATTACCTCTACAGCTGTGGGAACATTGAAACTCTCCAAGACCGATGCAGCATACTACCAGGCGGGGGGATTCGAAGCAGTTACAAAAATCAAAACTCAAAGTCACACAGTATTGTTTTCCATGTGCCTGCTTCCTGGCTTCTTCTCCGACTACACAGAGATTATGTGGAAGGGTGGTTTACGCGTCACATTTCGCAGAAGCGCCAACGACAACGATGCGCTGATGCGTTACAGCACCTTGAGTGCAGACGGTTCAGCACTTCTCAACACACTACCCGATCCTGCCAAGTGAATCATCCAGTCCATGGAGCTGCACATGCCCGTAGTGGAATACGAAACTAACTATACTCTCAAGTACAAAGCAGATATTTTGAAGAATCCCCAAGTACCCATCCAATTTTACGGTTACCAGTGTGTGCAGAAACCTGCTTCCGGCAACCATTTTGAATTTGACGTGACCACACAGTTTAACAGCATCCGGTACGATATGCCAGAGTTTGTGGTCGTGCTCAGGGGAGGACAACAACCAAGAAAAAGATTCGAGCCAGTTCGACAACTGCAAGATCAAGAACATCTACCTCAAAAATGGCAGGAACGAGATATTCCCACGTGAGAACTACAACCTAAACATTGCAAACAACGACTACCTGAAACTGTATGAGGCATACACAGCTTACAAGAGAGTGACCTCCTGCAATGTGGACGTGTACTACAACCCCAATGAGTTCATAGCTCGCAAACCCATGTTCGTCATTAACACATCAAAGAGAAAGCAGGTGGTTGTTAACGATCGTACCAACATCAAAATTGTGTGCGAGTTCCATGACGCCTTGCCTGCCGATATTCTATGCAGCGTCATTGTTATTGGAGAGAAAACTTTTGTGTATGATGTCAAGAATGAATGAGTGACTGAACAGTTTTAGATACAAGAAAAAAATTGGAAAATTCTACAAAAATTACACTGACCTTAGATCCAAACATTCTTCACACATAAAAAAAAATCACTATACTATAGAAATTTATGGCAATCCTGAGTAGTGCCAACTTCTATTTTAGGTTAGCTTCGCCTGTGAAATATCATATAGTTAAATTTTTGTGGAGTAAGTTGGCAACACAGCGAGCCCCCACTGTGTCCTCCAAAAGTAGTGGGGGGAATGGAGCCCATTGTAAAAAGGCCACGACATACATCGTGAAAAGGGGGGGCTCACACATCATAAAAAATACATCGTAGCCGTTTACGCTGAGGACCCCCACCTACAAAAAAAGAGACCCCCAAATACATCGTAGACGTTTACGTTGAGGGCCCCACCTACAAAAATAAGGCCCCAAAATAAGATTGAGCAAAAAATAGGGCTAGAACATCGTCAAATGCTATAAAATCAACAAAAAATACATCGTAGCCATTTACGCTGAGAGCCCATCTACAAGAATAACATAGAAACAACCATTTTTACACTTTGTAGGTTATTTTAACCCGTAAAAGGCTGTAAAAAAGTGAATAGGTTAAGTTTTATCACGTAAGATCATGGCATACCTACAAAGAAGAGGCTCCAAAAATGAGATTGAGCAAAAAATAGGGCTAGAACATCGTCGAATGCAATAAAATCCATAAAAAAATCATCAAAATATGTCACAACTGAGGTTAAATACTAGGCATACCTACAAGGGTTACGTAGAAACAATAGGTTTACACTTTGTAGGTTATTTTAACCCGTAAAAGGCAGTAAAAAAGTGAATAGGTTAAGTTATTTCACGTAAGATCGTGGCATACCTACAAAGGTGAGGCTCCAAAAATAACATTGAGCAAAAAATAGGGCTAGAACAGCGTCGAACGCAATAAAATCCATAAAAAATCATCAAAATCATCAAAATATGTCACAACTAAGGTTAAATACTAGGCATACCTACAAGGAGTACTTAGAACCAATAGGTTTACACTACTAACATGCCTACATTGGTCGATCTTGTTTTTAGATTTCTTATCAGCCAAGGTTGTTGTGCAAGAGCGGTCTTTTCATTGATTTGATAATTTCGCGCTGTACGCGCACCTTCTGACATCAAAACAATATTATTATTAGCACCTGATTCTTGCCCCAAAGCTCAAACAATGGAATTGTAAACAATTCAAAGTGTCATGTTTCCTTCTGCATTCTAGCAAGCTGCTTTTAACTTCATAGACGGGATACGCGTAGTTGTATGCTCGTTATATTGTGGATGTGGAAGAAATGTTCCTTTATGACTATGGTACGAACTGACTGAGGGCTCCTTTGCTTTACCTCCCCCGCTCACCTTCACACAGCAGACCGCTTGTGACAGCCACTGGACAGAAGCCTTCAAACATCGTCTGTCACAAACATCAGGGTTTATCTGCAGCTGATATAAATTCTACCAGTCACACCAGAAGGGTTTCTAGAATTTTTGTCACAAATGTAGATTGTGCATGAAGTGTTTTTGACAAACAACGTGTTTTATTTTTTAAAATACACAGCCTTATATGAACTTAAGAAAATAAGGAGAATAATTTAGCTGTAATTTTTTTCTAGTAGTTTGTATTAGACATAATTATACAGGTTGTCACCATACACATAGGCGGATCTGGAATTTTTTTCTGAAATGATGTCCTCCTGCATCCACATATTTATAGGAAATTTTCACTAACACGTATCAGTTCCTCTTTCGAAATTGCTTCAATTTATTTCTTCATATTTTCTTTCAATTCTTCTGATATATGGCTTCCGGTATAAAAGCTTGGTAGCTCGCCACGATGACGTTAAAAATATGTCTATTTCTTGTGCAAGGTGTCGGAGAGATTTCTGAGGAGTATGTTTCAATCGTGTTCCAACGTCGTTTAGTTTATCCTCAGTAAGCACATGCCGTTTTACCTTAACAAGAGCAGACCCTATTTTCCTAAATTTGTTCACAAGTAACAGATCACTGTCTCTATGTGAAACAGGAGCATATGGGAATTCTGCTGCAAAATGCATTCTAACTTCCCTACAAGAATTCGTAATGACGTAAGAGTCGTATATAAAAATTCGTTGTTTAATATTGTATGGAAGGCGTGGCATTATTAGACTGCAGAAAGAACTGGTAATACATAAACTAAAACAAATCAATCTAAAACACTTGTTAACAATTTAACACTTCACAAACATGTGCAAACTGGACAACAGCTGTCTGGATACTGAAGCACGGACGTGTCCAATGTCAATGTCAGCGTACAGTTGTGGGTTTAAATGCCGGCAGATGTGCTCTTACTTTCTGACGCGCTAGCCGCCGCCCAATGGCCACCTCAGCCGTGAAAGGCAGTGTATAGGTATATCCTTATCACTAAAAATTCCGAGAGAGAGAAATACGACGTTATGAAATCAAGGAGTTAACAAACTATGAATTAGAAATATTAAAATTGAGCTCCACACCCAGGTAGTCAGGTAATAATAAGACTGCTGCCTTGTAACCAAGTGTACCCGTGTTCGATCCCTGGTGGGGGTACATTTCATTAAGTGGCTCGAATTCCACTATAAAATACTGCAATTTATGCAAAAGTCAGCATGCTTGGGCAAGTTAATACTCTTCGGAGTCTTAGGAGTATGACTGACTACATTCCCCAAGCGTGCTGATTTTTGCACTGTATTGCAGTATTTAGTTGGTTGGATTTATATTAACCTCATTACTGAGGTTAGAAAATAATTTGTGCACTGTCGTAGTAGCCCAATAAGACTGCTGCCTTGTAACCAAGTGTACCCGTGTTCGATCCCTGGTGGGGGTACATTTCATTAAGTGGCTCGAATTCCACTATAAAATACTGCAATTTGTGCAAAAGTCAGCACGCTTGGGCAAGTTAATACTCTTCGGAGTCTTAGGAGTATGACTGACTACATTCCCCAAGCGTGCTGATTTTTGCACCGTATTGCAGTATTTAGTTGGTTGGATTTATATTAACCTCATTTCTGAGGTTAGAAAATAATTTGTGCACTGTCGTAGTAGCCCATTTCGATTCCAGCATGTGAAAGCAGAACAGCTACATGTGAAGAGAATATTAAAATTATGATTTATTAATTTCTAAGTTAAAGGAAAGCTTTACTAAGGACAGTAAGTGATGTGTTAATTGGATTTGGCTGTTTCAATTCAGAAAGTTCCGAATTTATGAAGTACGGAAAGCTACAATCTTCCGCCGCTCACTACTGTTGTGATATGGAAGGGAATTAGCAATAAGAACCCTTCCGCAACTGCTTGCAATGGTTGAAACGTTCAAAATTGCCTTTAACGAACTTTATAAGCTTTGTGTTATTCATTAACAGTTAAATTCAGTGGAGGCGATTGGGTTCCAAAACTGGGGTGAGGTGGGGGGGGCAATAACAATTTACTTTCTCTTCATACATATGGTTTAGGATAATGCTGGGGAAAAAGTGGCAAAAAATATGGGGGGGAGGCATCTGCACCCCCATGCCAACCTAATCACTGCCACTGCACTAATCGAGAATCAAAAGGTTATTCCATCCCATAAAAATAATATCCAGGACTATTTTGTTAAATGACTGTTACATTTGAGGGAATAAATACAGCACTCAACCTCCAGTTACCACTCCCATTACGAAGGTAACCCATGATTTGCTGCAAAGTAGCAAAATGTTCTTTCACATTTAACTAGTGGCGGAGATTGGGTGGGGGGCGGGGGCAGTTGCACCACCCCATACATTTTGCCACATTTTCTCTCGCACTATGCTAAACCTTATGTACCAAGGGAAAGTAAACTGTCCTTGCCCCCCCCCCCCCAATTTTGGAAACCAATCGCCGCCACATTTAGACATCATTTTGCCACGTATTATCTATTTATTGTTTTTGTTTGACGAGGAATTTCTCTATCCAAGTTCATGGGTGTAACTTGGAATCTAACTTTAGGGGGTCACAATCGAACTTGCCGCTAAACTTTTTTGGGGAGGATTCAAAAGTTCTCTAGGCCATAAAAATAGCATCCAAGATTATTTTTTATTTTGTGAAACAACTGTCACATTTGTGAAATCATAAAAATTGCTCCTCTGGCCCGAAGAGGTCAATAAAAGTACGGACAAAGCTCCCCTTGCTTCCGCCATTCTCATTTGCGAAAGCAGTCCTCTTCTTATGCCTTCACTTCAGTTACATTTGTATTTGAGACTATTTCCTGATGTCAAATATTTACGGAAATAATTTATGACTGTCGTAGCATTCGCACAGCAAGCCCATCTTGTTACAGATAGGATCCTTAAAGGAATAAGTTTCTATCCTGCATATCTTAAGATGCTTTCGAAGATACCATGCCTTGTTGGACTACTTGCAATTAAGCTATATATGTATTGCATTATTAAAAAAAAGATCACACTGTTTAAATTATATGTGACTTTAAATTAATCTCTCAGGTTCAGATTCAAAACAACTACACATAATTTATTAATTTCCAAGTATGAGCCATTTATTTGCCAGCCACATTAAGCTACACAGCTCACAACTCACAGCTAACGTATAAAGTATGAGTGAGTGTTAATTACAAGAAATTTCCTAGAAAACGGAGTGGAATAGTTAAATGATATACAAAGTAATATAAGCAACCGCCCTATCCAATAGTTGTTTGGACATGTATCGACTAAAAAATAGGTAACATTCTTTTAGAGTATAGTATTATAACTGCAATAAGATTACATTGCATTTCTAAGTAAAGGATTAGGGGAGACAGTCGGCCACCCTTGCCTCCCGTGCGCATGAAAATGAAGTTTAAAGGTTCGTTAGGTGTTGAACGTTCTCCTACTTATATAAAAAAAAAATTTTCGCACCTGTTACACCTATTCCTAAAAATAGTGATTCAATTTTTGTAGCAAGTTTGGTGAGTTATGATTGGCCAAATGGAAGTTTTTTTAATGGAAAATATTGAGTGAGAAAACTTCTAGTTTTTCCTATTTTTGGTCGAAATGCGTCTAACCCACTATAAAAATCTTGGGGAGAAGGGAGCCAGAGATGTTTTGTGTGGCTTCAGTCCCCTAGCCTGCCTGGAACGCCGTCCCTGATGAGGTGGACATAAGGGAAGAAGAGCGTATATTCTCAGAGAAAGTGACTCACTAGATGGACAGTTTGATTCAGATGGTCATTGATACCCATCACTGTAACATTTGTAAGAGTGCAGTGAAAAATTTAAAAATACTTTCAATCAACAGTTACTTTATTTGCAAAAGAAACTAATTTTTCCAATTGTCTCTGCAATAAACGCAGTGTTACCCTGTAATCAATGGGTTCCGGGTTCGATACCTAGTAAAAGCACATGGTGGTTCAGATCCTATTTTAAAGTGTGGATCCAATCCCAATTAACTTCTCTGTGCATAAAGAGGAATTAAAACGATTATTATTATTTTATGGGTGCACATGTAACATTCAAATTTTCGGTATTTGGAATAGTATTTATTTTGTCCTGTATATTTATTTTTTGAAACTGAAATTTGCAATTCCTAGTTTTATACAATATCAATTGTTTGCAAATATATTTATAACAAAAAACAATATATATATATTTAATCGTAATAATTGAGGATTTGGACCTTTAATTTAACATATACGTATTAAGAACCCGGTCTCTGGCACCACTGAGCGATCAACAAGGTAATTTTTCTCGTGTGACCCACGAAGGGTTAATCGGAACTGAACCTATAGTTTAATCCATACCACTGTGCAACTTTCCTCCACTGGGGATCGAACCTCGGACCCCTTGATCCAAATACAACAGTGGAACTGATACACAGTGAAGACGCTTCGTGGTGCGACACCCGGGGAAAATGTCTGGAGAGGAAGGGGGCAAGACAATATTGCAAGGGGACAGTCATATTACTTGCACACGGTGTGTACCAGTGCATGAACCGAAAGAAAGTCTCTACGGAAAAGTCAAGTTGTATATTTATTGGTCCTTTCGGTCTCCTGCGTCTAATAAACAAGAAATAACAATAGTCGATGATCTTTTCATCTTGCACACGGAGTAGCCTTCATTTCCTTTTCCCCCGACCACAAACGCTGCCGGCGAGAAGTGATAAATGGTTACCAGAAACTAAACAATCACTTTCACTGCGCAATCTCATTGTTTGTAATTTTATCAATAATAATAATAATAATAATAATAATAATAATAATAATAATAATAATAATAACGTCTTTATTGAGAGGGCGTGTTTCGGCCTCGCGGACCGTTCTTACAACAATGACCATTATACATTGGTAGCACGGTAGCACTCTAAGTTGGCAACTTGAGTTCGCTCATTACACATTGCTCGTTTCATTGAAACACTTTATAATTTAGGGTAGCCCATATCAAAATATTCGGGATTAAATCTGAATTCCTTAGTGTGGAAAACTTTGTCAAAAAATGATTTTCGCGTCGATGTTTTCGGTGTCAATGTTTTTACCGTCGATGTTTTTGGTGTCGATGTTTTTACCGTCGATGTTTTTGGTGTCGATGTTTTTGCCGTCGATGTTTTTACCGTCGATGTTTTTGCCGTCGATGTTTTTACCGTCGATGTTTCTACCGTCGATGTTTTTGCCGTCGATGTTGTTGTCGATGTTTTTATGGTCGGTGTTTTTGGCGTCTATGTTTTTGATGTCGATGATTTTGCCGTCGATGTTCTTGCCGTCTATGTTTTTGGTGTCCATGTTTTTGCCGTCGATGTTTTTGATGTCGATGTTTTTACCATCGATATTTTTGCCGTCGATGTTTTTGATGTCGATGTTTTTGCCGTCGATGGTTTTGGTGTCGATGTTTTGCCGTCGATATTTTTGCCGTCGATGTTTTTGATGTCGATGTTTTGTACTGTCGATGTTTTGTGCTGTCGATGTTTTGTACCGTCGATGTTTTGTTGGAAATGTTTTGTCGGCGATGATTTGACGCTACACCGTGACCTACTGCTTGACAATGGGGAACGATGGTCGAGTAGTGGAGGAGTTCGACAGCATTTCAGTCATGTAGTTTTTGAAAGAACGTGGTGAACCATACCCTCAACTTCAAAATTCAATCTGGTTGCAGGGTTTGAAATTCTTGGTGGGCATAATTGAAAAGCTGAATTAACTGACTTGCCAACTGCAGGGCAAGGATAAGGCAGAGATTTTCAAAGCAGCTTCAGTTGTGGGAAAAAAATCTTACCCAAGATTTGCCAGTTTTCCTGATTGAAAGACAAACTGGAGAAACAGGGCCCATTACAGCTCTATTATTAAATACCATGCTGAAATTCTTTGAGGGTTGAGAGAGCAGTTTCAGAAATGTTTTTAAGATTTCAAGGCAATTGAGCTCCTGCTGATACTAAGGCACAAAAGTTTTCATCAACAGATGTCTCAGAATATTAAATTTACATTGGCCAGAAGTAATCACAAATCAATAACTTTGGACATGAGTAGCAGAAGACCAGATTAAAAACCAAATTAAAAGAAGAAAATGGAACTAGGTAGGACCAGGCACGTATCCAAGGGGGGGGCTTAGGGGGCTCGAGGCCCCCCCGAAAGATTTCGATTTACACTAGATAAAATGAGATTTTTGGCTTCTTGTGGTGTAAAATAAAATAATGTGACGATAAATTAAGGAGATAAACAAATTTTCGAGGAAAGACGGAGAATGTTCTATAACCCCGTTATTGTTAATAGCACGCATCCAAGGTGGGGTACACGGGGCTGGAGCCCCCTTCAGGAAATGTTTCTGTTCACGCTAGTAAAAATTAGGCTTTTGGCTTCTTCAATAATGTGATGATAATTTGCGAGAAATAATTATCGAGGCAAGACGGAGAATGATATGTAACCCTGTTATTGTTAATAGCACGCATGCAAAGTGGAGTACAGGCGGCTCGAGCCCCCCTTCAGGATTTTTTCTCTTTAGGTTTTTTTGGGCTTCTTGAATAATGTGATGATAATTTGAGAGAAATAATTATCGAGGCAAGACCGAGAATGTTCTATAACCCTGTTATTGTTAATAGCACACGAATCCAAGGTGGAGTATAGGGGGCTCGAGCCCCCCTTCAGGAATTTTTTTTACGCTAGATAAAATTAGGTTTTTGGCTTTTTGAATAATGTGATGATAATTTGAGATAAATAATTATCGGGTCAAGACGAAAAATGTTCTATAACCCTGTTATTGTTAATAGCACGCATCCAAGGTAGGTTACAGGGGGCTCGAGCCCCCTTCAGGAAAGTTTTGTTGGTTTTTGGCTTCTTGAATAATGTGATGATAATTTGAGAGAAATAATTATCAAGGCAAGACGGATAATGTTCTATAACCCTGTTTTTGTTAATAGTACGTATCCAAGGTGGAGATCAGGGGGCACGAACCCTCCCCCTCTCCCTCCCGGCAACTTTTCACATTACACTAGTTAAAATTACGTTTTTGGCTTTTTGAATAATGTGACGATAATTTAAAGAGATATATAATTATGGAGGAAAGACGGATAATGTTCTATAACCCTGTTATTGTTAATAGCGCGTATCCAAGGTAGGGTTCAGGGGGCTCGAGCCCGCTTCAGGTAATATTTCTGTTTACGCTAAATAATATTATGTTTTTGGCTTCTTGAATAATGTGACGATAATTTGAGGAGATAAAGAATTATCGCACGTAAACTTTTCTTGCGCTTTCGGTGTTGTCGCAGCGAACTTGAACACTATGTAGAGACTTGTCAGCATTTGGAAGCTGCACAACAAAGGTAGCACCAGACGTAGGGCGATTCATTGTAATTTTTAATCTCTGGAAAGTGCGAGCGGTAACGTTCTTGAATAAGAGAAGGAGTCTAACTACTGGCAATATTTACGAATCGTTTTATCTGGGGAACGTTCTAGAATATAATGAGGATATAAATACGCGGCTTCAATTTCCCTGATTGATCTGTACAACAGAATCGGTTAATGAGATGAGACTTCAGTTCATACAGTCGATTAGTGATCAGTCAGTGTGCATGAGCCACCCTTGACTTCGACTGATTTTTAATTAAAATGTCTACATAGTATGTCAAATCGTAAGATGTTGCCTGTATAGTGAGCAAGCACAGATAATAAAGGAGAAAGAAGAAAACTGAGGGGCATTCCCACTTGTTGAAAATATTTTTTTCTTTTGTGGTCAACAAGAGCTACCATTTCTAGGTGACTATGACAGTGGCGAGATTTCACACCGTGTAGCCTGAGGATTTCACAAGTCGAAAGTAGGTTTGTGCGGCCTATTGTGTCGCTACGGTGTGAAATGTTGCAGTTGATTGGCTTAATCCAAACGACATGTATCGTGTGTCCCTTCAGTCTGAAATCTTCCTAAGTCTTGAAGATTAGTCACACGGATGGAAAATTAGGGCTTTGTTAAAGTTAGGTGCGAAGGCAGGAGACAGCACCCTTAAGGATATTATCCAAACCTGCAGAAAGAACCCATCTTACTTCAGTCTCAAATACGAAATGACAAAAATTTCTGGCAAGTTGATTTTAAAAAATATATTCGATATAAAGAGAGCCGTGCCCAGGATTTTCGGAAGGGAGAGGATTACGCATACTATTTTTGGTGGTCTGTCCTCATTTTGCCATCTTTTCCTGTCTTTGACGTTTCTTTTTTTGTTTTGAAGGCTTACTGGGTAAAATGGGGTTAGGATGGAACCAACCCTCCTTGGGCACATAACTGGATATAAATGAGTAAGCATTTGATCATATCGGGAGACAAAACATTACATGTGTTGGGAACGGAAGGGTTTTCACTGTGCATTAGTTTCGCGATCCAGCTGCATTCTAGAATACTTCCTTTGTTTCGTGCAGATATATGACAAGACTGCGGAAGCTATGACAGACAATTTTGAACACTTGCGAGTGCTTAGGCCTGAATATGAACAATTTGGTGGGTTTCAGCTTTTATAAAAGCTGCAAACATGGGAGGACAAGACACAATTATGGTGTTCAGGCTCGAATCAGAGAGAAATATTCGAGAACAGTCTGCATCCAGTTCGCAGCCAACAGTTTGAATCTCGCGTTGTCGAGTGGATTGTCCATCCCGTGCATGTGTAACAGCTTTATAAATACACTTACTTCTGGTGGTATATAGATGTTTTGATGCCTGATGAGAAGAAATGGACATACACACATACTGAGATGGTTCCGACACACAATGTTAGTGCATGGAAACAGAGGGTCAATTGGTAAATCGGGTTCCGATTTCACGTCCCGATTAAAATGACAGCCTTAAACAGTGGCGACGATTTAGGGGATAGTTGGTCCCCATTTTTTTGCCTCCACACTATCACTATGGCCTCTTAATGCTAAGCCTTGTCTACCAAGATAAAGTAAACTTTCCTTGCACCCCCCCCCGTTTTTGAACCCAATTGCCGCTACTGCCTCAAACATACAATTGTGAGGTTCTATCTATACACCTTAAAAAGATGGAGTTCAGCCCCCTCCCCCCGAAAGGAATTCCTGGATACGTGCCTGGGTAGGACACACCCTAAGGAAAGCACATAATGCAATCGAGAAACAAGCACTTGATTGGAACCCTCAAGGTGCTAGAAAAAGGGGAAGGCCAAAAAGCTCATGGAAACGTACTATTGAAGAAGAAGAAGGAAGACAACAGGGGAAAAGTTGGAGAGAAATTAAGAAGATCGCATGCAACAGAGTGAGGTGGAGATGCTTCGTGGATGCCATATATTCCAGTAGGAACTAAAGGAATTGAGTCAAGTAAGTGATACTAAGGAATTTTCAACTTCAACATCTTGAAGAAGAGAGCTATGCAGTGGAAATGGAGCTCATGCTTTTCAAAGTGATTTGTTATTAAAACCACTCGTCTCTTTTAAGTGCAATTTGGCCTTTTGTGCCCAATGATGTTTTGATTTGGATGGTACTATGAGTGAAGACATTGCTCTGCTCTACTTGTCAGGTTTATTTATTTCGATTAAGGTGATTAAAAATAGGTTCAGGAATGCACTGACAGATGGAGATCTAGAAAATTGCATCCACTCTAGTAACTTAGGAACCCAACTTAACAAAAATGTGGATGAATGTATTCACATGTCTTAAACTCTCTTTTTATGTTCTACGTTGTACAAATTTAAAAAGTATAATTTCATTATTCCTCTTAAAGCTTTCACAAAACAAGAAATAATCATAAAATAGAAATACACCCTTGGTAGCTCGCCATGTACTTTCAAATCTGAATAGGATATTAAAAATTCTTAGAATGATTGATTGATTTGGTGTTTGAAGTCCACTTTATGCGCAGTAAGGCTAATCTGGACTGGACTTACAGTTTAAAGTGGGATTCGAACCACTATGTGCCTCCACCGGGTACCAAACCCAGGACCCCTTGATTACAAGGCAACGACGCAACACCTGCACCATCAGGGAGACCCTAACAATTATTGGAGTTTGGAGACCTCTAGTCTACACAAAGACAAACACATTACGAATTACCCAAATTTTGAAACCCACCTGGGTTCATTTTCAGGGATTGAGAAAGAAAGAAGCATAACTTTGGGTTAAGATAGGTTTAAATGGTTTAAAATATTAAAATTATACTTTCTGGTGTCTATGGAGTCTGAACGTTTTTAACCCACAGTAATGCTTATTCCTTTCTCAATCCCTCCAACACCCAGGAAGGTTCGAAAATTTCAATTTTTTCCTTTAGGTCTGTGTGAAAATCACAATAATTATGAATATGTATGTATGTACATTTTTTCAAGCAAAGTACCATGATATTAAAGTAACTTATTCTGAAATACACAGTTCAATAAAACTGAATACGCTACTAGTGTTGAGCGATATATTGTCCAAATGATATATTGCAATATTGAAAAAATATTTTTCAGGGGATATCAACTAGATGATATATATGGTCACAATATCTTGGCGATATATATCGTGTTGGCGATATATCATCACGATAATATTTTCTTCATATATATCATCATGTTGGCGATATATCATGATATTTGGCAATATACTCTATGTGATCAGAAGTATCCGGACACCCACCTGAAAATAAAGTACAAGTTTGGGCAACCCTCCATTGGAAACACTGCCAGTCAATACGGTATTGGCCCACCCTTAGCCTTGGTGACAGCGTTCACTCTCGTAGGCATACTTTCAATCAGGTGCCGGAAGGTTTCCTGAGGAATGTCAGCCCATTCCTCGCAGAGCGCCAAAATGAGAAGAGGTATTGATGTGGATCGGTGTGGACTAGCACGAAGTCTGCATTTCAAAACATCCCAGAGATGTTCTATAGGATTCAAATCAGGACTCTGCGCAGGCCAGTCCATTAGTGGGACGTTGTTGTCGTCAAACCACTCCCCCACAAGCCCTGCAGTATGGACGGGTGCTCCGTCATGTTGAAAGACACAATGGTCATCCCCGAACTGGTCTTCGACGGTAGGCAGCATGAAAGCTGTTAAAGTGTCAACGTAAGCTTGTGCCGTGACATTGCCATGTAAAGCAACAAGAGGGCCAAGCCCCCTCCAGGAGAAACATGACCACACTGTAACACCGCCAACTCCGAATTTCACTATCGGCACTATATAGGCTGGTAGATGTCGTTCACCAGGCATTCGTCACACCCACACCCTACCATCGGATCGCCACATTGTGTACTTTGATTCATTACTCCACACAACGGTTTTCCACTGTTCTATGGTCCAGTTTCGACGCTCATTGCACCACATGAGGCAGCATTTGGCATTTGTCCATGTGATGTTTGACTTATGGGCAGCTGCTCGGCCAAGGAAACCAAGTTGCCGCACCTTGCGCCAAACAGTAATGGTGCTTGCAGTAGATCCTGATGCAGTTCGGAATTCCTGTGTGATGGTGGCGATGGATGATTGACGATAATGCTGAACGACCCTCTTCAACACTCGATGGTCTCTGGAGGTCAACATGGGAGGTTGGCCTGCACGCTTTTGTGTTGTACACATCCCTTCACTATAACATCGGAAACAGTGGACAGAGGGATGTTCAGGAGGGTGGAAATCTCACACACAGACTTCCTACACAAGTGGCACCCAACCAACTGACCACGTTGAAAGTCTGTGAGTTCCTCAGACCATCCCATACTGCTGTCTCACACTGTCTGCAGACTACTGTGTTCGCTGACTATGTGTTCCACGCGGTAGAAGGCAGTACTGTGTCGCCCTTTATGATAAACACACGTTTCGGGGTGTGTCCGGATACTTTTGATCACATAGAGTATATTGTGTTGGCAATACATATCATCACAATATTTGGTGATATACAGGGTGTTTCTAAAGATCGTTTCCAACGTAGGAGGTGATTCTACACTTGAAAATAAACACAAGTAAATGTGACGAAATGCCGAAATTGGCACCCATTCGGATTTATTGAAGTGGGAAAAAGTGTGAAAATTATGTTTACAAGGAAATAGTAGCACAACGGCCAACCATATGACCACGGTGAAGGGCTTTCCACAAAGAAATGCGGCATGCTCTATTCAAAAAAGCACATGGCAGATGTGTGAAGTTGATGTGCAAAGGATTCCCCAAAGGAAGCGAATGGGTCTGTTGAAGTCATGGTGGTAGGGAAGGGTTTAGCAAGATGTGTTATCCAAGGAAAGTGATATACGGAGACTGACAACCAAGAAGAAAGCGAATATCTGTAGTGGACGTCTCCATTACATAGAGAAACAAAGATGGTGGTGGTGATGCTCTAGGTTGCATATGTGTCGACATGTACACTGTGTACAGAGTGGAGGTGCCGAAGGAACCATACCACAGACGATTTTCTAACTGTCTGCCATTAACTTCCACACGGAGATGACAACGCCGAATCAACAATTGACTAGTGCGAGGAAACAACCCTGCGGTATCTGCTATCATCCCTGCGGTGACATTAATGCATGCAACAAGATCCTTGGCTAACATGACAGGTGTTTCGTATACGAGGCATTTCATCGTTTTCCGACGATCTTGTTGGCCATGGCACAGGCCCATCCCTACCAATACATCGATTGTGTGCCACAAGAATTGCATGTGGATTTGCAATATCACAAACGTGACTGTTTTTGCTATTGAACACGCTCGTTTTGGTGAACATTGCTTAGTCCACAACACCCTGTTTGCAAAATTCAGGATAGTTTCCATCTGATCCAAAAACAATTGGCAAAACACCACACGTGGGCCAAAGTCCTGAGCTAAAAGGTCTTGTACCTTTTGGAGTTTGAAAGGGTACATCCCCCCTTTGGACAGGACGTGTCACACATTAACATGGGAGGTGTTATGGGCACTTGCTATAGCATGCGTACTGGTGTCAGGACACCACATCCACAAATTGATCTGTGAGCACACTTCGTGGGCTTCAATTTCTCGACGGCGTGGTAGCACTGATCCTGTTTCCCGAAGTCGAGTATACACTCTTTCAAAGAAGGTGTCCGATGGCAGCCTCCTATTTGGAAAACGTTCACCCTACAAACGCCATGCTGCATAGCTATTACTTCCTGTCTTGCCATAAATGAGATGCATGTCTGCCAGCTCCTCTGTGGTGTATGCAGTCATCCCTATTGCTGGATATCTGCCGACCCGTAGATGATGAACACTAGTGCACTGTACACGATGGGCTGTGCCTATCGATAACACCTAGCAGTGCCTATTGCGAGGTTTACCCAATTCGTTCACCAAGTTCAAGTCTTTCCACTCGTACGTATTCAACCGCAAACATGTGATGGTAACCTGATGCACTGTGATGCTGATATCGCAGTACGTGAAGCATGAATGGCAGCAACCGGTGCTTTCCTGCCGGAAGAAAACTAGTGTGTTAGCACCCCTAGCGAGAAACGCCAAAGTCAAGGTCACGCTTCAGCCTTTCTGCATGTGGGTATGTACAAATATCGACAACACAACATCGCGACCAAATACATAAATACATCGCCCAGGTCGCCCATGCTAATCACTCCATAAAATCATTCCCTACCCCATGACTTCAACATTGATTGATTGAGTTGGTTTTAAATCCACTTTATGCACATTAAGGCTAATTGGGACTGGACCTATAGTTTAAAGTGGGATCCGAACCACTATGTGCCTCCACCGGGTATCTAACCTGCCATGACTTCAACAAACCCATTTGCTTCCTTTGGGTAGTCCCTTGCGCATCAACTTCACACATCTGCCATGTACTTTTTTTAATACAGCATGCCGTATTTCTTTATGGAACGACCTTCAACGTGGTCAAATGGTTGGCTGTTGTGCCACTATTTCCTTGTAAACATAATTTTCGCACCTTTTCCCACTTCAATAAATCCAAATAGGTGCCGTTTTCGGCACTTCATCACATGAACTTCTGTTTATTTTCATGTGTAGAATCACCTCCTATGCATTAGAAACGAACTTTAGAAACACCCTGTGTATCATGTCAGTGATATATTGTCACGATATTTGGTGATATATATCGTGGAGACAATATATTGCCAATATTACGATATGGAAAAAGTATCATATAGTCTGTGATGATATTTTCTTGACGATATATCAAAGATCATTGAACCACTTTCTAAATAGTCTTTCAAAACATTGTCAAGAGTCGCGGTGTAATTAATGAGTCCTCTATCTCATCATGACCATGCAAAGCCAATTCAAAATCCCCACAAAATTTAATTGTATCCATAATACGTGACAAAATATATCTATTTTTGTCACGAGCTCGTTTTTTCTTTGAACAGAAACTTCATAAACATCATCAAGTTGCACTCTGATATCAGTTTTCCCCAAGACAGCAAGACTCATTTCATTGTCGAAGTGATTTTTTGACGAACATTTCTTTTTTTTTTTGCAGGAAAATGTTTCAAGTTTTTTATCCACTTTTAGTCCATGTGTCTTCTCAGTTGAATGCACAGAAAACAAAAAGGGAATTAGGTACAGGACGCCCACACATCCATTCACACTTTTCGTAGATATTTTTATTAAATTTTCTGTTGTACGTTCTGTTTTGTTTTTATCATTGAACACTTGATTTAGGCAAAGCTCGGGGCTTGGCAGGCATAAGCCTTTGGCCAACAGTCAGTATTGGTGATTTAAAATTTTACTTTGCATTTTATCTCACCTGGTTCATTTCGCTTTATTTTCATGCACACGGTAACAATTCAGTAAAGAACTCACTAAATCACATCAATTTTTAAAAAATTCTAAAAGAACACAACCTTCCCACCTACGTCTTCCCAAGTTACCTCCTTCCCTTCCTTTTGTTCAATAAGGTACGGTAAATTGCCCCAGCTACCATCTAGTGAGAAACTGAAAAACAGCGCCCCACGTGTTGGGTCTCAGCGATCATTCGCAATGAAAACACCCATAACCCCCTGACCTCTCCCGCAGCTCAGAAGGAAGGAATGATGTTAAAGCAGTGAGGCAGGAAGTCTGCAGGCAGAATGTGACCATTGCTATGTTGTCAAGTTTCCTCTAACCCACTCTAGTCATCTTCGCTCCGATGAAGACGGCTTGAGACAAAGTAAATAAAATACAAGCGTTGCAAACAATGAATTGTTATAATTGTAGTTCTTTTTAAATACATCTACATAATGGATGGAGGGGTACATGACCATGTGACCTAATGGTTGAACCGCTCCTGGCTCTAGGTCAGCTCAGAGATGTTCTATGGGGTTCCAGTAAGGGCTTTGAGCGGGCCAGCTAAGCACATCCACCTGATTGTCCTTAACAAAGATGCAATGGACCCTGCTTTGTGGACAGGGGCATTATCGTATTGATAGAGAAAAGGGCCCATTCCAAACTGTTGCCACATTGTGAGCAGCTATTTTCTAAAATGTCATAAACACCACTGGCCATGTTGCCACTGACCAAAACTAATGGCCGGAGCCCAAACCAGGAAAAAACAGCCCCAGACAATGACACTACAGTCACATTCACTTGGGTGTCCAGTGAGTTTTGGCTATATAGTGTATGTTCTATGCATTCCATGCAATTTTTGGAACTTGTCAATACTGTATATATTTATGTTATTCCAATTATCTTCTGTAATTGATAATAGGATAATTGGTAAACATCAACATTCCTAGCAAAATCTGTAGCCATATACATCGGTAATTTTTAGCCTTGGTATATAAATGCCAAATTACACTTGAAATCATTAGTTCTCATGGCTTAGAAACTTCAAAGGTTATTTAACAACTTTTCAGTTGAGATTTTTCCATATCCTCTCATAGAACTTGCAAAAGTCATGGTCCGAGTTCCGATACTGGCATAATTTTTCACAAGCTGTACACAAGGATGAGAGGACCTCCCTGATGGCATAGTAGTAATGTTGTTGCCTTGTAATCAAGGGGTCCTGGATTCAATAACCAGTGGAGGCACATAGTGGTTTGGATTCAACTTTAAAACTGTAGGTCCAGTCCCAATTAGCCTATTTGGTGAGTGTGATATTAATTTTGAAGTTTGGAGAAATTTGCTTCTTTGAGTGAACCAGAAAGTAAGTTAAATATTCATATACAGAGTGTCCGAAAAGTAATCCAACCCGGTCTTTACGACCGTACAACGGAATAGCGAAACGGAATGAGAAGAAACACTTTCTGCCTGTATATTGGGAAAATTTAGAGAGACAAACATATGTAAGAACATGCATGTTTTAATAACAAATAAGCAAAGTGTTGCCAAAGGCGGATTTTTTTTTTTTCAAATCGTGTGTATTGATGCACAGAACTCACTGAGGTAAATTATTGCAACATTTCACAATACCAATGAACAATTTGGATGCCATCTATTGAATTTGATAGAAAAAGAACTTTGACGAAGTTTCAAAAACATTGCACAAGGGCAGTGGCGTATGCTGGGTTTAAAACCTGGCCTTTCTCTTTTTATCATAATGTTCAAATCAAATCATAATTCGTTCAATTTCTTGGATTTTAAGGTGATGTGACATTGCGATTAAAATACAAAATTACAATTTACTAATAATTATAAAAATATCACTGTTTCATTAATATAAAAACAATAAGGAAAAAATTTCAAATATTTCATGGTTATTTATAAAATATAGAGGCCCATATTGTGAAATATTTATGTAGGCCTACGTGCGAAAATAAAATATACGCGTATAATAAACTTCTTACCTTGAATATTTAATTTGGACAGGAACTCCATTCTTCTCTTGGCAACCTCTGTGGTAAAATGGTTATTAGCACAGCGCTCTATGACGCCAGGGGTCCCGGGCTCAAATCCAGGCATGGACATGGATATTCTTTGTGAATGACCCTTCATGAATTTCATCGTATCGTCACTCATTCTCATCGTCGCGATTAGCTAAAGTGGCAGAAGAGCAACGCAAAATAACAAATCAAATCCATTCTTCTCTTCTTTGCGATGCCAGAGGCCTGCATATCTTCACGATCTGATTGATTGATTGATTTAGTTTATTTTACTTCACCTTTTGTGCCTCTTGGCTAATTTGCGAAGATGGGGATGAGTGATGAAATGATGAAATTGATGAATGGACATTCACAAACAACCAAGCCCAACCGGGATTCGAACCCGGGACCCTTGGCGTCGCAGCGCGATTTGCTAACCACTCGGCCACAGGGTCGGGCTTTATGATTTGAAGTATATCCTCATGCCAAAGGAGAGTAAATTGTTTTGGCAATAGTTCGTTAATTATGTCAATCATTTTCGTTCACTACACGATGCAGCACAGATCATTCAAGATATATATATGTAATTCACTCACTCAATACACTTAAGAAAATCCACACAGTAAGAAACCTAATTTTCTTAAACTTCCTTCAACATGATTTACACTTGCAAAATGCCCTTTGTCATCTCCGGCCAGTCAGTCAGTCTACCCCAGCCAGTCATAAACAAAGCAGCAGAGGGGTTGAAAACATCATAAAGCAAGGTTTGTTGGTTGAAAGTCAGGGGCCTGCGAGTTCTGCATGTGTTCTATGGGACAGTGTTGTTTTGGCCTAGAGGACAAATTCCCTATCACATGCCAGCCACTCTTTTCCCGTTCCTGTAATAGTAGTTTAGTTTCAAAATTTCCCTTACCTGGGAAAATCCCATGCTGGCATCGCTGTAAGGTTTTACCACCGTTGTAAAACGAAGAGTTCCCTGTCTAAGAAGCCACTACAAATACGTCACCGACCTCCAGGCGCTGGTCGGGGAAGAGTTTAACCGCTGAAGCCTGATGGTAGTTTTAAAGGAAAGGAGTCCATCCCCATGTATAGAGCGAGCACAAGCAAAACAAACCTTGCACAAAAAATCCCGGAGCAGTCTTTTCTTCCGTTCAAAGAAGCATAAGGAAGCATGGTCCACAGGAGTCGCGAGTTTTATAGTATCATTTTTTCTCGCGGTCGTTGTTTGAGAGTGAAGCATCAGTCACATTCGATAGTCGATTATTTTCTGTATTAATCTGTTCTTCGGCGATAGCCTAGGTAGCCTAGAATATACGCGCCTGCACAAGGGAATAAATGGGCTGTTCCAAAAATCGATGTTTTCACAATATTACAAGGGACACTGGCAACACTGTTGCTGTCACGTGTCACTAACAGATGTGTTTCACCTCAGGCTATCACACTAAGGCAATTTTAACGAGAAAGGAGAAAGTTGGTTATTCTCGAACATATGCAATAAATTACATACACCTTGCAACCCTGAAATGTGGGTATCCCTACAAATTAAAGCAAATGTTCGAAGTGCCCCCCATTTTCTTGGATACATAAGTTGGTTCGCTTGATCATGTTCTCAGATACCTTCCTGAGGGTTGCAGCACTGATATTATCAATTTCCTGTGTAATGTTTCGTTTCAGTTTTTCCAATGTTCTGGGTCTCGTTTGGTATACTTTCCCCTTGAAGTAACCCCACAGAAAAAAATTTGCAAATGTTAAATCGGGCCAGCGACAGGACCATAAATCCTTAGATATTAGACGATCACCAAAAAATTCTCTCAGCATACGAAGAGATTCATTAGATGTATGGCAAGTTGCTCCATCTTATTGTAGCCAAGCATCACATTCATCTTCTTCCAGGAGAGCAACAAATTGCATTATGAGATCCCTGTACACAGCGGTATCCACTGTTGTCTCAAAGAATAACGGTTCCACAATACGACGTCGTGATATTCCACACCATACACAGATTTTCGGAGAGTGCAAGGGTAGTTCATGCAACTGATGTGGGTTTTCTGTTGCCCAATGCCTGGAATTTTGTTTGTTGACAAACCATCCAATTGAAACCAGGCTTCGTCGCTAAGAAAACTTTATTCAGTACATTGACAACATTTTGTCGAACGAATGATTGAAACCAATGACAGTAACGCAACCTTGCTGGGACATCCACCACTTTCAATTCATGAACAACACGAACTCTATACGGGTAAAATTTCAATTTCCGTATAGCCTTGTGAGCAGTTGACTTGCATAAGTCCAATTTGAGGTGAGCTTCCGAACAGACTTTTGTGGCGACGTCACCATTCTTTGTTCAACATGCTGCAGAACATCAGCTCCTAACACAGAAGGGCACCCTGAATGTTGCCTGTCATGTACTGACCCAGTTTGGTGAAACCTTTGCACAAGACGAAAAATTGACAACTTATCTTGAGAGGGAGTAGTCGAAAACTTGGCACTAAATGCTTCTCTTACGCCAGAATATGACGATGTTCGGATATATTCTTCAACAATAATCACTCTTTCCTGTGTAGAATATGCATTTTGAAAACACACACTCGACGTCAGCATAAGTAGACACAATCTGGAATGCCATTTGCGACAAACAGCAACCACCTAAGGCACAAAAAACATAACAATTGATACACGTTCTTCTGTACCCACATTTCAGGGTTGCAAGGTCTATGCAATTTATTGCATATGTTTGAGAATAACCAACTTTCTCCTTTGTTGTTAAGAGTGCCTTAGTGTGATCGCCTGAGGTGAAACACATCTGTTAGTGACACGTGACAGCAACAGAGTTGCCAGTGTCCCTCGTAATATTGTGAAAACATCGATTTTTGGAACAGCCCATTTATTCCCTTGTGCAATGTTTTTGAAACTCCATCAAAGTTCTTTTTCTGTCAAATTCAATAGATGGTCATCCAAATTGTTCGTTGGTATTGTGAAATGTTGCAATAATTTACCTCAGTGAGTTCTGTGCATCAATACACACGATTTGCAAAAAAAAAAAAAAGGCTAAACATATTTACTTCCATCTGGAATGAGAGAAGAAGGAAGAAGAATGAAGGAAAAGGAGCGTGAGATAAAGAGTCCAACCACATTCTAGATGGAAGTAAATATGTTTAGCCTTTTAGGTGAAAGTACAGTTGACAAGGGAAAGCCACCTGCTAGAATGTTCCAGAACAACTTTCTAATAGTCTGGAGGGGAGTAATGTTTGTGTATATATATATTGTCCTGTTTTTGTACCTTGTTACATTTGTACTTGGTGCAGAGTCTGAAGAAGACCTTGCTAGAAGGTTGAAATGCTACTTTTAGTTTATGTTTTATAATAAAATAAATTACTGCCTTGGTCAGCATATTATTGAGTGTTTCATTATGGTTTGCTGTAACCACACTTTGGCTGCAGGTTATCAGTGGAAGAATGTCGCACGTTGATAGATTCCATGCCAGAGCGTATACAGATGGGCTTACAGTTCAAAGGTATTATTTACTATTGTTTACTGCCGTTTTAAGTCCACTTTATGCTAATCGAGACTGGATCTACAGCTTAAATTGGTATCCGAACCACTATGTGCCTCGACTGGGAATTGAACCTCCGGAACCCCTTGATTACAAGGCGACATTGTGCCATCGGGGAGGCTTTTCATGATTAAATGGCATGAGCAACATACATGTGGTATTCTTTCTTGAGTGTGTATAGTAAACTTATTGTATATGTAATGCTGTTAACACTTTAGCTGCCATGGGCATTTTAGCGAATTGTCTACAGCATGCACAGTTGTACCCCCAGCAGTTCAAATGTGTGTATTCCCAAGAGGCCAGTGACCCGCTGGCTGTCAAGTGGCTATTAAATTTGAATTTTTCATATTTTGTATGGCTCTCTGAGCTGATAATTGTAGAGTCAATGTGGCCTGCTGGGAATAGTGTTTTCGTTGTTCATGTTGGAAAGCGTCATAGTGGCTGCCTCCCCAACTTCCACAATGTGAGGGGGCCTTAAGGTGTAGGGACCACCCTATGTTCTCTCTCCGTGCTCCTGAAATTTTATACAATCCCAGAAATTCAACAGATAGTATTGCTTATTTAAAAAATGGATTTACAAAACAGAAATCCGGTTCCCAGAAATATATCATATGACAACATCTGCGATAATAAGGAGTGGTGTATTGTCTCAGCCAGAGGGGCCCAGGCAACTTGACATATGGGTCTCCTTCGAAGTACAGAATTAACATACTCACAGATGGCAATCAATAGGAAAATTATCTCATCTCGTACCTTTATAGCTATGCAATTTATTGCAAATGTAACCTCAATATGAAATTGAAATAAGATCAGAAATAAGTATCCCACACTTTTCGTGTTTTGAATACTGTTTGCCAAGTTAACATAGTTTATTCATCAGTTCGAATAGCAGAAAGATTTTCAAAACCGTAGAGAGAACGGACTTGTTGCAAGATATAATGGTTATCATTCTGAATGTTTAATTATTGTTATTATTATTATTTTTTGCAAGTAAGTGCTTTAGAATACTGGAAACAATTGTGGAAGAAAGTTCAAAGCTTTTATAAACTAATTAGCAGTTAAAAACTTCCTCCTTCCCAGAGAATTTATAATTTGAAAAATAGCTTAAATGAACATCAGCGCTTCGCAGCTTTTCTTGGTTTATCCTAGACATGGAGGTTTGGCAGATTATCATGTGAGGTTTAAAGGGGGTTGCATGCTTGAGACCAGGTATTATGTGATTAGGTGTTGTAAGAATTTAATAATAATCTGTGGTGCAACAGCCTTATCTACCGAGTGCTGGCCTCCCTCCCACCTGATCTTACTCTCTCTCTCACCCAAGGTGGGAGATAATCCAACCAGTTACAGGGTGATGTGTGGTCAGCACAACAAACCCCAAATCTCGTTGTAGGTTTTCATGATTGGGCTATGCTACTCATTCATAGCATCCCAATTTCCTCACGATGGTGGGTGGCCACCGGTCCCATACACAGGCCAAAATCTCAAGAGAAAAGTTGTTACAATTCCCTCAGGAGACTCAGATTTCCATGCGTTCCGTAGCCATAGGCCAAAGCATGATGCCTTAGACCTCACGGCCATGGTGCGGGACATGTTGGAAGAATTTAGGGATGTTATTTTAATGCTAGGACCCATAAAACTGACTTACCAAACCTAACAAAGCATTTAATTATGTAATGCCCCTTCACACCCCATGCACATGAACCAGATGGCAGCAGCAGTCCATATCAAAGACAACAGGAGTATAGAAAGGGTACAAACTGTTCAGAAAACACACTGTAAGTAATCACTAAGCCTCCAAAGCAGGGGTGCCCATCTCCCCCCTTCCAAGGCCAAGGATCCAGCCAAAATCGTTTATCACAATCACCCCCAAAGGAATTCTTCATCATAACCTTTTCCTCCCACACATACAAATATAGTTTGGATAAACATGCAGTAATTGATTTTTGTTTGAATGTCCATAATTTGATTTCATTTTTAAAAAAAAGTAAAACTGAAGTATGTTTAACTATCCAGTCAGTCATAACACAGGAACACATACAAGTGAAACAAATCATGTGTGAAATCATCCAACCCTAAAACTGAAGTCTGCATGTCGGGAGTTCGGAGCAGACTCGGAACTACCACAAAGAAACACCAGACAGTTTACCACTGGCCGAGATGCCAACAATTGAAAGGTGCACAAAATTCAAAAACTTTCATTGCAGTTGAAATTAAAAGACTATAGAAAGAAAAAGCATGGCTCACTTTCATGTTTGCTAACATAAAACATGCAAAACTGCTCAGGCTCACTGCCATTGTTAGTGTTCTGAATCAACATTATTCTCAATAGTTTATCTGCTTGACTAACCTTGTATTAATTCCAAACTGATTCTAAAGGTATAAAAGGTGCTGTTTCATTTCAACCCAATTGCCGCGATCACCCACAGCTAGGAAGAAAAACTAATAACCATAACTAAAAATCAATAACAAGTCAATCAAATGAAACTATCCTCCCATATTTGTATGAAGATATATAGAATTGGTAGTTCAACTATAAAATTTTGCCTCCCCCAAAAATTCCCATAACGAAAGGCATGTCATGAATTCCCCCTGTGGGTACCCCTGCTCCAAAGTATGAGTTAACACACAAAATTAGAAATCAAACCATGTAAAAAAAAACAAAAATAATAATAAATGCTTATGTGCCATAATTTGTTCAGACTTAATAATCGGAAATCAAGCTGATATAATCTCTATTGTAAACTGATAATGCAATTGTATATTATACAATGTACCTTCTGAACTGGTAGCTGGAAATCAGCAAATCACAGATGGGTTCAATTGTGTTCAGCTGTCGTTTACATTAATTTACTAAAAAAAATCACTGATTCAAATCACTTTAAGAAATAATTTCTAGAATAATGTACATAAGGATCCTGTAGATATCAGAATCAATTTTGGTGAAAGTACATTAATCTTGCAATCATTTAATGGTGTTCATTAGGCTCTAAGAAAGGAAAAAAAAAGGAAACAAAATATGTGAACTGATGGGGTGAAGTTCATAAGAAAGGAAATGTAATATGTATATGTAAACTGTAAACACACGTAAATTTCTCTAGATTTAGAATTCAATTTACAGGCAAAAATAGCAAACATTTTGTAGAGAATAATATACAAAATACTAATCATGTTAAACCATAAATAGCATCATTATCATTAAACTGTGTAAACATGTTACATTATCAGAAACAGAAAACTGCATATTTACATGTAATTTTTCAAGTTGGCTTAATTAAACTGTTCAAATATATTTACAGGGATGTTTACCATATGAAAAAACATATCTATATGTATGGTGCGAAAAACCATACACCCAAATTTAAGTGTTTTTTTAAAAAAATAGCTTTAAATTTTAAAAAAAATCATCAAAAATTATTTTTTTCAATAAATATAGCGATTTTTATCCCCCTGCTACTATGGCACTTGTAGTACCAAAAAAACTAAAATCTGGGCTATTGTAAGTGAATAGTTTCCTCCCTCGCATAGTTGTAAACATGCAAGTGTTGCTAAGAAGAGTCCTGTTACGAGGTGACCACTCATGAGTGCAAGGGAAAATAGCCGTTAAAGGGACATGATGGCAACAAGGCATTATTAAGCTTGGCGAGTGACGTTAATTGTACAGCATCCACCACCACCTGCTCAAAAGCATACGCCCTTAAAGACAACCGACCAAAATAGCTCCCAAAGAAAGCAACGAGCAGATAATTTAGTAGGTACAGTTGAAGAGTGGAGCTTAATATTACATATCACAAATATATAACTTCATTTTAGTCACAATGATTTGCATTAATCTTTATATGGGACTAATAATTGCAAGAGACTGGTTAAGGTTGTTACAAGAACATGTTTACTTCAGAATGAAGCACCACTTATTGAGGGAGCGGCAAGTTTTGGTAAAAAAAAAAAAATGGAACCGTTTGACTCAACCTCCTTGACAATTACATCATCTTTCTTAATAATCAACATTTCGATGTTTTATGCAATATAAAATTGGTCCCAGCATGTGGAACAGGTAACGGAGATATGTGATTTCAAAGTATGGCATGCAAAAGTAAAAACCTGCCATCTCAGAGTACTTTCGCTGCCTTTTATTAGTGAAAACTGTTTGTACGCACACTCAAATAGCGAAAGAACAGGTTCAAAAGATAACACCATCGAATTAAAAAAAAACATTAAAAATTGCTATCAGCCTCAAACCTAACAATGTATAATTATAAATCTAACATTAACAATTTCACTTTGGTACCAGTTCCAAATGTTTAATGATTTCTCGCAAGTTTTATAGGAGTAATAGGAAGTACTTTAGAATACTAGAAATAATTGTGGGAGTAAGTTCGAAGTTTGGAGTTAAAAGCTTCATTAAATATTAGTTACAGGAGAAATTACAGGCATTCTTGGCGGTATGAATGTAGAATATAGAGAATGTCTCCAATTCCTTTCCGAATTCTTATACTCACTAAATATGCAGTCCTGGCAACGTATGTGGAGTTAAGATTTAAGGGCCACGTGTAAAAATTGTACACTTACGTTTATATGTGTTGCAAAATTACGTTCTTCATTACCGAAATCATTCTACATACATAAACATAACAACCATGTTTGATGATATGAACAAGTGACCTTCGGCATTTGTTGCGCTGTCTACAGCATTGCCACTCTGTTCCTTCGTTACTTGAAGAGCATTAGTTGTTGCTTCATTACTTGAAGAGCATGTGGAATGCGGACTTTGATTAGAGGTAGATTTGGCAATGGTGTTTGAGCGTTCTTCTAGAAAAATGGCATATTGTGCAGTAAGGAAGCTAATGCTACAAAACTTATATTCTGTTACAATATGTGCTCATTGGGAAAAGATTTAACTGATATCGCCACAAAACTTTTTCCGGTAAGGTTAGGGTAAGAAATTATCTTGAATTTTGAATCAGGTGCAACACAAACAACATTGGAGATATTGAATTTGTTGAATCGGCAGAGAAAATCCAATTTGCAGATTGTAAACTTCTATTGGCTCCCGAGCATTCGTGTGTATAAATGCAACCCCCTCTCCCAATTTTTTATAATTCTCTAGGCTTTGAATTAATCATGGAGGTTAGCATATTGAATCTTTCACCCGAAATTCATTATAAAATTTTAAAATAAATTCTTAATGATTTATTGATTTGGTGTTTTAAGTCCACTTTATGCATGCTAAGGCTAATCGGGACTGGACCAGGCATGGAACCCGGGATCCCTTGATTAGAAGGCAACGACGCTACCACTGCACCATCGAGGATGCTCAATTTTTAATGGGGATGCAATTCAAATTATTAATATTACAAAAGCCTCCCTGCTATTTATTCCAACCTGTTTAATGATTACGAAAGATTGTTGTTTCAATTTAACATGTTCGAAGGGTTTGAACAGGTATACCAGCCACATATATGGCGTTGGCTTCCAACGTTTCGAGCACATACAAAGCTACAACATCTCATCCCTGAAGATGCGAGCAATGTATGCGATGGAAGCTAACGCCGATTTAACCTGGCTGGTAACACGAGAACCTCTGTTCGATTGACGTCACCAGGAAAGCTACAACTTCTATATAGAAGGGTGGAAATGCAAACGAGTTTGATGAGATAATTGAGGAAATTAATGAATGATAAGTCTGACGAGGTGGAGGCCAAAATAAATATGTACATAAGAAGATGGGAATAGCGGTAATATTTCATATGTTCAAACTCTTTGCACAGTCGACAGAGAAAGATATAGAGAAAAAGTGAAGTTTTGCGGTGTAGATGCATATGAACTGGACCATGGTGGAATGACAAACAGGTGGATACATGCGCATGTCTCTCACCCATTACGTCAGAGCTCTGACGTCAACACAGTGGCCACAGACAGGAGACGGGGTGCTTTTCAGAGGGTGACAAGTGGAGTTTCTGGTTTTGTTCTCTTCTGTAGACCACTGAACTGAATCTTTCTTTCTTTTTTTGTTGTCTTCGTTTCACTTCTAGTGAGAAGAATCTAAGTGCATTGCGAAAGAAAATATGCATAATTGTGCTATTTACGACTGTAGCAATCATTACAAAAACACGAAAGGAACGAATATCAAGTATTTTGGATTTCCTGTTAAAGAATAATAATTTTGTCACAAATGGGTATTGGCTTGCAGGCAGAAGAACAAAATAAACCACTGAAATGGTAGTGTTTATCTCTTTACACACACACACACACACACACACACACACACACACACACACACATATATATATATACAGGGTGTCATTTTAATGGCACCCACGGACCACAGATTCGTATAGAGGACATCAAAACAAATAACTTTTCTCAGTATCATGTTTCTCGTTGGTGCGTCGATTCGATGCTACAGCCATTCAAAAAAGACCGTTTTGCCGCCTGGATGCTGGCAACACAACACAACATTTGGTTGTATCTTTGACGTCATTTCCTGCGGCGAAACAGCGCAGGTCAGGGTTGCAAGGAACACACACATTCACTGAACAACTAATTACAGCATTGTATTTTGATACCCCACATGACCCCTTTGCCATTTGCAAAATTTGACAGGGTGTCATTTTAATGGCGCCCACTGACCACAGATTCGTTTAGAGGACATCAAAACAAACAACTTTTTTCAGTAACATTTTTCTCGTTGGTGCCAACCACATGTAGGTGTAAAACGAATCGAGAAACGCGTCCAGTAGACCGAACATCATAGCCTACCAGCCAGAAGATCAGCAGTCATCTCAGGGGAAGGGGCAAGTGAGCCAACGATATGAGAAATGGTAAAAATATATTCAAAATGAAGTGTCTATATCGGATTTTGTCTGAGCCTACATGTCAAATATCAACAACAATAAATTTTGTTGGACTTACAGCTTACACGTGGCTGTTTACGCCCAGCTACATGTCAAATATTTGCAAATCTCGTTGCAAGGTTGATATCTACAGGTTTGAGTCCAGATGCCTTATGGTACTTTTGTGCTGATAACGGAAGTATCCGAGGTTCACGTTGTTACATTCCGGTTAAAACACATACAACCACAGTAACAATCAAATTATGAATCAGTAGCAAATATACTTACCTGTTCACAGTTGCAAACAATTACATGTGTATCCGGTGCATAGATAAACACAGTCATCAGAAAACTTGTATTACTACTACTTATAACCCTGTATTTGCAACAATTTTTTCCACTTGCCTCATAATGCCCTGAATATACGATATTATGTGTTGCATACCTTTGGAATTTTGAGTTCTGTCATTCTTATTTTGTCGTCTGTTCAGTGTGTCACAGACAACTAGTATCAGAAGAACGAAGTGGATAGACTAAATTGTATATGCCAAGTTGGTAACTAGATTTGAAAATATTTGACATGTAAGCTGAGACAAAATTCGATATGATCACTTCCACTTGAATTCTATTTTCTTTCTACCATTTTTCGTATCGTTTGTTTACTTCCTGTTAGGTTACAGAACGTGTTTTCTCGTTTTGTTTTACGGTACATAATGTGGTTGATTGTAGCTATGTCATTTTTCGCAGAATATGTGTGTTCCTGGCAACCCTGGAACGCAACGCTTCACGACAGGATATGACGTTACAAATGCAATCAAATGTTGTGTGTGGCTGCCAGCATTCAGGTGGCAAAATGGGTTTTTTGAACGACTGTAGTGCCGAAACGATGCACCAACGAGAAAAATGTTACTAAGAAAAATTGTTTGTTTTGATGTCCTCTATACGTTTCCGTGGTCCGTGGGCGCCATTAAAATGACACAATGTATATATATAATATACGGTATGTGCATGTATTATGTGCTTTCACGTATCACATTTTACGTTGCTTTTCTGACTACTTGGGCTAATTGGTAGTATGCCAACCAGAACTAAACAAAGAAGTGCCATGCTACCATCTCAGTCTTGGATCCCATAAAATTTATTAATGAAGGGAGTGAGTGGCCTTTGAAATTAATTTGATCTATCCTAAAGAAAATAGCAACTTCGATGTATAGAACTTGATAAAACTTTGCTTTCTAGTTTTTTTCCTCTCTCAGATTATTGTTATGCCCTTTTTTGTGGGAATTATTATGAAAACAAGCAAAAGCTCTTATTTTGTTGGCAATATTTCAGCCTTTAATTTCACTAAGCTCTCTCCAGGCAAATGCCCTCATTCAGCATGAAAAAAGCTTGTCAGGTTTAAAAGCTGAAACAGCAACAGCAACAATTTGTGCTTGTTTTTGAAGAATTTCCAACTAGAGCATTTACTGTAAAAGTTTTATGTTTTTCAGATAAAGATTAGAATTACACATAAAAATTTAATAGCTCAACTGAATTGCAACTCAGCGTCTATGAAAGCAAGGTCAATGATTAGAAAAACGTGTCTTGCCTAAAATGTTATTTTATAATATTAATACAAGATGCAGGAGATGTTTTTTAAAACAAATGTTAAATTAAAATTTGTTATGTCAATAAATTAGTGCTTAATTACAAACATGTTTATCCCTTTCAGCACAAAAGATTGAACCTGTCTTGTGTGCATAATTAATAATTCTATATTTCCAATATTTGATGAAATCAATACTTGTTTCATTCTCATATTATAAAAGACATGAAAATAATGGAAGTGTGAAGATTGTCCTAAGTAATATGCACTTCATGTTTTGGAAGAAAATAAACCATACATGCCAGATAGAAAGAAGTGTGGGGATGCTAACAATACCAAACAAAACAATCCTAACCTACTCAAGATGTAAAAAGAGTAACACTGCAAATATGTATGAACCTAATTCTGTGGCTTCTGGTCTAACTTGCTAAATCTAAAAAAGTGTATTTTTTTAATTGTGTAAATTTGCTATGTTCAAACTGAATAGCATGGATTCTAGAATAAATAATAACCTATGGCTTAACAACCCTCGAATGGCCTTGACATATCTCCCAACTGCCAGTCTCCCTACCACAATCCTACCTAGAGGGGTGGAGATATTCAACAGTAATGGGGTGAGGTGGGGTCAGCACGTCAAACCCTCAGCCCTTATAGGAGATATCCATGACTGGGTTACGCTACTCACTAGTAGCTCCCAAATACAGTCCAATACACAGACTGAGAACCCAGGTGAACTCGAACCCATGACGTCCCACAGTCAGAGTCAAGAGCAGAGCACCTTAGACCTCATGGCCACAGAGGAGGACATGGATTCTTGAAACTTGGTAAAATTATAAGTGAGTAGAATGGTTGTCTAGTTCGGTTAGAATGTTAGATTGTATTTTATGAAAACTGCAAATTTTGAGTTATGTTTTGACCAGACACCACAGCATCATAATCCAAAGAGCTATAACCATAACTTGTCTAACCTTCTAATAGCAGATAGGGGCGTGGAAGGAAACATTGTTCTGTAAAAAATATGCAAAAAGCAATTGGTAAAACATTTTATTAATGTTTCAAGACATGTATCACTTTGAAAACACATGTGTAGAATAATCTGAACAAAATTTTACAATCAGAAGTTATTTCCTGCTTAGTTGCTCAGTCAGCCAGAAGTAGCTCGGACAGTAAATATCTAGTTCCAAGTTCTGATTATTTAATTAAAAACTAATCATGGTACACATGAATTTTTAACATGATTTGATTAATACATTCTTCATTGGCTTGGTTGATTACTTACTTTGTGTTTATGTTAGGGGAATAAAATACATGTTTTATAATACTTAGATGTAAGAAAATTTATTTTTCTGCGAAACTTGCTGATAGGTTCTATTAATTTCGTATTCTTCCACCATCCACTTGTGAACTCATTAGGAATAGTGGAAGTTTGTGAAAAAGTAACTCACATACAGTATGTAACATTGTTATTTGTACACATAGAATTTCCGAGGAAAAATGTCATATCTACTAATAAATATAATAATTTTCATATGTACCTGGAAATTAATGTTAATGAAGGTTTCACCAACAAATGTCAATAAAAATGTATGTTCAAAGTGTATAAACAGAGCATATAATTTGTGTGAAAAGAGAAAAACATGCTGTTTTATGCAACATTGTTATTCGCATACAGCGCCACCACTATTCGGGTGATTTCGTGCAGTTTGCAACTTCGTAACAAGTTTGAACATGCAGGCGCGCTCCCTGACAAGCAGAATGCTGGCGTAGGTATTGTTGTAGGCAAGGTGAGGGAACTTAGTTCCGATCTGAAGGGTGTTATTATAAATTTGGCCCTTAGAGGTTATTTGTTAAGAAAAATTGGACAAACAGTCAATAAATCACACTCCACAGTTCAATACATAGTAAACAAATTTAGAGAGGAAGGTTCAACAAAGAATGTGCCGAGAAAACCGAAAAGAGATGGTTGAATAAATGTGATGAACACTTTATTTTAAAAAGAGTGCAAGAAAACCCTTGAGTAAGTGTTCCTCAGTTGTTGGAACTGTGTTAATGTGATCATTGTCTTTATTTGATTTTCTCCAGACCCTATTTATCCCATCTGACCCATATGTATTAATCTTGGACTTGTGTGGATGTGCTCTTTTGCAAATAAAATTCTATTCCAGAGATTCATCTTATGTACATACGGCCTCTTTCGTGGTATTCTGCCATGATATTCATGCTTCCACAAGGCATGTCGGACAGTTTGATCAGACATCATCTTGCCAGCAATATTTTCTACTAATGGTCATAGTTAAACACGGTGGTATGTCATTAATGATTTGGGGCTGTATGTCACCCAAAAGTGTTGGTACAGTCATGTTAGAAAAATCTGTTGCATGGATTTTATCTAAGTCCAACGACTAACGAAATTATGTTGGTAGCTCTGAAACAAGGAAGTGTTGCGAAATATACGATCCTCCAATCAGAGTGAAGTTCAATCCGGAAGAGCAGGAAACGTGACTCATGGTCTTGTCCACAGGAAGTTCAACCAATGCAGCATTTTCAAATATGAGATAATGTCCCCATTGGTTAAATATTGTTTTAATAATGCGAACCAGCAGAAAGAATGTGCAAATGTTTAGTTTGTTGATTTAATTGCCATTAATCATTTCAAAATAATATTAAATTGTCCCAATTATAGTTCACGAACTTAATATATGTATTCATGTATGTGTTTGACAATCATTTATCACTCATTAGAACAATTTTCACATTGTTTTCACTACGTGAGGTGACATTTCATTTATATTTAAGATAAAATAGTGGTTTGGGTGTAATAACAGTTTTCATAAATTAATTTAGAGATGCATTTTTATTTGTTGAGTTAATGATTAGGTCAATTCGTTATTTCTCGCGAAATGAGGGAACCACAACTGAAAGAAAATTCACAAATCGCATTATTGAGGTCAAGAGTTCGTTTTAATATCACTTTTTGCACACACAGGCTAATCACGAATCGGGATACTTTTAAATTGGAATCTGAAACATTATGCGCCCTGACTGGAACTCGGAAAAGGACACACTGATTACAAGATGCCGATACATTACCACTATGGTCTGGCAAACACCAATAATAATGAGGGGTTGTGGGAGTGGGAGAGGGGTGACGGAAAGTAGAAAATAAAAAGTATATATTTATACACATACAAGCCTAAGAAAATATTTATTTTGATACATGTGTGGGGGGGAGGGGGAAAAGAGAGGGACAGAAAGATATTGGGAGAGATGGGACGAAGAAGTGATTGTAGAAAATGTTTCATTTGACGTTCAGTAATAAAAACAATCGAATCAATAATGATTATCTTATAAATACCATATTTAATGTAAACTTGTTTTAGAAATGGGCAGGGAGAGCTGTTTGTTTAAATTCTGTGCAGGATAACAAGTGGAGACACATAGTGGTTCGTATCTCACTTTAAACTGTAGGTCCATGCCCGATTAGCCTATCTGTGCATAAAGTGGACTTAGAATTCAGTACGAAAATAATGTCTATCTAGTATTTTGGATTTTAGATGCATTGAGACCACTAAAATTACCAATTCTTATAATAAGAAACCTGTCCTCATCTTACCATTTTGAAAGAGAGAGAGTTAATTGTATAATCTTTTGTTGTTAATTTCAAAGAAGACTAATTCAAATAGTAACAATGGGAACGAATAAAGCTTACGAAAAGTTTTTGCTACCATGGGGATTTGAACCTACGACCATTAGAGTGACAACCCAGTGGGATAACCACTACCCCACGAGTTTGTTCCTTCATACAGCATGATTATAAGTTAAGACTAATTCGTTCAATGTGCATTAGAAATATAATTCCCATCAGCCTCTTTATAAACAACACACTCAAATGCTCATTTGTAGCAAATGAAATAAAGGTGGTATGAATGTCACAAAACATTTATGCAAAATCTACGCAATCGTTTTACATGGAGAGCTACAGCTTCGAAAATTGAGTTTGTGACGTGGCTCCTTTTAGTGGTAAGGTAGATATTGGTATGGCAAGGTTCTAGCGTGCACTAGCCAGTAATTTCCAAGAAATAAATTTCAATTTTTTTTTAAGATGGTAAAGTGGTTCGGTGATAGACTATCAGTATCACACACTGAAGATTATAGGTTTGACTTCTGTTCGATTAGTCCTATTATTATTATATAGAGCAACTAAGTATTGTATTTAATTAATAACTCAAAGAAATAAAAATGTTATCTATTTTAAAAAAATAACACTCCTTGCTAATGATTTTTCAATGTTATTTGAAAATAACTGTAACGTCGTGTTGTAACTAAAATATTAAAATATTCTGAATTCGGTTAAAAGCTGAGGCTGTAAAGAGACACTCAGCACCCACAAGGACCAAACAGAGGACAACACAGAAAATTATACTGGCCATGGGACCAGTCGCCAGAGCCTCGTTCGTCTGCAAACTGAAGTCCCGTGTGTACTATGTTGAAGCAACAATTGGGTGTACTTTGTGGAAGGTCATCCCTTACACCCTTGTAGTGTGTTTAGCTCAAGATGTTAGCTGTAAATATAACTTTTTATTCCTCCTGATTAACAATTTGTTTTTATATCTATTTAAAATCTAAACCAACCTCACTTCCATTTAGTACACCCTGAACTGCATTTTGCAGACTAACGAGGCTCTGGTGACTGGACCTACTGTTAGTATAATCTTTGTAGGACTGTGTGTGTGTTATCCTGTGTTTTGTCTTTGTTTGTGCTTACTGTCCGTTTACAGCCGCAGCTTTTAACCTAGGTAAGGATATTTTAGTTTTCAGACACGCTTTTATTTTTGTCATGATAAGGGGCTGGGCCCCGTATAGCATGATGGGTGCATAATACCCTAAGTTTTGATGCACACAAATTGTAATTCAAATTTTAAAAAATTAACATAGATGTTTCAAAACACCTATTGATCTACTGAAACCAGCACAGTAGAAAAAATGCTAGTGAAAATAATTTATTCAGTATGGTGTATAATATATTAAGCTTAATATTTTGTCTGTAAATATTAATTATTTCATTCCCCTTATTACTTTTTGTATTTATATCTTTTTGAAAATTTGAACACAGTAGATGTTTCAAAACACTTCTAGATCTACTGAAAACGGTAGACAAAAGTTTCAGAGGAGTAAGTAGAAAAGAGAAATGAAATAATACCCAAAGAATATGAATTTATGTTACATACTTTTTTTTATTTCACTTTCCAAACCCTAGGAGCTCGAAATAATACATGGCTTGCGATTTACTAGACAGTGTGCTTTTCTGTGATTGATTCATCGTGCCCAGTCGGGGATTACTACCGTTCAATGTAAAAGGGGAAAGGAAGAAATCCACCACAGTACCATGACGTATGAAGTAACATGTTCACAGGCATCCAGTACAACTGATAAGGGTTCACCTGACCTTGTAATGTGGGAAACACGTTTCACGCTGGTTTTCAGAATGCAAATACGCGGTGGCTGTGGCTAAATCAGGAACTAACGGTGGAATGAGAAATCGTTTGTAACATTTAACAATGACATTTCACATTTACAAAATATGAGATATGTAGACTTTGATTTATTTATTATACTAGATGGTAGATAATATCTTACCACGAAAGTAAAGTTCTAAATTGCAGACATCAAACTCTACTCCAGGTTGTACAGCAGATAGGTTAATAAGGTTAACAAGATTGCTAATGACTCTTAAGACAAACGTTCAACGCAGGTTATTGAGTAAGAAAATGGGAAATTGTTAAAAATAGCGGCCTAGTTGAGTGAAGATCGAAGATTCGAATCTCTTATAGAACCGGCTCTTTTTCAACTAATTTTTGGTGCATATTAGATTTAATAAATTGTCGACATTTATAAGAAACAAAATATGAAAACTCTCCTCCTTCGTGGTGGTGCGGTCTAAGACTCTGTGCTTTGGACTCTGACTGCAGCGGGACGGCATGGATTCGAGTCGTCCTGGGTTCTCGGCCTGTTATGTGTATAGGACCAGTGGCAACCCACCATCCTGAGGAAATTGGGGAGCTACGAGTGACTGGTGTAACCTGGTTTCAGATATCTTCTATAACGGCTGAGGGTTCGACGTGCTGACAAACGTCACCTCGTTGCCAGTTGAAGATCTCCACAGATCTAGGTAGGATTGTGGAAGGGAGACTGACAGTCGGGAGATAGCCCAAGGCCCTTCGAGGTTTTAATATATGAAAAATATTCCTTCTGTAAATCTAATTTCTCACGTGAGATTTTTTCCAGTATGACTCCTGCAATACTAAATAGTTCCTAAATGAGATAATGAGATGGACAGAGATATATTAAAATATGACTTCACTGTTTAAAAAATAAGCATTAACACATTTTTATATTCACATACCTCTTTACAAATTCCTGAGCATGTCACAACAAATGAACCAATCTACTGCACACTAAAGCGTTGGCTTATCAATACCTATGGGGTATCCTACAATTACAGTAAAACCACAAACTAAATTTTTGAAGCTGTAGCTCTCCAAGTAAAACGATTGCATCGTAAATGTTGTAGATTTTGCTTAAATGTTTTGTGACATTCATACCACCTTTATTTCATTTGCTACAAAGGACCATTTGGGTGTGTTGTTTATAAAGAGGCAGATGGGGATTATATTTCTAATGCACATTGAACGAATTGGTCTTAACTTATTATCATGCTGTATAAAGGAACGAACTCGTGGGGTAGTGGTTATCCCACTGGGTTGTAACTCTAATGGTCGTAGGTTCAAATCCCCACGGTAGCAAAAAATTTTTGTAAGCTTTATTCGTTCCCATTGTTACTATTTGAATTAGTCTTCTTTGAAATTAACAACGAAATATTATACAATTAGCTCTCTCTCTTTCAAAATGGTAAGATGAGGACAGGTTTCTTATTATAAGAATTGGTAATTTTAGTGGTCTCAACGCATCTAAAATCCAAAATACTAGATAGACATTATTTTCGTAATGCATTCTAAGTCCACTTTATGCACAGATAGGCTAATCGGGCATGGACCTACAGTTTAAAGTGAGATACGAACCACTATGTGTCTCCACTTGTTATCCTGCACAGAATTTAAACAAACAGCTCCCCGCGCCCATTTCTAAAACAAGTTTACATTAAATATGGTATTTATAAGATAATCATTATTGATTCGATTGTTTTTATTACTGAACGTCAAATGAAACATTTTCTACAATCACTTCTTCGTCCCATCTCTCCCAATATATTTCTGTCCTTCTCTTTTCCCCCTCTCCCCACACATATATCAAAATAAATATTTTCTTAGGCTTGTATGTGTATAACTATAACATTAAATACCCCCAAAATACTTTTTATTTTCTACTTTCCGTCACCCCTCTCCCACTCCCACAACCCCTCATTATTATTGGTGTTTGCCAGACCATAGTGGTAATGTATCGGCGTCTTGTAATCAGTGTGTCCTTTTCCGAGTTCCAGTCAGGGCGCATAATGTTTCAGATTCCAATTTAAAAGTATCCCGATTCGTGATTAGCCTATGTGTGCAAAAAGTGATATTAAAACGAACTCTTGACCTCAATAATGCGATTTGTGAATTTTCTTTCAGTTGTGGTTCCCTCATTTCGCGAGAAATAACGAATTGACCTAATCATTAACTCAACAAATAAAAATGCATCTCTAAATTAATTTATGAAAACTGTTATTACACCCAAACCACTATTTTATCTTAAATATAAATGAAATGTCACCTCACGTAGTGAAAACAATGTGAAAATTGTTCTAATGAGTGATATATGATTGTCAAACACATACATGAATACATATATTAAGTTCGTGAACTATAATTGGGACAATTTAATATTATTTTGAAACGATTAAAGGCAATTAAATCAACAAAGTAAACTTTTGCGCAATCTTTCTGCTGATTCGCGTTATTGAAACAGTATTTAACCAATGGGGACGTCATCTCATATTTGCAAATGCTGCATTGGTTGAACTTCCTGTGGACAAGACCATGAGTCACGCCTCCTGCTCCTCTGGATTGAACTTCACTCTGATTGGAGGATCGTATATTTCACAACACTTCCTTGTTTCAGAGCTACCAACATAATTTTGTTAGACGTTGGACTTAGAAAAAATCCATGTGACAGATTTTTCTAACATGACTGTACCATCCACTTTATTGATGGTATCATGTATGCATATGTCTATTTAGACATATTCAAGAACAATGTAAAGCATAGTGCCCAAAAAATGGACATGCCGCCTATCTACAGATTCTAACAAGATAATGACAGTAAGCATAAGGCATGAGTTAACATGAACTGGCTAATATGGAATGTGCCCAAATTACTACAAACAGAAGCACAAAGTCCAGACTTAAATCCCATTGAGCATTTATGGGCAATTTTAAAGAGACGAGTCCATAAAGCAGCCGTCAAGTCCAAACAAGAGTTGAAAACTGTTGTGCAAGCCGAGTGGAATAAAATAAGATTTGAAACATCTCGGAAACTGGTTAATTCTATGAAGAACTGGTGTCAAGCAGTAATTCAAGCCAAAGGAAATGCATCAAAGTATTAAAACTGTCTCGTCAATTTGCTCTGAATATACTTTTTTCTTTTATATTATTAAGTGTACGAATAGAAACGTTGTACAAAAAATGGCATGTTTCTCTTTCAATTTAATTTAATTTATTAATGTTAATTGGTTATACAGAATTTGGGTAAAATTTTATGTTCCTAATGATATTAGTTATTGAATTGTAAAGAAACAATTTCAAAAGAGTGTATTTCCTTTCAGATATTAAAGCATTTTCTTTGAAAATCAGTGTGTACGAATAAGAATGTTACATACTGTACGTCTAAGTACTATGTGTCCTTATGCTTCAATATGCATTTCTTTGTGAGCAGCACTTTGTTTACTGTCATCTTTGATGTGGATTACTGCTGTAACTATGTCACATGCTGTAAAGTGAAAAGGGGCTTAATGCCCCTTAATGCTTTCATTATTCAGTTGAGGACTATTTAACATTAAAATATCCCTCAATGCTTCCAACAGCTCTTCATATGCTATCTAGTCCCAAGCTTAAAAAAATGTCCAAGCTTCACATGAAAATCCACGAGGAATCTATGTGAGACAACTTCAAAGAAAAAAATGCCTGCCCACTGGGAAGTGTGCATACTTGCATAAGCAACTTGTCATGTCATACTTTCTCCAGTAAATTAATAATTGGTGAAATTCTAACTGTGGTAATTAGTCATTCTTACTTCAGTATTCTGAAATACTTCCCAACAACTTGCCAAAATCAGTGAATATTCAGAACTAGATTGCAAAGTTATCATAAAAAAATTGCATTTTTAAGGAAAAACACTTTTTGGATGGGCTTTTTTCAGCTTTTTCTCCAAACTGCTTGCAATCAATGAAAGTACATTAACTTGAAGCAATTTTCTTTTTCCACAGCTTTCATTTGTCTCTCTAATGTAAAGTGACACTCTTTTCTGAATTTAGAATACAACTTTTGACACATAAATCATACAAGCAGCATTTTCAAAAAATGTTGACTTTTTTTTCCCAGGGTTGGTTTTTCTGTCATTTTCATAATTCTGTATGCTGCTTAAATGTATTAACATACTCAAAATTTTCAGCGAAAAACATAGGCTCGACCAGGACTCCATTATGCCATTGCTCTACCACTGAGATACTGTACTCACCTGGCCTTTCCTGATTTTTCACTGTCCCTGCTTTACCAATGTGGAATCGTCACTCGGTGCTAACAACAGATTCTGTTGCACACTGGTAAAACTGAAAAAGGCAGAGACTGAAATAGATTACCTACAAATGGCAAAAAAGGAGATCTATCCTCGTTCAAAAATCTGGAATTTTATTAAAGTTTGTTTAGAGCCCACTTTATGCTGAGATAGCCTAATCGAGACTGGACAAACAAATCTGAAATGGAGTCTGAACCAGTACATCTGCACCAGGAATCAAACACTGTGGATAGATTGAACCACTACATCTGCACCAGGGATCAAACACTGCAGATAGATAGCTAGATTAAAAGACACTATGCCATTGGGTAGGTCTAGATACACACACATCTCTAGGGCAAAACAAATTTGTAAGTTCTTGGCTGTTACATGCTGCCACACAACTGAAACTGCTAGAAAAATAGATGAGGTGCAAATGGCAAAAATTTCCATTTTTTCCCACCAAAGCAGGCTTTTTATCAGAAAAAGAAATCTTTTTAGAAACTCTACTCAGAAATGTTACCAAAATCTGAGTTGAAATCAAGAAATCTGGTAATGTATGTATTACATGTACTATGTGTGTCTATGCACACACACGCAGAGCATTTGAAAACTGTATCACACTGGTCAGAAAACAAAGTTGATGCAAATAATCATCTCATAGAATTCTACCTTCCAAAGCATATAAAAATGATCTAGCATAAACTAGAAATAAGAAGTATCTAAACAAAGAAAAAAACAACTTAACCTTGTGAAAAATATTTCTTTTGGTTCCCTTCCGAGAGCAGCTTGCAACATTTGTAACAGTAATTATGTTGTAATAAATGTAATAAATAGTTTCACTGAAGAGAAAATTTTCAATAAGTCCTATACGTTAAAAAAGGGCAATGACTTAAATAAAAAGATCTATGCCATTTGGGGTAAAACTACATAAGTATATGTACCTGTACTCTGTAGTATCACAACCTAAACTTATCAGTGGTAGAACTCCTAGAAGGAGATAGAGCAGATGTGAACTGACAATGTTACAATCGTGCATACAAAAAGAATTACATATATCAATATTCTAGGGTCAAGGATTCCCAACAACAAAAAATATTATTTAGGTTCAAATACAATTTTATTGCACATGGTAATCATCCAAATACAGTATTAATAATTTTATAGATAAAAGTTTGTGATTCACCTGGTAAATGAACTCGCTCACTTAATTTGCAGTGCTATCAACTGCAACAGCAGTTTACCCTCACAACACAGCGGCAGTAATTTTATCATGTTGGTAAGTCACAAATCAACCAATTCACTATTTTCTGAAGTGCAGAATAAACTTGACACACACTGAAAAGAAAAAAGAAAATGCGATGTCCCCAAAATGGACAAACTTTTTTCTTACTTCTAGCTCCATCATTTCACACACGCTTGGAAAGATCTGCATTAGCTCTTAAACGACGGCCTGTCACCTATAGGTGACAAGATGCTTTTGCATGTAGCTTTTGGGACATACTGTGCTTCTTATTTTTGTTCTGCATGAGTCTTGAGGTGTGTGATCAACAACGAGTAAGATTTAATTTGATTTGGGTTATATTTGGGGGGCAGCCCCTTGGAAATCTCGTTCCATTTATTTTTTAATTTATTATAGTTATTCATTCAGTTGGGGGATTTGTAATGGCACTTTTACCAAGGAACGATCGCACTAAAATAACAATTTTGCACATTTAGGTCGCGGCGTCGTCACATGGGGGCCCGCTGATTTTCAAACTTCGTAAAAAAAAAATCATTTTTCTTCTTCTACCAGACTTCGGAAAATTTGTTATTTATGTCATAGGCTTATAGCCACATCTGTACTGAACAAAACGAGGTTTGTAACCCCAGTGTTCTTAATTTCAGTTAAAAAAAAAACATTAATGTACGTGCGCCAAATTTCAAGTTTCCCGCTCAAAAAAAATCGGGTGCTTCACATTGGGAAATATATGCTTTCCTGGAAAGTATCTGGAATGTGCTTGTGATTTCTTTTACAATAGTGCAAAACATAGCAGGCAATGTGCTGGTACAATTTTGCACATTTACGTCCCTGCGTCGCCATGTGGGGACCAGCAGATTTTAAAATTTCGTAAAAAAAAGACTTGTTTTTTTTTTTACGAAATTTCTACCTGATAACGGAAAATTTTGTTTTTATGTCATAGGCTTATAGCCACATCTGTACTGAGCAAAACAAGGTATAATTCGTAACCCCAGTGCCGCTGAAAATGCCTTGGTCGTTCGTGCGTTTACCGGGAAAACATGCTTGGTCGTCTAAGGGCTAAAGACAAATGCATTTTTCTATGTAGTAACACGGTGAAAAAATCTATTTTTTTAGCCTTCCTGTCTTTTTTGTCAGTGTAAACAGTAATATCAGTGTTTACCTGACTTGTCATTTGTTTTTTCCCGGTAGTACCTTTTTCTATCGTTACTGAAAATTAAATAAGTTTGTTTACATTAGATGGTCATAAGTTGGTTATATGCACAGATAATAGACTTGTTTGAATGCGAAAAATACTTTCTCATTTAAACAGCACAAGGAATTTCATTCTTCCGTGTTGCTTACATTAAATCTATTCTCTACAGTAGACTATGTGAACTACTATAAGCTAATGCAATATTCATGTAGATTACACATAGACAATGCATGTAGATATAAACTTATAGTCTACGGCACATCAGTGGTCATCGCATCTGCACACAGAGCCACTGTCATAATGCACAATTTGGCTCACCTGGTTTCGCTCAAAAATTCTGAACCATCTGCTATATTCCATATGCTTAGCCCCTTCATAAGACTATCTCTACCCAAAGTAAAAAATAAAAAAACACCAGAAGAGGAGTTGTTTTGTTACAACTGCCGAGGTCATACAGGTTGTAAAAGCAAGTTTTCAGTAACAACCATTTATCTTTTTAGAAGGTTTTCTAAACTTCCGACAAAAATCAAACAAGTGAGACAGATTTCACAAAGAACATGTTAAATAAAGACATCAACATCATTCGTAAAATCTCATTTCTTCTAAGTAAAGCTAGAAGCTATCCGCAAACCCTCGTAACCATATTATGAATGCTTGCACAAAGAAAAATTCCATCAAATCAATTTTCCAGATTGTATTTTCAAAGATAAGTTTTTCCGTTGTAGCGGGATTTGTATCACCAATTCTTTCGTGAATTATCAAATTAATTCAAAATTTAGCACTTAAAGCATGTTTTTCTTTTGGTACTAAGGACATTATGGACGAATTCGCTAGTGAGTTTTCAAATGGGTTTTCAAGTTTCCCCTTTGAGTAAATCTCTTTTTGCATTGAGGGCATTCATATGGACGAATTCCTTTGTGAATTCTCAAATGGGTTTTCAAGTTTCCACTATGAGTAAATCTCTTTGTGCATTGAGGGCATTCATATGGACGAATTCCTTTGTGAATTCTCAAATGGGTTTTCAAGCTTCCACTTCTAGTAAATCTCTTTTTGCATTGAGGGCACTCATATGGGCGAATTCCTTCGTGAATTCTCAAATGGGCTTTCAAGTTTCCACTATGAGTAAATCTTTTTTTGCATTGAGGGCATTCATATGGACGAATTCCTTCGTGAATTCTCAAATGGTCTTTCAAGTTTTCACTTCTAGTAAATCTCTTTTTGCATTGACGGCATTCATATGGGCGAATTCCTTCATGAATTCTCAAATGGATTTGCAAGTTTCCACTTTGAGAAAATCTCTTTTTGCACTGAGGGCATTCATATGGGCGAATTCCTTCATGAATTCTCAAATGGACTTTGAAGCTTCCACTTTCAGTAAATCTCTTTTTGCACTGAGGGCATTCATATGGGCGAATTCCTTCATGAATTCTCAAATGGACTTTCAAGTGTCCACTATGAGTAAATCTCTTCTTGCATTGAGGGCATTCATGTGGACGAATTCCTTTGTGGCCTTTTTCTTTTAATTTTATGTTTTGGATAACTGTTTTCTTGCATTGGTTTCTTTTCAACAAAATTAATTCATTGTGCGTTTTGATATGGCACATTAAATTTACTTTCTCTGTAAATGATATTCCACAATGAGTACAATTGAAAGAATAAATTCTATCCTTGATTTCAGGTTTGATATTAATATTTTCTTTTCGATTGAGGATATTCCTGTACTTACGTTTAATTAAAGCAACTGATTTTTTGAATGATTTTTTATTACAACATGTTGACATGGTTCCAATGATGTGATGATATTTAATACCTCCACCAACAATTTCACCAGCACACATGATTCCTGATGGTTTCCCACAATTTCTGATGAAAGCAGGTAATATTAAATTTCCTTCTTTGTTCCTGAAACAAAAAGTTTCAATATGCTGAATTACAAGAAATTATCATCTAACATAGGCTACACTCTTAAATTTATGCTTGCAGAAACATGTGTAACAGTATCTACCTACTGGCATATGAACCTACAACCACAGCCACATGTTGTTACTACTCCATGGCAATTTTCTCTTTTACTGTACCATTCTACAGCAGCTGCACATACTCTGGGTCATTCCCTGACTTTTCTACCATTTATATTCAAACTGAGAAATTATTATAATTCACAAGATAGGGAGGAAATTTTACTGGGATTTTTCATATGCGGGAGTTTAAAATAAAGGGACATTGCATGTCAAAGTATTTAAATGCAATGCTTTAACTTTATGCTATATTGTGATTGAACAATCTAAAATTGTCATTTCGTAAAAATTCAAGTATTATCTATAATTAAGTTAAAAGGAAGAAGTTATTTTCCATACAATTACATTATTTAAACTATTAAATTTACTGCTGCTTTGTACTGTATCCCAGCTGACACAAAAAACAATACAAATTTGCATCTCGATTAATCAAATAACCCAGTACTTAAATGCTAATAGCCTAAATGTGAACCATCAAAAAACAAATTTCATGATTTTTAACCCTGGCAACAAGAAGAACTTTGATAGATAACTTGACGGTTTACCTAGATGAGAATTAAATACAGTATGTTAACCAGGTAAATTTCTAGGATTGATCATCGATGATAAAACTAAATTGGGCATGTCATACTGAGTATATCTTGGATAAACTCACCAAAAACCTATACCTGTTGAAAATTCTTTCGCAGTATCATATCAAGGAAATCATCATGAATCCATATTATGGTCTTATCTATCCTCACTTAGAGTACTGTATTATAGCTTGGGGAGGAGCAGCTTACGTACATACAAGAAGAGTATTTACACTACAGAAAAGGCCTGTTAGACTTATATGCAAAATACCATCCACATCCACATGTAGAATTGCCTTTTGTGAAAACAAAATTTTGACTTTATATTGACTGTATGTTTATAAATCTATTATTTTCATACTAAATGATGAGATACAAAAATCTAGTAATCTCATAGAGCTTAGTGTTTATAAATACTATCACATAAATTTAAGGAATAATGTATCCAACTTAAAAAAAATCATGCATACATTATATATTTTTATTATGGGCATACCTGTTTATCATTGTTTTTAATATTGTAAACGTTCAATTTATGTAAATTTGTGTATCACATATGTGCATTATATAAACATCTGTGATGTTTTTATACTGTAATATCTCTTATACTATATCTTATCTATATTTACATGTATCTGATGATATGCATACCAATGCAAAAAGGGGTCAACGAATAAATAAAGATTATTATTATGACTTCTGTTTTCGATGACGAGCAAACAAGCTAAACCTTGCACACAAGTGTGAGATTTTGGCAAGGTGAATTTGCAGCTTGTTCGATGCTCAAATGGCAACACATAGCATTCTGCTGGGTGCTAAAAACACATAAACATGCTTCTCGGGACTATTCATTATGAAAGTAAACAATGGAATTGTACAAAACAAAGAGTCCTATTTCCTTACATTATCAGTGGCACTTCTCCTTCCATACAAACATTTACAGCATATACAAGTATTGTGAAAGTGACAACAAATAGTGACCATTATTGCTGGCGAAAACGATATAAAAAATTAAGTTTATGTAAGAAGAATAGAATGCATTGTAAATGCATCTGATTTAGCTGATCTGATATTAAAACAGAAACACACTATTGGTAAGAATTTCTGAAAGTTTCCATGTGAGGGAGATCCAGAAAGTGAATTCACATGGCATCCATACGTGGCCGGAACCTGATGCACATAGCACATATATATGCATATATACAGGGTGCTCGGAAATTCCCCTTACAAACTCCTAGGGCTAGTAGACAATATTTGGAATAGGAACACATGTCCGGAAACGTACCGTTTCCGTGCTACAACCATGACAATGTGTCGGATGTGCCTGTGTTGGTATGCAACCGGGCAGGCAGTACATGACGTCAGAAGATCACCTGATGACCTAAAGTGTAATCATTTATTACAACCATGTGAAATGAGGTGTTACGTAAGGTACAGAAGTGAATGACGTGTGACTCAGTCCATAATACAAACAAATTTATTTGGTAACAATGCCAAGGGAACAAAAAAGAAACGTACTATTCATTGAACAACACTTGTGTCGACAGTGGAACGCAACAATTTGTAGACGTCAGGTGCCATCAGGTGATCTTTTGACGTCATGTACTGCCTACCCGGTTGCATACCAACACAGGCACATCCAACACATTGTCATGGTTGTAGCACAGAAACGGTACGTGTCCGGACATTGGTTCCTATTCCAAATAGTGTCTACTCAGTCCCCTCTACTAGCCCTAGGAGTTTGTAAGGGGAATTTCCGAGCACCCTGTATACATGATGTGAATCTGTGCACCTCTTTCTTCTCAACTGAAAATGCGATAACCTCATGAAATATCAAACTATTTATTTTCGTGTGGTAAGTGTTTGCGGTCTCCTTGATCATTTTGCACAAAAGGCGAAGTAAAATAAAGCAAATCAATCAACCTTACAATACATAAAATATTATTGTTTGGTTCAAGAATAATTAAGACTTCATAAGATGTTATATTCATTTAGTTTCTTCTACAAAAGTTACTTCATGTCTTCTACCATCCTACCAAATTTCATGAAAATATGAAATTGTCAGGTTGAAAAGGGTTTTTTTTCTTTTTGGTGATGATTTGGCACAGAATGACCGTATGCATGTACATAAACCTCGTTTCAAAGAATATTGATTAATAAGCACAGCAAATTCCACTAATTTTATTTCATAGCCTTTCAGAATATACTTTACCTTAAACTTCAACTTGGAAAAAAATTGCATGATAACCGCTTTGCCTTATAATGATAATGCAAATTTAGTAATCTGAGATGTTGACATACAAAAAAATCAACATTATAAACAATACAATAGTTTTTTCTCGATTGTCAGTGGAGGAATCTTTATGACAACTCTTTTAGTGGAATATACATACATTTATGAACTTTAGAAAAAAGTTTCAGAGTGGTATGCCAATTTGACTTTGAGATACAACTATTTCTGTTAAGCACTGTAGGCTCCCACCATGGCCTCAGCATTGACTGATCCATGCAAGATTAGGAAATTTAGCCCCCTGTTTCTCAGGAATTATGAGGCCTACAGAAGAAAAATTGTTCATGGGTTCATACCTTGGTAGTATTAACGAATACACCAAGTTTCATTAAAATCTGAATGGTGGGTGTCATTGCCTGGGGTTCTTGAAGTCTGCTTTACGCACAGAAAGGCTAATCAGAACGACCTACAGTTTAAAGTGGGATCCGAACCACTATGTGGCTCTACAGGGTATTAAACCTGGGGACCTTGATTACAAGGCAATGACACTACCACTCACCCATGGAAGAGGCCCAATCATTACCTGGGGGGATTTAAAATGGAATCAGTCTGATACAAGTTTCAAGAAATTTAACACTTAAATGTATGGTGTTTTATTTCATAGCACATACCTCTATATTATATTTACCTGTGTAGGTGAAAATCTGTAGTAGTTTACCCATTTGTTAAAACCAGCATATGCTACTTTCCTACAGAGTTATAATATGAAGTACTGTGAAGAATATTGAATAACGATATATGCCTCAGAGAATATTAGATAATTCCAAACATTCATTTTAATAATATTCACCAGGGGTTTTCAAAGTTTTTGTTGTCGCAGTTCCCCTCAGATGCCAAAATCTGCATTCACCATGCACCTACCATCAGCAATAATAGATAAATGCATGTTATGTGACCATAAAAAAACAACACAAAATCTGTTCATGTGTTAATGTATGCATACAAGTAATGAAAACATAATGATAAATAGAGATGATGCAATTTTCTTTAATGTTCATAAGCTGAGAGATAAAAACAGAGTAAAGAAAACAGGATATCAGGCATATTGCAATGTTTAGCTGAGTCTGTGAGTTGTATGAGCTTGCTTGGTGGCACACATTATAACTAATCTGGGTATATATTTGGAAATGACAAGGATCATCTCAGTGTGGATATTTACTCTTGATTTTTATTTGGACTTGATCACAGTCATGGTCGAAAGTCCAGTTTCACGAAGATATAAAGTCGCAGAAGGAAGCATAATGTGTAAGGCCTCATTATTGTTTAACTATGGATACTTATTCTTTGCGGATGGATCCAAAATTAAGACATTGTCGCAGATAGAAACAAACATATACTTCACTATGTTGTCTGAGGAAAGTTCAGTAAGCTGCTCCTCTTCTGCTTTGGAAAACATTGATGGAGGGTCTGCATTGAATGAATCTCTCATTCAGTTGTGCAGTGTCGGTTGTGGAAAGTACTTTTCGAAGCGGATGAAGTTGTGTGAAATGCTCCACTTCATTGTAGTCTTGTTCCTTCTACCACCATGCTCAGTGTAGGTAAACAATCACCAATGTTTTTATCTTCAATCTTTTTCTTTGAAAGCAGCACTTCCTTTTGAAGGCATGCACAGGATTCTAGCAACCATTCTGACTTTGAGTAATGTAGTGTTGCCAGAACTGTCCTCTACTTATATGTTCAGATTTTGTCAGGGTTGTACAAAAGAACATCTTGTTACGAAGTAAATCATGCATAGTTTCTTCTGAAGATCAAGATATTGATATATATTTTTATTAGTAAGTATAAATTTCAGGAGAAAAGAAATATTTGTCAGAAGTTCTCGTGCTTCCCCTGCAACACTTCGGTGGATGAACTGATTCATGCCATTCACCAATTGAAGGCATAGTCCACACAGAATTTTTGGAGCATGGAACCACTGTAAACTGCGATTGGTACGTGAAGACTTTGGAAAAACTCCGTGTACGATTACTGCAAGTTATGCTTTGCAAGGATGCAATTCCTCAATATGACAATGCACACCCACACACAATCCGAACACAGGATGCATTGCAGCATCTCAAATTCCATGAGATTTTACCCCACCAACAGTACAGCCCAGATCTCACACCTTGTGACTTTTTCCTTTTTCTGAGGCTGAAAGAGCACCTGAAGGGACACTGTTACACCTGTGATGCCGAGGTGCATGCAGATGTGCATCGCTGTTGCTGGGAGAAGATGCCTGATTTCTTCACTGACAGGATGCAGATGTGCATCGCTGTTGCTGGGAGAAGATGCCTGATTTCTTCACTGACAGGATGCATTTGTGTGTGGACAATGATAGTGACTACGTAGAAAAGTAGTGACATCCTTGTAGAGGACATTCAAAACTTTAAGAAGACATATAGTTCAGGTAAGTAGCTTGCATATTATTGATTTCAAAATGGTCCGATACCACTGTGCGTGTGTGTAAACATGTGTAAGTATTCTGTTGATATTAGTTCCATCACAGCCCACCAGGTGGTAGGCATTTGTATACGCAAAGTGGCAAAGGTGAGCAAATTTTCTTTTGAGCAATGTAAGAAGTATCTACAACACAGATTTCCCAATTTAACACTGTTAGATTTCTACCTCTGGGAAACTGAATAATAATGTGTACCCTACAAAGCCATGGTCATTGGATGACATGAAACATACAATTGACTCTTCCTGTGCTTCCCTTCCTACAGAAACCATATTTGCTGTTTGTTGATCTGTTCTACAGCATTGCAGACAACTTACTGCTGCAAATGAATATCTGTAACTTTAAGATATGTGACTAGAAAAAAAGTTTATACTTGGTGTTATTAGTGTTCCCATTATTATATTTCAAAAGAGTGTAAACACTATTTTGGGACATTCTGTATGTAAGTTTCTAATGGCCTCACTTCCACCTGATCCAACTCACTCACTCACCCATGGTGGGAGATCATCCAAACAGTTAGATATGGGGTGGAGTGTGGTCACCATGCCAAACCCCATTCTTTGTTGTATGTTTCCATGACCAGATATATACGTATTAGGAGATAGGCCATGGCTTGGAGAAGAGATTAGAGAGGTGGGAGTCTACGAAGGCAGATATTAGTTCAGTGGGTGAAATGTAGTTGGACACAATGGGTCTCCCAGTGTTGTTAGGTTTGTCAATTATGTGGAGAATACAGAAGTCACAGACACTGGAGAGTAGAGAGGCGGGAGTCTATGAAGGCAGATATTAGTTCAGTGGGGGAAATGTAGTTGGACACAATGGGTCTCCCAGTGTTGTTAGGTTTATCAATTGTGTGAAGAAGACAGAAGGCACAGACACTGGAGATTAGAGAGGTGGGAGTCTACGAAGGCAGACATTAGTTCAGTGGGTGAAATGTAGTTGGACACAATGGGTCTCCCAGTGTTGTTAGGTTTGTCAATTGTGTGGAGAAGACAGAAGGCACAGACACTGGAGATTAGAGAGGTGGGAATCTACGAAGGCAGATATTAGTTCAGTGGGGGAAATGTAGTTGGACACAATGGGTCTCCCAGTGTTGCTAGGGTTGTCAATTGTGTGGAGAAGACAGAAGGCACAGACACTGGTGTGTCAGGGATGAGAGTGAAGTTGGAAAGGCCTTCAGGGAGGCCTCTGGGGAAAAAAATCACAGATTGAGGCCAACACCTCAATTCATCCTCCTCATCCCACCCATAATACAACCTATGCCTGCATCAAGCCCTAATCAACCATGGCATTGTTGCAATGATCCCATTGAAAGTAAATTACGCCATTACAACACGAAAGCGTCCGTGGCTTTTCAACCACACATGTACGAGGGGCATACTATAATGATTTACACTTTTATTTTTTTCAGGTCCCATGGTCCACCATTCGAGAAGTAAGGACTGGTATATGAAGCTACAAGTCTAGTCTACCAATTGCAGGCAGCAGTGCCCAAAAAGTATTCCCGGTGTTCACACAGCAGCACATTCCATACATCATTGTCAGCGGACTACTGGGCAACATGGAAAGAGACTATAATGGCCAGCGTTGGACAAGTTGGTTGGTTTCTATGGGTAGAGGGTGTGACCACAGCAGAGATTTACATATGATTTGTGGCAGTGTGTGGTGAACATGCACCTTCACGGAAAACCGTTTACAATTGGGTGGAAGGCTGCAAAACAGGATGCCCGTCAACAGAAAAATGGACAAGTTCTGGAAGGAAAGTGATTGTCACAACACCAACAAACATGACACAGGTTGAGCAAGTCATTCTTCAGAACAGGTGCATCATCTTTTCTGAAATGGAGGTGACCATGGGCCTGTCCAGAAACACCCTGCAGCCAATCGTGCACAATTACCTCAATATGGTGAAAGTGTGCACCAGATGGGTTCCCAAATCCCTGACATCGGTGCAATGGCAGCAGCATGTGAATGTGAGCAGACCCCCTTGTCCCTTTTTCTGTTGATGTGTGTCCTGTTTTCCAGCCATCCACCCAATTGTAAATGGTTTTCCGTGAAGGCGAATTCACCACACACTGCCACCGATCATCTGTAAATCTCTGCTGTGGTCACACCCTCTGTCCATTGAAACCAAGTTGTTCAAAGCTGACCATTATAGTCACTTTCCATGTTGTCCAATAGTCCGCTGACAATGACGTACAGAACGTGCTGCTGTGTGAACACTGGGAATCCTTTTTGGGCACTGCTGCCTGCAATTGGTAGACTAGACTTGTAGCTTCATATGCCAGTCCTCACTTCTCGAATGGTGGACCATGGGACCTGAAAAAAATAAAGTGTAAATCATTATAGTATGCCCCTCGTAGAAATTGTAGATTATGAAATAGCAGATATCATATGTAATTAAAAATGATGAAGAGAAAGATAAAATGCTTACATAAAATTCAAAGCTTGTTCCTGTACGAGTTTGTCTTTGATCAATGACTGGTGCCATTCATGAAGCACATAGTCCTATGAAATGAGACAGTCATATGATTTGAAGACGATAGTCGATATTTGGCATCAGTTTTCCCTAACATTATTTCATCTTGAATATCCTATATTATCAGGCTAGTCTTAGATATTGTTAGTCCTACTTCTTACTTGAATGTTTGCCTTCCCCCACCCCCTGCTTGCCTGTTCCCTTGTAATTTATTTCCACCTAAGATTAAACATGCAATGCCCTCCTGACTCCACTGTGGTTGTGCCACTGCATTCAAGCATACTTTGCATAAGCTGTAAACGTTAGTCTGTGCACTCTTTCATGACATCCCATTGGCAGACCCAACAGATGTCAGGAGAAATGTCACCAGAGCAGCTCTGGCATCCCAGGGTGACAGTAGTCTAACAGTGAAGAACTGAAGTGAAGCATAAGACAAGCCATGAATAACAATTAAGAGAAATTCAATGTCAACTAGAAACCTCGTGGGCAACCAAAAGAGTCCATGTTGAAGTGAAGAGATAGTACAAAATTGCAGTTACCAATTTCGATTAAAACAACCACAAGTTGCTCTCTTCTACGTTTTATGTGCCATTTTGACTTAAATCTGTGAAAGAATTTTGCAACATGCTCTTTGACTAACATTGGAAAAATCTTATTGACAATAGTAAAGAAAATTATAATGTAGATATTTTCGATTACCTGGAATTAGTATCTTCATCCTTTACTGGGTAGTTCAAATCCACATCCGTCAGATTTATTATGTTCCTTTCTTCTGTTTTAAGAGTTGGGATTTCTTCATCATTATATTTCACATCTTCCTCCATCTTCACATATTCTCTTTTCGCGAATGAAATTTTGCTTTCTTCTCCTACATTAAATATATTTTCTTCCCAATTGAATGCATTTCCCTCTTCCTTGACTTCTGATTTGGAGACAACTGACTTCTCTGCCATACATATATTTCTCATTGAATCAAGTTTTGTATCTGGTGATATCACAGGACCAAAATTATCCAAATCATTCCCACAAATGTCATCAACTTCACGTATTGCATGTTCAAGCACCGAAGTTTTCTCACAGCTTGTATCTTCCAATTTGAAGTGAGCACTGGAATATGGGATTACTGGTAGAGATTTGCTATCTTTAATACATTTTTTTTGTGAAGTGCTAAAATTGGCTTCCCTTTCACACTCCAATGTTGTGCTTTCAGATGATATATTTTCACTGAAATCATCAGACAAGAGAAGATAAACAGTCAAAAGAGTGATTAAATCAATAAAACAAATACAACAAACTTTTTCTCAAAATTTCTGAGAAGAGGTTGTAATGAAAGTTGTTATGTACCCAATAAGACCAAATAATGTAAATAGTTTGCCAAAGCGGATAGAGATAGATGGCAGAACCAGGCATGCAAAATTGAAAATTAACACAATATACGTGAATAACTATATAAATAAGAAGAAAGCAAATTGGAAAGATGAAAAACAATAGAATCTATTATAAGAAGATCAAGAATAAATATAAATGGAATAAATTAATGTATATATTCGATAAATCAAATCAGTGATCATATGTAACTTAATCAGAAGACTAAAAAAGCCAAAGCACCGATACAAATTTGTGTCTTTGAACAGATCTTGAATCTGTCTGATTGATTTACCATCCACATGGTGGCAATTTTGTTTACACCAGTGGTGGCAAGTTCCAGTCGACGCCCCACAGCACTTTTGGTTTCGCATTTCAGCCGTGGCACCTACTTGGATGCACATGTAAGTCATTTTGCACCAAGTATACACATTGTTGCACATATTTAGTGTTGGCACGTTCCAATCACAACCGTAAGGGAGGAGATTAGTATAGTGTGGCTACTATAGGACCATGATAAAATTCAAGTATAATTCCCAGTTTTCAAGGCAAGTTTCCAAAAAATTCAAGGCCACAAGGACATGTTTTCTCTATTTCAACCTTGCATATTACCGCCTCTCAACACCCATACACATGTACCAGAGGCGCAGCCAGAATCTTTTGCAGGGGGGGGGGGGGGGCAAGTACCAGGACAAATGTACCAATAATAATAATAATGACATTATTATGATGATGATTATTATTATTAGTAGTAGTGGTGGTACTGTCAAAGACGTTATCATCCTCGTAAATTACACAAAAAGGAGGTAGAAATCGGTGTTGAAAGCATTTGTGTTGCAACAAATGATTTTAAACATTAAAAAAAAAGTTCAATTTCACATTCATTAATAATGGAAAACAAGTACACAAACTGTATTTTTGAATGGCAGAACATGCATGATAAATGCATTCCAAATATTATTTTTTTTGTACATATAACATGTATAACTTTCATGTACAACATATGTTTTACACATATTCAAAATGGAGTGATGTAGAATAAGAAAATACATGCCAACACTAAATTGTGTACGTATTCAAAGTTTCTTTAATATATATATATATATATATATACAGCATACGTCTATTACTTATATTCATTACATAATCAATTCATCCACCTCATAACAAACCAACTGCAAAAATTATATAAATTGTCTCTCAAATGTGAATGTTCATTTTCTCATGCATGTCCTATTTCTCTCTCTGGTAATTTACAATGCATTACAGAAAACAATCATATTGCAAGTGAAGCAAACAAAGAAATTTTTAATCCATTTTCTTGCAAATTGAAAACAATATTGATATAATACGGTGCAAATAATTTCAAGAGGTGCCATGGTATTCTCTCTTTTACAACTTTTATCATTTAGCTTGTTGGGCAGCCAGGGTCGACTCCCGCCGCTCCCTAGCTATGGTTCTGAACTTGACGAGACGAAGAAAAGCAGGCATTGCGAGCGAAGTGAGCTAGAAAATTTTATAAAATGTATTTTTATTTGTATAAAATTTGAAATCAAAGATAACAATAGCCCCTCTGTGCCCTCTGCAGGTGCCCTTGGCCATCAATGTTTGCCCCCTTGCCCTCCTTAGAATTGATTTCCATTCAAGGTTTGGGGGGGGGGGGATGTCCCATGTGGTTGCGCCACTGATATGCATACACAAATATAGTAACAATATGAAGTGTCTGTGTGATTGCAATGTATCCAATTTAATTAATTTAATTAATTAACTTAATTAAATGGTATATTTAAAACATTTAATTTGAGGTCCTTAATTTACATTTGCCATTTCACATACTCAGACTCGAAATACATCTACAAGTCACACAAATATTATGGTATATATTCTAACCTGCGAAAAATTGTTAGTTGTGTAAGAATTTCAAACTCAAACCTACCTAATCATCTTCAACAAATCTTATCTTGCAATAATCTTCCATCTGTCAGATTGCTCTACAAAAGCCAGTAACAAAAGCCCCGACATTTCCAGGTTTTCCAGAACAAAATTTACATTTTTCCCTGACAATTACAAACATAACTAAATCGATTTGTTGCAAATGGAAATAATAAACTCATACTGATCCAGGTATGGATTTGTTAAGTACCAATATTATCTTCTATGAAATTCACTTAATTTCTCTATTCTCTATGATTTGAATTCAAACTGCAAAATATTGATTTTGGAAAATTATTACAATTCACAACCTAGGGAAGGATTATGGAATTTTATCATACACAGTAAGTTGGATTATGGAATTTTATCATACACAGTAAGTTTAAAATAAAATACTTCATTATTTTTAAAGTTACCACTAAATGAGATTAGAGTGAAGAGTGATTGATTTAAGAAATACATATTGTAATTTATCAGTTTCCTTGAGGCTGAGGCTTGGTACCCTCTGCTTGCAAGAACCATGAGTGCGGACTCATTTTTTTATGCATAAAGCTACTTCTCTCATCTCTGTGAAGCAAACAACTTAGCTCTTGCATATATGTGAAACAATTGAATTGTACAAAATAAAGTGTCATATTTCCTTACATTATCAATGGAATTTCTGCATCAGTGCAGTATATCCAAGTGAAGTACTGTCAAACTGACAACATGCAGTTATACCATTATTGCTGACGAAAAAGGTATGTAGGTATTAGAAATTTAATGCATGGAATTTATAGAGTTGCATTGCATAGGTACCTGATTTAGCTAACCAAACATTAAAACAGAACACTCTGTTAATAACAGCTTCTGAAAGTTCATATACGAGGGGCATCCTTAAAAAAGCTCCAATGGTGCCTGTACGCAGCACTAGTGGCCGGAGAGCGACACACACATGTATGCAGGAAGAAGTGGCATGTAGCTGTAATCTGGTACAGTCGCAATGCAGCCGTTTTAGGACAGTTCTAGGTTAGAGATTACAGCTCTCATAAAGTCTCCCACCGACTGCGATGTAAACTAAGTGTAGTAATCAGATTTATGCACAGAGCCACCTGTAATCATGTGAGGTGTGCAGACCAGATGTCGTAAGTGATAGTATGGTCAAACGATGGAGCCGACATTTCACACAAGGCCAAGCGAATGTGCACAAGCCCATACAGCTGAGTAGACGCGGACCCTTTGCACACTTCAGGTGAGAAATCTTGGACCACTCCCTGTACAACCCTGGCCTTGCATGTACAGACTTTCGTCTCTTTGTTCAACTGAAGAGGTTTCTCGCAGGACAAGGATTTGACAGCTACACTGCAGTAGAGATAGTTCTAGTCTTTGCTGTCAAGACACATATGCCATGGGCATACAAAATTTAGTGCCATGTTACGACAAATGACAGAACAACGGTGGTGATTATGCTGAAAATTAGGTTAGGACCCACTGTTACTAATGCAATAAATTACTACTGATATTCTTGTTTCATTTATGCCTAATCGGTAGTTATCTTGATTTGTTATTTTTTTTTCCAAATTGTGTATTTTTTATTTTTTACCATTTCACGTTATTTTTCCCAAAATTCACATTTTCATTTTAGTGTATTTTCTGGCAATTACCTGACATTATACCTTCATGATGTTTTTAAACTACTGTTTCAAATTGTATTCACATGGCCTATGGCTCTTCGTGACACTTTGATATCTTGAAAGTTATTTTCCATACCCCCTTTTTAATTTTAATGTAAGGGTTTTAGGTAATGGAATTTTTCTCGTATATACTGAAGGGTGCATAATGACCATAAGTGCTGACGCACCCAAACTCACGTGACAGATACAGATAAATTATGGCACCAAAAGTTGGCATTATCTTTTTTTGACTTGTTAGTACGTTTCCCAAAATTCGCGTTTTTGTTTTAGAACATTTTTCGTTTTAGAACATTTTTCTGCCAAATATACCAAACTTAATACTTCCATCGTGCTTGTAAACTATTATTTTAAATTGTAAGTCACATGGTCTACATTTCGTGACAGTTTGATATATTAGATCATATTCTTGAGGAAGTAAAAGTAAAGTGCTCCCCTATGCTTAGCAGCAAGCCATGAAGGCATCTAGGGGGTGTGGAGTTAGGGCACCGACACTTTCTTCATCATGGCTGAAGGTGGGGATGATGTGATCAGCACCAAGCTCCTGGCTACCTTTACCCCCAAAGTTTCCTCCAGGTATCCACTTGATACGACGTTGGGTGAGCGCCGGAGCAGTTTGAACAGGTGGAAAAGATCCCGGTTCTCCCCTGCAGGGGATCGACCCCAGGTCTCTTACATGGTAGTCAGACACCCAAATGACTGAGTTCCATTATTTCTCGCTCGATTAATGCCAATGGTGCGCACTTAGTTTGGTAACTCAAATCACATCTCGCGCAACAAATACTGAAGATGCAGCTCTCGTGTGATGGTGGATACGCACTCGATCTCCCGTTAGAACCCTGAGAATTTGCTCTGTGATGCAAATTGTTTTGATAGAAGTTGAAAAAATCGTGGGAAATACATGATTTAATGTGGTTGTCAGAATTATTCCATGTATAACAAGCAAGATAGTTTACTCTTGAATAAAATGTTTGAAAACTTGCACGTTCCATATACACAAATATCGCACATTTTGTTTCTTTAAGCTTAGAAAAGACAAGAATGTTGGATTTCATGGAATTTTTCATTGTTTTAGGACATTTTTTTAAAAAAAAAAATCGCTAAAACAGCAACAATTCGCATTTCTATGCCAAATTCGTATTATTTCGATATTTAGAACAGGCGAAAAATGTGTCCAGACATTACTGCACATTCATAAACACAACTTCGCAGCAATTAACATTTTTCACGGTTTTCGTGTTTGCGAAAAATCAAGGTCCGTACTAATTGGAAATTACTTTCTGGGCACCCCTCGTATAAATCAGTAGATGGAAAGTGAAAATTTAGCAGGGCTGGCAGAGAAAAGTCAATTCTTGAAGAAAGTCATTTGTTTTTATGATTTGAGTAAATATATTAAAATATTTACGTATTTATTATTAGTATTTTATTTCATAATATTGGACATTAACTTCACTGAGAGATTAATGACCATCTCTCACGAGTTTAAACAGACAGGACAGAGAGTGGCGTTAATTTAATTGAAATACTAGTGTTGGGAGTAAATTTGAGGTTGGGACCATGCACTTGCCAAATTTTTATAACGTTCACCAATGCAGATTTATGTTTCACATTTTCGTGATAGTATTCAATATATATCCCGTTTTGTTGCATTCTTCTTGATATCTAAGAATAGTGCAATATCATTGTAAAATTATGTTAACTTGTGCAAAACCAGTAATACGTCAGGATGATGAAAGAAAACCTTTGTAAGCACTTCTACATTAAATAAGGCAAAGTGAGACAGAAGAGTAATAAAATTCCAGCAGCATATTTGCAGTCTAAAGCTCTTGTTTGTGCATGCGATTTTTGTTGGAAGTTGCAATCAGAAGACATCCAACAAAAATCAATTTCATAAGAGTGGCATGCAATTTCTGTCATATGTTGTAGTGACATACTTTGTCGGGTGGCGATATTTGACAAAAATCGTATGTATCAATGTAACCTATTTGTTTCCATGTTCCTTCAGTTTGTCCAACAAAATGCCTTTCTACGATGTCAAACAACTATCGGACGGCACCACCTGCTCCCACCCCCTCCACCTGTTGACAGTTTTGCCCCTTACTACTCCCATACGGATAAGAAAAAATGATAATTCAATGAATTTTCCACGTAATATTTAGAGGTTTAACACATTTTTCTGCCCCTCCAGAAATTTCTCTCTCTCTCTCTCTAGTGCCAGCACTGATTTTTGGCGACGTGGTTGATTTGTGCATAAAAGGGGCTTAAAACTTCAGGCCGAAACTTAGCAACAAGATTTCTGATTTCTTGTTCCCGTGCAGAGTTCCATGACGATATCTTTAAAAGAAAAAAGGAAAAAAGTCAAGCAAGACAAAATTCCCTGACATTTTTTGACACCTCAAATTCCCTGACTTTTCCCAGTTTTCCAGGTCTGTTGCCACCCTGAAAGTAAACAGATCGAGAGAATTGTGTTTTATTTTTAACACAACATTATTTTCCTTCCTCAATAAAAATAGCTCAACTGTGAAAATCTCGCGTCAGGGCATTTATCAACATGTATAAATTCAATAGAATTTGAATAAAGGTTGCAATTTATGATGTCTACGGAGAAAAATTCAAACACAGAATTCCCAGTGAGTAGCCACCCTGTAGTATAATTCCCAAAGTTTAAAGGAAAAAAAGCTGGAAAAAGGATACAGGAATTCCTAAATTGTAGAAAAGCGGAAATAGAAGCAAATCCAGAAGGAAGCCCACGAAGGAAGTCCAGATCTAAACCCTGCATCGAGAAGGAAGTCCAGATCCAGATCCTTCATTAAGACTGAAGTCTGGATCCAGAACATCCATTAAGGAAGAAGTCCAGAAGGAAGTCCACATAGAAGAACATACAAATCAAGAAAAGAAATAATAAAGAGCATATTGAGATGAACATTGACTGTAAACAAGAATTGTAGAAGAATGTAGCTTATCATGTAAATATTCTGATTCCATGTACCCTTTGTTTAAATAAAATATTCGTTTAACCGTCTCCATTGGAAGGCATCCTGTCTGGTTTCATTGTCTACACAGAACTATACCCTGAAGATATTCTAGCTGAGGTTAAGATTAAGATTTATGCAAATTTCACCAAATAGAGGTGGCATTAATAAATTGGCGCTCCTAACGTATGCATACACGAATGCACGTAGTAAAGTGTGTTATCATAAAAAAATGAGGTTAGGTAGTATGAAATTAAGAGCCAACATAGAATAATGAATCCCACGACAAATTATTGTTTTGTACAAGTCATAAGCATATCATCATTCAGGATGCACACAAACACACATGTATACAAAGGCTTTTTGCTGAAAAAAATGGAAAATATAGAAATTTTTATTAAACTAACTCTCTAGCCTTCTTAAACCTGAAGGTTCATGGCTGCAGCAACACAGGCCTTCCATCTTTCCCTATCTTGAGCAAGATCTATATACTCTTTTCCATCCCAACCGATTTCCCTTAGATCCAACTCAATGTTGTCCCTCCATCTTCATCTTGGCCTTCCTACAGGTCTCTTACCATCAGGTTTCCCAACAAGAATCCTGTAAACTCCTCTTTCCTCTAACATTTGTGCCACATGGCCTGCCCACCTAAGTCTTCTTGATTTAATTATTCTAATAATACCTGGACATGAATACAAATTATGTAATTCTAAATTATGTAACCTTCTCCACTCACCTCTCTCCTCATCCCTTTTAGGTCCAAATATTTACCTAAGGATCTTATTTTCAAATACTCTCAATTTACGTTCCTCTTTCAATGTAAGGGACCAAGTTTCACATCCATATAATATTACAGGCAAAATTACTGTTTTGTATATTTTCACTTTTAGTTTCTTAGATATTAAACGAGAAGACAAAAGTTTATGAAGAGAGAAGTAACATGCATTTCCTGAATTAAGCCTACTTTTTATTTCCTCTTTAATATAATTTTCATTTGTTAATATTACTCCTAAGTATTTGAATTTGGAAACTGGTTCAAACGAGTTATTTTCTTGTAGTTTACGGTTATTACAAGCATAAGAAAACAGTTTTTCTTTGTGATGTTTCAGGAGAACACACGCTCCTTTCATCAGACATTTATTTTCATTTTGACTAAAGATACAGTTATAACAATGGTTAGTAATTTTTAAACAAAAAGAATCCGTTATATAATGGATGTTGTCAATGTTACATTGTTGTAATATAGCAACTTAACTGTGAAAAAAGCAGTCTGTTGTATTTTTATTTGAGACTTTTTAAATTATGAATCCAAAATATCATCAGGCAATTCAAATTCATCATTGTTTTCACAAAGTCTTTTGATGTTTTCTGTTACATTAAATTTCAAAGATGGTGGCTTACTCCATTTGTGAAAAAGAAAACTCCATACTGGATCTACGTTACCATTTTCATTATTTAATTTATTCCAGTGTTCTTCTGCAATGAATGAAGCTTCCCAGACATTCAACTCTGTGTTTCCCGTTAATCTATTTAAAACCCTTCTCTTTTTAATCAAATGTTTCTCTTCGATGATATGAGTTGACAAACCTGTTCTTGGGTTTAGATTTATAATGTCCAAATCATGTTCGTGCCATCTTATTGCCATTTTCCTTGCTGTTTGTCCCACATAATCCTTTGAACATGAACAACTTATATTATATATTCTTGTGGTTTCCGCATCTGGTAGAGAGTTTCTCATTTTGAATTCATTAAATGTACCTTCCAAACTTCTTGGTGATTTAAAAACAATTTTGAAATCAAAACTTCTGAAAATTTTTGCAATTTTATGTGAGAATCCCTTGTGGAATGGAATGCACACAAATTTCTTTTCAACAGATTTTTCATCTTTGTCTGTATTTCTCTTTTCCTTTAGTTTTCTTGCTACTTGTTTTTTGATTTGGTTTATTCTGTTAGTGTGAAAGCCATTTTCTTTTGCTATATTAAAAAGCCTTTCTTCTTCATTTTTGATATCCTCATTATTAGAACAGAGTCTTTGTGCTCTCAGGAAAAAATTTAAAAATATGTTATCCATTGTTATACGTGAATGTTCTGAATTGGTATGGATGTATTTTTCACCCGCTAATTTTTTTCTATGGACTGATGTTTGAATTGTTGAGTCAGTTGTCTTAATTTGCAGATCAAGGAAAGAAATTACATTGTTATTCATGGGTTCACAAGTGAATTTTATGCGACGATGTGATTCATTTAACAATTTAAATACGTCCATGATGGTGTTATCATTTTTAGCAATAATTAGCACATCATCTACATATCTGATGTAGAGTTTGATATCTGCACCTATTGCATTAACAATTGGAGATTCTATGTAATGAAGGAAAATGCTGGAGATGATTCCGGATACTGGGTTTCCCATTGATAGACCATTACTTTGCTGATAGATTTTGCCATCAAATATAAAGTAATTGTAATTTGCACATACAGTAAACCATCGAACCATTTCCCATGATTCTACTGGGTTAACTTTCATCTCAATAAGCCATCTGTGTAATGCATCTGTGGCACCTTCTATTGGGACACTTGGATATAAATTTTCAACATCAAAACTTGCAATACGATACTCATTATTCCAAACAATATTTTTTAGTTTCTGTTTCACTTCATATGCATTTTTAACACTGAATGGTGTTTGTTGTTTAATTATAGCAAGTCTTTCAACTAAATATTTGGATAGTTTGTATGCAGGATGTGTGAAAGTTGCAATGATGGGTCGTATTGGAGTTCCTGGTTTGTGAGTTTTTGGTAGTCAAAAGGCAATCGGCAGGGTTGAATTTTTGACAATGAGTTTTTTCTTCATTTCTCTTGGTATCGTGATACTGCTTTCAATTACTTTCTTTACCTCATTTATTATTTTATTTATAGGGTTTCGAGAGGTTTCTGTGAAATTGTTTACTTTGAAACATTCTTCCATTTTTTCTTTATAGTCCTTAATTCGGATAAGGACAGGTTTATTTTCCTTGTCTGATTTTATTAAGAAAATGTTGTTTTCTTTCAACCAGATCTTGAAGCCATGAACTTTTTTCCCCAACCTTATATGCTCTTTCTTCCGTTCTGTGTATTTTGGACCTCTGTTATTTCTTCTGTTGTATTCAAAACTTAACCGTTCATCAAGAGCATCATGTGTGAGACTTCGTAATTTTCTCTTTTCCTCCTCATCATCTAAGAAATTCAGTGCTTTTTCTATTGAAATCACAAAATCTTCTTTGTGTATATAAGCACTACCAACTGCAAATTTCATTCCGAATTGAAAAATTTGTATATACTCATCAGGTACCTCAATATTCGTAAGATTTATAAATAATCTGTTGTCAATGTTCTTAGTTTCTATTTTACCAGTGACATTAACTGACATAAGGACGATGGAGCGTGTATCTGTGGAAGACAGAATTGAAATGATATTCATGTATGGTGAATGTCGACGGAATGTGGACAATGCTGTCACCTAATATGCCAGACGATATCCGAACAGTGTGTGTTCGCGGTCGACTTTCGCCAGGGTTGTCAAGCAATTTGCAACAGTAGGAAGTGTGTGTCCGCAACAAAGACGGCGTTGAAGAACTGTCAATGGGGAAAATAATGAAATCGCTGTATTAGCTGCAGTGGCGTATGAGCCCCATTCCAGCACGCATAACATAGCTCGCCAGAGTGGGATGTCCCATGTCAGTGTTTGGAACATACTCAAGAGGCACAAGTTTCACCCGTACCATGTGTCCCTGCACAAGGAACTTCATGGTGATGATTTCCGTGCACAGATGGTGTTTTGTGAATGGGCACGTGGACAAATACATCGAAATCCGGCATTCTTTCGGGACGTTCTGTTTTCCGACGAAGCAACATTCACAAACCATGGCCAGGTTAACCGGCACAACATGCACTACTGGAGTGCCGACAACCCACACTGGTTGCGTGAAGTTGAACATCAACGCAAGTGGTCAGTGAACGTGAACTCATTGGTCCGTTTTTCATTGACGGTACATTGAATGGGCGAAAGTATCGCAATTTCTTGCAGGACGAACTACCGATATTGCTGGAGGATCTAAGCCTTGCACAGCGACAGGCCATGTGGTATCAGCATGATGGTTGTCCGGCGCATTATGCTGCCATAGCTCGGGACGTATTAACGCTCAAGTTCCATCATCGCTGGATCGGACGACGTGGTCCTGTCAATTGGCCGGCTAGATCACCAGACCTTACTGCGCCAGATTTCTTTTTGTGGGGTTTTCTTAAAGGAATGGTGTATCAAACTGTACCCACAACACGCAACGACATGATACAACGAATACGAAATGCTTGCACACAAATTGATGCCGCCACACTTTTGCGTTGTGAACAGTCATTTCATGCAAGAATAAATAAATGCATCAATGTTCATGGTCACCATTTCGAGCATTTGCTTGGGTAAGGCATGTATGCCCACGCACCACCCCACCCCCACAGGTGAGAGGCAAGGGGACTCACGTGAAACAAGCACCCCACAGGTTCGAGGGTAATAGTATTTGCATTCCATCCTTCCCATCTCCTACACTTTTCTGGCATCCCTGAATACGTTTTTGTGTTTCCCTCATCTCCATGCCATCTGCATTAATCCAGCAATTGTATTTCCACTTTGTTCGTTGCATGCTGCCCCTCCCCCTATCCCCTCTGCACTCTTCTTTTGGTACTTCTTCCACTCTTCAATGACACCATCGACAGCAATGAAATTTTCCACTCCACACGCCATTCTTCGTATTTTCGTGGGGGCCTGTAACCGTTTTTCCATGCACGACATTTACGTGTTTCCAAACATACACATGGCCCTATCTTTTTTATTTCGCATGTTGTTGCACCCATGTCAAGCATAATTATTATTTATTTTGACTCCGCGAATCCCAAAATGAAAAAAAATTCGGGGGTTCCTATTTGAAAAACACAACGTGCCCCCTGCCCCCCAGGGGGGCCCTCTGCGGGGGCTCATTTGTACGCCATTAACTTTCCCCCCCGACAAGGATCATGGTTTGTTTGGACCAAATTTTCCTCACATGCATATCACTCCCGCTATTTTCATATGTCAAGTTAAAATTAACACCCTATATATATATATATATATATATATATATATATATATATATACATAAACACAGGAATAGGATCAGAAAAGGTGCCAGAAGGGTGGATAAATACTAATGATGAAGGAGACAGTAAACACTTACCACACGAAGAGAAATTATTCTATATTTCGAGATCTGAGTCGCATTTTCAAGCTAGAAGGAAAAAGATCAGCGTTACATGGAGAAGAGGCACAGAATACTGACCATAGCGTCTCTAAGATCAGTGTTGCCAGAAACAGTTGATAGATGACGAAAAGTACTTTGGCCAGTGCTTACTGTAAGGTGGGTGGGTAGTTTCGGGGAGGAGAGGAAAGGGTTACTGGTTGGCTAGGTTGAGTCCGGGGGGTATAGTGGCGTGCATGCCTGCTATATAGGCCCTTTCCCATTGCCTGCAGAAAGATGTGTCAGAGCGGGGGGGTAAAAGATGGATGAGGGCTTGGTGCAGGCATAGGTTGTAGCCCTAACCAACCGTGGCTACCCCTCCACCCTCATCAACAAACAAATCACTAGAGCCAACTCCCACAACTGCACCAAACCACCCAAAAAAAAACCCTCCAACTCTGATCACCCAATACCACCCCCACATTACGAAAATCAGACATACCCTCCACTCCCTCCTCCCCATCCTGCACAGTGATCCTGATACCAGGGACATCTTTCGGGATAAACCTAGGGTCGTCTTCCGTCGCCCCTCCAACCTCCAAAACGTCTTGGTCCGAAACACTCCCACCCCCTCCACACCACTCCCCCAGCACACAGGTGCAACAAACCCAGATGCAAGACCTGCCCCATACTCATCACCTTCCCCCCCCTCCTGATCCCCACAGTGGCAGGTGAGTTCACCCTTCACCCTAAGGGCACCTGCCACTCATCCAACCTAATTTACACCCTCATCTGCCAAATCTGCGGCAACTTCTACGTAGGCGAAACCTCCACCCCCTTGAATGTAAGGATCAATAATCACCGTTCCTCCACCCAAAACTCCGATTTCACAGTTGCCATCCACACCAACAGCCATAACACCACCTTCAATAACTGCTTCCGTGTTGCCATCATCCATCTTTTACCCCCTCCCCCGCTCTGACATCTTTCTGCAGGCGATGGGAAAGGACCTATATATACCCCCTAAACTCAACCTAGCTAACCAGTAACCATTTCCTCTCCTACCCGAAACTACCCACCCACCTTACAGTAAACACTGGCCAAAGTACTTTTTGTCATCTATCAACTGTTTCTGGCAACACTGATCGTAGAGACGCTACGGTCAGTATTCTGTGCCTCTTCTCCATGTAACGCCGATCTTTTTCCTTCTAGCTTGAAAATGCGACTCAGATCGCGAAATATAGAATAATTTCTCTTCGTGTGGTAAGTGTTTACTGTCTCCTTCATCATTAGTATATATATATTTCTTTTTAGGTATATTGCAAGTACTAGAAGGCTTCTTCTTCTTTATGGAGATGTGAGGGATTTATTCTTCTATTGGCTAATAGGCTTCTTCTTCTATTAATAAACTCATATGCCTTTCATATATATATATATATATATATATATATATATACACACTTATTCTTCTAGTGAATATATTTATTTACAGACTTCTATATACAACTTCCTTCATCTATTCAACTTTCCTCATTGGACTGCTCTCTTTCTCCTCCTTTATGGCATTTGTCAAGGATATAATAATTTAAATCAATGTTTTGCTGCACCACAGCCTAATACAAGCAGAGAAAAGGGGTTAATCAAGGGGCGCCATCTGGCCCACACTCGACCTCGATCCGGGTCTGCAATATATGTGCCGCAAAGGAAGTGCTTGGGGGTTGCCACTGAGTTGGCACCGCACCAGGAAATACAACCAAAATGTCTAGTAGAAAAACTCCTTCCTACTAAGACGATAGAGATACAAAATCGTAATCGCATTCTGACTTCATTAATCTCTGCATATAATCACATATGCTATACATGTTGATCATTTCTTTCTTTTGCCTTTATCCTTCTCCATTATTAATCTAAGTTCATAAGTTTATGTAAACACAATTAGTTTCAGCATTCCTAAACACTTTCATTCAATTCCCATGCACATTGTTGCTTTAATCTGCGATCCTAATATTTTTTCCGCATGCTGCCATCTATGACTCCTTATTTCAATCGTTTGCCATATGTTCCACTCGTGCGGGTACGTAACACAAACTGTAGCTTTTATATATATATATATATATATATATATATATATATATATATATATATGTGTGTGTGTGTCCAATGAGGAAAGTTGAATAGGCATATATATATATATATATATATATATATATATATATAAATGCAGGAAGTACTGAACACACCTAACAATAAGCTCTGAAATCAGATTATGGATATAGTAGGTATTTGTTAAGGCAGTTACCAACTCTGCTCTCAGTGGAACTCTCGCATTGTCGCGCTGATGGCACGCTTCTGCGCAGCTGAAGGCTAGAGCTCAAGCTAATCCGAATGACCTGTACTGGCCACACAAAGGATTGTCACACTTGCCTTCCTTTTCTTTAGTTCTAATACTTTGTGAAAATCAACTTTCCTGTTCCTTTACACTCCTTGTACGATGTTAATAGTTTTTCGAGCAAACTTTATTGTTTTTCTGCAATCAGTTTCCTCAGTTTTGAAACAGGAGATACATTGAAAACAGAACAGACTTTATCCATTTCCTTTAGTTTTTCTTGGGTTGGCACAAAGGTATCATCATTTCCATTGTGGCATTTGAGTGAGTAACTTTCTCCAGATATGAAAATTTTACTCCCAACATGTGAGGCATATTGATTTAACTGTATAAGGCTAACTTGACACTTTTTTGGCCTTACCATATGATGCAAATTGATTTTAAAAATTACCTTACTAAACTTTTTGTTTACATCGTACTTCTGAAGATCAAAACATTCTTTACCATATACAATTTTTTTTCAATGTAATTTGCATATTGGCTCTAAGCCATCCACCTATTAGTCTATGGGGCAGTCAAGATGTTGGTATAATTTGGGGGTACTAATTTTCCTTTATACCACAAGGCAACGATGTTACACTAAGCCATCGGGGAGGCTAACTTTGTATGGTTGTATGTATGATCTCCTGTGTATTACTCATAGGAATGTAAGTGCTGAGTGCTCCAGTACTGCCTCGGTTTTTACCCTGGGTAAGGAGATTTTAGAGACATGTATGGTGATTTTTTTATACATTGTAAGGGGCTTGGCCTCATATAATATGATGGGTGAAAATAGTCTAAGTGCTGACGCATACAAAATTTTAATTTCAATCACTCAATAACATTCTCCCATGAACATTGGTAACAATTAAACAAAATTAATGGCTAGTTAATACTACCACAAAAATATATTATTATTATTAAGAATAATAATAATAATAACAATACTAATATCAATTATTATGATTATAATTAAATGTTATTTCATGTACTGTATATAACAATAATATACTATTCAATAGTCAATACCAGTTACAATACATGTAATTAAATAGGACTAAGGGGACATGCTGCTAAAAGAATTCGATGCACACAATACATAATTCATTTGTCTTATATGAATTCTAAGGTGAGAAAAAACAAGTGTAATATGTCAAATTAAAGATAAGCGTTTACGCTACAATATCTGTTTGGAACCTTTTCTTCTCAGATGCCTAGATTATTAATAAATTAATGATAAATATAAAATTAAAAGTAAAAAATACGATTTTTTTACTAATCCGTGATTAACTACTTAACGGTTGCTCCGATCGAAGAACTAAAGATAACATTAAATATAGAACATATATTAAGCTTCCATTTAAAAAAAAGTTCGTTTAGATCGGGCTGTTGGTTTCAGAGATATAATCTTTTTTTTCAAAAGCCAACATCCGCCATCTTGGATTCACCGCCATTTCACTTTGAAATGGCAAGCATGTTTTTTTTGTATCCTTACACACCCATATAACTGTGGCATAAAGGAAAATTAGCACCCCCAAATTATACCGAATTCCTGATTTTGGCCACTTGGCCCATAGACTATATAGCTTTGACCTAAGAAATGTTATATCATTTTTGCTGAGTTTGTTAAGAATAATTAAGTCTTTGGGAACCTTACCAAAAGTGTATTTATGAGTCCTCTCCAGTTAAAAATCTTACAGAACACCCCACTTCCAGTCACAGATAACAAACATTCACAAGTGGAGTGCCCAAGGAGGGGTTGGTGGGGGGTCATAACCCCCTAACTTTGGCCCAGTATTCCATAAACAATTACGTCCAAGGCAGGATAATGTGGCCAAAACAGTGCTGTATACTAAAAAAGTATACGTAACCCCCTCCTCCCCTCCCTTTCGAAATTCCTGGGCAAGACACTGCCTATCTTAAGCTGCATGCACTGCTATATTTAAAAAATTATGGGGGAAGCTCAGTTTTGGAGCTGACAATACCCACTGGATGTGGATACCAAATAAATCAAACCATTTGTAATTAGATTTCGCAGATTTTCTATTGTCATACTATGTAATTTCAATTTCCGGTAAGTCAAGTATTAAAAACCTTATGTTACTATATTTTCTGAGGCTTCTTTAACCCAACTTTAAAAAAGAAAAATTAAAAGGCTTCATTATTCTAAGTATGGGATGTAGCTTAACCTTACTTTGCAACATTACCTCATATTGACCAAAACGAGTTGAATCTAAAAGTTGAGATTTTTACTACGAGTTAGGTTCATGCATGCAGTGCTTCCGTTGTGCTAAATTTCAGAATTTTTTAAGAGGACCCATCTGAGATATTTAATCCTGAAAACTGTCAAAATTCAATGAATGGCTATGTTTGAGCCCTTGCTGTAATAAAGGTTTGCATTTCTAAGTACTGATACTTTATTTGCAGACACCCTCCAGGTAGGTCTACACATGAAAAAAAATTCAAGCCTAAGACTAAACCCCTTCATTTAAAAAATCGGGCTTAAAAATCCAAATTTTTAACTATTGTTACCCAAATTTCCACCATAATTTTTGTGCTTAGGATGCAATTTTTAGCAAAACACACTTGAATATCATAGAAAGTATACTTCATTAGATACAAAATGAATTATGTGTTAGGTGTGTTTTGTAATATTAAGGTCTCTGTAAACTTCTACATGAACAAAACAAGGCATGCGCCATGTTGGAAAAATGGCTGCACCAGGAGAGCTAAAGACAATAAATTTTTTTGAACATTGGTTTTGAGATCTTTAAACATGTACAAATGTATGTACTAAAGATGAAAATTTTCTAAAATGGTCATGCAACCACCATTGGATGGTTTGGTATGGAATGACCCAACAAGCTTGCAAGATTTCCATATTGTTGCTACGATGAAGTCCGCTTTGTTGTTACACGTTGCCTGCAGCCCTCTAAACTCTTCATTCAGCCAGCAGCTTTGACTCAGGAAGTGAGCTGAAAGTTTTGATTTGTGTGTGATTGTTGCACACAGGGAAGCATTGTTGAGATGCTGTAATGGACTAATGCAATTTTTTTTTTATCACTCCTGTGTTCCTACCATAAATTATTGCCTGAACTCGCACACATCCATAACAATCCATATGTGCACTTATTCTTTCCTCTTTTCCTTTGTTTTGAAGTTGCTGTACATCACAAGTTTTTATGTTTTTTTTTTTTGGACAGAAGAGAGTGCGAAACCAGAAGTCAGTAATTCAAATATTATAAGATCTTTCATCGTCTTCATCAAATCATGCTCATCGTTGCATTTACTCTGTTTAAATGAGTTACTCAAAATGATACAAAGAAAATTATGAAAGTATAAAGATTCGATAAAAGCTAGAAAATGTAACAAAAACGAGTATACAAAGAAAACGTATTTCATTCATAATATGATAAATTTTTCTTTCATTATTTTACACTGCCACAATGCTTTGGTTCGGATCAATGGAACACACTTCCAATATTCCTGCAGGCTATGCAGAGAGGCAGAAATGATGTGGAATGCACCTGCAGCCCGTGCAGTCTGAGATTGGCTGCATTTCGCCATATGTCATCCGTGCATTTAGCATATTAGGAGCGGTAAATAATAATGGATATCTGTGGCCAAACTTGAGATACACACGTTAAACTTTCGGATTTGGATCAAATGTGTCATATAAACAGAGTTTTACAATTTCATTGAATTTGCAATTATGCATTTCAAGATTGCACGTTTCCCTAAATTTTCAATCTTTGAAGTATGTAGTGAAAATCTGCATTTGATTTTTTCCACAGAGTTGCAAAAATAATCCACCTTCAAGTACAAAAAACATCAATATTATATCAAGAGTTGATTATGACCTGTATGATGTTAAGTTCACCGTTCTTGCAAAATGGAAGAAAAAAACTACACTTTTTAGTGAATTTTTCCTTACAATAAATAAAATGCAATGAAGATTAATTTTCAGATGATGCTTATTAAAAAATACACTGGTGTCAGGAAACTGAAGCACAAAAGTGACTTTTCCATTATATGTGCCACGAAGACTACACATTATGCAAATATGTGATCCATTGGGTAGTCTAAGGGCTTATCTACCTACCCTGTCAGTGAAGGACCCATCCTACCTGTCAGTTGGTCAGTAACATCGGCGAGTGCAAAGTCGAGAGTTGTAGTGTGAGAGTACAAGCAGTGGTTTCGTTGGTTTAGTGAGGTCTTGTGGACTAACTGTGCTTCTGTGCTTGCGCTTATCATGCACGTGGCTCAAATGCATCATCTGAGTGAGTTTGATCATGGTGGGATTGTCGGAAGATTGGAAGAAGGGCAAGCTGTGACCAGTGAATTAGGAATTGATCACAGCATTGTTTCACGATTGTGGAGAAGGTACAGGACAACTGGAAATGCCTCTAGACATACTGGGGGAGATTGCCCATGAAAGACAACAACAGGTGAAGACCATTATGTGATGTTATGTGCAAAATGTAATCGTCAAAGTCACGCTGGTCAGTTGTCTAATAACTTGTTTGCCAGTACAAGGACACATGTATCTCATCAAACTGTAGCAAGACGGTTGAATGAGGAAGGGTGTATGTACGGAAACCTATTATATGTGTACCTTTGAAACTGGCCCCCAAACAGTCTTATTTGCAATGTGTTGAGAGCACTGTACTTGGACGGTTGAAGAATGGGTAGAGTTCTAATCACAGATGAAAGCTGGTTCAGTCTGACATCTGATTCTGGACGTCAGGCGTGAACCTGGGAAACAGTACATGAGTCATTCCATGCCAAATCAACACAGATATGTGCAATTTCCAACCTGACCATCTCCGATTTTCATGAAATTTGGGGAGTTGAAACTATGCATGGAACTTAGTAACTATGAAAATTTTTAGTCTCGTGCGTCTTGTAATTGTTAAATTATTCAAGGTCAAGGTTCGTATAAATTACCCTTTTTGAGCCTGCTTAGCTATACTAAATGTGCTGTAACTCCGCCACTATTTTGCCTAGGAAGCTCAAATAAAGCTTATTGTACAGGGAATGGAACAAGCTTTCCAGTGATATATAACAAGCTCACCTTTCGATAAAAATATAATTTTCTCACGTGACCTTGACCTTCGACCTTGAATATCTCAAAACATGTCATCACCAAAAATTGTGAAAAAATATATTTGGTTCCTCATGTCATACTATAAAACATATTAAAAAATCATTCTGGGACTGCAATTGGGTCACAAGATACAAAATAATATGTGTAACTATGTGACTGATAAAAACCTCATTACATGAACTATGACGAGTCAAAAGTCCAACACCCTCTACAAAATGTAAAAGAGTTATCCTGGTCATGAAAGAAATAGGTTACGCACAGGGAGATCCCTAACTATGTGTGTCAAGTGCAAGTTTGGCATATTGTTTACCGCAATATTGAATTCAACGCAAAAATTTGAAAGGAAAGAGGGTGATGTGATACATCAAATCAGGCTAGAATTTCACGAGAAATGAAGCACCGAAGGTTTTTCAACTTCCCAAATTTCATGAAAATCGGAGATGGTCAGGTTGGGGGCTGTGTTGATTTCACATGGAATGACTCACATGCAAGAAAATGTTGTGGAAAGGGACAAAAATTGTATCAGGGGAATCATGGTCTGGGCTGCAACTACTGGAATGAGGATCATTGACAGGTGAAAGGTATTCATTGATGTCATCCTCCATAATGTTCGCCTGTTCCACTGAGCTGTAGGTCCGGATTTCATTTTTATGCACGATAATGCTCATCCTCATCGTACAGCATCTGTAGCCAACCTCCTTGAGGAAAAGGATATCCATCAATTGGAGTGGTCTACATCCATCTCAGACCCCAACTCAATAGAACATGTGTGGGATGGTTTAGGGAAACATTGCGCAGAGGAGACCTCTACCAGCAACACTGCCGGAACTCTGAAGGGCCCTCCATGAGAAGTGAAACGCTTTGCTGCAGGAACCCTGTAATAATCTTGTTCTGAGTATGCAGCGATAATTTCAACTGTGTATATCTGTCATAGGAGGGCATACGGCCATACTGATTCACCTGTGGTTCATTACAGAGTGTGTATGGACATATGCCCATAGGCTGCTATTGGATGCTGATGAAGCAGTTTCAAAATCCACCATGTGCTCATTCGTGATTATGTAAAATAGTGTGTTCTGCAATATACTTCTTCTTTGTACCAAAATATCTTTGCTTCCGTGCTTACGTTTTGGACACCAGTGTAGATACTCGAGGCTTTCTATTGAGGTGAGGTATATTTTACTTTCTTCCTCACACAGAGTACAATTTTACAAGCACATAAAGAGAAGGCTCAACATTTTTGTCATGGATAGTAAGTGCGGCTTCTCTTTCAATGGCTTGCCTCTTGTATACAACACCTTGCTCCACATGATGACAAGGTTATAATAAGTTGCAACGTAATGTGACACTATAAGAGTTAAAGTGGCTTTGAAAAAGGGTGCGAAGTAAAATTATGGTGTGTGCACCACCCAAAAAAAACGTGCATGCACACACACACACACACTACTACCTGAATATCAGAGGCAACAAATTTGAATTTGAATTTCAATTTTTGGGTGGATCAGAGTTAAAGGCTATTTTGCACCCATCACTTTATACGGGGTCCAGCCTCTTACCTTATCCAAAACACCTATAAGAACACAATTGTGCCATAACTAAATTAACTTAATGTCATTAGCTAAAACGTTAAAACATTCTAACGGTTAAAAGCTGAGGCTGTAAAGGGTCACTCAGCACACACAAGGATGAAATACAGGACAACACACAGAATTATACTGGCAATAGTGCGTCGCCAGAGTCTTGTTAGTCTGCAAAATGCAGTCCAGCTTATACTATGTGAAAGTGAGGCTGACTTGTGGGCACCTTAGCAGAAGGTCGCCCCTTACACCCCCAGAGGCAACAAAAAAGGGACATATGAGAGCAAATGTGAAGTAGATGATATCACAGTAGCGATTATTTATAGTCCTCATCCAAACTAACCCCATATGTTTGTAACTATATAATACACTCCCTTACCTGTTCTTAACTGTACAACAACAGAAGAAGAAGCATGTATGGCAATTGTCTTCCAAGCAAGTTATGGTTTCATCACAAATTTTATACCAGAGGCTGGTCTGTAGTGTGTGTCGCACTCTTTGCAGGGTATATATGGGCACCATTTACATATCATGAAAATTGAACCCTGCATGAATGGGGGTATGTTCTTTACAGATGAGTCATGATTCAGTTCGCAAACTGATTCCCTACGAACTATGGCTTGGAGAAAATATGGCAGCCAGTACAATCCCAGGAACATCATCAAATGGAACAAGCTTGGTTGCTGTTCATATTTATATTTAGTGAAAAACTAAATATGCTGACCAAGGCAGTCATTTATTTTATTAAAAACATAAACTAAACGTAACGTTTCAACCTCTAGCAAGGTCTTCATCAGACTCTGTATTAAGTACAAAAGTAACAAAATACACAAAAAGAAATAAAGAAAATCAAGACAAGAAATGATGTGGTGATAGAGCAGGCAGATAAAGGAGGAGCAATTGTGGTGATGGAAAGGGAATGGTAAGAGAGGAAGTTTGAAGACCTAAAAGAAAACGGATATGAGGAGATTTGTTGAACAGGAGAAGAACAAACTATAAACGAAAGGGGCATAAAAGACTGTAGGAGGAGAGGATTCAAGAAATGCATAAAGGAGACAGGAAGACTAACAAGTTTGAAAGGCTTTCCAAAGATACACAAAGAGGAGATAAAGTTAAGACCAGTAATGAACTGCAGAAACAATATTTTGGAACCCTTGGAAAAGAAATTAAAGAAAGTTATTGAAGTGTTAGTAAGAAAGCAGAGCAGTTAACAACAGTGAACAAGTAGTAGACCTCATAAAAGGACTTAAGTTAAATGAGATGAAGACGACAATGTTTAGCTTAGAAGTGAAATGTAAAGAATGTCAGATTGTGTACATAGGAGAAACGAAAAAAAAGGCTGAAAGACAGGTTGAAACAACATAGGGATGATGTACGACTTAAGAGAGAGAGAAATGCAATATTTAAACACACGAGAGAAACAGGACATGACATAGAGTGGGATGAGGCTAAGCAGATAGGAAGGGAGAAGAGAATGCTAGTGAGAAAATGGAAGGAAGCCAAGGAAATAGAGAAGAAAGGTGAAGAAGACATAATGAACTAAATTGGGGGACTGAAGTTAAACAAAGAATGGAAGAAGGTGTTAGAAAGAGTGGAAAGGACAAGAGAGAAAGAGGAGAGGAGAAGGGAGAAAAAAGGAAGGAAAAAGAGCGTGAGATAAAAAGTCCAACCACATTCTATATGAAAGTAATTATGTTTAGCCTTTTAGGTGAAAGTACAGTTCGCAAGTGAAAGCCACCTGCTAGAAAGTTCCTATCAACTTTCTAATAGTCTGGAGGGAGTAATGTTTGTGTATATATAATGCCTTTTTGTGTATTTTGTTACTTTTGTACTTGATACAGAGTCTGATGAAGACCTTGCTAGAAGGTTGAAACGTTACGTTTAGTTTATGTTTTTAATAAAATAAATGACTGCCTTGGTCAGCATATTTAGTTTTTCATAATCATGGAAACAAGGCTTAATGGTGTTATTATATTTAGTGCTCGTGCATCTTACTCACGTTGTATAAGTTAGTATACAATAAAATATATATACTTAGAGGTACTTATGATAATAAGTATTGATTTTAACGAAAACAATGTTCCAGGATTCTACTGGTCCCTTCATCAGGTTACCATACTAGGCCAGTGTGACTACACCTTAGCAGCATCAGATATCACAAGGACTTAGGAATTTTGGTAAGACTTGATAAAAAAGAATAAAAAGGAACACTTGGCCATCTGACACCACACACATAAAACTGCCATATTCCCACCAAGTTAAAACACTGATCTAAAAAGCCATGGGTGCACAAGGCTTGACACACAAACACGTTAAAAGGTCCCACTTAGATGTGCACGTTGGTGAGTTATGCAACAAACTGACGTGGCCTCCCATAGAATGCCGGAAGACCTTCGGTAGATGTCCTCGCCCCCTACCTTGCCCCTTCTGTATCCGGTGAACTATGTCATATCAAATTCGAATTCTTTAATCTCTCGGGCTGTGCTAATCTCGGCTGGAGTGACCCGGATACCGATCTTTTGGTTGCTGTGGTTGCATGCTGGTGTGGGCTAACATGTTGTTTGAGGGAGAGTGGGGGGATTGAAATGCATATTTTCGCTGATGATTTCATTAATGCCCAAATGTATTGAGGTGAAGTTCTCTAACAGCATATAGTAGAGGAAACAAATTGGAAAAAAAGGCCTAACCTGGAAATAATTGCAACACAAATGTTTCTTGTGCCAGATTGTGCGGAATGGTATAGTGAATAATAAAAAATTAAAATTAATTAAATAAAAATTTTAAAAAAATCTCGAAAACGGTGCATTGTACACAAAAGTGAAGATAACCAAAATGAAAGAACAGAATTTCCTATATTATGGTTTTTGTTTGATAGAGCTACCATAAATCTTAATTGAATTACAAAGATTCAAATATTTAATTTAATTTTTTGCATTAGCGCAAATGTTGGTTTCTGACACAAAGAACAGCAAATATGTAAGAAACTATGTAATTTATATCCTAATGTCACTGAACAAAATTCATAGCTTATGATTTCCTCTAGAGATTTGTTTTTGTTTCGTGCCTTTAGTCAGGGGTTGATGAGATATGGAGTTTTATGCAGTCATGTGTTTCCCTAACTTTACGTGTTCCATTTCATATGATATTGGTTGATTGATTGATTTGCTTTATTTTATTTCGCTTTTTGTGCCACTTTTGGCTAATTTGCGAAAATGGGAATGAGTGATGATATGATGACATTGATAAATGGACACTCACAAACATACATGCCCAGGCTGGATTTCGAATCAGGGACCCTGGCGTCATGGAGCAATTACGAAATTGGTGAGAATGTCATACATTGTTTTGTGCAGTCTCGTTCATGTGGCGTTTGTTACTTACATGTTGCTTTTGTTGTTTAAGGTGATTAGGTGTGATTAGGTGTCTTAACTGAGCAGCAGGTGGGGAGAGAGGCAAGGATAGTTTACTTTCCACTGGTTGTAATTAGAAAGAATCGTATTGAAAATGGAATTTGCACAGATGATTTTGGGTCAAATCCACTGGTAGACAATGCTTAGAATTAAGAAACCATAGTACGGGGACAAAAAGTGTATTCGCCACTGTCAATACATTCAACTAATATGATACGATAAAATATAGTTCTAAACCGGTTACTTTGCCTTGGAGTCCATTGCAGAATTTTTCTTAGATACCTGGTGCTAACATGTTAAATTTATCATTTCCTCTACATACAGACGTGCACTTGTAGCACAGATGTTGCCCATATAATTATGCTTAACTTTTGGACATGGGTGTAAAATGAACATGCCTCAAATTCATATATTTTTACCCAAAATGGAACATGACTCTCAAAGGCACTTCATCGCATGGCCATGAAATTAGATGGGTTGCAGAAGTTTGCCCTGTTGCCACGATGGAGCAAAACCCTATGTGTTCGGAGGGTTTAGAGAAGGAAAAGTCTCACTGTAGAGTTGGTCTTTGTAATCCACGTGATACATACTGACAGTATTTGCTTGTAAGGTCAGGGATGACAACTGTATGCCCCAGAGAGAGGTCGGTCTGATGCTCAAACTAGGCCATACAGTCCCGTGGAAGCCACACAGTGCATGGGAACCAGTGAGTAATGTGCTGCCTCGCTTTGCATTTCCAGCATGTGGCACCAGCTCAATTCAGTCCAGTCACCTATTTTCATTGCTGTGCGTTTAGATGATTTACTCAATCATCTTGCTCACTAGATTTGATTTAGATTCTAGCAGCACTAAAAGTGGACATCCATATAATATGCACATAAACACTATATTCACATACAAAATAATTGTTAATAATATTTACACTACAGTGACAACCTGGCTAAATTTGCTCAGAATACTATTCATCAAACATCTAATTACAATGATCAGAAGGCAAATCAAGAAGTGAAATAACATATAGATGTGGAAGAGATCAAAGATGTATATAACATAAATTGCTTGTGAAATTTCAAATACATTTAGCATTCATGCAACTCACCTTATATTCAAATGAACAGCTTCATTTCGAATTGATTCAGGTAATTTAGAAAGCTCTGCCATTAGCTCCTTTTTCAAACTTTCAAATGTTTTCAATATTTCTTCATCTGTAAGTTTCTGGTAATCATCCATTTTCGTTCTGACAATTTATAGTTATATCTTCAATGTATACAAATACCTGTCAAGAACAAAGAAATAACTGCATAAAATGAAAGTGCACTTAACAATTATTTATACAATACTTCCTTATTTGTCTCATTTGAGTTAATCAGAAGGTTTGACTTTTAACACCCAGGTTTCCAAGTCTGTGTTCTTTGAACGTGCAGTGAAAAGAATTTAAAGAAATTTTAAAAAAAAATAAAAAAATATTTACTCTTTCCTCAAAGGATTTGGACCTTGGGTGAATGCAAATTTGCACCATTGTAGTAAAATAACAATCGATGTAGCTATGCCTTGCAGTTGAGTTCTTGCTGTCATCAGTAAAGGCATTCTGTTGTGAGATAATTTACTTATCACTGCCTATGTGAGAACAGGACCCAACACAATATTATTTTTATTTGTATGAATAAGTATGCAACACTCATGAATCAGTATTAAAGTTTTGGACATTTTAATTTGAACATCTTTGAATTTTATTTAGAGTGACGTGTACAATTTGGTGTCACTTCTCTCATCCCTGAGTGAGAACTGATGATCGCAACTGACGAAGAAGAAGAATCAGTGTTGCCTAACTTGTGGCTCCAAATATTGGAGTTATGAGGGTGGTGGCACGTGGCAATGCATGTATGTGTGTGTGTGTGTGTATTATGCAATAGTATGTACTAAAAATGCATGATAGGATATGAGAAGCAACTTAGTCTTGTTTGAAAAAAAATTCTCCTCATGGTGCACTAAATAAGTGTCTAATATTTCTTATGATAAATTACAAGTGTAGGAACACAGTGATACTACATTTTTAAATTTTAATGATCATTTTGGCTTAAAGTGGGGATCGCAAGAGCATGCAAAACATAATTTCATAAGAAAATTCTATTTTTACTTTATCTAACTCTGCCTGTATCAAGATACAATCTCGACATCATACTGCCTCTGAATCCAATAAAAATTTCATTCAAAATAAAACTCATCTTATCTCTCCATGTCAAAAAATTCTCATTTCACAAATTAAAATAAAAAAAATCATGCAATTGAAAAGTTCATCTTTCAAAATTTTTAACCATGTAAAGTATTAGGTGGGTTGGAACAATTGTGGAGCATCAAATATGGCCATGTAAAAAGCCACAAACTAATGTGTACAAAGTATTTAACTTTACAAGCATCCAGCCTGCAGCCACTTCTAGCTCTATCAAGGGTCCCTAAATGGTACTTACAAAAATGCACCAAAACATAAAGCACTTGAAAGATGAAGTAGTACATTCTCTTTTGTAACATTCAACCAATTCAGAAATTCTGCAATCGAGGGAGCACATACATATCTCAGATTAAACACCAAGGTAAATACTACTAGATTATCTACTATCTCTTAATATTAAATGCTGGTATATACTTACACTATGACTTAGTATATTTGCACATTCTATACTGGTAGTAGGCCTCCCCAATGGCGCAGTGGTAGCGTCGTCGCCTTGTAATCAAGGGATCCCGGGTTCGATACCCGGTGGAGGCACAAGTGGTTCGGATCCCACTTTAAACTGTAGGTCCAGTCCCAATTAGCCTTACTGTGCATAAAGTGGACTTGAAACACCAAATCAATCAATCAATCAATATACTGGTAGTAGACAACAAGATTATGGTTGAGGTATTAACATATTAATTTTGGAATACAATGGAACATAGAAATATTTTAACAGTTAACAACATTCATCAAATTTAAATAGCATAATAACAGAACATATTTTATAAAGATTCCACAACTATCTCAAAAAAAAAAAGTGAAATTATACATGTGCGAATGCCTCCTTGCTTTTTGCTTACATCAATATTCTTTCCAACAACATATTTTACAACATACGTTAGGACTGTTGTTGCTATGTGAATTGCATTTGGTCATGCAAAAACTCAGCTTCTCTATTTAAAAATTATTTTTATTTTAAAGAAGGCAAAATGGGGAAGTATGAACCATACTTATGAGAGATCACCCTTTTGTCCCAATATTGAACACAGTCGTTGAATTTGTCACTTGCGGAAACTGCAACGAAGTAAGCAAAAATATAGTACATGGGGAAAATTCTTCAACAGATCACATCCATAAGCGTACACAACATACAATGTGTGAACTGAGATGATTCATGCAAAATAGCAACCCATGCAATAAATAAATGTTTATTATCAGCATTCAAAGAAGTGTTGACACTTGCGCACATTCAGTGCACCAAGGGAACAATTATTTACTAATGCACATTAATATTCCAATATTTCACACTTTAGGTGTGATTAACCCTTTTCCAGGATTGACATTTTGCCCAACCCAGGAGTTTTTTTTTTTAGATAAAACCTGGGCAAAACTGGGTTTTATTGTTTTTCTCTCAGGTTATGATTATAAATACATATATTTTTTAAAAATGAAATACATTTCTCCCTGATAGTAATATATTGGAACATTCAATTTGTATTGTTTTAGCTGACTGAATAAAAAAGTATTTAATATTTTCTGTTAACATAGTTAAGAATTGACAATCAAGGTCTCACACCTTGAAATGATTATAAACTAACAACATACATAACCCGTGCCATACATAATAGACCATTGAGGGCCAGGCCTACTTACCAACTGCCGGCTGCACTCCCACCTGATCCTACTCTGAGGTGGGAGATCATCCAAACAGTTATGGGGTGATGTGTGGTCAGAACAATTAAAACCTCCAGTCATCGTTGAAGGTTTTCATGATCAGGGTATGCTACTGATTCATAGCTCCCCCAATTTAATCATGATGGTGAGTGTTTATACACAAATACTATATTCTTAAAAAAATGACCAAATATTTGATTCTACTCTTGCTGGATGGCATAACAGTTAATATATCTATGATCAGTTCCCAGGGTTGCACATTGCAATACTATACCAATACTTGATAGCTTTGGTGGTTTAGTCAACTCTGTGGCAGAGTGGTTAGCATAGCACACTGCAATGCCAGGGGTCCCGAGTTCGAATCCAGGTTCGGACATGGATGTTTGTGTTTGTCCCAATGAGAATACAAAGAAAATAGAGAGAAAATGGGGAATACTACTGCTTAGGGGTATTACGTTTATTACAAATGTAAAAAAAAAGTAGAGAGGCAGTCTAACTGCCATGTAGAAGACCCGGGTTCGAATCTTGGGGTGGGTGATCTAAGGTCGGAATTTTTCCAGTCTTGTCCCTGCATAAAGCAGCTCTGGAACTGGCCCATCCTCAAATCAATGGGCCATGGGGGAATAAAGGCCGCTGGAGGTTGGTTATGATTACCACCTCCAAAATGGCAGAGATCAAGAAAATGTAGGGTCCTACCCCCATATCCCCTCAAGCCTTGATGGCACAATGCTATGTGCATGGGGAACTTTACCTTTACCTTCTATACAACATACGGCAGCTGCACACACACTTTTAAATATGCTTCAATACATTTTGTTCACAGTTGTGTTTTCCCATTATTTTTGTGGATGATTCAAGTTAAAATATCTCCTCCGTGTATTGCCCATGCCAAAATTTTAAGGCTGACATATTTTATTGTCTTGGCTGATTTCATCCAAATGGAGTACCATATCCATTTTCCAAAATATCTGGTTGCTATGAAACTAACAGTTCCCATGGAAAAAAAAACAAAAAAAAAAAAACATTAGTGACTCCCAATTTAGATCCTAACATACATATGCACTATATTTAAAAATAAATATCTGTCAAGCCATATGCCCTAAAATATTTAAGTCTCTTTTTATAATTTCCAAAAATTTACTTTACACAGATATTTGAAAGTGGCAACACAATTTGGAGCTACCTCAGAATAAGAAAACTCTATTTTTCATCCACCATCATGAAATGCCTTCAACAAATGCAAATGCAAAATAAAATAATTTCCTGGGTGTATCTATTTGTGACATGAATTTCAGCTTAAAAACTCTAAATTTGCTACAGATATCCTGGTCTCAAAATTGGTGACATTCCCCCACCCTTCCTAACCTGTGTCATATTACATAGTTTTTATTAAAAACATCAAGCTCAAGTCCTAACATAGTTGAGACTTGGGTTTCTTAATCTATGAAAATATTATCTCAAATATTGGCATAACTTAAAACTCTTGAAAGGCACGTTAAATCAGTCTATTGTGCTCCATCTATAAACATGGTGACAATTTTTTCTTTAATATAATATGACACCAATCTTTTAAGTTATCTTGTAACTATAAAAATTGCAAAAGCTTTACAATTATGGCAAAATGTATGTTTGCGATTTTAGCACCACTTCTCTCCTGAACTATTAAATATACTTTTAAAAGATTGACTGCGAAATTGCGAACCGATGAATTATATACAATGTACAGTGACTGATAGTTTAGTTACTTATACTCTGAAAATGTATTGTAGACAGTTTGGGGGAAAAGAGAGCATGGCACAGAAGAGCGTGCGTGCAACATGAGGAAAATCAGTTTTTCATTTACTATCTTGAAACACAAACTTTAATTTCACTCACATGTAATACTTTTGCAGTCTATCAAGTTTCTAGCAGCACAAACATGTTATGATGGTCACTAAATAGATGACTTGTCTTTCTTTGCCCTTCAACCCCACCCATGCTCGTCCTAAATCGTGCATTATTTTTTCAATAATTTTATTGTGAATTTGCATTGCAGGTAATGTCACAATGCTCCTGAAAGTTTTATGCACAAAGCTGGAAATTGCAATCTATAAAAAGGTTTGAAAATGTCAAAAATGGTCAAAATATGAAAGTACACGTATGAATTGTATTTACTTGAGAACCCCACACACCCTATTTTTAGGGAAAAAAAATCAAATTGTGGTAGAGTATGAGAGTGCTCAACTTTTTAGGTATAGAGCTCCTAAGCACAAATAACATTTATCCTACCTGGGCAAGAAACCCATTACATTCAATCAATGGACTGAACTGGAGGGAGGGAGGGGTCACTGTGTCAGTGCAAGGCTTTGGAAAGAAAACAAAACATTTGCACTATACTAAATTTTGTAAAAATTGATTGTCACAGGTGAAACTATGTGGCTTGCCCAAATACGGAAGTGAATGATATCTAAAGTGCTACCACATTTCAAAATTATAAGCTTTGTTTGTTCAATGTTTTATCTAAATATTTCAGACCCTTTTGATTTTTGTTTCTAGGACATATGTTTGTATTATTTGTGTTAAAAGTCTATTTCTAGCATGATTTGAGAAACATATTCTGAAAAAAAAAACAAAAAAAACTGTGACTTGTACCACATTAATTGTTTTGAGTATTACAAGCTTAGCTAAGCCTTTATTTGACAAGTTTTCTCAAAATGTTGACAATTCTAGAATCTCACAATTATTTAAAGCAATAATATACATTATTTTCTGAAAAAAAAAAAATGAGTGGGTTTCTCTGAAGAAAAAAGCACCCGCATGGGGAAAACTGGGCTGGGCCCACCTGGGACAACCCTGGGCTTTTCACTTCCTATCATGGGCACATGATGTTATCGTGAAATCTCGGCATATTTGGGCACAGTCAAAATAACTTGTTGCTTGCAATAATGCATACTCATGAAGTTTGGTAATAAGGTCCTCACGTAAAGTCCTCATTGACAAGATACGGAAGGTAGATTTCTGAAGTAGACATAATTACATGTCGTAGTCCTTCTACACGTAAAATAAATGTCATGGTCTCTGGATATGTATCACAAGCAATCTGGTGAAATGAGAATATGCAGCATCCTAAAACAATGCAACGTAGGGGAACAAGGAGAGGGGAGGGGAGGGTGAACAACCTAGACAGTCAAACAAGATACATCAATTGGTCATTGCACCTACTGTAACTGGCGCAAACACAGAAAAGCAATGGCACATATCAATCATACATCATACATATATGACAGGAAAGGATGTCACACTGGAATCGATACCTGGTGGAGACACGTAGTGGTTCGGATACACTGAACATAAGAAATTAGAAAAACTAAATTCTTCGGTGTGTTGTATAACAGGAAAAAAGTCAATTAGTGCATACACACACAATAAAATTATATGTTTTACCCTTAATATTATTTTGTTCCCAGTAAAGGGCTTGCTCCCATATTATGTGACGAACTTGAAAAAAAGTTTTGCTACATGCCAAGGCATAATTTCCAAACAAATTGTTAAAGTCCGCATGTTCAAAATGAGGAGGGGGCACATTATGCAGCATTTGTTTGTTCATCAATTTCATCAACATCTATCACAAACCTCTTTTGCGATTATTGATATTGCATGACAGTCAGAACACAATAGAGACTTTTTAGAATGAACATTTGAATTTCAGTCCACGCTTGTTGGAAATTCTATGTCTTGGTTAGTTTGTAAGTACTGTAAATACATATTACAACATTGCAAGTATCATTATTCTTTTGTATTTTGCTTAGGTAAGACTCTCAATTGACGATAGTGGCAGCCCTGCCACGTGCCCATGGAAGTTATGTCAGAGCGATCGTTTGAAGTGTTGGGTTGCATAAATACACATCAGATTTTAAGCACTTAAGAATGCAAAAACTAAGCACTTTTGAGGTAATGTTTATGAGGAAAAGTTACTTGTTTTTGTGATATATACCAGTATCCAAGTTTTGTTGAAGTGGTTTTGCAACACCACTTTCTACCAATACCGATACCACTTGTATTGGCCGATACCAATACATCACATCGGTATTAGCTCAGCTCTAATGCATGTATATGTCTGAGTACTTCCTCGTAGGTGTGTAACAATTTAATTGTCCAATCTCAGCCAGTGTGCTCACTGCACCAGCAATTATACATGGAATCTCTGGATTACAAGGTAACAATCTTGGCCACGATATTACCATGGGAGGATTTGTATTTTTTTAAAAAGTACTAGCATCCATATTCCTACCATAAGTTGATCACATGTTGCGATTTAGCTGGGACAGTCCCCTTTTTTTTTACTCTATGTCCCGATTTTTTAAAATTTAAAGTGGGATACCTTTCTGTGACAATAACTTATTGGTTACAATACAGTTTCTCTACTATTACATGTCTGTAATGTTGCAGTTATGTTGAACGTTGATGTGCGGACTTTCGTCGTTCCACATTCTGGGTAAGAAGAAACTTAAATTCTTCTAATTTTAAAGGCCTACCTGGTTGGGGTGAAATGCATAGCTCCATATTATGCATGTTATTTGCACAATATTTAATAAAGTAGTTTTCAAACATAAGTATTTATGACAACTCAGATCTCATATTAAAATGCTGCATTAGAGATCCTGGTGTTTTACTGTTCCGGTAAAAATTTACTATCCTTCGGACACCTCTAATTTTTTCATTTCGTCAATTTTTGACATTCGTACTTACGTATCTGCTTCGCGGAAGATTCCTGAAGGTGTATCAACGTTGTTTTGATGAAAGTAAGATCAATTTTTCACATTACCAGTACTTCTTTCTCCTAGCCTTTCCGCTTGCCTCACACACAATATGGCGCGTACACCTTCCTACATAATGACACATTGGGCTTGTCTTTCCTCGATTTTCAATTGTTATGCAGTGTTTCAACCTTCGGAACCCAAGAAATGCCCATGAACAAAGTTCATCAGATCTATTTCTTTTACATTTTTTTTTTTGCGTTCTTTTACGAAGAAAATTGTAATCTTTCGTGGTGCTATTCGTGAATCGTTTTTGGGGCTATCCGTCCTGGAATAAGTGGGAAACATCTAGAAATTGCAAAATACACAAAAATAAGGCATTAGTTTTCGAAATGGAAACTGTCGATTTTCGCGAATTTTTTTTGTTTCACAACCAAATATATATATATATATCCCTGATACTACCACGACACCAAATTTTAACTGTTTCCTAACCTAACTGAACTAACCTAACCACGCACCATTGGTTTGTGGGGCTAGCGTCAATGGTTCGCAATTATTTCCAATTTCTAGATCCTGATACTAACACGACACCAAATTTTAACTATGTTTCCTAACCTAACTGAACTAACCTAACCACTTGCCAAAGGTTCGTGGGGCTAGCGCCAATGGTTCATGGGGCTAGTGTCAATGGTTCGCAATTATTTCCAATTTCTAGATCCTGATACTAACACAACACCAAATTTTAACTATGTTTGCCTAACCTAACCACGTGCCAATGGTTCATGGGGCTAGCGACATGCCATCCTTCTAACTCTAGTTTCATCCTTCTAACTCTCGTTGCAAACGCAGACAGTTCGAAACACTAGATACCCAATGAACATGAACAAAACACGGTACTAGTTTACTATCCTTCGGACACATTTATTTATTTTTACAGAAGAAACTACTTACTGTAATAAGTTCCTGTAGCATTGTCGAACATCGGGAAGGTGTTTTGTATGATGTGGGAATATTTCATAGCTGAAATTCATGTTGTTCGTTGAAAATTAATTCTCAGACGGAGAATAGCGTTTGGCGTACACCTTCATACACCATCACGCGTCGTCTTCTTCTTCATGCATCACTCGTCGTGATTGTGTTTTGGGTAACACTTTACTATACCATAGACGGATTTCTTCAAATTTACAGGAGAAAGTACTTACGCAAATCATTTTCTGTAGCGTTGTTGATGTTCGGTAATGTAGTTTTGATCCATTTTAATGCGAATGCATGTGTTTTTCTACGAAAATCTCTTTCCGATGCGCTATTGCTGCTGCCGCCATTTGCTTTCTGCACGAGAGTGCAATGTTCTGTGTGTTAAGATGATGCAAGCCCGTAGCCAGTGTTTCAGCCTCGCCGTGTTTTCACTAGAACATGACGTGTCGAGCATTTTTAATTATTTTTTTAACTATGCTTGCCTAACCTAACCTTACGGAAAATGGTTTTTGGGGCTAACGTGAATGGTTTTTGGGGCTAACGTTAATGGTTTGAGGGGCTAACGTCAATGGTTTGTGGGGCTAACGTCAATGGTTTGTGAGGCTAACGTCAATGGTTTGCGACGTATTAGCATAATTTCAAATCCGGGCACGAAAGTAGATATTTTCCAGTGAACGAGGTTGCAACACTGCACAAATCGACAAAACACTCTCAGAACGCCCCCTAAACCAGTACGCTATCACGGCCATAATGTGTTACAGATTCGAAACAACAAGTAACAGTAAGTACTCGTAAATAGAAGAAATATACATTGTTATGCATTATTTCACTTTAGGAAATGTTCCACATTCGAAAATAACACGTTAGCAATGTAAAGAAGTCCGAAATATAGGATTCGTAGGTGTTTCCCTCATACGATGATAGTACCGAAAAATGATACTCTTTCAAAAGAAAGTAAAAATAATAAAGCCAAGCGTACCAAAAAGTGGTGAGGAAAACACTATCGGAACTGTTATAAAAGTGCAAGGAGAAACAATGAAGGGCAAGAATGGGTTTGTTTGGGATACGAAATGCCAACAGAACAAGGAAAAGACACCAGCCAAAAACGTTATTCATATAAGGCCAGGACCCAAAGCAGCAAACAACTCCCGTCAAGCCACCTCTTCTCTGGAATGTTTTGAACTGTTTTTTGTGACTATTCTCCAATATACCAATGAACAAATAAAATGTACCCTAAAAAGAATATAACAACAAATGGGCATTACAATATAATGATTTCTCCTTCGTTATAGACTACAAGTCAATCTGACGTGTCCCTACCTTTAACGTAGATGTCGAGAACAATACCTTTTTAGCGTTAATAGTATTCAATTCGTACTTCAAGGTGGCACTGTGCATTTCTCACTTTGTGTTCCTGTTCTGTAAGAAAATATATATTCTTCTTGCATTACTTAGCATACGCAGTTACCTGCTAGCGAAATTTCTTTTTCCACATATCCCAGGACCCGCACCGGAAGTGATAATGAAATCCAGATTCCGGGGCCTCACAAAATCAGAGTAGCCAACCAAGAAAAATAAATAGCTTTAGAAAGAAGCTACGGACGTATGCGAATATGCCGTTTCCTTTAAACAAAAATGAGAGTTGTTAGTTAGCAACATTGCGACTGAAAGGCACAAGCACAGATTAGGGCGGATTAGGGCACAAGCAAAGGCAAATAGCCAAATACAAACTTCTTGGCAAAGATGTTGCATTTGCTTCTGGAAATTTTTCTCTGCGACATTTGTGCAAAAACCTACAAATAAATATAAAGGACCATTGAATGCACATGCCAAATGAGCTCATAAATGTACAACAAATGAAGGTAATATTACATGTCAGTGGATTGCTGCAGCTTGAAATGACACCATGTAAAGTGCTTGGAAATTTGGAGCGAGTTATTCACGTAAGAAAGATTTGGTGAATTCGATTCTTTGGCAGGGAAGTTATTTCATGAAACTCACGATCTTGTTGCCGAACGTCTGGCGTTCTATGCTTAGAGAAACTCATTTCCGTAAGTAGTTTCTTCTGTAAAAATGAAGAAATGTGTCTCCGATGTATGAAACTGTTACCGGCCTAACCTAACCTAGTAGGCATACCTCGTCCCCGTGATGATTCGTGTGCCTATCGTGATTTTTTGGGCTAACATCAATGGTTTTGGGGGCTACCCGTGGATGGTTTGTGGGAAATAAGGAACAACAGTAAGTACTCGTTAATGTAAGAAATAGACATTATTTTCGTTAGAAATTCATTATTTCACCTTAGGGAATGTTCCGCAATGCAGAATAGTACTTTAGCAATGTAAAAAAGTGCGAAATATATGATTTCTAGGTGTTTCCATTATACTATAATAGTACCAAAATCTGAAAGTCTATACCAGGCCCGTAGCTAGAATTGATCTCAAAGTTCATTTTTTCCAAAATGTAACAGTATTAAATGTATGTGTTGTTAGGGTAAGACTGCAGAATATGGGCTGCTTAGGAGGAACGCGGTTCATAATTTTTTTTGGGGTACTACTTTACTATACCGGAGACACCTATCAATGATTTATTTTGCAATTTTTTACATTGATAACGTACTATTCTGCGTTGCAGAACATTTCTTTAGGTGAAATAATGGATTTCTAACGAAAATAATGTCTATTTCTTACATACGATAGCCCCACGAACCATCACGGGGACGAGGTATGCCTACTAGGTTAGGTTAGGCCTGTTAGGTTAGGTTGCATTAGCACTCCTTTCGTTCAATTTAGCATATACGGACAACATCGGATTTACAAATTCCACGGCATCTTCCACACCCGGCAACAACTTAACGACGCATCCTCGACACATCATGTTGTAGCAGCAGCAATACCGCGTATTGTGCTCTCGTGCAGAAAGCAAATGGCGGCAGCAGCAATAGCACGTTGGAAATAGATTTTCGTAGAAAACCACATGCATTCGCATTAAAATGGATCAAAACTACATTCCCGAACATCAACAACGCTACAGAAAATGATTTGCGTAAGTACTTTCTCCTGTAAATTTGAAGAAATCCGTCTCCGGTATAGTAAAGTGTTACCTTTTTTGGTAATGTTTTTTAGTTAGTAATCGGGTAAAGTAAGTTTGAAGGTGCGGAATAAAAATTTTCGGTAAATGTCTGTTATATCGGAGACACATTAAAATCGGATATTTTGTGTTTCGGATGGTTCATACTTACCAATTATGTATTGCGGAACATAGTTGAAGATGCCATTATGCTTTTTACACAAAAATAACATCAATTTTTCACATTACGAGTAATTCTTTTGGTTCCTTTCTTCCGTTGCGGAACATACAATATGCCACGCACAGCTGTGGATCATCGCACTTCGTGCTTGTGTTTTGTCGATTTGGAGTGAGTATGGAGTGTTTCAACATTCTTAACCGAAAAATTCCTACTTTCGTGTTCATTATGTCAACCAAACCATTGGCTGATAGCCCCACGAACCATTGACGGATAGCCCCAAAAACCATTCACGATAACCCCACAGACCATTTCCGGCAAGGTTAGGTTAGGTAAGCATAGTTAAAAAAAAAAGGCACCTTTGGAAACACTGGCGAGACCGCGTGACTTTCGACGCTCGTGCCATCTGCAGGTACATAATGGAAACAACAGCATAATGTTGTTGCTTTGCACAAAAGTTTATTATATCAAAAGTGCTTGTTTGTTGTTGTGCAGCATTCTACGGTGAGAAAATACCTCCACGAACTTTCCAAATGGTACAGAAACTCATTTCTGTAAGTAGTTTCTTCTGTAAAAATGAAGAAATGTGTCTCCGATATAACAGACATTTACCAAATTTTCTTTGAAAGAAACTAGAAATTCGTATCCAGGTTGGGTGCTCTTGGAAGGAAGTGACATGGTGGCACACATTTCTGCACAAATCTAGTGAAAGCAAAAAGTGCCTACGTTGTTAGGTAGTTAGGGTTAGTTCTCTTAGGTAGTTAGGGTTAGTTCTCTTAGCCCAAAGAATAATTTTTCATTGTATTTATGCTAATGGAACCTAACCTAACAGGCCTCACCTAACCTTGCAGGCATTCCTCGTCTGACATTGGAAGACAAGGTAGCAAAACTCTTGTCCGGAGAGTAAGACCCCGAAACAAATGACAGCAACTGTGTGTAAACAATATGGACGTGAACAAATGGAGAAATGCATTGCTTTTAGTAGCAGGAACAACTTTTTTTTATGCGCAATAATATAATAGTAATCGGAAAAGTACCACCGGAAAATGGATGTAGAAGGTACGTACTTTCAGGGGATATAAATTTTGTTCGTCTATTTAGAGGAAAAAAGCAGCCCATGTACTGCAGTGAGACAGTTCTATTTCATCTTATCGTTGCATTATCCTCTACAGCAAGGAAAAAATATATATAAAAAGATGAAAATCAGTCAAAATTTAAATGTATTTAAAATTAACAAAATTTAACAGTATTAAATGTGTGTGTTGTAAAACTAGTTTTTCTATGTATCTTCTAAAACATTTCTTGAGGTGTTAATTGACTGCTACTGACATCATCCTCTACTACACACTTGACTACTAAAATAATTTTGATGATACAGATATATACATCATACAAAATGAATGCACAATATTCAATCATAGTGCCTACCATGTATTCCAGCCCTTCCTTCCCAAAACCTGTGAGCTGTTGACCTTTGACGCAGATGTGGAAGGAATGTGGATTATGACATCAAGGTCAAATTCACAGATTTCTGTTTAAACGGGAGACTGCAACAGGGGCAGTGAAGGCATAGCTCCCCTATGAAAGAAAATTCTAAAATCTAGAGAATCTAGAGCTGGAGAAAGTGATGCCCATAACTAGATACAGAGTGGTCAAAAGTGGGAAAACATGTCATCAAAAATTTAAAATGTTTTCATCTTTTGGGAATTATGTATAGACTAAATTTGACCATATGACAAGATTCACAAAACTTCAAACTATACATTTCAAATCTTCCAAAATCAATATCAAATTTTTTTATGATACAATATTACATCTACAGTACAAAAATGTCTTAAGGTGACCATAACCATTGCCGGAATGAGTTTACAATACCGGACCACTCTCCAATTTCTATGAAATGTCACCTACTCACTAATTGTGAACTACTAAACATGAATCTGCATGTAATAATTGCGGTCAAGTATGGAAATCGAGGAAAAAACTAAATTATGTTTTCCTAACGTAACGTAACGTAACCCTACCATAAGAACAATAGCTCCACGGAAGATGCCATTTTCTCAACATGAAGAAATCAACAGGCAAGACAAGGTATAGTTCTCATAGTTAAAATATTAATTTTTCTTTGTATTTATGCTAATGGAACCTAACCTAACCTCTTAGATATTCCTCGTCTTACGTCAGCAAGATTGTTGTGCATAAAGGAACACCATTAATGAAATACGAAAGAAAGATAGTTCCGAATTGCTGTGTAGGGACAATCATGCGAAAGAAAGATAGTTCCGAATTGCTGTGTATGGAAAATCACCGTGGTAAATCGCAAGGTTATTTTACAATTTCTAGACGTAAATGTACAATATTAACAAGTGACTGCCAAATATGAACTACAGTTACGTCATCAGGACACCGAAATTAGTAAGTAGACAAAATTTTATAGAAATTGGAGAGTGGTCCGGTATTGTAAACTCATGCCCCGGTGCCTCCACCCTAATCACTTTCTTATAAATGAACACACAACATTTCAAATGACCATGCTTATTATTAGTTAATATTGTTTCATGCATACATGTGTGTATGTGATCAGGGGCGTATCCAGGGGGTCTGGAACTCCATCCCCCCCAAATTTGGGAAATACTATGGTTGATTCATAATACTTCCCGATGAGACACGATGTAGCAGGTATAGAAGAATTCTTTCTGTGTGCATGGTTTGTGGATTCTGAGAATAATATCCACTAAAAGTTTACAAGTTTCACACTGGGTGGTGATATGTCAGCTGAAAATCTGACATCAGTTCTTTTTGAACAATGTCACAAACTTGGTCTTGACATGAAAAAAATCACAGGTCAAGGTTATGATGTGAGTGGCAGATGTGTTCAATTGTGAATAAATCAACAATACCCAAAAGGAATGTGTGCACACTGTGCCAGTCATACTGTAAATGTAGCCCTATCTTCAGCCATGTCGAACTCCACCGTGAGAAACTGTTTTGGTACGGTAAGTAAAGTTTTTTTTTCCATCAGAATAATACATGCAGTGGTGAATTCCTAAAAACAATATATTGCATTACTACCAGGCAGTAAGAAACACTATTTAAATACGGAGAAACTAATACTCACTTTATCCGCGAAACTGTTTTTTCTTCTTCTTTCTATTAAACACTATTTGTTAGTGTGTGAAACATGATTGTAAGCAAAACATGATTCACTTCGTATGTAGTAAATTTTATTATTATTAATAATAGATACGCTGTCGTCATTAAATACTTGATGGGGGGGGGCATGCCATTGGGAATGGGCACCCCTGGCTGGATTCTATTTCTGGATATGCCCCTGTATATGATTATAGACATTCGCGTACACTTTAAAAATTACAAAGCCTTCAATAACAGAAGGCAAATATCCACAAGTAGAGATGAAGCAAACACTGTCTGGTACTTTTGGGAATAGTTGTGCAATGATAAATTAATCAGATTGGGTGTACTGTGATTAAGTCCATTAAGATGAGACTGAGGGAGATTTCCAAGCCATAGCACCATTGCAGGCCACATTTGATTGGAAATCATCAAGTTACAAGTGTCTCCCATCACTTGTCAGTTTGGTGTCACTTCGAAATGACGAAATGGTGTGAATTCTCCCTAAGATCTCTCAAAAATGTGGATTATTCTTCAGAACAAACTCAAGGGAACCTATGTTATCATTTTAACACAATAACTTCATGTGAATACACTGTCTGAGAAACGAATAAGAGTCTTGAAGGATGCAAATCTCTCGCACAATGTATTAGTTTTATTGCTACATGAATTTAAACCATGTGTATGGACCCACTAAGTTAAAAAGCATATTAGTAAAAACAATTAAAACAAATATTCGTGATGAAGCCATGTTCGATTTGATGGTAAACAGTATTACAGAATAATACAAGGTCTCCAAATTTTTGTTTTCAGGCCTCTTTGGATCTTTGGATCTGAACCACTGGGTAATGTATCTCCATTGCAAATTGAATGTGGGATCCTTTAACATGTTGACTGTCAAGCTCCTGAGCTAATGATATTGCTTGGGGCCAAACTACTTCCTGATATTTGCTTATATGATCAAAAGGCTTGTATCTAACATTGACAATACCCACTAAGAGTTTGAGTTTAAGCCCACTTTATTCACAGTAAGGCTAATCACGACTGAATCTACTGTTTAATGTGAAATTTGAACCAGTATGTACCTCCACTGGGTATCACACGTGGGACACCTTGATTACAAGATGGTTACCACTACACCATCAGGGAGGCCCTGTCAATATGATAAATATGCATGTAGTGAAGGCCAGAAAAAATTGTTGGCAATGAAGCCTGCAGGCGTAACTTGCAGTTTGATGTAATATTTGCATTAAACTAGCACCTGAAGTTGAAAATTTTATCTGGGGCAGGGTGTCTATCAGTTAGGAATGTCAAGGAAGTCAAGCAATTAACAGGTAGGCCAAGAAAGTCAAGAAAAAGTCACAAAATTATGCTTGTGGTCAAGAATTGTTGCTATTTTTTTTTACAGTATAGTGAATGTACATTGTACTGGGATTTGATAAATTGTATTGAGTTGTGGTAAAGATTTGTTCACTGTTTCTCAAGAATTACATTCTTGTATGCGTGAAGTTTTGTAAAACTATTAAAGTAATGTGGCCATTCCCCATCCAGGGTAAAGTCTGAAGCATTAAGTTTTACATGTATTATTAATTAAAGCAAGTCTAAATCTCTTTTTAAAGTAGAGCTTCAATTTTCATCTTAACTGGCCTTGCGGTAGGGGGTTTTCATTGAATAAAAATATATATTTTCTTTACTACACCTAATTAGAGGACAATTAAATAAATGTTAAGAAAAAAAGGGGGGTCAAGAAAATTTAGTCATGAAAAAGTCAAGAATTTTGGATGTTATTGTGGTAAACACCCTGTGGGAGATGCTCTTATGGTTTGACATGGTGACAATGGGACTGTTGAAGGATGCTTTGGGAAAATTTTGCTAGCTGGGGGATACCATGTTTACTACTGAAGTTAATAATGATTGGCACTGTGCCTAACAAGAAAAGATACACATTGTTTTCCAAACCTAGTGGATTCACAAACAATGGAGGAAGCTCAAAACAAAGAAATCAAGGACCCAAACTGAATAATCAATCACATCATTTGTTCATTCCACAAAACTTCTGGTCAAGCAATAGAGGATCGGTCAAGAATGATGGTGTTGATACTAGTAATTAAATAAATTCTTCCAGTCAGCTAGTTTACTTCTGCATAGCAAATAGAAACCTGTCTAAATAGAAATAGAAACCAGACATCATCCATCAGTACTCATCACATTCCTGCTGCAGCCTCCGGCGAGGTATGGTTCAGTTTGTTTTGGATTAGTGTTCTGTTTTTACTGTCAGATTATGAACTCACTACCCTCATCCTTTTGCCAGATACAGCATTTAAAGAAATCAATATATATATTTTATTTGCTTTTACTAATGAAAAGTTTGAGATAGACACTGTCTCCCATCTCTATTGACACTCCACTACTGCAAGTATTTATTATCTGATGTGATGGTTCTTCCATTACCATGAGATTTTAATGCACTGATTACATTTCTTACAACTACAAGCATGTACAATTCTTGTAGAATTTTTGAAGTGGAAACAGGAACTGAATACAACCAACTATTTCAACAGATCAGGACAAAAAAACATTTGAGGATGGATGCATAAAACAGTGGTATGTTCGTCAACTATAGTGGAGCCCAAGTTAAGAGTTCAGTATGGGCCCTTATGGGCTTTTACTTTTGAGATCACCACCCCTAAACAAGTGTGTTTCTGTCAGAAACAAAAGTCGTTATCATTCGAAGAGAAAATAATAAATAAGCAAAAACCAGAGGAAATGTAAGGCTTTGATGGTTTACACCTTCTTTTGCAATTCGGACCATCAAAAAAAGACGTTTTCCTTTCTTGTGTTTACCGCGATTTGGGGAGTTAAAACTAACAGCCGTCCGACGGTTGCCACTTGCTGCAAACACGTGTTGGGAAGAGGGAAGGGGGCGATGAATGGCCAGGCAAACGTTCGTGAATAGGCGGCTCCTGTCGGGGGTCAAGTGGTTTGTTGTTTGCGTACGCGATTTCTCATTTTGGGTATTTCTTGAAGGAATTTATTATTATAATTATTCTACAACAGCAAAATGGCAAGGGGTAGTATTATGAAGCATAAAAGTGTCTAGAGTCCTACAAGTAAAGAGAGACAAATTGTAATAAATATAAATATACTTCAAGCAGAAAAATCCCGGTAAAAGTGTTAGTTGGACTGCAAGCGAAAATGCTGAAACGACTGGAATTTCGTTCAAAACTGTTTACAAAATTAATAGCGAAGCGATTAAAGGTCCTCTTGCAACACCAAACGAGCAGAAAAAACGTCAAGAGGTACGCAAAATCCAACGACTTCGAATATAACTTTACGAGGCGTTGTGCGGCGAATCTTCCCAGGCACATTGTATATAATACATTGCCGGATTTTTCGGGAGGAGGTTCACTTGCCCCTCCCAAAATGATGACTAAGTATTATGAAAAGTATTGAGAGCGTTATATTAAAAGATAAAAAAAATGATGGAGCCATTTTTCCTAGATAGTTAAAAGAATGTCAGTCTCCTTTCTGTAATTATCCTTCATATGAGTAAAAATACAATAGAACACCTTTTATTTCACACCTCTACTAATAATTGATTGATTGAGTTTTAAGTCCAATTTTATGCGCAGATAGGTTAGTTGGGACTGGACCTACAGTTTTATGTGAGATACGAAGTACTATGTGCCTCCAGCAGGTATCGAACCATGGATCGCTTGATTATAATGCGACGACGGAAATTCTGCTAATGATATCCCCTTATAATCGAAGGACCCTGGGTTCAGTTTCCTGGTGGAGGTACATTCTAGGATGAATTATACATTGAAGGCTCAGTTCCGATTAGTTCATCTGACCACAAATTACACCTAGAACGAACCCTTGCAATTATATTGATGTGAATGACGTGACGTGTCCAATGGGCGTATATGCTGGTCATAACTCCTCCTTGGATAAGTATTCCTAAAAGAAGAGGGTCAACAGCAGGAGAAGATGGCATATGAGGACCAGCTACTAAAAAGTATACGTTCTACCCCCTCCCCCTTCGAAAACACTGGGCACAACACTGATATAAGGGCACTCTTTGATGTGTCGAATAAGTTGCAAATCTGCACATTATATTTCCAATATTACGTAATGCTTACAGCATATTCTGTGCACGTCCCAGAAAAAAATAATCTAGACCCGCCTATGACTGCCGAGCTGCTGCTGTGCAAAACGAATGGAGAGACAAAACAAAAAAGACACAACAAGACTTTCTGTGCGGCCTTACGAGTTGTTTGCGAGCATTTACAGGTCGGGGGGAGAGATTTGCTTCGGTGCATGCCGGTAATGAACACGGTTTTGTCTCAAACAAGACAGTTTGCCGATAAATGTGAAACAGGCCTCTCCGATGGCACAGTGGTAACATCCTGGTTTGATACCCTTTGGAGGCATATAGTGGTTCGGATCCCAGTTTAAACTGTAGGTCCAGTCCCAATTAGCCTTTCTGTGCAAAAAGTGGACTTAAAAGAAAAAAACACGGCCAACGTACACGATGAAATGGACAGCAAGACGTATGACAAGTATATTCGGGAACAGTTATTTGCAAATCTCCCTCCATGGACCGTCATTACTCTGTACCACAGCCGCATGAAAGAACAGCTTCCCATCAAATCATGGCGAAAGGATTTGTATTCTTGTATTGAACAGTACCCGTTCCGTTAATCACTAACTTTTGTTGGGGCATGTACTACAGCAGAAGTTCGATGCACGCCGGAGCCTTCTTCCACTGCGCACCATGCGGCAACACTGTCCCCATAAGCCCCATACTGAACTCTTAAGTTGGGCTCACCAATAGCAATCGAACGTGTAAACTGTCCAACAAGAATTGAAGCCACAGTAAATGAAGAAACTGGGCACATAACTGTATTTTATTATCATACTCATGTTGTTCATGCATGAGTCATCTAAAGAAAGATGGTAGTTGTCATCCTCAGAAGAATGTCTTGACACAAAATTTTAGATTGAGTATACCAAAAAAATACTCGTACCAGGTGTTGTTAAACAGCTTCTTTGCACAGAATTTTAGTATAATGCCCTTGAAACATTAAAATAGCAACAAATATTTTGCCTCCTGTAACGTTCTTTAATGAGATTGGACTATTTTTTTGCAGGGTCAATCTGAAGAGTGTGAGTGTGTGTCACACACACACACATATGTATATATATATTGTAGTGTGGCATCTGGTTAATTATGGGATAGAGTCACGCTGGGACGTAGCTCAATTAAATAAACATAAGATTTCAATTTGGGTCACGCTTGACCACCTCTACCCTGAATGGTGTGGACTAAGGATGTTGGGAGCCTTAGTCGGTTGAATGATACTCACCACTTGCGTGATGATTTGGCCCTCGGCTATTGGCGTCGGCGACAGTTGGGCAGAGATGGGTGCACTGGAGATGGCGGGAGATGCTGGAGACTGCTGGCCTAGATGTTGACGGCGATAGGAGGCGGCAGGAGTTTTGGTGGCTTATCGCTGGACCGCTACTTCTCCGGACTTGGGCTGGCTTCTGGCTCTCTGTAGTCCAGACTGCTGGAATCGTACGCACGCTTGTTGCGACCTCGTGATGATGTGATCTTGTCAATCAGCGTCGATGGTGTCTATTTACCATCTCCAGGTTTATTTTTATACTTCAGAATTCCTTTGAGATGTGGTGGACTTTGCACCTCAAGATATTCACCAGGGGTATCCCTTGATGCTGGTGGAAAGTTATAGTGGAGGTGCAATCACTGCTGGTAAGGGTCATTGCCTTGCTGACTGTGCAGAGCCGAGTGGAAATTTCTTATTACTAGACTCTGCACCCGGTAGAAATTGGGGTGAATGAGCATTCAACCAATGAGTTTCAGGGTTATGCTTTAACAAATGGAGATTTCAATTTTTATGCTCCCAATTCCTTCATATCTCCCTCTCCCTATATCTCTCTCTCTCTCTCTCTCTCACACACACACACACACACACACACAGAGAGAGAGAGAGAGAGAGAGAGAAATATGTATACACGTATGTATAAATGAAACAAGATGAAGAACTCCAAATAAAAAAGATGTGATATTATACCCAATTCATAACATGAAGAACTGTTCCAAAGAGAAAACATTATTGGCATGTGTTACTTTCTTCTCATTACACATTGAGTGTTTGGGAAGGTGTTGAAAACAGAATGTTATAATACGGTGGCACTTAATTGAACCTAATGACATGGAGAAAAATCTGACATGATGGGAAGAAATTTGTCATATCCTCCATCAGCATTCAAAATACTTCCAGAATCGCCTATTGGTTTGTAAACAACCGAAATTTCCCATGTTTAAATTTAGTTTATTGCATTCTGTAATAAGGGTAATGGAATGGTGAATGTGAGAATTTTAATTGTGAAATTTTGAAAAATCCTGACATGATGGGGAAAAAAATGGATGCCATTTCTGTGATCTGCACTCAAAATACTATTATACTTTCAGAATCGCATACTGATTTGAAATCATCCAAATTTTTCCCCCAAAATGGAGGGCTGTGTGATTATATAATTGCAGCATTTTAAAATAAGAAAGTCTAGTTACTGAGTTATGACAACTCATCACATCACATTAAATAACTCCTAAATTGTTCTCGTGTAGCATTATAGCACTTTAAAATGTCTTGTGACATTTTATGCGAACTTCTTTCTAGACCCACAGGATGCAAAAAGAAGAAGTTTTTGAAAGTTTGCAAGCCTTTTTAAAGTGTTGCAGTTACACCGAAAAATTGGTGGATTATTATGAGCGTCCCTACTTCAATTTGATGTAATCAAGATTCTTGTTGTTTGGGTTAACCTGGAGAGGGAAGAAAATGGCATAGAAATATATACAAATACGGAAAAATAATAATGCTAATTTGACCAGCTCTGTTTATGCCCCTGCTGCCCATTCTTTTCTGTCATGTGCAACAAAAACAAGCTGCTGCAGTGTAGGTATCAGTCAGCAATCCCACAAAAGACTTAGACAGAAGGGTAGGAATCCACACCCCTCCCTCCACACAGTGACATTCATTCCATTCCCAAGAACTCTGGAATCGGCCCAGCATGATGATAATGGTGGTTTTGAAAATGTCCACGTTCTTACCCAAGAGTTTGCAAGCAAGAATTGGCAATGGATGATTTGTTTAATTTTTCCACATAGCATTGACCACTAGGCAGTTACATGCCTTCGATGTCACATTTGGGTGCAGCACATCAGTTCTGCCTTGGTTCTTGTCATCTGCTTTCCAGAAGGGTACAGCATTTCTCGAAAATCTATGTGGAACTTCCTGTGTTGGACCCCCAAGTCACAAAGGTGAATGAACCTTTGAAAATTACATATCTTGACTAAAGAGTTGTTTCTCTTGGCTGCTCGTCTAGTCACTCAAGATCATTGGCAACAGTGGAGAAAATTCAAAAGATACTTATCGATACCAACATGGCTCCGTCCTACTGTTTTTATGAATTCTTTTCAGATTTCTGACCTCCCCGATGGCATTGTCACCTTGTAATCAAGGGGTCCCAGGTTCGATACCCGATGGAGGCACATAGTGGTTCAAATCCCACTTTAAACTGCAGGTCCAGTCCCAATTAGCCTTAATATGCATAAAGTGGACTTAAAACACCAACTCAATCAAATTGTTCAGATTTCTGTACAGCAATTGCAACAATTTTTTCACAAGAATAGAGTGGAGTAAGAAGTAAGGATAAACTCTGGAGATACATTTATTTGAATTTGAACTTAAAATTTTGGGTGCGTCAGCACCTAGGCTATTTTGCACCTGTCACGTTATACGGGGTCCAGCCCTTACCATAACTAAAATATCATAATTGCAATGTTGTTTTACTAAAATATTAAAATATTCTGACTTGTTAAAAGCTAAGATGTGAGAAAATGCCATGTAATTCAAGTGGTGACATTTTATGATAAATACTACTCCCTCTGTCCCATAATTATAGTCCTGTATGCCAAAATGGTAGTACAGGAATGACAGCCGAAGAGGCAGATGGAAAGCACAATTTGCACTGATCCTTGAGTAGTAAAGTTGTATGACTCATTCCCTTGTTTCATGTTCTTCTGCCTACACCAATGTCACAGTTTGAATATCGGGCAATTATTATGAGACAACAAACAAAGTTGTACCGGACAATAATTATGGGACAGAGGGAGTAATATTTTTTTGTGACTTGCAAACTGTAAGTTATAGCAAATACTGCCATGTCAAACAAAGTAAGGAAAGAACATTTGACAGCCATAACTAGGAGTGTTCAAGGATAAAAATTTGTGATGAGAACATGTGTAAAATTCAAGATTTTCACCATGTTCACAAATTTTGCAAGTTTCCCATCCCGAAACTGGTCCATAAATGGCAAATTTTATCAGTTCCGTATGATAGGATTTCCCTCCCCAATCATGTTTTGGGAAACTTACAACATTTGTGAACTGTAGGAGCTGGAGTCATTGGCTGTGAGTATGCGACTATTTTTGCAACAATTGGCACACATGTCTATTTGATTAACGATAAAGAGAAAATCCTCCCCCATCTTGACGAAGAGATCTCACGGTGAAAATCTTGAATTCTACACACTATCCCCCTCCCTCTTAAGTGATTGTTTTTGCACTTCTGGAATAAAAAAACATTAATTTCAAAAAATTTAGACACTTTTAGCAGAAAAAATACCAAGAAATAACCATTTCCCAACACAATCCTTTGGAATTTCTTGATTTCTCGGGATCTCGAAAAGTCGAAAATCATTTCCCCAAGTTGGCAATTCTCATGCTGTCATTTTGAATTACTTTTCTTTTATACAGTAACCTTTGATGCATAAAAACATTGATCATTGGTGCCACGATGGAGAGCAGATTAAGTGCTCTCTGCTTGATATCAATGCATCATGAAAAATTTCAAAATGATAAAGAATTGTTCATCATCAAAGTGATAGATATTTATGTAAAGGAAACAAGGTGAATCCAAATTCTATTTAAATAGTGGACTCAAGTCAGAATTTGTTAACAGCGCCAAGGTATTTTCACTCAATTTCAATTTTATAATTTGTAAAATAATAATAACAAGAAAAGGTAACAACTTCTGTAACTGAGGGTCAAGATATGAAATCTTACTTTGAGTCTCCCTGAGAAAAAATCCTGCGTACACCTTTGTACCACATTACAATTGTTAAGTTTGGATTGAACTCCATCCCTTATCACAAACCTCTATTTTACTTCTTTTGTATTGACCTGTGTTATCTCCCATGGCTCAATACTGTTGTCTTCATTACATTTAGTCATTGCATCATTCACCATAACATGCTTTTCCTTGTTCTTTGTTGTCTGACAAAAATTGTTTGCAAAGAACCACTATTGAATTTTCTGGGTGCCTTTGGATAATTCTATTGCTGTGTTGTTCCTAAATAGTATTCATTATTTGTTTAGTTCACCTCTGTGGCAGCGGGTGTCCCAGGTTTCAAATCCCAGTCTGGACATGGGTGTTCTTTATGACTGTCTCTTCACCATATCATCTCATTCTCATCATCATGAATAGACAAAAGTGACAGAAAAGTGATACTAAACAAAAATACATTTGTTTTTTTTGTTTAAGTGATCTTGAAGGATGGCAACTTTAGGACCATGGTAATATTCAAGTATAATTCCCAGTTTTAAAGGTGAATTTTCCAAAAATTCAAGGGTACATGCAGATAGATGTTCTCTCTATCTCATTCCTACATATTAGTACCGTCTCTCACCACCTACACACAGATATAGTAAAAATATAAAGGGTGTGAGTCATTCCAATGGATCCAAAAATTCTAATTCAATTAAATGATGTACATACTTCAAAAAATATTTAATTTATGGTGCAGAGTTTACATTTGCCATTTAACATACTAAGACTCGAAATGCATCTACAAACATAAATCACAAATGTTACGGCATATACTAATCTATGAAAGATTGTTAATTGTATAAAAATTTCAAACTCAATTTAACATCAACTTCGAGATATTTTACCTTGCAATAATCTTCAGTCTGTCAGATAGATTGTTCTGCAAAGGATACTAACAAAGTAAACTGATTGAGAGAATTCTGTTCTATTTTCCATGCAGCTTTCTTTTCCTTCTTTGATAAAAATAAAGCTGAACTGTGAAAAACGTACCTCAGTGAATTCATAGACATGTATAAATTCAATGGAATTTTGATTCACAAAAGTTGCTATTTTCACGTGCACAGAGAAAAATCCATGCAGAATTAGAATTGGAAATGGTCGGGAAAAAATGGCTTTCTGCGGCTTTTTTCACAAAAGTGTGTTAAATCAATGAAAATACAGGAGTTGGCAGTATTTTTCCTGTTTCATTGTTTTCGTTTAGCTCCCTACTGTAAAGTGGACACTCATTTCATAATATAAAATAAAATTTACAATATGAAATTCGTAGCTAGACATAAACATTGTTGAAACGGTTCCTACCGAATGTTATCTTCATATTTTGGTTGGATTATTAAATAAATCTATGTAGGATAAACATATTCATGTAATTAGAGTAGTTTTGTATGTTTTTTTTTTAAATATAACCTAATAGTATGATCAGTAAGATACTATTTACAATGTTTGAATTTGTTATACGAACACGTACATGAAGCAAAAAAGAAAATACTGCTCTACCTTTAGAAAGTCTAGTATCAAATCTCTTTACATTAAATTTTGTGTTCAGTAAAATATGTATATTTGTATTCTGGCTTTCCAGTACATCATGTATAATTTGGATAAATGGCTGCTAACCCTGGTCACAGAGCAACTAGTGGTGTATTTTCGCTGCTTGTTGCAAAATTCTCAAGATTTGTGAGACCTCAGCCCAGTAAATTTATTTTTTACAAGTCGTTGCCCTGATCCCAACAAATTTAACTGATAAATACATTTCTGATCTTTAAAGTGTATATGGAAATTAATATGCACCCTTAATTAATATTTATATATCAACTCTGGCATAATCATGGTTCAATTATGTATAAACTTGCTGTCAAATATAAAATTAGATTTAAATTTGTTGTCAATCCCTGGGTGCAATGGATTTTTGCGGCCCAGCAGTTGAAAAACACTGGCACTAAAACTGAAGCAGAAGCAAATAAGACTGGTCGCAAATGTCAAGCAAAAAAATCCTATTTTAGAACTCTGGACTGGACCTACAGATTGAAATGAGATCCGAAGCACTCTGACCACTGAGGTTCAACCTTCTTGTTACAAGGCAACATTAATAATTTATTCCACTCCAGAGGCCCATTCGTGATTATAATAGGAAACTTCTATCAAAAAGCCGGCCTTTTTACAACAATAGTACTAGCAATTTGTTCTCTGTGATTTACAGGCTAAATTAAATCTTAATGTCTGATGAAGTAGCTAACAATCTTGTTAAGTTTAGAGAATATTCAGACCAAAGCAACACATGACAGTGGGGGGCCCCTTCAGTCTGTAAGCAAGCATCCACCATGCATGCACAAGCAAGACCAAGGTAAAATGATGTGCGCCATTGAAGGAGCTTTCAGACTGAAGTCACAGATGACGAGCGACACAGTCTCATTCAGTATAAAGCAAAACATTCACCGTGCATACCATTGAGAAAACAGTGTAGTCCGAGCAACATGCAAGTGACATGTTTAGGTCTTTGTCACACTTTGTTTTAAAAGATTGAATGGTTTACTGAGAGTCTGCTTCCAAGTGACTGACACATGTCACTTGTTGCTTCGGTCTGAAAGTTCCCTGAGAAAATAGTACAGGCCAAGTAACAATTGACACTTGCTTCGGGGTCATTGGATGTCAATTCATCCAAGTTATGTCACCCACCATCCCCGATTTTGACTAAATTCAGTATACTTATACAATTTTTAATGCTGATTACAAAAACGACAATATTTTTCAGATTGGTCTAGGGGTTCAGAAGTTAACGCACTTTCTAAAATCTCCGTGTACGCCACTTGCAGATCCACTTTGAATGACACGCATTAGGTTATAAATGATAGTATCTTTCCTCAGGTTTGCCGTAGAAACTTCAAGTTTCTTTTCTTTTGTTAAAAATGGTATAAGCTTTCATTCAAATAAGGTTTCAGATGAATGTATTAATAACCATGTATTTTTATGTATAGTTTCATGTAATTTTTAGAAGAATAAATTACTTACTTCAATAGCAAATTTCGTGCAATACCCCCCCCCCCTTCAATTTACCACCAATTTTATATGTGGGTAGCTCGGAGTGTGTGCTAATGCCTGATGGAAGAATTGGGATGGGCGGTTCAGAGACAGGGTGATAAAAAAACCTGAGGGAAAATACCATCATTTATAACCTATTGTGTGTTATTCAAGGTGGAGCCGCAAGTGGCGTACACAGAGATTTTAAAGAGGACGCCAAGTTACAGGCTTGGTCACATGACAAGTGGAGTTGTTCATTTGTTTGAAATTGCAGAGGTAGAAAGCCAGCAAGTTGTTTGTTGCAGTTCTTCAAATGTGTGGAAATGTATGTATAAGAACATTTGCTATGTGATTTCTGTGGTGAAACACAAGTGTTTAAAATGTGGAAAAGCAATGTGTTCTCGGTTATATCTACTGATCGTATTTGGCACTGCAGTTTGAAAGATTTACACTTCCAGTCAACACCTTCAAGACCACACTGCAAGATCATTCTTGAAGTATACTCGCTTCAAGTACGGTCTTGCATCTTTTGGACACGGCCTGATACTCTCTTTGAATATTCCATAATTCATGTATTAATGTTAAATTTCAAGGGTACATATTAATTAATGTATAAAGTTGAAAAAAATAGGATGATATCTGTGAGAAAAATTGTTAGGATCGGAGCATCAACTTTGAAACTACGAATTTACTGGGCTGTGGGGTTACAAATGTAGAGAACCACTGTTGTTCAGAGCATCCATTTTCTTGTTCACCTTCGACGCTTCATCATTTACAAATGATTTTCCTATGAGATCATGGCACATGGCAATGAAGGAGATTTCGAATCAACATTTTTTAAAATTTGTTTACATCACCTATCCCAATACATGTTTATAAACCTTTACTGTACACTAATGCCTTGCAATAACAAGTTAGTATTATGTTACTCATTAAGGAGAAGTCTGATTAGATAGTGTGTCTAACTTGGCTTGGATATCACCCTTTTTGTGCTACATTTTCCAGTGATTCTTCCATTTCTAGTAGATTCAGCCACATGTGATAGATATTGAAATAATCTAATGTGTCTATTCAGCCGACATCAGTGCTACTATTAATACCATGATCCTGGGATTACAGTTGTAACTTTATGCACACAAAATATGCCTGTTATGGCATGCAAGACCTTTTAACACATATTTTGATTTTGTATTTGCTAAACAAGCTGTGATTGCTCAATAGTTCCAAACTTATTGAACCTTGCAGTTAGCTACAATACTTATTGGTCAAATATGGGTCACAATTTTTGTTGTGCACCACCTTCTTCCACAGGCTATAGCTTTAGAACTATTTCTCAGTGAAACCTTTTAGAACTATTTCTAAGCGAAACCTAATATTTGTATAGAACCTTTCTATACATAACTGGACCATCATCCAAATCCAAGACTTTCTGAAATTGGTCTGAGAAGGAATGACCCATATAATTTCTTTACTGATATTTAAAAGTAGTTGCGGTAGCTCAGTCATTAAGGCATCTGACTACCATGTGAGAGACCCGGGTTCGATCACCGGCGGGGGAGAACCAGGAATTTTTCCACCTGTTCAAGCAGCTCCGATGCCCACCCAGTGTCGTATAAAGTGGGTACCTAGAGAAAACTCGGGGGGGGGGGGGGAAAGGCAGCCAGGGGCATGGTGCTGATCACATCACCCCCACCTTCGGCTGTGATCAAGATATTGTGGAGACCTAACCTCACACCCCCTATACGCCATCATGGCATGGTGCATAACACACAGGAGCACTTTACTTTACTGATATTTAAAAACTGTTTAAGCTATGTATATGATTCATCATATCTGGTTTGAAAATATATGTAACTTTTTGAATTTGGTATTGCCTAGCCTTTTTATATAAATAAAGTTTACTATAAGTTGTCTTACTTCTGTGTACATGGACATCTCCAGGATCTTTTCGAGGGGGGTGGGCAGGAATATTTTTACCCCTCAAAAAACACTTATTTCAGTCTGAAATTATCATGTTTCTTCAATGAATTTATAATAAATAACATGAATTACGGTGACTGAAATGAAATTATGTGTGAAATATGTAGTTTTTAGGTGGACAGTCATTTTCCTTGGCTCCTTTCGGATGTCCATATCTGTGTATGTAAATTACAGTGGCACATTCTCCAATTACCAGGTTTACAGCTAGTAAACCAACTTTTTTCATATTGTATTTCATTTAAAGTATGGTTTATTGCTCATTATATATTCTGCAAGCTACGAAAACAAGCTTCTAAACCAGAATTTAAGTAAATTATTTAAAAAAACTTAAAAACTGGTCTCCATCACACCTTCTGATGACCAGGTTTCCTCCCAGATTGTAGGTAAGGGAGACGAAAAGAAAGTAGGAGAGTGGTTATTTAAAAATATGAGGCTTCAGGGTGCTTGGCATAGGCAGTGTTGTTATGTGAAGGGAAATTTATCTTGGTACAGGGAAACCTATGTCCAATTGTAGGTAAAGAGGGAATTTTATGAAAAATTAAAAAAAGCAGAACATTTGAAGTTGGATTTCCATTTTCTTTCATTTACTTGCATGCCTTCATTAGTGTTTTTCTTCTATTACATATATTACATAGGCGTATATCTGGTACATGAGATCAAATTTTCAGAAACCTGTGCGTTACTGTATAAAAAGCAGGGTACCAGTTAGATATAGTGAAAACACATTTAACTCGTTTATTTCCGAATTATTTACATTTGTACTTACCTTATATGCATAGCGGAACATTTTTCAACTTGGGATTATGTTTTTTTCACTGAAAAAAGTGTAATTTTTCACATTACAAGTATTTATTGGTCGTTGCTAAATCACTTTCGTTACACACAATATGGCGGGCAAATCTTGACTCACGTTGTCTATCGTCAGCTGATATGCAGTGTTTCCAAACTTATGAACCGAAAAATGCCGCACAAACTATTCACAAAAGATTTTTAAGCGAAAATTGATCCACAAACCATTCATGGAAGGTTAGGTTAGGCAAACAGAAAATTAAATTGGGGGAAAAAACCGCTCACACTTCATCTTGTAAAACTACCGTGTGGTTGCTACACTAACACTTATTAACCGAAAAATGATGGTTTTTAGGCTAACATAGATCCACAAACCATTCATGGAAGGTTAGGTTAGGTTAGACAAAAATAGAAAATTAAATTGGGAAAAAAAAAACTCACTCATATGTCATCTTGTAAAACGACTGCGTAGTTGCTACACTGATAGGGGGTTACATATTCGAATGAACGGAACATTTGATTCACTTAGTCGACGGTAATGGTGGCACGAGCTATCGTGCAACGGAGATACATTAATGTCGAAAATGACATTATTTACCGGCTGAATAAGTTGCACGAATCGAAAGAACACTATTCCCAGCTTCCAAAAGTCCACAGGAAATCAATTCCGTAAGTACTTTCCCATCATTTCTCCTGTAAATTTGAAGAATTCTGTTTTCACTATATCTAACTGTTACCAAAAGCAGAATTTATACTAGCATTAACGTGAACTCATTTCCTAAAGTATATATTTTGGCCCTTTTCATCATGGACATAATGGCATTTTAACTTTGTGTTCTGTAATTTATCATCAAATTCTAAACAGGGTCATTCCATGTGAAAATGCTAAAAGAACTAAACCTGACCCACCTAACTATGAAAGTATGAGTGCAAAATGTGCAATTTTTTCAACACCTTTAAATTGCAGTATTTTGGCAATCATGGCACCTGTAGAAGGGTATTGAACAAAATTGGTATTGGAGTGCTTCCGCCGCTTTTTATTATTAAAACCCTTTGTATGCACACTCAAATAGCAAAAGAACAAGTCGATATTAACTATTGGTACCAAACCTAACCTAACTATGTAAAATTATACTTGCTGTTGTAGAATGTCGTTTTGGGTGCTAGATTCAATTGCGCGAAGCTTTCAGGCTCTTATTGGTAAAGAAACACTTTATTTCACAGTGGCACATTTTCGTGAGCTAAAATCAACTGAAAACGTTCACAAACAACAAAATATTCATATACCATACAAAACCTTTCACATTCTATAGAGGGTGTACACAGGGTCAAGGGTGCCAAACTCCACAGTATGTGTTAACAGACGTAAATCGAAATCGAACCATGTAAAAATTACGTATGTAGCATGATGAAATCTCAATAAAACAAAAGGAACTTGGGCCCCAAAATCACTATAAATTGGGCATTTATGAAAAAATGTGGGGGTTGTACGGATATATCACTGCCTCACATAACACACTCATATCAACATACAGTAGAGCGTTGATTATCCGAACGTCGGTCAACCGAACGACCGCTTAACCGAACTGTGTACTCGCTCACTTTCAGATATCTGTAATGAAAAAAGTACGTGACTTAGCTGCTCGTAAGCGTGTAGGCTTGCTTAGACAGACCAAAATAAAGGATTTTTTTTAAACGTTAATTTTGTGTACTGTGTGTATTGTTCATGCAAAATGCGTATGTAATATGTACATATTTTTGTTTAATAAACTGTACCACATACTATATATTCCTACTAAAGTTGCCTTTGTACGTTACTTTGTAATACATACTTAAAGAGATGCCTGTTTTTATGAATAAATTTACTGTACAGTACTTCTTTTTGGCAAATAAACATGTACAGTTCGATTATTATTATTAAAACCCTTTGTATGCACACTCAAATAGCAAAAGAACAAGTCGATATTAACTATTGGTACCAAACCTAACCTAACTATGTAAAATTATACTTGCTGTTGTAGAATGTCGTTTTGGGTGCTAGATTCAATTGCGCGAAGCTTTCAGGCTCTTATTGGTAAAGAAACACTTTATTTCACAGTGGCACATTTTCGTGAGCTAAAATCAACTGAAAACGTTCACAAACAACAAAATATTCATATACCATACAAAACCTTTCACATTCTATAGAGGGTGTACACAGGGTCAAGGGTGCCAAACTCCACAGTATGTGTTAACAGACGTAAATCGAAATCGAACCATGTAAAAATTACGTATGTAGCATGATGAAATCTCAATAAAACAAAAGGAACTTGGGCCCCAAAATCACTATAAATTGGGCATTTATGAAAAAATGTGGGGGTTGTATGGATATATCACTGCCTCACATAACACACTCATATCAACATACAGTAGAGCGTTGATTATCCGAACGTCGGTCAACCGAACGACCGCTTAACCGAACTGTGTACTCGCTCACTTTCAGATATCTGTAATGAAAAAAGTACGTGACTTAGCTGCTCGTAAGCGTGTAGGCTTGCTTAGACAGACCAAAATAAAGGATTTTTTTTAAACGTTAATTTTGTGTACTGTGTGTATTGTTCATGCAAAATGCGTATGTAATATGTACATATTTTTGTTTAATAAACTGTACCACATACTATATATTCCTACTAAAGTTGCCTTTGTACGTTACTTTGTAATACATACTTAAAGAGATGCCTGTTTTTATGAATAAATTTACTGTACAGTACTTCTTTTTGGCAAATAAACATGTACAGTTCGATTATCCGAACAAACCAGTTTTCCGAACACCCATGTCCCCCAATTACTTCGGATAATCGACGCTCTACTGTATTTCAAGAAGCTTGCACTAAAATATCATTAACTATTTAATGTAAAAAAAAAAAAAACAGTGTATTACAACCCCTCACAGAAGAGGTTTATTCGGAAATATTAATCTGGCTAGGTCTAACATTGCATTTAGAGGGGTGTAGGGGTAAATTTAGAGCCAAAATAACTGTAAATTGGGCATTTGTGAAAAAATGTGGGGTTTGTGCTGATAAATCACTGCCTCGCAGTACATACCGATATCAACATGTTGCATATTGCTGGAATCTTGCACTAAACGATCATTACGCCAATGCTAAGGTTTCTCTTACAGACATTTCTTTCGTCACAGCTCCTCTTGCAGTTTTCAATATCATAATTTTATACTCCAGTTATTGCATTATCGATTCAACTGTCTACTCACTTTCGGGAGTATGTATCTTGCAGTTTTCAATATCATAATTTTATACTCTAGTTATTGCATTATTGATTCAACTGATTGATTCTACTCACTTTCGAGAGTTTGTAAAAGGATTTCACCTGAAAATGATATCAATCCGACAAATTATTCACACTCTTCTTTATAATTAACATATATTCAATTAATATACAGAATAAGACAACAACAAACAACACGGCTTCGGTAACTGATCTTCATTTGTTTACATGACGATTGCGCGAGGCCCCTTAATCAGGATTTCATCATCACTTCCGGTGCTAGTCCTGTCCTATGTGGAAAAAGAAATTTCGCTACCTGCTATGGAATCCATGTTGTAAACACACAGTATGGCCAGGTCGAACTATTAACGACATGAACAGCGACAAAGTCGGAAAATTTTCTGGACGGGAAATTTTCCCGAACCTCTGGAAATCTCGAATTCTACGTCATTTTCACTTTAAATGATTGTTTTTGTATTTCTGGTACAAAAACTAACAATTTTAGATACGTTCCAGACATTTACAATGCAAAAATCGGGGAGAATTAACGACTTTTTAAAATCACCATTCTGTATTTCCCTATTTCTCGGGATCCCGAAAAGTCGGAATCGGGACGTAAATATTTTTTCCCGATCCAGGTCCAGACTTTTTGGGATCCCAGGGGTGTGCGGGACAGAATTGTTTTCGTGGGTACGGGATTTTTTTTAAATCCCGACATTCGGGACGGTAAAAATTCGTAATTTCCCGACTGACGGAAATGTCCGAAATTTCACGAAGCTCTTGAAATCTCGAATTCTATGTCATTTTCACCTCACGTGATTGTTTTTAAATTTCTGGAATAAAAACTAATAATTTACAATACGTCCCAGACACTTACAAAGCAGAAAACGTCGAAAATTAACGACTTTTTAAAATGACTATTCGGTATTTCCCGACTGCTCGGGATCTCGAAGAGTCGGGAAATCATTTCTCGAAGTTGGGATCGGGACGGGAATTTTTTTCCCGATCCCGGTCCCGACTTTTCGGGATCCCGCATACACCTAGATCCGCACACCCCAAGTGGTCACCCTTCGGAGGACGACGCTCATGAGAGCAAACTTCACCCTTACCCTCCGAAGACTTGTGAGGGTGAGGGCAAAGTCGATCCTTGAGGATGAGGGCGAAAGGCGAGTCGTGAGTGAGAAGGCTCGTCATTGTGGGTTAGGGATCCTGTGATCACCAATTGGGTACTTCGTTACAGAAGTTACTTTGTTCCAGCTATTCAAATTGTTCCCGAGCTCTCCGCAGCCATGTCTCGGCGGCCGGTACAACGGGACCCGCAGATTCGAGGTAAGTCAACAACCCTCGCCAGCTACCGTCACTTCCTGCGCCTCGCGCTCTTATGTGGTGACGTTCATCTGCATCCCGTGCCCCTCCAACGGAATGCTACCTCCCTCTCAGTTTATTACCAAAATAATAATAATATATCTTTATTGACGGACCCCATGGCCGAGTGGTTAGCACATCGCGCTGCGACGCTAGAGGTCTCGGGTTCGACTTCCGCTCGTGCATGGTTGTTTGTAAATGTCCATTTCATCCTTATCCCATGAAAGGCAATGGCAAATCACCATGGGTTCACCTTACCCAGCGACCTTCCGGTCAAAAGACCTGCCTTCAGGCAGACAACTCATCATTATCATATCTTTAATGAGCGGGTGAGGTTCAGCCTATGCTGTTCTCCCACCTAACCCTTGTCAGAATACAGTCTACAGTTACAAACTGTATATACATCCAATAAGAAGAAAAAATAAACAAGACAAATAATAATAGTAAATAAGTAAGAAAGATGAAGAGAAACATAAGGGCAATTTTAAAACAAATAAGAACTGTAAAGATACAATTAATGAGTATATGTATACACATAAAACTACATACAACTAAATTTTAAATACACTCATTAAATACAACATTAAGTACAAGTATATATACTACATATAGGCACACACACATGTACACGTAAATGCATATTTGGGCCCGTTCCGAAAGTTACACGAGTTTAACGCCTTAAACGTTACGGTAACTTGCTGTCTCATAAGTGCTTTCGTGCGTTTCGTGAGTTTCATTACGCCGTCCCAAAAGTCGCATTCCGTGCGTTTCGTGCAAGAACGAGATCACCAAACGCACGGGCCAGGAGGCTGGTTTGTTAGGTGAGAATCGTCTGCTGCTTCCAGACAACCGCGCGTGCTGATTGATTCAAACTGCACTAGTTAGGAAAATGTATTATAATTTTAACAGAGCGATATGAAACAACATGCACAATATGAGCATGCCTTAACTGTTCTTAGAATGTGATGGGTCTCACGACGGGCATAGCCCGCAGTACACTTAAAGTCAATGTGGACGAACGACGGGCATAGCCCGTCCTGCGGTATGCAATCGCTTTGCTGATTGAACGACGGGCTATGCTCGTACTTCGTCTCATGCGCGTGTTCATTCAAGCCCCTCTGTTGAAGTTCAGACCGCTAGGTGACTCATGTGCTATTTTCATCTCGCACCTGCGACTGTTTGTTGTCGCGTTGATGTACTGTGCATTGTTTAGAATGGCGTAATTAGATCCAGACTGCATAGAGGATTCCGCCTCAGAGTTTGAAGTTAGCGACGATTTTGATGATGCAGATGAATTTGAAGATTTGGAAGGTAGGTTATATTCGTAATAATTATTGTCGACAATATAAACAGTGTTGCAAACTCTAGTATTTTATGAATGAAGTGAGAAGAGGTAATTTTTTGGGGTCTATTCATCTTGCCTCTTGCTTGATTCTCCTACATGCACTGATGTATTTTTAGTTTTTCCATTTATTATTTTGTACAGCAGGCATGTCAAACACGCGGCCCGCGGGCCGCATGCGGCCCTCGATATATTTTTGTGCGGCCCCTTTGCTATTACCTGTTTTTAACTAGTAGAGCCTTCAGATGTAGTAGTTGATAAAATATCTATGTTATTATATAACACGATGTGAAATTTCACACGTTTTTTTCTTGAAAAGGATATACCCGTCGGTAGGTTAAAAAAGGTGGTCGTGTTGCATTCTTGGGCTGGTTAACGAATGTAGTGATTGCCAGTTGTTCCGAGTCCAAGGCTAAGTCGTCTGCCTGCTTGGTGTGCAGATCAACCATTAGTGTACCGAAGTTATATAAAGTCAAAGGTCATTATGAGCAACACAGAGCTACATACAACCAATACGACGGATTAATGAGGCAAGACAAGCTGAGAGAGTTGAAGGCAGGATTAAAACAACAACAAGGAATGTTTACTAAAGTAGCTCAAGAAAGCGAAGCTGCGGTACGCGCAAGCTACGCATTGTCGGAGTTGATAGCTAAACACTCAAAACCTTTTGCCGAAGGCGAGTTTATTAAACGGTACCTGGCAAAAACTGCTGAAATAGTTAATCCCGCAAGTGTAAAAGCTTTTCAAGGCATTTCACTATCCGCAACACGGTTGCTGAAAGAGTAACCGAACTGGCCTGTGATTTGAGGGATCAAATTAAAACAAAAGTGTCAAATTTAATTTCTTATTCCATCGCTTGTGATGAGAGTACAGACATCGGTGGTGTAGCTCACTTAGCTGTGTTTCTTCGTGCTTGTGATGAGGAGCTATTGGACATTGTACCGTTGCATGACACTACTACGGGTGAGGATATATTTATTACTGTTCGTGAACTTTTGCGGAAGTATGATTTACCTCTGTCAAAGTTATCCTGTGTAGCTACGGATGGTGCCCCTTCAATGACGGGAAAAAACAATGGTTTTGTAACAAAACTGCAAAACTAATTTCGTGAAACCTGCGATGAACAGATGTTCCATCATGTGCATTGCATCATTCACCAAGAGGTCTTGTGTTCAAAAGTAATCAACATGGAAAGTGTGATGAAGCCTGTGAAAAAAGCTATCGACTTCATACGATCCCGTGGCTTAAACCAGCGACAATTTTCTGCTTTCTTAGCAGATTTAGAAAGCGAATATTCTGGAGTGTCCTATTACACAGAAGTGTCCTGGCTATCGTGTTCTATGTTTCTTGAAAGATTCTGGAACTTGAAAGATGAAACATGCCAATTTTTAGAAATGAAAGAACAAAACACCAGCCTTTTTTTCGCAACGAACGTGGTTAGCCTACAAGATCTTTCCTTTCTTGTTGATATAACTAAACACTTGTCAGATTTAAATTTGAAACTGCAAGGAAAAGATCAATTAATCACCAACATGAATGATCAAGTCAAAACATTCGAGCGTAAGTTATTGCTTTGGGAAAAACAGTTAAGAAACGAAGTGACGCACTTTCCAACTTGTTCTAAATACAGATCAAGTTCAAAGGACCCTGTTTTGTACAAAACGTACGCCGCAAAAATCCAGCTTTTGAATACTGAATTCGGGAAAAGGTTCCACGATGTTCGTTCTTTCGAAGACAAGATCTCCTTGTTTTCAGCCGTGTTTACGACTGATTTAGAAAAAGTGGCAGCACATTTGCAGATGGAAGTAATTGAAATTCAGTGCGACTCAACTTTGAAACAAAAGTACAGCGAAGTGGGTATCCCTGACTTTTACAAGTACTTGCCTGCACGTTTTCCAGAAACCCGCAAATTTGCGTGTGAAATAATTTCCATGTTCGGTAGCACTTACCAGTGTGAAAAATTTTTCTCACTCGTGAAAGGAAACAAGTCACTAACGAGATCCAGATTATCAGACGTTCATCTTAGTTGTGTTCTGCCTCCCCGATGGCGCAGTGGTTGCGTCGTCGACTTGTAATCAAGGGGTCCCGGGTTCGATACCCGGTGGAGGTACAAGTGGTTCGGATCCCACTTTAAACTGTAGGTCCAGTCCCGATTAGCCTTACTGTGCATAAAGTGGACTTAAAACACCAAATCAACCAACCAACCAACCAAATCTTAGTTGTGTTCTGAAAGTAGCTGCTTTAAATAAGATGTCTCCTGATGTTGATAAGTTGGTGGCAGAAAAAAGATGCCAGCTGTCAGGCAAGAAGCAACGATCAAGTTTCAATGAATGTTCAATATACTTTATTAAGTGTTATGTTAGTCATTCTTTAAAATAAAGTATTAAAGATAATTTAATTTTTTCCTTGCGGCCCGCCCTATCTAACACTACTGACGATTTGGCCCAGTTCAGATTTTGAGTTTGACATGCCTGTTGTACAGTGTATGTCAAATGAAAATTTTGTTTTATTTAATTAGTTTATTTATTTATTTGTTTAATTTTTACAGATGACGCAGAACCAACTGATACATCGTCTGGTCTGCAGCCACTTTTTCATACAAAAGATAATTACTTGTAATTTGTAATTATTTTTTGTTATGTGCACATAAGACGTATTTTTATGCAAGATTCAAAAAATAAATTGATAGTTTATGTAGTTAATTATTGAAATTTCCAGATTACGAACTTAAAATATCTATATTAACATTTGTTACAATGTTGTACTTTTCTTTTCTTCACAAAACATTGCTGAAAAAAATATTAAAAAATGTCTGAAAATGAAAAGAAAATTTAAAAAATTTTTGTTCATTGAAAAGAGGAAGTTTTGTAGATTTAAGAAATATGTGGTAAATAAAAGCAAATTAAAAATATTTTTTTATGATTTTTTGAAAAACAACCAAAAACCGCAGACCAGAGGTAACAATGCTGTATTATGAGGCCAGACCCGAATGTGTTAAAATGAGTAACAGTCTCCACAGTAGATTTCATTTTTGCAATAGAAGGGTGCGAAATGGCCTTAAGTGCCGACGCACCCAGAAATTTTATATCAACAGCAACAACAACAACAGTTCATTTTTGCCATAAGGGCCTGTGATATGGACTTTCCTTCCGCTGGACGCAATGTGGAAACTTTCTCCAAACAAAACGTTGTGCCTGCGCTTTTGCCTAGAGTAGAAGTAAGAAGTAAGTCTGTAAGATAACTGGTTTCACCAGAACCACGAGCCCAGTTATTTTCGTTGAATGCGTTCGTTTCGTTAAGACTTTCGGAACTATTAGCCTTTTTTGGTCCCAAGCGTCTCCGTCGAGATACCCGAATGTAACCCTCGCGGTCCCACGCGTCTCGATCGAGACGATGTCAAGGTCGTAGTTTTTACGTTTTAACTTTTCTATTTTTGTCTTAAATGTCGATTTTTTTATATTGTTCCTAACACATGTATTTAACAGAAATGTTTCTTGCACTTTTTTTTTTCATGAAAATAGAGGGGAAAAGGCGGGAAAAGGGACTACTCTATTGCGTCTCTACTCAAGGGAAAATTTTTGCTGACAAAGGAAGACCGGCTTTGTTGTTCTAAAGCAATGCTTTTCACTCCCGCCTGGCAACTGCATTCAAAGGAAGCTTGTTTATCAGTATCCGATGTCAAAATGAAAGTTTTCCGCAAGCAGAGAGTGGGGGTGGGGGAGGGGGAAGACTGGTTGTTGAATCTGCGTTGTGAGAATGGAATTTCGAGGCGCGCTGAAGGAATCCTTTGTTTTTGAGCACAAGTTTCAACACAGGTTACCCTGCATTGTCTAAAAATATAATTTCAAGTAGCTGCAAGAATCGGGGCTCATTTTTCACTGCGTTCTAGCTCTTCGTCCGTGAAAGTTGTGCGTAGGTGTGTGTCGTTTTGTGCCCAAGTGCGAGGATATTTTTTCAGTGAAGTGACAGACTTCAAAGGACTTTTTTGTCATCTACGTGTTTTCTTGTGGTGTAAAAAGTGTGCTAGTGTCGTTTGTGCCTGCTGTGTCCCCAAAAGGCTTATAGTCGACCATGGCTGCCCCCGGTGATCTCCGTTCTGATGAAATCCGATATGAGATGGAGGATTTGGATACAGACTCCGAGTGGGATGAAGAAGAGGTTGACATTCCCTCTGATATATCATCAGAATCTGATTCTGATATGTCACAAAGACGTTCCCATTCCCCTCCTCCTGCTCCATTCGACTGGCAACCCCTTTCCCAAACTGGTAGAACTACTCCCAACCTCCAGCCTTTCCTAAGACAGACTAGACTGAAGGTTAGACACATTGACGATGCATCCTCTTTCTTGGACTTTTTTCCCCTTCACTTTCTCCGAAGAAATCTTCCAGCATCTGGTGACTGAGACCAACAGGTACTACCACCAACATATCACAAAGCACCCAACGACAAAGCCCGAACGTGACGTGACCATTGGCGAAATGAAGACTTTCGTTGGTTTGACAGTACTGATGGGACATGACCGCAGATTACGTTGGCGAGACTACTGGTCCAGAAAACCCCACCTTCACACACAGTTTTACGGACAACAGATTTCACGTAACCGCTTTTATCACTTGTTCAGATTCCTACACTTTGAGGACAACACGAAAAACCCCTCCCCCCAAGATCCCGATTATGACAGGCTGGGTAAGATTAGGTTTGTCTTTGACAATATCAATGGGCTTAGCTCTAATTGCTACTATCCTACAGAGCATTTATCAGTTAATGAAACTATGGTCTTGTACAATGGGAAAGTCATCTTCAAACAGTATATTCCAAAGAAACACAAGAGGTTTGGGATCAAGATCTACAAACTCTGTGATTTTTTGGGATACACCTATGACATGATCGTATATCTGGGCAAGGACAAGAACAGAGCGACTGCCACGACATCAGCGACGCATGGTTTAGTTGTAGCGTTGACGGAGAAGGTGAAGGGAGTTGGTCATAAATTATTTATGGACAACAACTTCTCTTCTCCAGAGCTATTTGATGATCTCGCAACAAGAAGTATCTATTGGTGCGGGACCGTCAATCCCCGACGAAAAGGCCTCCCACCCAACTTTTCAAAGACTGACTTCAAGCTGAAGAGAGGTGACCTACGTGTTCGGGTGAAGAATGACTTGACTGTGATATGTTGGAAAGACAAGAGAGAGGTGTACCTGTTGACGAACATCCATCATTCACCAGGTGATGGAAATTTCTTGGATGACCATGGCAACGTACTCAAGTCGGCTATTGTATGAGAATACAATAGCCACATGGGTTACGTTGACAAGGCCGACCGCATGACTAATTCCTACGGTGTCCAACAAAAGACCATGAAGTGGACTGTCAAGCTCTTCTTCCACCTACTCGACCAATGTATCCTCAACGCCTACCTGCTCTTCAAGACATTTCATCATCAACTTCCGTGAGAAGTTGGCTAAGTCTTTTGGGGACAAGTGGCAGGCGAGGCACTCGAACCCCAGCTCCCCAAGGTGCGGCACAACTTGGTCCATCATCAAGTTCGTCTCTATCCACCAACACGCGCTACGAGGTTAGTGGCTTCCGTCACTTCCCCACCATGACACGGGAACAACGGAGATGTGTGCTGTGCGGGCCACGAACTTCACGGCCTAGTAGATGCCGCTGCGTTACCTGCAAGGTGCCCCTGTGCCTGGAGCCATGTTTTATGGAGTACCACCAGAAGTAAGGCATCATGGCTCTAGACCAAGCCTGGGAGCTGGAGCAGCAAAGGTAGGGTAGATCGGGGCAAGTTGAGACTGAGGCAAATTGATACATTGTCATTTACGAGGGAACGCGGATGCGCTGGGTAATGTCCGTTAAACAGAAGACGCCGTTCAGCAGTCCCTATTGTCTGAGCGTGTGCATGGCTAACGAACAATTTTGTGCGCGAATTTATCCGACCAAGTGTATTTTTCAGGGTGTAAAGTAACTTTTTTGGATGTTGTTTGAAGTCTCCTGGTGGGCTTACATGAACTGTGAATTATTTTGTCTTGGTGGATGTGTGTTGTGCCACTAAAAGGTAAGAAAACTCTGTTATTGTTGTTACTTTTTCTGTTGTCTGTAGTACGTTATAGTTCATTAATCGAAATGGCGCCGGTTGGGGAAAGTTGATACGGCTGAATTGGTGCGGGTTGATACGGTGTATCAACTTACCTGAGCTGCTTCTAATTATTTTTTTGTTTGTTTGTTTACAGAAAATGGTCCGGAATTACGTCAAGAAGACCAGTCGAGGAGAAATACCAGTTGAAACATTTAAGAAAGCCTACGCCGATGTCAAGAATGGTACCTTATCACTGAGTGAAGCCGCAAAGACATATGGGATCGACAAAATGACTCTTATGAGGTGTAAAAAGGAAAAAGAAGTAAACCAAAGTGAGGGTACCAAAATACGAATGTGTTACTGCAAAGATCGTCAGGTCTTCAGTGACGATTTAGAACTGCAACTAAAGGAATACATTGTCCACTGTTCAAGTATCTACTATGGTTTGACGCCTAAAAACATCAGAGAGTTCACATATGAATTAGCAGTAGCTAACAAGGTGAAAATTCCTGACATTTGGATAAATAATAAAATTGCCTCGAAAGAATGGTTTACTGCATACATGAAAAGGCATCCTAGACTGTCCCTTAGAGAGCCTGAAGGCACGAACCTAAGCCGTGCTACTAGCTTTAACGGACACAACGTAGGCATATTTTTCAATAAGTTAAAAGCTGTTCTGGAGATGTAGAAATTTGAGAGCAAAGATATTTGGAACACCGATGAAACATGTATTCACAATGCTCAGCGCCCTGGGAAAATCATTGTAGAAAAGGGTGTACGTTAAGTAGCCAAGGCAACGTCAGCAGAAAGGGACACAATTGTAACACTTGCCTCTGCCGTAAATGCGATTGGAAACTCCATGCCCACAATGTTCATATTTCCAAGGGTCTATTTTAAAGATCACTTTGTTCAGAGCGGACTCCTTGGTTGTATTGGAACTTCATATCCCACAGGATGGATGACAGTGTCTTCATTTTTGCTGTTTATGAAACACACTCAGAGCCACGTGAAGGCAAGTAAAGATCACCCATGTCTATTGATACTGGACAATCATGATTCTCGTTTGTTGATTGAAGTGTTGAATTTCTGCAAGGCCAACGAGATCATTATGTTGTCATTTCCGCCTCATACTTCTCACAAACTCCAACACCTGGACAGATCGATTTATGGACCTTTTAAGAAGTTTTATTTTGCAGCAATTGGCAGTTGGATGACCAGCAATCCAGAGAAGACCTTTACTATATACGACATACCAGGAGTCGTTAGTAGTTCACTACCCAATGCTCTAACACCAAAAAATATTATATCAGACTTTTAAGCCGTTCAATCCAGATATTTTTACTGAAGAAGATTATTTACCATGTTCCGTAACTGATCGACCAACGACCGAAGAAAATGAGCAAGATCGTTTACCTGATGGAAGTAGAATCTCTGAAACCAACGTCTTGGGATTAGAAGCCACCCCTTTCACCAGCAGTGACAATCAAGAATTGCATCGTGAATCAGTAAGCCGAGAAGAGTTACCCTAAGGCTGGAGAACGAAAAGCAAATCGAAAAGTGAAACAACGAATGATATCGTCAATTCTTACAGACACAACAGTGAAGAACAGATTAGAAAATGAAGCTCGAACTAGAGTTAACAATAAATTATTGAGATCAGAAAGAGTTTAAATAGATTGTGCCATTCTTTGAAAAAAGGTAAAAGGGAGTCAGCAAATAATAGTACTAAGAAAATTAATAATGGACCGACCGAAAGAGAAACTCAAGGTCAAAAGAAGAAAATACCAAACAGGAAATATTTGAAGAATAATAATTCAGAGTCAGAGTCAGAAGATGAAGACAGCTTGTGTCTAATGTGCCTCGAACCATTTTCAGCTTCTAAGCCCGGTGAAAAATGTATACGATACAATGCATTTCCTGCAGTAGATGGGCTCACTCGAAATGCGGATACCATAGTTCTATGTGCACCTGTGTTCACTGTAAATCAGATATGTGCATAACAGAAAGTGATAGTGACTAACTGCATGTAGGCTATCCATCATGTTACGATATTTTGTTCATGTTTGTATGCTTTTCCTGAATACTAAACTTTAATTTAAAATTACTTTCTTGTATTTTGTCTTATTTAATCAAACTATGTCACATCGTTATCAACTACTTCAAATTAGTATCAACTTGCCCCATACGAGTATCAACTTGCCCCACGACGGGGCAAGTTGAGACGTTGCGTCCTGCGTTACTAATTAGGTTCTCGTCAGCTTACAAATTATATCTGTGAAATTTTTATGTGCTTTTTATAAAAGTAAAGAGTTAAGCTATCGAGTAGTAACATGTTTTATTTTCTTGTTAGCAACATAAGAAATAAAAAATCAAACTCTCAAATTGTATCAACTTGCCCCGCTCTCCCCTAACCTTCTTATTTGTACTCTTCTTCCTATATTTTTTCAAAATTATTTTTTGGGGGTTTCCTCCCTTCCCCCTCCTTATATACGCGGAATTTGCATAAATTTAGCATTTTGTGCATTTTGACATCCTTTTTTCGGGGGGGCTGGGGGAAGCCCCATTTTTTTTAAAAAATATATTTTTCAGGGGATTTCCCCCCTTTCCCCCATATGTACGCCGAATGTGCATAAATTATATATCGTCTGAATCTGTGATTCATTCTGGGTACAACGGTATATCATTCATATCTATAGGGCATTTAGTTTCTGAGCTATAGTCATTTCAATGTAACTCTGCAGTTCGCTCAATTCCGAAGCTTGAGACAGTGGCGTACAAGCCTTTCGTTTCAGGGGAACAACTCGCATTACATTGGTCATATGACAAAAATGAATATATTTTTCTGTTCCTTACATGCCAGCGATAATTTCTATGTGCATTTTGAACTTTTCATATCCTTTTTTTCGGGAGGGCAGCGGGGGGAGAAACCATTTTTTTTTTAAAAAAAAAGTATTTTTCGGGGGATTTCCCCCTTTCCCCCTCAATATGTACGCCGAATGTGCATAAATTATACATCGCCTGAATCTGTGATTCATTCTGCGTACAACGGTATATCCTTCATATCTCCAGGGCAAATAGTCTCTGAGCTAAAGCCATTTCAAGGTACCGCTGCATTTTAAAGCTTGAATGAGTGGCGTGCCGACCATTCCTTTTGGGGGTATAACTCAAGTTACAATGGTCATATGATGATAATGAAAATATTTTTGTGTTTCTTACATGTCAGCGATCATTTCCATGTGCATGTCGACACTGTCATGTACTTCTCTCTTGGGGGGAGGAGGACCACATTTTTTCCCGAAATTTTGGAATTTTGAGAGTTAGCCCCCTCCCCCACCACATATACGCCGAATTTTCATATAGTCTAAATCTTTGGTTCATTCCGCGTACAACGGTATATCACTCATCTCCCTAGGGCAATTAGCCTCCGATCTACACTCATTTAATTGAAACTTTGCATTTTGCTCATAATCTGCTCGGGACCAAGGGGGTTACATGTGAAAATGGCCTTACGACTTGTAACGCCTGTTTAGGGCGATGTCGATTAACCCAGATTAGTTCTATAGTACGTAATGGAAGCGCGTGGGGGAGAGGGAGAAGGAAGTAAGTTTCGATTAACACCGCTTGACGGCGACAAGGTCCAGGCACAATAGTGCTGCCGTCTATGCGGATTTGAGAACTGATTTGAAACAAATAAGGTCTGTTTCCGTACAGTGACGTACGTGTAATTATCACAATGGATAAATAAGGATTGGGATATTACAGACTCAAAGGGTTACAGTTATTTTCGTTAAATGCGTTCGTTTCGTTAAGACTTTCGGAACACACCCTTTGTGAATGTTTAATGGTGCAAGGAGAGAAATATTTGACATGATGTAATACCAAGTTCTTACATTGACATTAATCCATTGTGGGATAGATTCTAATAGTTTACATAGTAGATAGTCCTTTGCTTTGGATTTAAGAACATGCAGTGTTTACGGAGACCTGGCTGAACGACACTGTTCCAGACAATGAATTGGCTTTTGCGAATCACTTCAATATTTCTCGAAATAATCGGCCTGTTGGAAGGGGAGCGGGGAGTGATGGTATGCGTGAATGTGAAGTGGAAAAGCAAAATTCGAAAGGATCGACCGAACAAAAGCTCTCCCTTACAACCCCGTTCATCGGGAAGGTCAAGCTCTGACGCCGGGCCGCTTGCCGCCGAGTGTCGTAGCGAATGAAGAAGCCTGCAGGGATTCAGTCTTGGCAGCCTTAATGTGTGGTGACAATGCTTTTTGGTGACTTTAAACCTTTCCATCAATTGGAACACTCCCACGTCCGGTACTACAAACTGCCCTGCCGACCAATGGTTTATGGTAGGGCTGTGCGGGATCCCGAAAAGTCGGGACCGTTATCGGGAAAAAAAATCCGTCCCGATCCCAACTTCGGGAAATGGCTTCCCGACTTTTCGGGATCTCGAGCAGTCGGGAAATACCTAATGGTAATTTTGAAAAGCCGTTAATTCTCGACGTTTTATCCAATGCAAGTGTCTGGAACTTATCGGAAATTGTTTGTTTTTATTCCAGAAATGCAAAAACAATCACTTAAGTTGAAAATAACGTGTAGAATTCGAGATTTTCATAGCTTTGGGAAATTTCGAACATTTCCTGCCCCGAACATTTCAGAGTGGGTTCGAAACGCGTTTCATAAGCATTGCACTCATAGTTTTTGTGGCAGTGATTCAAGGTACAAATAACGATTACATGCCAAATGTAGTATTTCACATTTTGCTAAGACTCGTGACAATGACCAGAGTATCTTAAAAGTTGCTAGTTGCCACAAAACAACTTTGTATCAAGTTACGTAACATACAAAAAAATTACAGGACTATGGAGCCCGCTTCTTATTGAATGAATCGGGCCTATCCGATAGTTCAGTGGCTAATGATATCCCCTTGTAATCAAAGGATCCAAAATTCGATTCCCGGTGGAGGGAATTTTAAAAAAAATAAATTACAATAAAGTGAATTAAAAACAAACTTTGTCTCGTGAAAATGATAATTTATAGAAATGTTCCGAAGTACAAAATTGTGTACTATGTTTTTCAAGGCCTTAACGTACGTGTTAGTTTTGTCACTTTTCGTATGTGTATTGGGAAAGGCTTAGAAGATATGGTGAAAGGTGTATAGAAACTGTCGCAGGCAAAAAAAAAGAATATATAATGTTCGATTTCCTTGCCTATGTTGTTATGTGTTGCTTACTATGTTCCATGTTGGTGAAACAAATTTAACTGCTTGGAAGAAACATTTGCATAAAACATTGGCACTAAAGCATACTTCTTGACATGTTCAAAAGTGCTGTAATTATGCTTGTTATTGCTTGCATGTACGGTTGGTTATCCATTGTGAAAATTTCTTCTTAAAAAAATAAATTACACACTAATTGTTGCTAGCGCTGTTTAATTGACACAACTGGCGCTTGTCGCCTCCTTGTAGTATGATGTGAACTATAATGCATGTAAATGTCCACATAAATACACATGGTATAAGCTTGTGTGGGAAAACACTGTAACACAATTTAAACAACAATTCCGTAACTATTGTTGTAACCAAAACCTGCTGCTTGTGGGAAATATGTTTTCTCTGCTTCTTTTCTTCTTTGTATCGCTTGTCTGCTTGACTTAGTTTGGGGCAATGTAAAATGTGTAATAAATTACCCGTAGAACTTGGGAGATGGGGAAAAGTTGTCCCAACTGGAAACAGTGTGGAGGGAAATTTTATCTGGTTCCCTCACTAGGTGTCGTTGATAGTCTGTAACACTAAACTGGAAAATTCCTGGTTGAATACAGCCTTCCTGGTAAAAATGTAGTAAAACATGTCTGCATGCCTCCTTCAAATTGTTGGTGACGAGTCTCCCGTATGGTAATTGACTGCATCTGCGGAAGTCCATCATAAAAAATGCCCATGATTGGTGTAGGCATTGCTCGTCCACGTCGTTCCGTATAGACAGGTTAGGTTAAATAAGGGAGAAATTATAATAAGAAAAGGAAACTGCGTGGGATAGGTATATATAATTTTGATAAACACACAAAACCAAACTTATTCCATTGCCTTTTCTTAAAATTAAATTAAATTAAATTGCCTCATCAAGATAAAATAAAATAAAAATAAATTGATTAAATAATTGCCATAACTCTTTGAAAATAAATAAGGAAAATTTAAATAAAATATACAACCGTAATTAAAATATTAATGTCCATGATTGATGTGTTGCTTTAAATTATTAATTATTACTGTGCTGCTCTGAATGAACCTGTCTTGCAAGTTGACGGTGCTTATAAAAATAAAATCCTAGTGCTGATGTTAGTAATAAATTCCAAATAATAAATACTAATATAGACATGGGCAAAGGGTTTAAAACTAATTCCTGAAATGGAATGCCCTTACTAACAGATTGATTAAGTTGCTTTAAGGCAAGTTCAAGCGGAGTCCATTGTGGAACAGTGAAATCAGATAAATTCTTGGGAATATTAAGTGGTGATACAACTCCCTTCATTTTTACCTGTTCAAAAGCTAAAATTCTGGTATGTAAAATTTGTTGATCCACAATAATCTGAGAAAAATCCTGATAATTAAAAAATATAGATTGCTCCTCGTTAATCTGAATTGATCTGTGGGTGCTCAAATTATTATTCAAATTCTAAATGACAATAAATTGACCTGAGCCTGATATTAAAATACCATTACGTGTTCTGATAAACTGAAATAATTTATTGCCAGTAATAGATTTCACTTCAAAATACAAAGTTTAAAATTATTATACAAAAATAAGTCTTGCAAGCATGTTCTAAATTCTGTTTAAATCTTGAAAAAATATTATGTTGTGAACCCTTAAAAAAAATATATATAAAATTTGCGTTGCGCAAAGCAAGCTATTAGTGTCCTAAAAGGTTGCTTTGGCAAGCCTCTAATGGCCTCCTAATAAATGATAGGCCGAAGCAATTTGCCGTCGTTCATTAATATGCAATGTAAAACAAAAAAATTCAGTAAATGCTACTTCTGACTTTCGTTGAAACTCCAGGCGGTAACAAATATATCATCAGGGAATCAAAAGAGTGAAATTCAAATTTTAAACACAATAAAAATAATAAAAACTTTCTCAATTCCTTTGTTAAAATTATTGGTCGTGAATAACCTTAAGTGCATAAATGCGACGTTTTTTGGCAAAATTTATCTATGTAAAACAAAATATCCCTAACATTGTTGACATGAAATTCTATCGTGAAAATCGAATTCTGATGGCTGTATCCTTAACTAAACTGGCCCCATGAAAATTTTAATGAGCGAACGCCACTGGTTCAAAAAAAATGCAGAGTCTAAAGTTTTGTGGTCGCTGGACGTAACTACACCGACAGCGAGAGAACTTGCAGGCTCGCTGCCGTGATCGGCGACTTCGGGTACAGTTCGGGTTCCGTCGGAATAGCTGACGAAAGAATCGCATCGGGCCACGATGTTTGGACGTAAACTTTGCAACGGCGCTATGATTCGCTGACTCGTTGGGTGACGCGTGAATGATGACAAAACTTTAAATTATTACGAACAAGATTTAGTAAGAGCTGCGAGAATCTAAACAAAGTCAAGGACTTTTGAAATGACGTCATAGGCGGGATGGAGAGAGAGAGAGAAAATTGCCGTGCTTTGTCAGCGTGGCTAAAAAACTCGAACACTTCCGTGATCATACAATAACAAAACTTGGGAAGCTGCTAGCAAAATAAAATACTAATAAACCCTTGAATAAAATACAGTAAAATCTCAATAATGGATAATAACCTAAAAATTTAAGACATAATAAATAAAAATAAAAATTCTAGGCAAACGTATAATCCTAAAAATTATGATCAGTAAAAGATACAACAGGTTCGGAAACCTGAGAATTTGGCTTACTTTCTGCTTTTTGAATGAAACTTGGAACTTTCTCGACTTTTGCTGTTGACTGATTTACAAGTAAATCTTTAACTTTTACAATTGGCTGGACACAGGGTGAAATAGTCAATTCACTCTCAATTTTGCGGCTGCTTTGAACAAAACTTGGACCCTTGCTTACGGCAAACTTCTGAACTCTAACTTTAACAGATAAAATATTCTTCGGCAAATCTAAAATGTCGTCTTTGGTGACTAAAATATTTCGGGATGAATCTTGAACTTCTTTTTGTACACTATGCTGAATAATATCAGATTGGGGCAGTGGAGGCGGCAGTGGCGGGTGTATTGTTTTCAATGGTACCACTTCAGCCATTGATGCAACATCATCGTAAAGCTGGTCCACGGATGGTGAATCATTTTTAAGTTTGCTTAACGGTAATTCGTTGGTACACTCATTGTCATAAGTAATAGATTTCTTGCGTTGACATTGACAGTAACAAATTATGAAAATTATAAAAATACTAATAATAAATGTTGTTAATAATAAACTCGTAATAATATTATAAGGATAGTCAAAGGACTTTTTCAACAGATAAATAAAATTTGAAGCTTTTACGTATGGAAAAAATCCGTTTAAAATAACTAAAATCGCAATGATTTTCATGTTGCTTAGGCAACGAAACAAACAGTTCTTCAAAACTAACACGTACTTTAAGCCTGAATAGTTTAAATTAGTAGGTATTTTAACTCAACTAAATTATTTCTGATTCTAGGCTCAATTTATCTGCTTAATTTATTTATTTGATATAATTTATTTATTCTCTAAATTTTTTAGCACTGTGTTAACTTATCTTATTTTAAATTTTACTGCAAACTTATCTTATTTAATTTCAGGTGTTATCTTTATTTTTAAATACTTAAAATCAATCGAACCGTACTGAGGTACAAGGTAATGGAAAAAAATGAGACTGATTTACTCCTGACTACCTGAAATAAAATAATAATTATTATTTATGCGATCTTTAAATGCATTAAAATACTAACATCACTAAAACTTGAAGAATCTTGAATTCTCTCAACTCATTCTAAAATATGCTTAGCATATTATTGTGGCAAAGTTTGAAACTAAAACCGTTGTGGTTTAATCATAATCATTCTGCAATGGCAGAATGGATTTCCAGGATTATCGGTAGCTATCCAATATCCGAAGGAAAATACTTGTTATAGGGGCGCAAAAAATCTTGACGTCGACGTCTACATATTCATATAATATAAATATTCTCATAACTGGCGCTTAAAATAAACTTTGCTAATATAATTATATACCTTCTTCTTCTGAAGAGTAACTATAAAATTCTAGTGATGTACTCGCTGAGCTAGTATTTTTAAATACTGCAAAAAACTTTTGTGCCTAAGGCACATTATTAAGTAATAAGTCTGCTTTTAACCTTTAATATTATTAGTGCCATTTTTATTATAAATTATTATTATGTCACGCAAGTGGATTTAAAATATTAGACCTGTTTCACTTTAATAAATGCCGTAACTTGGAGCAAAATTTGCAATATTTATATTTTAGATTTAAAACAATCTACATTTTAAAACTTTTAACATTCGAAGCTACAACATGCTAAGGATAAATATTCAACTGTCAAACAAAACAATGTTTTGGACAGGAAAAAAAATATAAATATATACTAACAAAAAAATCTCGTTAATATGTGAGAAACGTCCACGCCGTGTAAAGCTCTCCTAATTCTCTTCTAGTTATTCAAAAATAAGTTGGCTGTGCCTAACTTTGCTTAAAGCATATAAGTATATGTATATATGTGTACGGACTCATTCTCGTCACTACTGCTTACCTGTGTGCTGTGACGTTTTTCTACGCAGATCAGTAACGAAAGTATTACGTTATATTATCGCGTAAAAAGCCTCACATTCTTCCTCATCTTTTCGGTACGCCTTGCGTCAGCCTTTTATTAGGGCTTGTTGGTCGAATTGCCGCTAGAGGTCCTTAGTGGCATTTCTTACCTGTGTGCTGTGACGTTTTTCTACGCAGATCAGTAACGAAAGTATTACGTTATATTATCGCGTAAAAAAGCCTCACATTCTTCCTCATCTTTTCGGTACGCCTTGCGTCAGCCTTTTATTAGGGCTTGTTGGTCAAATTGCCGCTAGAGGTCCTTAGTGGCATTTCTTGGTTTACGCGATTACGTATCGAAGGAAAAGTCAGTTGCGAAGGAGCAGTCTCGACTTGATGGCAGCTTGGGCACATTTGGCAAGACATACCTCCTCCTACTCCGTTGACCTTCGGTAGCAGTGGACTACCTTTATCTCTCGAACTCGACAAGAAGCTGCTTTTTTGGGGACTGCATGTGAACAATACGTGAGAGAGTTGGTGTTTCGTGAGATGGTAGCAAGTAGCGGTGATGACTACGCGAAGCCCCTTTTGACTGTTGGCGATTTTGATCCTTGTTCTTTCGCGGACGAAGTGGGACACGCACGATGAAGACGCAATTGGAGAAGTTAGAGGAAAAGGACACAAGTCGCAGTACAGGAAGTTTGGACATATGTGGATAAGGCCCCGTAGGAAGGCGACGTTTGGCTCTCTAGGTCGCCACCACCAAGAAAGCACGCAGTCCAATTGATCCATTTATTGAGGTATGTACTTTTATGGCCATTCGATAGTGAATAGTGAAGTGTCGTCGAACGAATGTACGTGTTACGCTGGACCAAATTGCAAGTCAAAAAATATCAAGAGAGATTGTAAAAAGAACTCAAATAAAAAGGGATTTTAGTTGTTTCCTTCGCAATTTCACGACAACGTCGCGGTTGCCCTCAGAGTAATGTGATGTGACGTTCGGTTCCCCTTTTGTTTACGCAAAACGGATTGGGCTCTAATCGGCACTAATTTTGGCACAAGAAAAAAGGAATGTACTTACGTAATTTCGGGTTGATTCCGGTGATGATAAATAGGTACACTACATACCTTAGCAAAACATGTAAGAGCACCAAAAAATAGGGTTTTCTCTAAAATGTCATGTGTATGCCAATGTCCATGATTAGATGTTTCTAACTTTTAAAAGAAACATTCGTACAGAATTGTATATAATATAATTTGTCAAATTAGGTTTGGTTAAATGGGAAAAATGCATTGAAGTTGTTTTATATTGGGTATAAATGTTAACAGTTTGATCTAGTCTATTGTAATACCTCCAGGGAGAGTTAAACCATTGGATAGACGCTGGTTTTGTCAGAAAAAAAGGAAATGTTATTTCGATGTATTTGTTGTTCATGAGAAAATATTAGCCATCCCTTCGTTGCTTGGGTTAATATAATAAATTTGACCACGTGTCGCAAATTATAGATTGCAGCATATATATATATATATTTACTAAAAAAAAACTGTACCTTAAATTAAAATTGGGCAAACGAGATTGTAGTTATGTGGACACGGAACCGAGGCAGAATTTTCGTTCTAGTTTAAGGAGTCTTTTGTCGTGTAAAAAAAAGCAACATCTTTTGACGTTAGTACGAACGGTATCCCTTTGTTAAATTGATCGGTTTACCCCGACTAGTTGGTTCTCTCACGAGACTGAGGTGACGGTACAAAATACACGTCATTAGCCTCAAAGATACGACTTTTGTAACTGTTAGGTTTGGGTACGTGTAACTTTGATTCCACGGCCTCTTTACGCGTCTTCCCTTTTTGCTTTATTTGAGTACCCACCTAATTAGTTACAGTACGGACATCTCTCGTCACTGCAGCCTATTTATACATCCATTACTTCTCAACTAGAACTTTTAATTAATCGGGCGGTTTATATTCTAAATCACGGTACGCAAATTGTACAGCGTGTCGAGGAATATAATTAGCGTTTCGTTTCTTTACATATTAACATGAATTGAAAATTTTGAGGCAATGTATTCGTAAGTTTAAGGTAACATAAGGCAAGTGACTATCTCGTATAAACTTGACTATCTCCTTAATCTAAGCTCTTTTCATGTGGTGCTAGGAGACTTCAGTCATTAAGAATATAAATGAGTGGTCCTCGGGGCCTTATTCGTTCCCAAAACTATATATGTATAAAAATGAAATATCCTTGTTGCAATAGTCTTAGCAGTCATAGTTCAAGCATTCTAAATCATTTACAAGTTACGGTCAGTTTTAAAACAAATTTAAATTAAACTTTTAAGGAATCTCAATTATTAATAATAACTGAAACAAAATATTGACTTAAAAGCATACTCTCGGCTATGACTCGTTAAAATGCACATAGTGCCACCGAGCCAGAGTCAATAAACTCTAATTTATTTTCCTCGTTCATGAATAACTTTAAACTCCACTTTTAATCCACGTTGTTAATTAATTAAAATGTTAAGGATAAAAATCGTTTACTGTAGCTTACTGCATTAGTTTAATCCTCATAACCAACGTTGTGATAATTTTCGTATCCAAGATCATGTAAAAAAAATTCTAAAATCACTGTCAATGCAAGAAATCATCAAATCTAAATTCCTTATTTAAAATTCTGGATGGTAAAAATTTCCCAGGTGGGAATTCGTCGTAGCCATGGTGCTACCAGGAGCGGATTGATAGGGAAACGTCCACGGACGTCCCTGGCCGACCGCATTTTTGGCAAAATGTGGCTGCCTGAAACCCGACATCGAACCTTCCGCCACGCGGAATGCCGGACGCTCCTGATACCAAAGCGCCAGCCCGACGCGGGTAACCGCGACGGAGCTAGGGCGCAGGTTCCTCTGCATTTTACATTTCGCTGATTACCGACCCAGACTCGAGGTCGATAAATTTCATCGCATTCATCCTCATGTTAGACTAAACATCTATCATGGCATACAAATTCTTCCCCCTTAATGTTAAAAAAACCCTTTAAGCCCTATGTATTTCCAAAATGAAATATGGCAAGGACATACTAAAACTAAACAAGTGAGCAAAATTTTGGGGTGGGTTTAAATTTAAAACTGGTTATAAAACTAATCTTGCAATTTTCATTTAGTTCATGGTGAAATAAATGAAAATCCCAGCACCTCGACCACGTTACAATTTTTGGGGTGGGGTTTAAATTTAAACTGGTTGACAAACTCTTTTCATTTCTGAAAAAAAAATGAAAGGGCCCGCTAATCTCCACCACGTAACGAGCTATATTCTCATCGCATTTCCGAAAAAATGCATGAAAAGCCCCAGCAAATCCACCACGTGTCATTCTAAAGAATGATGGGATCTGAACCAGTGTGTGCAATTAATTGCTGGGTGATGTATGTTACTCATCATTCATCCTCTGATGAGAGCACTCGTCATTGGCATGACGAGTTAACGCTTGGCAATGCGAAAGGTACAAAATCACACTAAGGAACTAAACTACAGAAAAGACAATGGTCACTCGTTAGATTTTGTGAACCGTTGAACCTGAATCATGGCTGGGTGTTAGGATAATTACCTGTCTATCTGAGGTATTAAGCTGAATAAAATATGCGAAGTCTTCTGTTAGCTCCTCCAATTCGTCGACCAGAGCGTCGTTCCACTTCTGACCTACTGCTCTGCTAACCACCTCTTCTCTCAACTCCAATCCAAAAAGTCAGTCCCCTCTCACCTCTATATTCCCAGACCATCGATTCTTCCTCAATGCCGAATCGTGTTTATTATAATTGCTACCATGCAAACCGCCGACTCCATAACCAGAAGCATTACCTGTTTCCTGAATGCTCAGGAGGTTTGCATGGCACAACACAATGCATTGTAAACATGCCTCAGAGGCTGAGACAACTGAGAAAAACAAGTGAATGCCCTGGTCAACATGAAGCGTTCAGAGAGACTTAATAAAATAAACATATAATCTTAGGGATTGATACGATACTGCGAACGCACCCGCTCATTGATAAGCAGTATTTAAAATTTTCTGTGAACATTATTAGAGATCGTACAGCAACCACACGCGTTACAAAGCATGCGGATGTAAAAAGTAACATAAAAGTCATATAATGGTACCCATAAACACAGTACTTGCTTTTAAAATATGATTCATATTTCACCCTGCATTGAAAAAATCTCGCCATCTTAACTACCGAAGAAACTGTATGAAGGTATGATGTTCTCACACAAATAATACATAAACAATGGCACACACAACATACACACACACACACACACACACACACACACACACACACACATACGTGTAAACGTGGTCTTATAAGGCCCGAGTGAGTGTACATATGTTGTTGGAACCACTATAATTTGATAAATTAGCATAATCAAGGTCATTTTGAAATGTCGAGACCATACATGTGATTACAAATACCACCGTGGTTTTTGAAAATTATCATTTATGCAGTTTTCCTCACGAAAAAATGGTTACTATTCTTGTTGGAACCTGGTACCAATATCACCTGTCTAATTTACGTGTTGTAATTTTAATACAATTGCATCCGTTGTGGGTACCAATCAATATTGCAAAACCCGTCCAACCAATCACAATTCTTGTAGGTCACATGATTTCTTCCTGTGTGTAAGCAGCTACGTGCCATACCCATGGGCGTCCGCAGGATTTTACGCAGGAGGGGGGGGGGGAGCTGGTTGATTTGATATTTTTAAATCCAAGATACGCAGCCAATTACGTGCTCAGAAAATTTTTAACAATTGAAAGGGGGGGTTATGGCCCAATTTTTCCACCCTTGTACGCTAATTTCTGTTTCTCCATTTATTGAATGTTATCTTTAGTACATATTGACAATAAAGATTCCATTTATTGCAAACAGACAGTGCAATAATAGCAATTATTATATAACATTGAAAGTAGAAGTTATTTCTATTTTAATGAAGATATTAAAATCAATATTATTACCTTAGTCTTGAAAAAGAAACTGCAATCTTCTTGGTGATTCCTTAGCAAATGCTGTTATTACATTTGCAACAAATGCTTCCTTATCTTTTTGTATTGCTATGACGGACACTCATCATACACAGGCCGTCGAATCTGTCATTGCACATCGTTGCACGTAACCAAGTTTTCACACGCCTCAATGTGCTGAATGACCTTTCCACTGTACAAGTTGTGGCTGGCAGTGACATTGCAATATTTATGGCCTTTGAAACAGCAGGGTAAAAAAGCTTCGTTTGTTCCAAAATGTCAATGTATTCAATTTTGTCTTTGGCATTCCCTTGTTCATACTTGTTTTGCCAATAATCATACCAGCATTTTGCTTCATTCACAAAATTGTCCAAATGATAAAATTCCTGAATTTCTGCAATAATTCTATTAAATTCACTGGCTGATAAAGTTTTCATATTTTGAGGATGTAGCTGCAGGAGATTGTAGCTTTCATCATTTCTGTCTGAAAACCGTGTGCGTAATGATGAAATGAGTGAGTCCAAATATGGAATATAAATTGCTACCCGGTAATAAACTTCTGGCGATGTGGCGACATGGTTTGCTCTGTGTGACTGTCGAACTGCTTGTCGTGGAACAGTTATCTCAACATTAACGCTAGCTGCTATTTCCTGTGTTTGTTGCAGGATGTTTTCAAACTGCTGTTCTGCTTCACGTCTGTGCTTAACGAAAACTTCCACAAGCTCCTTCAGATGATTCCGAACTGCATTGATATCAATGGAGACACTCTGGAGAATATTTGTGATTGGTTCTAAAGCACCACTGTACATTGCTACAATTTTCAAAGTTACAATGAAAACAGGGGTTGTTGCAGCACACAACAGATGGTGAGCCCTGTGTTTTGTTTTTGAACTTCCGTTGTTACTAAGCTGCTCTAGTGCCTCAATAATTACAGTGAAGTTTTCTGCAAAGAGACGAATGCTTTTGTATTTTGACAACCACTCTGAAGTGACACGACAAAGGATAGAACAAAACTCAACTTTCACCCCGGTGCCAAATTTAGAAGTAGGAAAAGACAAGCAACCCTCTTCGGACCAGTCCAGTTGTTGTGGAATGTGGGGAGGTGGGTGCATGATGAACCATACAGAGGTTAGAAATCTTGATGCCTTTCATTATTTGTGTGGATGAAATATATTTCTAAACCAAATATGTTTATTAACAAACTTAGGCAGAAATATTTTAGGCAATCTACCTTTGTGTTCTATGAAAACACAACCCATTTAATTTAAAACATTTTATTTTCCTACGAAAAATACACTAAAATGAATGTAGACTTAATTGTTGAACTTTCTGCTTCACGTACTTACAATTCATGTTAAAGTATCTCCATAGACACACTAAAGAAACCACTCAAAACTCGTGTTACTTTGCATATTCATGGGAACATTTCTCATTCAATACGGTAATGCATATAGACCGATTATTTTTGTAAGTTTGTCAATTTCTCTCATTTCTTATATTTCTAGATTAACGTGACAAAGGGGATGAATGAAAAAATATTTAATTGATGAAAAATATCTAGCACAAAATTTAATTGAAAATGCAAGTTTCTGAACAGCAATTTGGTCAATTTCCAGGGAGGGGCAGGGCCCCCCTTCCCCCCTTGCGGACGTCCATGGCCATACCGAATTGGGCAAAATGTTGTGAAATGCGCTTTACGGCGTCAATTGAGAGCGTGTAGCTTGCACGTATCTGTATCGGCGCAGAGCATTAGGAAGGGGGAGGGGGATAAGAAGAGTTCCTCTTGCGGCGGAGTTAGGAAGTGATTAACTGCTCCGGAGTCAGTGGCGTACTTAAGGAGTTTTTGCCCCACTGTGGAATTGAGAAAATAATCACATTTACCCTAATCGCTGAATTTTAATTTTTACTTTGCATACTTTTATGAGTTGTTTGATGATTTCAGAAATCAAAGCAGGCTTGTGCGGCCTATCATGCCGCAACTGTGTGAAACGAAGCTCCTTATTGGCACGCTACCAAGCGAAACGCAATAGGTAACAAGCGACAAGAGATACGTATCGCTTGGAATTGAACCCTCAGTAATCAATTTGACCTTTCGCATTGATACGAAATTGATTGATTTCGATTGCGGGTCGATGCATTAGGTTTCTCGCGCATGAGCAGTGAATTTCGTGCTTTAGATTGAAGTCGCCAGTGTTCATGGGCGTCCGGAAGGGGGGGCAAGGGGAGCCATGCCCCCCTGGAAAATGAAAGTCAGCCAAAAATTATAGGCTATATTTCACACATATAATTTCATTTCAGCCACAATAATTAGTGCACGAATATGATAAATTCAAATGTAAGCAATGCCTTTGAGGGAATGGGGAAAATGTGGCTTATTTGCCACCCTCGGAAAAAAAATACCTTGCTTGCCCCTCCCTGGAAAAAACCCTTCTGATGTCCATGCCAGTGTTGTCTGTCGATTGTCGCCTGCCACTTGTCGTTTCGATCTGAAGTCTCCTTGAAGGGGTCAGGGGAAGAATTCTGACGGAGGCGACAAGCGACAGTGTGCTTCCACATCGACAAGAGACACGGGTTCCTTTTGTCTTGTAGACTAAAACATTCACCGCCCGTGCACGACAACAAGTGGAGGCGTCACGGTGCACAACATTGATAAAATAGACAGTTTGAGTGACACAACCAAGCGACATGCAATATTTGCAGCTTACCGTGCTGTATCAGTTCGAAACGTTGCATTGATTACCGAGGCTTGTCGCTTGTCGCGTTACGCTTCGGTCTGGAATCTGCTTAAACGGCAGGCGACTAGCGACATGGAGATTTTATACCAAAGCGACAAGCGACATTAGACAATTCCATATAAGGCAAAACATTCACCGCACATGCGCGAACAAAAGTACGAAGCGATATGATGCACGGTATTAACGAAACTGGCCAATCAAAGCGACATGCAAGCTACAAGCAACATCTGCATCTTGTCGTGTCGCTTCTGTTGGAAACGTTCAATTCATTACTGCGGGTTCGCTTCCAAGGGACACGTGGTGGTTGTCGTTTTCGTGTGAAATCTCCCTTACACAGCGAAAAAGCTGCAAACAACAGACGACAAGTGACAGGCGACAAGCGACACGGAGAATTCACACAGAAGCTGCAAGCGGCAAGCGACACTAGCACAGTTAGTTTAAATTCAAACATTCACCGCGCATGAGCTAACAAGAGCACGAGGTGACAGGATGCACGGTATTGAGAAAACTGCCTAATCAGAGCAACACGTGAAGCTTGTCCTGTCGCTTTGATACGAAAGGTTGCATTTATTTCTGAATGCTGGTTTGCAAGTTAAGCGTGTCACGTGCCGCTCCCCTCTGAAAGCTACACCAAGCCATTGTTTTATTGAATTCTCCTCAGGAAAGGAAGAGAATGCTTATACAAATACAGTCTCCGCAGTTAATTTACCAGAGGTCCAGTACAGTAAAACTATCCAAGTATATAATGGTGTGAGTCTTAATGGACATTTTTTAACTTAAGACAAGCAACCTAACAACACCAACTTAGCGTTGCAAGTTTTAGATAGGCCTACATTCTGACTTGGGCGCCGCGGAAAAATTTTAAAACTACAAGGTTGGGATCCGCTGAAATAGGGCATAATTGAAATATTACAATTTTCCTCTAAAAAAATTATAGCTCTGATATTTCATTGCTTACCTACTAAAAAAATATATATCCTATACATTGATTTCCCTTCAAAATTGAATATCAGTCAGTTTTGACCCTAAATTTCAGCCATTTGCATTAGATGTGGTGAAAAATGATACGAAACATAAAATGTAGCCTGAAATATACTGAAAACAATGTTTTTTACCCCAGATTTTTATAATTTTTCTTATCTGAGTTATCATAATTATCGCAACTGTCTGCATAGGCCAAAAATGCTGCAAGTCATGAAACAAAAATGGCCGCCATTTTCAAACGAAGTCTAGTTTTAGAAAAATTATGCCTGTTTGAACTACCCTTGTACAGGGGTTACAATGACAAACAAATGAAAAATTTTAAAAATAGTCGTGCGACCAGTGCTGGACCATTTGATACGGATTAACCCTGAAATTTTAATCAATTTCCAAGAATCGTAAAATTTTCGTTACAAGGAATAAAAAACCCAAAAAAATATATTTTGTAGAGAAAGAGCATATCTTTGCAATGATTTTCAACATCAAAGGTTTTTGGTTCCATCATACCCACATGATGAAAATTCAGATTTTCGTAACCTAGTTTTCCCACCACAAAAATTAGCTACAAATCCATTAGGCCTATTAGTCTTTTTATAGGCATTTGTAACATTTTTTGAGTGCTTTTGTATTTTTTCTGAAATCCTCATTATTTCATTGAACTTTGTGTAAATTTCAAAGAGATCTGATGATTGGTTAAGGAGAAAAGAAATAAAATGTAAGCAAGGGTATCTTGTGTCGAGGGTCTCAAGAGTGACAGACAACACTGATTTGATGACATTTCAAAGTGCTGTAAAATGAAAACCGTTTGAGATAGAGTGAAAAAATTTAGGGGGTTTGTTTCAACCATAAAGGAAGGGTGTATATCAAATTTCATCGCAATCGGAGTTGGTTGGTGTCATGACCTCGTTGAAATGGCGTGGAATGACCCAATAATGAATGCTTGACGTATAAACTTGATGTGAAGCGTACAGAAATGTTTGTTTTGCGAATGGAGCAAACAAGAAAATGTTTTATAAATCTCATTCCTTGCAACCACCCAATCACAGTAACTGTTGATCACCTGACCTCTACTTCCACGTCATCCATGAAGTCTGCTGGTGTTTCTTTGCGTCCTAGCACCTGGACCACAAGTATTTCGTTTTCGCGCCTTTTTTACCGGACGCCCGGTCCAATCTTACTTTGGTAGTTCTTCTCGCAGTCAAGTAGGAGGGGTATGAGCTCCACCTAAGGCCTCCCCGATAGCCCTGTCGACCTCCGTGGCAGAGTGGTTAGCAAAGCGCGCTACGACGCCAGTGATTCCGGGTTCGAGTCCCGGTAAGGCACGGGTATTTGTGTTTGTCCAAATGAGAAAAACTGAAATTTGAAAATACCCGAGAAATGAAAATCTTTGGTGGTTCTGAGTTCAAGCGTAAGGGGTGTTTGCACACCCTCCAAAACTTTGATCACTTGTAACTTTTGAACATGTAGTCGTAGAGAGGTCGGGTTTAGTGTGTTGGTCGAATCTCGGTGTCCTCTGTCCTCCCATACCAAAATTAGTATAGGTCATCATAGAACCAATTTTCATCAATCGAAAAGTTTCCAAGTCCAGCAGCCTCTCTGTCAACAGGTGGTGGGCCAAAAAAAAAGGTTAGGGGGTACCTCTCTTTTGCACCATATGACCCGGTAACACTTAGCTTAATTTAGACCGAGGAAAAAAATAATCAGTGAATAGGTTAAGTTATATCACGTAAGATCGTGAGGTACGAAAATTTAGTTGCACAAAAAAAATGGTCATGAAAGGCTACGAGGCCAAATCGTAAAAAAAGGGCACAAAGGGCTCATCCTTTTGTGAAAATTTAGTTGCCATGAAAATTGTACTAAAATGTCGTTGAACGCTATAAAATCCACAAAAAAATCGTCATGAAAGGCTAAAACTGAGGTTAAATCGTAAAAAAAAGGGCTCATCCTTTTTTTGAAGTTGAACCGCTAAGTTTACACTACTATCCTCTGCCCCAGGTATCTCTGCAGCGGCCGAACGAAAGCAAGTCTCTGCGCAATCGGTCAATATGGAGGACTGACTAATGAACGCGTGCGAGGGAACGGGATTGTGGTAAAGGTGAACAGCGACCACCCTTTCAAGCAGCGTGTACTGATTCGCTCCGCTTACTCACTCTTCCCCTTTCTTGCGCGGACTTGCTCCATAGATAGCCGGGACAGAGTATAGAGAGAATTGGAAGAGAGAGTAAACATGCCATTTTGGTGGCAGAAGTACTCACTGCATCTACGCACAGTATCGGCAGTTTTAAAAAATCAATGGAATCTATTTGCGTTGGTAATACATCAAAAGGTAAAGAAAAGCAAATGCTGTTATTCACTTTGTTGATGTCTGGTTAAGTATTTTCCTATCTCGTTGTTGTTAACTTTATCGAAAGAGAATTTTTTTTTACTCTGCAAAAGATAAATCGTAATTTTGTTACGCCTTGCATGTATCCTGCAGCTAAATATTGACAACAGTAAAAACGCAACAAAACCAGTGTAACAAAGGGCTTTGGCCACGTGTGTAGAAATGAACGTTCCTTTCAACGAAACTCGCACGACTCCGCCGCTATCTTTCACTGGCGCCGAAGAGTCTGGACTCTGGAGTTGTTTCGCCCAGACATGTGTGCTGGATCTACTGTGAGAGCTCGAGTTTTGGGTTCACTTCCAAGTGAACAAGAGTAATGTATACACCCAAGCATCAGTGGCGTGTGCATGGGTATAGTTATAGTTGGGAACGCAATACTCCCAAATTGATTCAAGTTCGCTGCACAATTAACGTGAACTGCGAAGAAAGATGGGGAAATAGTATGACTGCTGTCCACTATCGTAAGTCACGTAGTGGTAACGGTATCACATGTAACGATGCGGCGGTCTGGCGTTCGAGCCTCAGTGGTTCAGTTTCCACTGGATGATATTCATTGCGCGAAATCACACCCACCGTCATGGCCACGATTTCGGCAAACGTTTCGAGGTGTGTTTTTAACACACTTGATATGCATTGCTCCTACAGTATTTGTGGCACTGACTGAAGGTACGCATATAACGATTACATTCTAAATTCAGTTCTTCTTCATTTTGTTTTAGTCTCGTAAAAATTACCAGACTATCTATCAGACTATCTAAAAAGATGTGTAAGCCCTCACACACTCTTCGATCACGGCCAATTTGGAGGTGATGTGATCAGCACTACGTTCCTGCCGCCTTTACACACCAGAGTTTTACCTCTAGTTACCCACCATTTATTTGAGGCTGGATGAGCTCCAGTCGCTTTATGCGGGGACAACGACGGAAACATTTAGACCTTAGATCATCCAAGGGACTCCCGTGTGGCAGCCAGGCGCCCTACTGACTAGATTACATTATATTGTGTATAACCATTATTTATTTGGAATCAGCCCCTACCCCCGCGCCCTTAATTAAAATAATATATTGGTAGCACTAGCTTACCCGGGGGGGGGGGGGGGGATTCCAGGCCAACCAAATTCTCAACTGTGGGCATTTGTATTTAAAAAATGAAAATAAATTAAAACACGTTGCAATGGTCCCTACCAATATTTCTGAATTACCTTTGCTCATACAATGATGAAGGTAACGTACATAGGAGGAAAATTCACGCTGTGGGCCTATCAGTATGTTCCGCCATGAAACTTGTGCCTGTAACAGTGTAAAATTGGTTGGTAATTATGGTAATTAATGTAGTTATTATAATTACTTGAGAACAGCACATACGAAAACAAGAAATAGCATTGATTCATCATTAACATGTAATTTTGAGGTCTAGTGAATGATAAAATGTGTGTGACACTCGTGCAATAATTGGTTCACATGATGGTCATTTTGCAATTATTATATCTGTTATATAAGTGCACCTATATGAACAACAAAAGAAGAAATGATTCATTAAAAAATTGTTCCATGAATTTTAAATTTTAATGTTAAAAAGGGAAAAAAATGTCTGGGCCTCTGAGGACCCCTCAGGAAAGTTAATTTCTTGTATGCCAGGGGAAGCTAGGGATCATAAAACGAAACTTCTTCCAGTCTTAACTGTAGTTCTTTTGTAAAACAATGGTTTTATGCTTGCAATCATGTATTATATGGTATTGCTGCAAGGGTTCTTCGCTTTGGTCAGATTCCCATTCATTCAACAATTTGGCTGCCACCTTTCCTCTCCTGTTTTTTACTCCTGAGCTAGAATACAATTCAAATGTAGCCGAAAAAAGGTACAGGTAATGTAATTTGTACCTCTTTCATCTTCGATTCCTACAGATCATAAAATTGTAAAGTCACGACTTCAATAACACAAATCATTTTTGTCGGAATAACAGTTTTAAGTAAGGTATGAAAGTGGGTACAAATTGGCCGTGCTTCAACTCTAGATATTAGAGAACCAAGTTAAATCATTTGAGCAGGTAAAAATACAAAATACGTATGTTGATAGGATTTACGTATTGTAGAACAAAGTAAAAACTATAAAAAACAGTGAAATTGAAATAAATAATCTACATTTCTCAAGTAAGCATAAAGGAAAGGAAAAGTAAGGCACAATTCTTGCAGTAATGATAAAATATTACTAATTGCGACAGCCTAACCGTGAAACGATTGCCCCGCCATCTTTATGGAGACACACGGGAACGAGTCATTCAATTCGACAAAGACTGCTAGGCCTCTATTTTGACGTGAACCAAGCTTCATAAGTTCTTTTTAACAAACATTGTTTCAATGTGCGCGAGCTATACCTCCGCAGTTCTACTATTCATTGAGAATGACCTACTAAAAGCGCGGATTTTCATGAAAGGCAAGCATGTGAGTCAATGTGTGAAGAACCCCGTCTCCTCGGATTAAAAGCGCGGATTTAGAGTAGAACCCAGAGCCCCCTGGTAGCAGCAGATTTTTTGGCGCATGGAGTGGGGGAGGGTTGCAAGTAATTTTTCGTTTATACTGTAGGAAAGTTCAAGTCCGTGCTTCTCAAGTAAGACATGCTACGCCCTTGGGTGTATGTTAAGGTAAAGCTCCACGTTGTGGGCGCCACTATGCTACGCCCTTGCGGTACGTACTTAAATGTTATTTATACCACGGCTACAGATATCTTAATCTCAGGGGATAGGTTCTTTTTTCGAGAATTCCAAATAAGAAAGCGTTTTTATAGCCAAGAGGATATAGTTAAATGCGGATCTATATTCTGAAAACTATATACAATACAGAGAAAACATATAGCGAAGCTTGTATATACATTGAATATATATATATATATATATATATATGCTGATTCCAAATTTACGTCGGTTATATTCTTCTTAAAAGGAAATCTTCTTCTTCTTTCTTCTCGTAATTTCTGGAAAAGGCTTCTTCTTCTTTTCTTCCTTCTATTTTGGAAAAGACTTCTTCTTCTTCTTCTTTCTATTTTTGGAAAATACTTCTTCTTCTTTTTCTTCTCTTTGATTTAGGAAAAGGCTTCTTCTTCTTTTCCTTTTTCTAATTTATTTCTTCACTTTAAAATCGTAATTTATTTATTACATATATGCCCTCGCTTTCCCCGTTTCTTTGGCAAACGATACAAGCTATACTTATAGAAAGAGTAGGGTCGACTAAACTGACAATAGCGCCACCTCCTATGTAACGACCAAAAGGGGAATAGCCCAGGATCGCTAACAGCAAGCGCTGCCTATGGCCTAGTGCGTCTAATAAGAAGCGCAACCGTAAGTGCTTTGGGGCGTCTAATTGAACACAGCGCCACCGAGGGACGGACAAACACAAAAGCTGACGATGTTCTCCTCGTCAGATGTACGAGTATTAAATCAAATTTTGATCACTAGGATCAAAAAGGAGAGACACTCATTTATGAATTCATTTGCTCACTTATTAACTTTCATAATTGTTTCATATAGGAGCATATTCTTATTTATCTTAATTGGCTATATACAACATTTTATTCACACCTTCTATAATTTTTATACTCTTCCTTTATATATTTTGCATTTACTATAATATATATAATCGCTCTTCTCCGCTCTTAGTTTCTACAATGAGCTCTGCTCTTCTTTATATGACGCGCTGCCATCTATAGTTGCTCTCGGGAAACATTTCTTCCTTGCATTTTTCATTGTGACAGACATGCATGCGAAATATTGAGGATAGTGACAAAGTGCTCAAGACAACTTTTCCCACCCTCTATTTTATTGTTACTAGCGTTTTGGATAAGATTGATTGATTGATTTGTAGTTTTAAGTCCACTTTATGCACAGGAAGGCTAATCGGGTTTTGGATAAAAGTATTTAAATTTTGAACGCATAGTTTCCCCTTCATTGTAGGAATAATGCGGTGAATTCAGCAGTTCTTCAACAGCCACCTCTCCACTCCTCCGACCTCTATGATGTCTCAAACTGAAAATATATACCTATTACCTTCAAGTACATTAACTTGCCATTGGCATGCAAGTAAAACATTTTGCCAATAGTCTTTAGGTGAGCCAATCTATAAAGATTTAATTTTTCATAATTGTAATTGCTACAGTCAGTTAACAATGCAACACCCTTAATCCAGCATCGTGAAATTAACATTTCTTTTCGCATGCATATCTCAAAGTTCGACTACAGAAACACGATTAATTGACTTGGTGTTTTAAGTCCACTTTATTCACAGTCAGGTTAATCGGGACTGGACCCACAGTTTAAATTGGGATCCGAACCACTAGTGCCTCCACCGGGTATCGAACCCGGGACCCCTTGATTATACAGAAACACAATGACCGGAAGTATGGGAATAAATAATATTCACCCATGACACCGCAAAATCAAATTAAGGTTTTGCCAGACTTGAAAACGCCAATGCAACAGTATCTTTTCATCTTCCCAGTTATATCGTTTACGTCTCGGGAATCACTCCCGCAAGCACAAGGTATTTCAGTTCGGCTCTGTAGCTGAATTGTTAGCGTAGCGTGCCACAAAAAACACGGTGTCCTAGGTTCGCATCCCGGTTAAAAAACCTGGACATGAAGTTGTGTTTGTTCCAACAGTCTGTTTCATCATTCATCCTAGCCTTCACATTATATGCGACATTTGCATGAAGACACAACATTTGCTGCTGTTATCTACTTATTGATTTGATTAGTTTACATCTCGCTTCTGTCTCTTTTGGTCACTCGCGAAGATTAGGGTGAAATTGAAGCCAGCCAATGACGAACACGCATGGGCGGTTAGCAACACACAGACTGAGTGTGAGTCTAGACGCCAAAGCCCCGCTTGTCACCAAAATGCATACTCTGTACTAATAGATCTTGTATAGTTTAAAATATCGATACATCTGATTAAAAATATTCATTAAACTTCGTTGTTCTTTAAAACTGCCACTTTCAATATGTATTTCGCCATATAACACAAATACCGCAAACGCACTAAAGGAAAACGGTAGCCACACTGGACGCGAACCAAGAAACAAGGATGTTGATTCTTCAATATATCTCCACTTGACTTTTAATTGTTGGCATTCAAAATGTTTACATTCGTTTATTTCGAGGAACAATTGTTTATATTTGAGCAATAAAATTGTACATACTGTTTGTACAGGGTAAGTCAAAATGATGGACCCGATTACAGAAATTTATTCTGTGAAATCTAATAAACATATGTTATTGTGAGACATGCGCTTCGAAAGGTTAACTTTCAAAGTTTAGTTTCCACTCAGTGTTTCCACTTTCTACCACTAGGAGTCAGCAGCGAGCAGGAAAATGGTGTTGACTGGAGAACAGAGATCTTTCTGTGCGCTTGATTATCATGTGAACAAGTCTGTAATTAGTGTGCAATGGCATTTCAGTACCAAATATCGGAGAGAACCACCTATGGGGAAGGCCGGCCATTCGTAAGTGGTATTAACATTTCAGAGATTCGGGCTGCATCTATAAACGAAAATCGACTGGCCATCCGTCGACTGGGGAAGAGACAGTGGAACGAGTGTGCACATGTCTCGTGCGGAGTCCACAGAAGTCTACCTACCGGGCAGCGAGAGAACTTCAACTTCCACAGAAAACTGTCTGGCGGGTTCTGCGGAAACGTTTACAAATGAAACCCTACCGCTTGCAACTAGTTTAAGCCTTAAAATACACTGATTATGCTTTGCGCGCGTCCTTCTGTGCTGATTTCCTCGCATTAATGGAAACGGATGGGTTCTCTGAGAGGTTAATTTACAGTGATGAAGCAACTTTTCACCTTTCAGGGAAAGTGAATAGACGCAACGTAAGGATTTGGGGAACTGCTAACCCCCATGAATTTGTGGAACACGAACGCGATTCTCACAAAGTGAATGCCTTTTGTGCCATTTCCCATGAAAAGATTTATGGGCCCTTTTTCTTCCATGAACGTACTGTGACAGGACTTGTTTTCCTTGATATGCTGCAACTATGGCTCCTTCCACAGCTTGCAGAGGATAGCGCAAATTTCATTCTCCAATTGGATGGTGCCCCTGCGCATTACCATGGCAGCGTTTGGGACAATCAATGGGGCATTGGAACAACGTTGGATAGGCCGTGCATCTCCGGAGGATCGACCTCTCCTTCATTGGCCACCTCGTTCCCCCGACTTAACCTCATGTGATTTCTTCATGTGGGGTTTTGTCAATGATCATGTTTACGTACCACCACTTCCAACAACATTGGATGACCTGCGTGCCCGCATCACAGCAGCCATTGCTGATATTGACCGCAACATGCTACACAAGGTTTGGCAGGAGATAGACTATCGGCTTGATGTGTGCAGTGTTACGCGAGGTGCTCACATAGAACACTTGTGATTTGTTTGAAAAAAACTTTGACAGTTTACCTTTCTTAGCACATGTCTCACAATAACATTTGTTTATTATGTTTCACAGAATAAATGTCTAAAATTGGGTCCATCATTTTGACTTACCCTGTATCACGTGACCTTTGAAAATATGGTCATGATGTAAGAACTTATTTAAGCGTTAGATACTCCTAGACTGGGACAATTTTCGAAAATTCTGACTGTAGGAAGCATTTTTGAGGGTAAGCGGGCAAACAACATTTTCTGAATGTATTTGATGTGCTGATTACGAATATTTTGTTTTCCACTCTCGATTTTGGTGTTATATGCTTCAAATCGCTAAAAAACAAAATGGCGGCCATACGAAATGAGTTCCTATTAACGTTTGAAGGAGCAGAAACAAAATAGTGATCTTGGTGTCAAACATTATGTTTTTGGGTATGCTGAATCCAAATATTATGTTTTCTAATCTGAAATTTTAAGCTATGTGCTCCAAATCGCTAAAAAACAAAATGGCGGCTATACGAAATGAGCTCCAAATAACTTTTGAAGGAGCAGAAACAAAATAGTGATCTTGGTATCAAACATTATGTTTTTGGGTATGCTGAATCCAAATATTATGTTTTCTAATCTGAAATTTTAAGCTGTTTGTTCTAAATCGCTAAAAAACAAAATGGCGGCTACATGCATCCATGCAATGTTTCGTATCCATACTTTTGAACTAGGAATAAAACAGCGTAACATTAGGTGTTTAATACAGAAAAAAGTATAGAACATTGCTAAAGTAAATATGCAAAATAATAATATTATTCAAAGCATAAGACCATATTGAAATATTAACAGTACCAGTGTATGATAAATCCGCATGTTATCCTTATTCAACCTTATTTTGCCTACAAAAATATTATAACATTTTTCTAGTCACGGATATTCGTGCACTTCTTAGTGCCAGTATCTGCACATTTGCAAGCTGCAGTACATACAAGCTGGCCTTTCCTGCAGGAACATGTAGCGGATATACAACCACCCAAACATCCACAGGTGACAATGTCGTACCAGGGTTGTGGAATTGGTGGCAGAGATTGAAGTTTTGGAACGAGCTGTCCATCAACCATTTTCCATCCCAAGATAGTAGGTGGTGGTTACACAGGTTTTGGTATGACCGACTGCCTCCACACCATTGCTTGATAGTGGACCCGTTTTACATGTAACCGTAGAGCATCGGTAGTGGGGGTCAGTGTTTGTGGTGTTTTTCCTTTGCTGAACAGCTTTACTCTGGCTTCATCACAGCTGCTTGCATCTGGTACACCATACAACTTGCATATGAACTTCTCTGCATTGTGTGCTGTTTCTTGTTTCAATTCGTCAACACCAAGATTTAGTAGATCATTACGTATTATTAGTGTTAAATATTTTCCATGCTGTCTTCTTACTGATCCCAGCAATGTAGGATACTTTGTCGCATCCTATTATGGCATGGAATGGGATGAGAGTTTCCAAGACAGGAAAGCTTCTGCCTGACTTCATGTACTGGAATGTATTTTCTTTTTTTTTATGTTCCTGCTCGCAACCACAATTTCGTACATCTAATCTTGTAAAATAACGCTACCAATTGCACTAATACATCTGCATCACGTGCTAAGACAACAATGTTATCAGCACCAGAATGAAGACAGTGAAGGACAATGAACGTGTCTGCCTCTTCGTGGTTTGCCTGCAATCCTTCAATAGACAAATCACGATTGTTTGTTCGTACGTCATTCTCCTTGTGAAATCCACTGGAAACCACAAATATTTTGTCTTCAGGAGCATTGTTGATCAAATGATTAGAGAGAAAACAGGCCAAATCTTTTTTATTCTCTGAGTTAGCAAGAAAGTCACTGAATTTGTTGGGGATTGGCACGGATCCATTTTCTATTTATTACTATCCTTACTAAATGAGCATGTTTCAAGCGCCTATCCCTTGTTCCAGCCTTGATTGAAGTTGCGTTATACCGATCAAAGGTGACATCAATCCTCTTAAAGCTTCTTCCCATAGAAAGAACAAGGTTAAGAAATACATCTGCCAGTTGACCAAAGTTTAAAAACTGCAGGCTTTCCAAGTGCAACAACTAATGCTTGACCATCTATTATAAGGCATGACGCAGACGGAATTGATATATCAGGTGGACAAATTACATCCTTGGTCATCACATCAGCTAGAATGGCTTTGTTTCCTGTTCTCAGACTTCTGTTTGTGTTGGCAAGGGAGATTGAAATTGGCATTAGTTCATGACACAAATTGCGATTTAGATCCACATTACGACCTGCCTCATAGGCAGTTACGAGGCGCTGGAGAATATTCCTGTCAGTTTTCAAAATGGTTTCCTTGCCACTTACTACCAATTTAACTTCATAGAGGGACTTAAAGGTCTTTGCATTTGACTTATGTATCGGATCACTTAACTTGACTTGCGTGTGACTTTTACCAGGGGCCATCATCCTTTCCTTCACGAAGGTGTCTAGCTTTACATGGCCCAGTGTTTCAGCTTTGAGAAGAGTATCTTGAATATCTGAAGTAGCTAAATCCTTTGTTTGTGGCAATGTTCTGGAGGAACTGATAAGAAACATCTTATGATGATGGCTCACAGGTGCAGGTCTTTTCAAATTTATAAGTGGATCCATGGTTCTATGTTTCTATCATTCTGAAATCAAGTAAAAAAGGAAAAAAAATAATATAGGTTTAGTCATTTTTGTGGTTCTTTTGTTTAAAAAAGAGGAAAAAACTACAACAATTTTCAAAAATGTCAAATTAAAAAACATAATATTTGGATTCAGCATACCCAAAAACATAATGTTTGACACCAAGATCACTATTTTGTTTCTGCTCCTTCAAAAGATATTTGGAGCTCATTTTGTATGGCCGCCATTTTGTTTTTTTAGCGATTTGGAGCACATAGCTTAAAATTTTAGATTGCAAAACATAATATTTGGATTCAGCATACCCAGGGCCTCCCCGATGGCGCAGTGGTAGTCGACCTCCTTGGCGGACTGGTTAGCACAGCGTGCTGCAACGCCAGGGGATCCGGGTTCGAGTCCTGGGTAAGGCATTGGTATTTGTGTTTGTCTGTCCTGAGAAAAATCGAGAAAATAGTCAAATTGATATGAGTGAAAGTCGTGTGAATGATGGGGAATACTTCTGCATAGGGGTATTCCTTTTTTTTAAAAAAAAAAAGTGGTAGCGTTGTTGCCTTGTAATCAAGGGGTCCCGGGTTCGATACCCGGTAGAGATACAAGTGGTTCGGATTCCACTTTAAACTGTAGGTCCAGTCCCGATTAGCAGAAAGTGCTATTAAAACACCAAATCAATCATTCCTGCATTTACTTGAAAGGTGAAAACGTATCAGCATCAAAGGACGGAATTAGCCGAAGTATAATCGAAAGTCGAACTCCACCTAAGAAAAATAGAGAGAATGAATTTGATGTTTAAGCTTGACCAAGCTGAGAAAAATCCATTGGCCCTGTTATTTAATTTTCAACAATAAGGGAGCGGTCGGAGAGTGGTGACGCAATGAGCTCTTTACCATGTAATCCTGGCCCTGCGTTGCCAAAATGTTCAGCATTCTTCAACAGATGGTCGTCACCTTTATTCAGTGCTAAGCATTATCATTATGAACGTCACACATCGAAAGTCGAGATGTAATATTTATCGTTGTTGAAGCTTTTGATAACGAAGGAGTGAAGGAAATTAGCAACACGCAGTACTCGGGTAAATGCGGAAGAGAGAGGAGAAAACAAATGACTGCCAGTGACGGATCTACATATTTTGGGCCCATGGCAAACATCACTTAAGGTCCCTTCAATGTAAAATACACAAGTATGTGAAAGGAAATGTCAAAACCTTTGCTGCTATTCCGTTTCTTCAATGTATGTATATATTGTTCGTGCGTGCGGGCCCCTGGAAAAATTTGATTTTGTTATTTAGCGTCGCTTTTCTACAGAGAGTGTCTAATCGCGACGATGAGGATGAGTAATGATAGGATGAAATTACAGAATGGATGCAGCAACACTCACAAAGAACAGCCATTCCCAGGCAGAGATGCGAACCCGTTACCACTGGCGTCGTAAACTCTGTGGTAACCACTTCGTACGGAGGTCGGTATATCTCTGGATTTTTTATGGATAGTTTTAAGTCCATTTTTATGCACAGGTAGGCTAAATGGGACTGGACCTAAAGTTTTAAAATGAGATCCGAACCACTATGTGCCTCCACCAGGTATCGAACAAGGTATACCTCTGAAGAGGAAGGTGGAATTGGAAAGGTAGAGTATTGCAAAATCATGGACAGATGAAACTTTTGATAAGTCACTTATGAGAGATGTCTAAAGATAAAATGCAGCTGGGAATGATGGACCATTAACTGTTTCATAATATTTCTACATTTGCTCGTTATTGCTTTTAATTTGTCAAGCTTTGGGTTGGGTATGCAGTAGCGTTTAGGTAAGCAAATCATGTTTGATGGTTCCCAATGTAAATAGTAAATTCGTTCTATCCACGGGATTTTCGTCCTGTCTGTTACAATTATTACTCATTCATTGGACAAACCATTCGTAATATTAATGCTATGCAGGTTCTCTCCAAGAACCAAGTACGAAGGTTAACTTTTGCATTCCGAACTCAGTCTCCCTTTGTCTCGGGGGATTAACAATTTCAAATAAGGTATTCTTACTTTTCTTTGATTGTCCTTGTAAATACAAGATTTAGAAAAATAATAATATTACATTTAGAAAAACTGGGAATGAAACGTTCGATCACAGGTGAGTTTCCTAAGTAAACTGTCACAGAAAAACCAACGCTGTTATTCATTTCGTTAATTCATAGTTCATAACTTTGCTATCCCGTTGTTCTTAGTTATTGCGAAAGAGAAAAGTATTTCACTCTGCAAAAGGGCAATCATAATTAATCTCTAATAATAATCGTCATGTTATATGTGGCATGAGGAATAATTTTGTTACACCTTGCTTGTAGCCCGCAGCGAAAATTAGATACCAGTCAAAATAATTCTTAAGCACTACTCTCGCAGCCAAACAAGTGGGAGAAGGGGAACGACTGTAGATTAGGGAAGCAGATAACACCCACTTGCGCAAGCAGTATAGAAGCACTCTGCCGTTGAAATATCGAATTGGGACATTTGTACAGTCACTGACACTACTGGTTTGTAATTGTCCAATTGAAAGTCAATGAAAGTACAACCCAGAACTGTTCGTGACTGTACAGCTTGTCATGATGCAAGAAAGGACAAGTACAAAGCATGCTTTTCTGAGATTGGAAACTTGAAACTTTACCTTTGCGCGCTGCACGTAAATAAAGACGGACTGGAAGCAAAATTTAAATCTGACATTTTTGTTAATCAGGCTCACCAGAATATGACGAAAAGAAACACTCGTGTTTTAATTCTTAGTTGAAGTTTGTTGTGAAGGAGAGAGTATAAGCAACATATCTTTGGTCTTTGGAAACACTCATGTAGTCTGCAGGTCATGCTAATTTCGTGTTAAAGAAAGGAACATACTAGTATTACATTTTCGGGTTAGTGTAGTATTTTTTTATTTGTCCCTAAGTAACTTGGAGTTCTCGATTATAATTTGGCTGGTGTGTCTGTAGAGGCCCTCCCCGATGGTGTAGTGGCAACTTCGTTGTCTTGTAATCAAGGGGTCCTGTGTTCGATGGAGACACATAGTGTTAAGATTCAACTTTAAGCTGTAGGTCCACCATGACAAGCCTATTTCTACACAAAGTGGATTTATAATAAAAGCTCAAGTCAATTTAAATCACCTGGTTCGTCTAACCTACAACCTTGGTGACAATGAAGTTCGACCAGAAAGGAATACGTGATTAAATGCACAGAGGCATAGGCGGTGGAATGGGTGACCCGCAGAAGTGACGCATGTGTGTAAGAGAAGGCGTGTGAGCAGGCAAGAATCGTGATCCCAGCATGTTGCACCCAAGGTCACGTAAAGAACGAAAACGGGGAACTATACGCGTGACATTGAACTTCGACCAGGCACCAGACCCATACGGAAATATTCCAGATAGTGGCGCATTCGGACACGATAAGGGAGTCCGCCATATATAAGCGCGTGCTGTGCACCGAGGAACCTCATTGCATCATCACCATGGCCAGGGGCAAACCTATTGACAACACCGTGAGGAGAAGAGTGGTGGAGTTGCAACGGGATGGACTCAGTGAACGAGAAATAGGGCGCCAACTAAACTTACCTAAGTCAACCGTCCACTGCATCATCAAACACCACCAAAATACGGGTACTACTGAGCCAGGTAAGGTCCCCGGTCGAAAACGTCTGCTGAGCGTGCGTGACCTACGGATATTTAGGCGCTATATCCAGACCAACAATCATGTTTCTGTGGCCGAATTTCGACTGTGGACTCCAGAACACTTTCATATTGAAGTGTCAACCAGAACCATTCGCCATTACCTACTGCGATGCGGTTACCGAGTGTACAAGGCGAAACGTAAAACTTTCCTTTCCATGTTGAACAGTGGCAGTCGACTACGGTGGGCACGAATATACCGGGGATGGACATTTCGCCAGTGGAATAGGGTTTTGTGGACGGACGAATCCATTTTCAATGTTGTGTACGGGAAAATACGGAAAACAATCATTTGTCGGAAGAAGGAACAGAATGAAGCAAAATGTTATGCACGTCGGGTACAGAAACCTGCGTCAGTGATGGTATGGGGATGCATGACGGCATCTGGGGTTGGCCCACTACACGTTTGTGAGGGCATTGTGAATGCACACGCCTATACACGCATACTGGAGCGGCATCTTCCCACAGTGCCAAGGCACCTGTTCCACAGGCGGCATCTCATCTTTCAACACGACAATGCCAGGCCTCATACAGCGCGGCTGACAAGAGAATGGTTGATTCGCCATCACGTGTGAACTCTGCCATGGCCACCATCGAGTCCCGACCTCTCGCCCATTGAGAATGTGTGGCGTGTTCTTAAGCGACGTGTGCAACAGAGGGGACCCACGACAGTGGCTGCTCTTATCGCCTGCCTGCAGGAGGAATGGCACCGCATCGATGTGGAATACCTTGAACGACTCGTCCGCAGCATGACCCGACGCATTGCCACAGTTATTCGCCGACGGGGCGGCGTCACACCATGGTAAACAGGATCCCCTCTAACAGTGGTCGAACTTCAATGTCACGTGTAGATGGACGAAAATGTTTTATTTTGTGTGGACACCATACATTGCTGCGTTGCAGCGGAACTTTATGTTTTCCTTTGTTCCATGTAGCCTGTTGAATAAAATATGTTCAGCATATGCATGTGTTCTCCTTCTTTCACAACGCACTCCTATATTTGTGACTGGTCGAACTTCATTGTCACTAAGGTTGTATTATGCACAAAACATCAACAAAACATAGGACAGCTCTATTATTCAGAAATCCTGGTAACGATGAATTGTCCATTGCCAGTGGCGGCGAGGGGGCACTTCCTCCCATTTTTTGCAACTTTTATTATAAACCTTATGTACGAAGGGAAAGTAAATTGTCCTTGCCACCTTCCCCCCCCCCCCCGTTTTGACACCTTCCCTCCAGTTTTGGCACCTTGCACCGCAGTTTTGGCGCCTTGCACCACAGTTTTAGAACCTTTCTATCTAGTTTTGGAACCCAATCGCCGCCACTATCCATCACCATTTTCATTCAGTCTGTAATACACAGTGTGATAATAATTAATTTAAATAATGACATCAATAAGCAGACGCCATTGCCCGCTTCGAACTAACGAAATTTACTCCTAAAAACAACATAGGATGTACAATAGAATGAAAATGTAATGAAAATAGCGTTGGGCAATTTTCCTATCATTATCTTTGCCGTTGACTGTGCCTGGGAAGTGTCAATCCCAGAATAAAATGCGTAGGACAGCCAGTTATGGATTTTAGATACCAGGTTTCGGTGTATCGAATCGAAATACAGGTCACATCGAAGATGCAGAACATATTTGTTTGATGCCAATACTTGGGGGTCTGCTATATTGATATTTCCAGCAGCCCTAATAAGTATCACGTTTCTTACAAGTTGTATTTATTTTGGAATCAGACAACGTCCTGCATTTCTGCACTTCTGTAGGTCCAGTTCCGATTAGCCTATCTATGCATAAAGTGGCCTTAAAATACAAACTCAAAACTAAAAATATATGGGGGGTGAACGTGCGTTCGTTTTTTTTTTGTTTTTTTTACTGAATTGGGAATCAACGCAAAAGGGATAAGCTTTATGAAAATAATGCAACTTTAGACAAATTAAGTATTACTTCTATTTATATTAAGTAATTTTATGGCACTTTTCTTTGTATTGGGTTAACCGTGCCGATCTTATATACTTCTAAACTGTGAATCTACCGTCATTTTAATGTTTTTACTAATATATATTATTTTAAGCGTACCCTTCTCTCACTGACATTTTCCAGAATGCACAGTCAAACAGCTAAACAATAGGAAGGGGGACATAGCGTGACTTTTCGTGATAGGCAAACGACGGGTGAATTTTCCATTTCGGCTAATTATAACACACATAATACGTAACGTTGTTAACTTGTAATAAAAGGGCCTCAGTTTCGATACTCGGTCGAGGCGTAGCCCGCTCCCACTTTAAACTGTGGCCCAACCAAATTTGCCTTTTCGTGGTACTTAAAAAGTGGAATTAAAACAAATTCAACAAGAACCACCACATAATATTGTTTTTTACTGAGACACTTTTAACTGATTGTTGAAAATTTTCCCGTTTTTCTTACTTGATTTGGTTATGCATAGTTCAGGGCACGGTCTCTCATAATGCACCACCTCCAACATTTCGGTAGAAGTTCTTCAACTGAATGAAAAAAGATCCCTAAATCGAGTACTTAACTGCACCACTGCAAATCGGTGGCTCGTCTGGTTTGTCATCCATGGCGGTCATTTTCAATATAGACCCTACTTTCACTCGAGATACCAGAAGCACCACACGAAAGAACAGAATGACACAGGACGATGGCCACAGTAAAGAAAACACGTGTCCGCAGCTCCCACGCTACGCTTCCAAATAGCACCCTCTTCCTCACCCTATTTGCAATGTTACAGACGCTCTATATTTCGGAGTTACTGACCACATGACGGATATGCGCAAGTATTGGTTGGTTAATTTACTTATAATAATATACCATACGGCCATTGATCATTGACTAACTTTATAAGGTAATTTGTTGATTACTGAAAAGTTTCACACATGAATAATCGTACCGAGTTAGGTGGTTCTACGGATGCATGTAAAATTCTGGAATTTAGAACACTTTTGGGCAGCGTAGACGAGTTCTTTCCAACACCCTTGCCAAGGACAAACGCGGGCCTGGAATCGCTTGCTTTCGACTTTTTATTTAGCGTGAAGGGGGACGGACAGTGACCATGTAAGTACTGCATAAAGCATGACGTCCACCGAGACGCGGAGAAACTCAGCAAATGAACACGACAGACTCGTTTCCGGCGTCTCAGTGGGCGATAATCTGTAAGATAACCTGCCAAAAATTTCGTGCTTTGGTTTCTCGCGTTTCCCTGTAGTGGGCGTTACACCATTTGATTTAAGTAGAAGCAGACAGAAGATCTGTTGCCGGAAATTTCCATGTTTCGTCACGTCTCAGTGGCTGAGCGAGCCGGTTTATGTATGCAGGCAATACGACTGCAAATAGGGGAACTGAAATGTCTGCACATGTAAATATGTTGTAGAAATTAATTCTATTGTAAGGTGTTAAATGCATTGAAAAACATGAACTTAAGATACCAAAATGTTAAAAGAAAGCAAAAAAACAAAAAAAAAACGCAAGTGGTGCTTGCTCCGCTTCCTTTACCACACGCTTCTGAAAAAAAGGTGGGGATGTCTTCGAAGTGCACCTCGGTCATCAGCTGTGGCTCTGTTCTACACAACTCAATCGCCCGTCTGCTAGCTCGCTGCCAGTTGGGGCAAAGAATATATACAACCCATAATATTATTAATAGTGATAATAATAAAATTGTCTTTACTAGAGCGGGCGTTTTTCGGACGTCTCTATCGCAAAGATAACAAACAATTAGTCGAAGTGGTTGGTAGATGAGAGCAAATAAATACAGACGCGCACAAATATTCTCGTAGGTCATAACGTTAGTGCCTCTACTCTTCAACCTTACAAGATATAAATGAATGTCACCATTAAAGAGAGTAGGTTATGTTGGTTACCGAAGATACCGAAAATGTCGGTTCTCAGTGTATCGGTATTTAGAGGTCATATTTTCGAGTACAGATAATGGATCCCGTCTATCGATGGTTTCAGCAACCGGCCTTCGTGGCGGAGTGGCTAGCACAGCACGCTACGACGCCAGGGGTCTTGGCTGTAAACGACACAAGAGATGGCGCTGGGGAGTGGCGCTAGCAGTTGTGGCGAGGAAATGAACTACGAGCAGTGCTGGTAACAAAATAATCAGGTAAACCAAACCAACAGTTAACCTAAAGTGTGAAAGCAAAGAACAAGTGGACCTTACCTGCGTGATCATGTAGATCTTTCTCATTGGATATCTGGGTTTATGTAGGCACATCACAAGAGATGCTAAAAGTGTCCCCCATGCTTCAGCATGCATAAACGTATACGACGGCACATGTTTCGTGCTACGCGATGCAGAATAGGCACATTAATTGCAGTAATGCACTGGGCAATGTTGGTTTTCAGGGTATCTAAATCGTGGGGATTATTTTCGTACACTTTCCCCTTCAAATAACCCCACAAGAAAAAATCGGGTGAGGTTAAATCAGGTGATCTTGCCGGCCAAAGCCCTGATGAAATCAGGCGGTCATCAAAAAATTCACACAGAAATGACATGGTGGCATGTTGCCCCATCTTGTTGTAACCACACATCTCGTTCATCGGCGTCCAAAAGCGCGATAAACTGCTGTATAATGTCCAGGTACACAATAGAGTTCCTCTAAAAAAACACACGCTCCTCCACCGACAAACTCATCCTTGCAACTGGCGTGATTATTTTGTTACCAGCACTGCTCGTAGTTCATTTCCTTGCCAGGACTGCTAGCGCCACTCCCCAGCACCATCTCTTGTGTCGTGTACAGCCAATACCCTCGCAAACCAGCTTCCACAGAAATTATTACATTATCATCATAACGACCGGCGAAAAAAAAAAATTGAAGTTTGGGTTCGGGGACTTTTCGATCACCCTGTATATTCCGCATAATCTTATCCATGCATAAAATTTACTTGAAACATCCTTTTTGAAACTACATTTTTTCTAAATCTACAGAAAACATTTATTAAGGAAATGTCTTCATAACAGCAGGTTTCTTAAAGTGGAAAAGTCGTTATTGCTTGAACTTATTTGTATAGGATTTTTGGTTCCAACAAGTTATGGTGACCAACTTTCGACCATGAAGTTAAGGGAGATTTCCAACTTTCAGCATTGAATTTATGGGACATTCTGTGAGATATTATCACAACAAATTTTGACCATCTTTAGTGGCAGAGCATCACTTCAGCAAATATTTATGTAATGTAGACAAAGAAGAATTACAATGTCAATGCAGGAGCCAGGATGATCAAAAAAGTTAGCTCTAACACGAGGGATCCAGGAAAAAACAGGAGATTTGGCCACCCTACAACAAACACTAGGTTTAATTAACAATCAAATTGTTTTAATCTACAGTAAATTTTGTCACATCAAACAATGGAGTACATCAAAGTTCTTCTCTCTCACTTAAAGAACTGTACTGTTAAAAAGAGCATATTTTTCTTCAAGAGCTCTTATTCAGCTAAATAGTCAGCACTTTCGCCTTTCATGTGAGCTATTATTATAAGTTTGATCCCTGTTAGAAGCAACATTATCTCAGTGTACAAAATACAATGGGGAAACTACTGGAAAGGAAGTAGTAGTAGACTTCAGTCCAGAAAGCCAGATAACAACAGTGATCGAACTTCTTCTTGTGGCTATAACTCAATATCCCAAAAAACAAGTTCTAAAACATTTAGATTTTGATACTTAAGTGCTTATACCACTATAACTTTGATGTTTTTGTACTTCCCAATTCTTTTCCCAGTGCTTGGTCAACACTAAAACAATTGAGCCCTCCACAGAGATTGAATCTGGAACTTAGTGAATACATACATTAATATTACAAACATAGTCCATAGTTTTCGATCATTAAGGAAGATGCACCTAAACCAAACCACACTTCTAATGTATAATAGTTCAAAAAATTGCCTTGTACTCAAGTTACAATCGTATTAAATAAAATGTATTTTTACTCTTGACAATAGCATATATGTACTCTTATTTAATAGAAATACTGTTAATTTACTGATTCATGTGAAAATTAATTACAACAGTTTGAGTGGAAATAATAATGCAGTTCATGAGGAGAGTTGTCTTTCATTACATTCTACATGAATACGAAGATGAACAGAATTTTCTTTTGTCTGTTTGTCATAAATTCTGATGTTTGGATAGTCATTCCCACTGACCTTCATCATGAAGTGGTTATATCATGATCTGGTTGCAATTTCAGTTCCTCACACCTGTTCGTATATCTTTCAGTGATGCATCATACATCTATATCATTGCAATTAACCAGTCCACAGAAGTAGAGAAGGGATATGAAACAATAAAAATAAAAGAAAATAGCATTATGGAAATAATATCTGCTCCTACTTATTTATGTCTGACTAAGTAGATAAGTTTAGTTTAGTTTAGTTTAGTTTAGTTTAGTTTATTTGCGTCCAAGGACTACCGGTGTGTACAAATTACAGTACATGGTAATATAGGACATGTCAATACTTACATTACAATACAATACTACATTAATAGATTTTACAAATACAAAATATATAGCCACAAATTGTAAAAAATTGGGTCTTACTCTTGTATTATATCAAAATCACCAAAAAAAATATAACATGAGAAGATATAGAACATTGCAGCCTACTTCTAGGTGATACTAATTATCCACTTTCATTTGACATTTAATTTTACAAGAATAATATGTGATTATACTGCATTAAGTACATTTGTCTTATGTAAAAGTCGCTTCCATGTATTCAGCTATAGAATAAAAAACATGCTTCAGAAGCATTGATTTTATCTTGTGCTTGAATATCATCAATTTTGGTTCTTTCCTCACATCTTCTGGTAGTTTATTGTAGAGATCTATGGAAGAGTTTAAGGGACCTTTCTTACATAAGTTAAGGCGGCAGTGTTTTATGTGAAGTTTGTCTTTATTTCTTGTGTTTAGGCCATGTATTTCCTCATTTGTGGCAAAGTTGGAAATATTTTGCTTAACATAAATTAAGCATTCATAAATGTATATGCAGGGAAGAGTTAACACATTAAGTTTACGGAAAAGAGTTCTACATGAATAAGTTTTCTTTACTCCAGCTATGATTCTTATAGCTCTTTTTTGAAGCATAAAAAGGACATTGGAGTGGCCCTTGTTACCCCAAACCATAATCCCGTATCTTAATAAAGCATCAAAGTTTGCCATATAAAGGCACTTGACAGTTTGGGTGCTTGAGATGTATACCATTTCTCGAAGGGCATAGCACATACTACTTAATTTTGATTGTAGCGTGTTTATGTGTTCTGTATAGCTAAGGTGTTCATCCAGAATGATACCCAGAAATTTTGAATTTTTTTTAGGCTCTAGTTGTGTATTCCCAGATATTAGATTGAGGCTTATTTGGTTTCTGGTTTGGATTGTAGAAAATGTAATGTAATTTGTTTTTGTGCTGTTGAGGAGTAGATTATTATTTAAAAACCAGTCATCTAATTTGTTTAATACGTTATTAGCCTTAGATTGTAGAGCATCTTTGGAAGTGTCTGTTACTATAATATTTGTATCATCAGCATATAATATTGCATTTGCCTCGGGTATAATATTTGGTAAATCATTTATGTACATAAGAAACAAAAGAGGGCCAAGAATACTTCCCTGAGGCACCCCACATGTTACACTTTTCATGGTATAGTGCTGATGTGTTACATATCCTTTTGCTGTGGCGTGAGCGATTTCTATAATTTGCTTTCTATTGGTAAGGTAAGATTGAAACCACTTTTGTGGTAGTCCACGAATACCAAGTTTTTGAAGTTTTAACAGCAATATCTCGTGATTTACAGAATCGAAAGCTTTTGATAGGTCACAAAAGACTCCTACCGTGTGATTACAATTATTCAGCGATTGTGTGACACATTCTACTAAGTCTGCTAATACTGTTTTCGTGCTTCGTTCAGACCTAAAACCATTCTGCGACAAGCTTAAGATTGAGTGTTTACTACAGAAATTTTCTACTCTCATCATTATTGCATGTTCAATAATTTTTGAGAAGACTGAGAGTTGCGAAATGGGCCTGTAATTTGATAAATCCTTTGGGTCATTTTTCTTCAGTAATGGTTTAACAACAGCTATCTTTAGCTTGTCTGGGAAAATACCCTGTTCAATGGAATTGTTTATTATATGTAGTAATGGTTGACATAGGGAACTATAACATTTCTTAATTAGGAAGTCTGGTATTTCATCAATGCCAGAAGATCGTTTGTTTTTTATACGCCTGAAGATTATCTTTAATTCCTGTTCAGTATTGGGGGAAATGAACAAGGATTTGTCATTTACTGTTATGTGTGTAGAACATTCTTCTGGAGCAGCCATAAGCCCATTCCTTCTATTTGGAACTGCATTTACAAAATACTCATTGAAAGCATTCGCAACATTAGGGGGATGTTGGACTTCTTTTCCATTAATGCATATCACCATATTATTACGTAAAGATTGGTGTTTTGTTGATGCATTTCTTATAATTTCCCACATTGTTTTACATTTATTGTTTGAATTATTGATTTTACGGTCATTATGATTAATTTTTGATTGGTGGAGTACATTTTTATATATTTGCTTATACCTCTTGTAATATTTCAGAAAAGATGGATTGGGATTCACCTTACTTTCAGAATGGAGCATTTTTAGTTTTCTACTTGAGATTCTGATTCCGTTTGTGACCCATGGTTTACACTCAGTGGATATGATAACTTGTTTAGGTGGAAAACATTCATTGTGTAACAAGATAATTTTGTTCAGAAAGAGATTAAATTTTTCGTTTGTGGAAGGTAAATTATAATATCTTCCCAATTTTCGCTGTTTAGTTTTCCAATAAACATGAGTATAGAACCTTCATCATATTTACGTTTCTGCATTTTTAGTGGCTTTCTATGATATTCAGTAGCTTCTCTTTTACATGTGAGACATAAAAATTGTGCTTCATGGTCGGAGAAGTGAACTGATATGTTTTCACATGGAAACTCTTTTGAGTGTACACTTATTAACATGTGGTCTATGAGGGAGAGTGTGTCTTTCGTTATGCGTGTGGGTGTAGTTACAATTTGCTTTAGGCCAAAAGTGTTTATTGTGGCTTCAAAGTGCAGTTTCCATCCTGTATTTTTTAGAAAATCAATGTTTAGGTCCCCACATACCACAATTTCACATGTATAACTTTTTAATTCATCTAACAACACTGACAGATTTTTTATGAATATTGTATAGTTTGCATCAGGTGTTCTGTAGCAACATACTATTATTAAATTATACTGTGCAAGACGTACAACGCTAACTTCAAAATGTTTTTCTATAGGTTTCACAGTTTTGGGGACAATTTGTTTGGCAATTATATCATTTTTTGTAAATATGCCTGTTCCCCCTCGTTTTATTAGAGACCTTGATGAGAAACTAGCTAGGTGGAAATTTGGAATTTGAAGGTAAGTAATTTCATCTTTGGACAGCCAGTGCTCAGTAACACACAGTACATGTGCATCTAAACATTCATCGGTTAGGAGCATTTCTAAATCTAACACTTTGCCTGTAATACCTTGAATGTTTAGATGCACAATATTGCATTGTATAACTCTCTTCTTCATTTGAGAGAAACTATTGGGTGTAAGACCCTGTTCCTTAGGCTTAACATTTACAATATTTGTTGCATTTTTACATTTTACAATAAAAAATCATCTTTAAATTTGCCCGGAACACTCCTTATTCTATCGGATGTTCGTGCAGATGGTTCTTTTTGTTTTACATTAACTCTTTTGTCATTTTCCACTTCCTTGTCTTTTTCATCTTTTCTCACTTCACTGTAATGTTCATTTTCTTCACTACGTTTTTCATCACTTACCATTTTACTGCATTTTTCACCATTCATCACAAGACAGACTTTTCCGCTATTTACCACATCACTATATTTCTTTCCATTTACCACTTCACTTCCCTGATTATTTATGGTGTGCCATTTCAGTTCAATAGGAATGCACTTTCTTCTTTGGTTTATAATGTATTCAGTTATCACCGTACCTATTGCTTTTGACACCTTTTCTTTTCCAGATCGGTTCATGCCGTGATTTGTGAAATTGTTTCTCTCTAGCCTGCTTACATCAACAATATCGACATTACTAAAGTTTTTACACAGGTGTCTGATATTCTTGTTTGTCTCTTTTATGGGCACATTAACACAAGATTCTGGTATGAGATCGTATCTCGTTGGTATATTAACTACAATCACTTTAGAGTTTCTTATTTCAGGTAGTTTCTTTTCCAATGTATATATCACATCGTGACCTTCATTGCATGCTACATTGTTTGCACCTGCCATTAGTACTACACAGCTGCTGATTTCTTTGTTTTGAGGTTTTAGGCTGCTTACAACCTGCCCAATTTTTGCACCTGGCTTGACAATACCTAACACTGAAACATCGCCTAGCTGACTCTTCACTTTTTCTGCCATTCCTCTGCCATGACTATCAGCATAGATGAGCACTTCTGGTTGACTAACACTCGATTTTTCTATTTTCGAGATGTTTGTGGTTGTGTGCATTACGCAGTCGACCTTTGATCTCATCACCAAAATTTCCTCGTTTTAGTCCCAGTCTGGGAATGCATGTTCCTTGTGAGTGTCCCTTCATATATTTCATCTAATCATTGCTCATCCATATGTCACAATTAGCCAAAAGTGGCAGAAAAACGACCTCAAAATGACAATTTTAACAGATTTGAATGCAAAGTTTGCCAAATTTCATGATTGGGGAAAATAAATAGTTTTGAAGTTGCTCTTGAAACCACTTTTTCATTAAAAATAACCCAAGATATCACATGTTCCAAATATATTCTCAATATCTAATCCTGATGACGGCATTGGATAATTTTGAAAACATTCGAGACAATTATGTAATATATACATCGTCGAATTTTTTGATGGAAACCTTCCAATTCAATAGGTATGGTCTGCTATTTATAGAAGACTACCAAAGTATATGTCAGTGTAGGAACAGAGCACTTTGATGTTTCTCGGAATTTTGAGGGTGTGGTATTTTCACCCCTCGTAGGTCATCAACAGGCAGGGTTGGGTGTTGCCTTTGCATCCAAACAATGCTTCGAGCTTGAGTAGTTTGTGACCAGATTGAAGAATGACCGCTTGTGCAGTGGTAAACCACATATATGCAAACAGTTACAAGTTGTCCCGAACAGAACGCAATACAAGCTAATATAAGTATAAGTGTGGCAGAATGCCTATAGAGATTATAATATATCTGGGTAAGTACTATTATTCGCTCCAAATTACTATTGAAACAGCCCAAAACATGCAAGGTGTTAAAAGTAATTATCTTCACAAACTGTATGATTTCTTGAGCCGCATATTATTTTTCTCAATTTCGTGAAAACCGATTTTGTGAATCCTCCTCAACAAACATTTCGAAGAATTGAAATTTTTAAACGAGTAAATACGTTTTTGTCATTTTGAGGTCAATTAATATTTGGAGGCCATTTTTGGTTCATATGAATCTGCCTTACTAGTGTTGTTGCCTGGTAATCAAGGGGTCCCTGGTTTGATACCCAGTGGAATCACATGGCACAGTAGTTCGGATCCCACTTTAAACTGAAGGTCCAGTCCTGATTAGCCTTACTGCGCATTAAGTTGACTTAAAACACCAAATCAATCAATCAATCAATGAATCTGCCTTGCACAATAAGTTTATTTTGTTTAGTCAAGCACAATAGCAATAAGTCACTGGAAAGTCATACATGTGTGGTTGTACATATATTAAAGCATCTAAAGAATAATTATATTCTTGTGGTAAGGAGTCGTTGTCGTTTAACAAACTTTATTTATTTATTCCATCACCATTATTAAAAATATAGTGCCATGCTGAACATACTAACTTAACATAAGCACATTTATTGCTTTATGAGACATTTTTCTTATGTTGCAGGGCAGGTTCAGTCTTTAGAGTATTACAATGCTTTACACAGTCCGTTCGAAGAATTTTGAGAACATTGATGTTTTATCAGAGGGACCACTGAGGATGTTCTACAGGTTTCATCGCATTTAAGATGGTAACTTCCTGGTGAAACTTTCCTCCATACAACTTGTCTGTTGCCACTCAGGCCGAAGAGCCTGATGATGTTGACAAAGTTCCCATTCATAAGTGGCAACACTTACAGGCAGAAACGACCTTGGCAGGAAGAAACTCTGATTGGCACCATGTTGACAACTGACTCAAGAAGACCCGCAACTGACATAACTCGAAGTGCTCGGATCCTACATTGACATACACCTTAGGATTATATTTCGTACTTTCACTTCAAAACATGTATTATGTTTTTAAAAATGTTTCTGCTATGAATGAAGTTCAAGGGTGTTAAATACACATATTACATTAACCTTTAAATAATCAAGTGCTGTCTCTATTATACTTCCGATGGCAATACATGCTCTCATCATTACAATTAGGTTGTCTGCATTCCTAGTATCTTCATCATGGAAGAACTAGGCGGAAGTGACAGAAACTGTCACAAATTTCATTGCTTTCATTAATATGCCTCTGGGAGTTGACTCCATAGTACCCTTACCATACACAATGTTGTATGGTAAGGGTACTAACTAACAATTCACTCCTCTGATCAAAAATGACAATTAAGTTTAGTCAGCGACATTGTCATGGTTATGCAACGTGTGATACCACACAGTATTTCACACTTCAGAAAGGTTTACATAATAATATTGAATTTTATTCACATTCATTTCTTGTGAAAAGCAATCATATGACATTAGCAGAAAAAATGTAAACCTATGTTAGTGATAGAGTTCCATTTTTAATCAGGAAACTACTACGGAAAAGATAATTAAAGTTTCAAATTCAAGCCTGCCTTGAAAACAAAATTTGTGCCATAACATAGTTGCATCTCTTTTTTTTTATCCCAACATTCTAGTGATTTCCTATCATCAACTGTTTTGTTCGAGAGAGCACAGGCACCATTATGGTTCTTTGTGCTGAACCAGAAGGACACCAGATTCTAGAGTGTACCACCTCCCACATTTTTGGCTTTTACAATTTAGCTAAATTGAAAGACGGGCGACAAGAAGGGAGAAGACCATGACAAGCATGTCCTTGTCAGCATATTCCCTTTTTCTTGGTTTGAGTTCATCTTTTAGCATTGCTTTGCTACCACTTTTTACTAATCACAATGATGAAGATGAGTAATGATATGATGAAATTGATGAGTCAACATTTACAAATAACACCCATGACCTTATATGGAATAAAATCTGGGATCCCTGGCATCATAGCACAGTGTGATAACCACTCCAACATGGAAGTTGTTATATTCCCTTCTGTGTGAAACAAATTCAAAACTAAAGTAAAAAAATATATATCTGGAGATACTTTTATTTTTACTTCCTCAAAATTCAGTGAAATGGCTTCTGCACATTGTCAGATTTTACTGCTGTGCCAAGGTTCTAACAAGTGTCAAGTCATTACCGTTTGAAGCAGTAGTGGGTGCAGCATCAATCCATACTCTGTATTTGCATTTATTTAAAAAATATAAAGCCAATAGTGCTGTAATGGTGCTGAAATTAATCATGATAAATTTGAGAACTAACTAATGAAGTTTCACTGATGATGGAATTCCTCCTTTGGCTTCTGCATACTGCTCTCTTGGCAACTGATTAGTACCTATGGAGCAAGTGTGTGTGTGTGTGTGTGTGCACACAGATTTGGACAAAGTTGAAGGAACTCTAACATTATCTCCCACACACACACACACAGGTTTATAATCCTTGTCTCTTTGGAAGGATGTAATTGATATAATATCCTGATGCTTCAGGCATAGTTGATTAAATATCTCCAACACTTTGCACCCCCAGTCTAGCCACATAATTGGTAGAAAATGGTGGGGTGTCAAAAGCGCATCAACTTTGGAATCAATGATATTTTTTTCACATAAAAAGCAAGAGATAAATATTATAAGCTAGATTATTTTCTCTTTATTGTATTTATCTGTTTACTAAAGATATTTTATTTATTTGATCATGCCAGTTTTTACACAGATTACTCAAGATTTGCAATTGCTTGAGCCCGACCCTGTGGCCGAGTGGTTAGCACTTCACGCTGTGACGCCAAGGGTCCCGGGTTCGAATCCCGGTCGGGCTTGGTTGTTTGTGAATGTCCATTCATCAATTTCATCATTTCATCAGTCATCCCCATCTTCGCAAATTAGCCAAGAGGCACAAAATGCGAAGTAAAATAAACTAAATCAAATCAAATCAAATCAAATCAAAGCAATTGCTTGGGAACATTAGCCAATTCCATTATGCTGAACAATAGCCACATGTATGCACCACAGTATCGCCTTCAGACTGTGTGAAATGTGCCGATGTTTTCCTGCTGACTTGCTGTCTTTCCACACGACTGTGTCTTGTTCTAGTTATTATTATCAATAATACTAATGTTACATTAACAATGTACCTTATTGTACTAGTACAATAAGTATCATAGTAGAGGAAACAAACAGGAGAAAATGGCCTAACCCGGAAATAACTGCAACACAAAAGTGTTTGTGCCAGATTGTGAATAATACATTAAAAATCCACCATTCAAATGTTTGGGGTAAATCCGCCATCTTGGAAAATGGCGGCAAAAATTAACCTTAAATACTAAAGAAAATTAATATCGGAAAAACGGTGCATTGTACAGAAAAGTGAAAATAACAAAAATGAAAGAGCAGAAAATTTGATAAATTACGTTTTTTTTAATTGAGATACCATAAATCTTAATTGAATTGAATTCAAATATTTTCTTTATTTTTTAGAATTAGCGTAAAAGTTGGTTTCCGACACAAAAAACAGCAAATATGTAAGAAACTATGTAATTTATGTCCAAAAGTCACTGAACCAAATTCATAGCTTATGACTTCCTCTAGAGACTGGTTTTTGTTTCGTGCCTTTAGAGCCGGGGGTTGAGGAGATATGTAATTTAATGCAGAGTCATGTGTTTCTCTAAATTTACGTGCTCCATTTCTTATGATATTATTTAAAATGTAATATATTGTTTTCTGCAGTGTTTCGTTCACTTACGTTTGTTACATGTTGTTTTTGTTGTTTAAAAATGTATGCACATAGTATCGGCGATTAGGTGTTTAAATTGAAGGATGGTAAGGGGGGGGGGGGACAGAACCATGTACTTTCTATTTGCTGCAATGAGAGAGAATCGTATTTAAAATGGAAGTCGGGTCAAATCCATTGGTAGACGAGGCTTAGCATTAACAGGCCATAGTTCAGTATGTATGGAAAGGGGAGGGGGGACTGCTCTCCATGCCCCCACCCTTAATCGCCACCAATGTCAATACATTGAACTAATATGGTACGGTAAAGTATGGTTCTAAACTGGTCACTTTGCTTTAGAGTAAATTCCAGAATTTTTCGTAGATACCTGGTGCTAACATGTTAAAGTTCATCACTTCCTCTACATACAGATGTGACCTTGTAGAACAGATGTTACCCCTGATGCAGCAAAATGAGAACAAATGTGTAACTGATGGAAGATGTAAACCACTACCCAATATGCTCGGCTTTAATTAAATTTCAAATACTATCAAAGCATTCTAATGTATTGCAGCCATAGTGCAGCAGCATCCTGTTATCTTTCAAAGTTGAACCAAATGTAGATAAAGATTCTGCTTGAACTTACATTACTGTCTACTTCTGAATTGAGCAGGCCAACGATTATTGAATGTATGTTCATTTGCAATGCACTTTGCTTCTTCAAGTAGCTGGTGCATAAACTTTGAAATTATCCCTAGTGCTATGGCTTTTCCGGATTGATTTGATATGTTTTAGTTTTTTTACGTCGGTTTTCTGCCACTTTCGGCTAATTGCAAAGATGAGGACTGATGATGATATGATGAGATGGATGAAGGGACAATGTGGATGACAACACAAGCCTCACAGAGGATTTTACTGACTGTGAATCAAGATGCCAGAGTCTCGCTAGTCTTCAAAATGCAGTCCAAGGTGTACTACTTGGAAGTGAGGTGCTTTCCCTGTGATCATAGGTTATCATAAGTTAACAGTATTACCTCCGTAAATGATCTCAAGGAGTTGTTGAAAGCCTGAATCTTCCATTAGATAACCAATACATCTCAGGGAAACTAATCTTGATATGAAAACCACTCAGCCTTAATATCGGCTGCTTCTGAGGCCTTCAACAAGTATAATTTTCAAATAAATTTTTACAACATTACAGTCTGTGTGTTTGAAAGGAGGCCGCCAACACATTATGTTTGCATTTGTTCGTTCATTGATTTCCCCTGTCACATATGTCCCTTGCGATTGTTAATATTGCATGACACGCAAAACACTCTGTGGTGATGTTCGAACAGCACACTATGACACCAGGTGTCTCTGGTTTAAATCCTGGCCTAGACATTGGTGTTATTTGTTATTTCATCACATCATCACACTCTTCCTCATCTTCGCGATTAGCCAAAAATGGCGGAAAAGCGAAGTAAAATAAAACAAATCAATCAATTAACTATGGAAACATTTAAGAATGAGTAGTCTTGAATTTCAGTCTGCCTATTCTTTGTCTTTGTCAGTTTATAAATACTGTAAATTCTTCTTACAACATCGCAAATAACATTAACGTTTTGGATTTTCCTCAGGCAAGACTTCCAAGTTGTTTTTTTCAAGTCATCTCTCTTAACGAAGAATGCTAGTGGCAACCCTGCCATGCATCCCTGGAAGTTATGTAAGAGCAAGCGTTTTCTGTGTTGGGTTTCATACATACAGGATATATTATTTTAAGCATTTATAGTGCACAAACTAAGTGCTTTCGAACTAAACTTTAAAGGGAAAAGTTACTCGTTTTTAAGATATCTAGCAGCACCCAAGTGTTGTTGAAGTTGTTTGCGACACTTTGTGTATATATATAAATATATATATAAATCCTGAATATAACAAATGCTATATTAGAAAAATAAATGGTAATTAATGGACAAAGCCTCTTCATTTTGCCATTAGAAGAAAAATTGCCAAATATAATTTTTTATCTAAATAAAACTACAGAATGCTCATAACAAAATTTCTCTAAATATTATGCAATGAGTACTTTCATTCTGCTGCTGATGGTGGTAGGCTATCCTCATTAGAACCGAATTGCACACTAAGGTAAAAAAGAAACCTGATTTTTTGTTGATTCCATTCATCTTCACCTGGAGCAGCAGTAGTTGGGAGTCTCTGCTATCTCCATAGTAATCTTGTCATCCACAGCAGTAGAACACAGTACTTATTTAACAATTACCTACTTTGCTTAATAAATCAAACTCATCTTACATTATATCCAGTTGAAGATAAATTAAAGCTAGTTGAATGTTAAGTTTCATGTTTATATACTGTAAATAGCAAGTAAAAATACACTGCAATAATATTTTACACAGTACTTCCAGCTGGTGGTATTAAAACATAATACTGTAGTTCTTGCACCATTTGTACTAAAAATATTTGTATTTGTATGAAACTTTTTAAAGGTGAGAATGTGTTCTGCTTGTGGCACCACTTCATGCTAAGATCAACACCCTTTTTAATGACAGACCAAGTGTAGTTTAATTCTTGACAAGACCCTTCAGAAAATTGTTATGATGCGAATAAAGAGCTGTCACATAAAAACAGTTACAGAAGTGTAACAGTTTCTCCAAGATGGAGAAGGATGCAGATCAGAATGCAAATGACATTAGATATTGTGTGAGTTCACTTTGGATGGATGGTGTAAATATACAAGGGTCATTCAAATCAAGCTAGAGCTTTCGATTTTTCAGAATAATGAAACATCTTTGGACATCTAGAAAACTTTCATTTCTCCATGTAATTTTCCTCTGCACAAATACTCTTAATCATCATGCTCAATATCATCATGAGGGTAAGTATTAATGTGTATATATGTAGGAGAATACACTCATTGCTACAATAAGTGTGGGAAATGATGTCCTTTATTTCATTACATTTATCCACAAGTTGTATACAATAATGGATACAGTTTCAGGATTTTTCTCACTGCAGTATAAGGGGAACCGATGGAAATGTTCTTGACTTGGCTTAACCTTCGTAATGAATTTTTGAGAACTCACCAGTGCCTCTTGAATATCACCAACATGTTCTGATAAAACAGACTTCCTGACGTTATGTTTTCTGTTAAATACAGAACTGGTTTTATGGAATTTCTGTACCAGATGCACAATGAAACTCTTTCCTGGTACTTCCTTTCCAAACTTAGCACAAAACTGTTCACAACACTGGATGTTAACATTGTATTTAAATATTGCTCCACTAGAGAAACATGTTCTTCAACACTGCATGGCATATTAAATATGACTTTCACAACAGCAGCCAGAGACCAAATACTGTACACTCATGTTCAACTCCACCTCTTCACGAGTGATTCATCACACCAATTTCTACTAGGACTTCCTTCCTCTCCCTCCCCTCCTTTCCCATTTCCCTAACTTCCTCACCTCTTCATTCCACACCAAACAACATGACTATACAGCCATCGGGTTACCTTTATAAACAAAATAAATGCATTCTGTTAGGTATTCATCAATCTGTGGATTGTAGTACAATTCTAAATTGAACACACTGCATATGATATGTCAGTATCGGAAAACAGCCACAGGATTTCAACAAAAATGGAAAAACATTCAAGAATAAATATTTTAATATTTGGAATATAGTAATACATGTATGTGGGGGGAGGGTGGCAGGTCCAATAATGAAATAAAATTCATTTAAATAAAAATGTAGCATTTTTCAGCTTTATACATTTATTCATGTACAATATAACAAGCATGCCATTCTCTGACAGCACAATAATCATCAACATATTTGCAATAGAATATATCTACACCCATTTTATCTATTATCAGCATGTCTAAAAAAATTCTTCACTGTAATTCCTGGTACAAGAATACTCTTTATCAGTACTTTGGAGAATTTAAGAGCTCCATAGTATTATTGTATATGAAAAACAAACGAAAAACATTAAAAGAGTAAAATGTTATTACCAATATTATGGAACACAAATCTATAGAGTTTTAACAATGATAACAATTAAAGTTAAAATGACTGACAATCTCATAACTATGCAACAGGACCTTTACCCTCAAAAAAGCATTGATAAATATGGAGAAACTAGTTCTCACTTTTATCCGCGAAGCTGTTTTTTCTTCTTTTTCAATTAATTTCAGTGGCCACTGCCACCATCCTCGTTGGAACTTGCTGCACTGTGGATGGTGGCAGTGGCCACTGAAATTAATTGAAAAAGAAGAAAAAACAGCTTCGCGGATAAAAGTGAGAACTAGTTTCTCCGTATTTATATACTACCGCGTCTCTCTTTTCCCAATTATGAAAGCATTGATGGTGAGCAGAAGGAACTAAAGAAATATAGATAAATGTTATCCATGGCTCTAAGAAAACATTCTAATACACATTCTGGTGGGGATAATTCATCTGGGCTAAGGAATGTATAATAAATTTCAGGTAAGTATAAAATATATATTATATTTATACTCAGGATGGGTGAGAAGTAACCAGACATTGAAAATTTGCCATAGATTTTGTAATATTTAATCAATCTCAATGAAATTTTTTATACATATACATTTTTTAATGTAGGCAGCAGCAGCATCTGCCAGCTTGTTCCAAGGAATGGGGATACAATCCTTGATCATCTGAATGAATTGCCACTGGACATTTGTAATAACATGCTGAATGTGTGCCTCCAATTTTCCCACAGTGCGAGGTTTTGTCTTTAGCACTTACTCCTTTGCCCAGCCCCAGTGGAAAAAGTCACAAGGCATAAGAGCTGGATGTATGGAAGGCCATTCATGAGGTCCACATTGTCTCAGCCAACATCCTGGCAAATTGTGCTTAATCCAGGTTTGTATGGTTAGTGAAAAGGGTAGTTGTGCACCATCTAGCATGAAAACAAGCTCACCTGTTTTTCCACAGTTAGATACGATGGGACAAACATACCCTTGCAACATTGTCAGGTAGTGTTCGCCATTCAAGGTGTAATGCAGAAAATATGGACCTATGACCCTACTGGCTATCGAATTGCGAATTTAAATGCACATATGTAATCCTATTCCATAATGTATATTTACAGAAAATTTCATTGAGATTGCCTAAATATTAAAAGAAGTACAACAATTTTTCAATGTCTAGTAACTTCTTGTCAACCTTCTATATAGAATTATGTTATGTACGTATTAAGTTTTCCTTTTATAAAATAATAAAACATAATAAGTGACATTTTTCATTATTAACACCCTGCAGCACAAATTCTTTAATTTTTCAGTGTTCATAATATTATCTTTTTCTTCAATTTCATGCAAGCCTTCCTTTTTTTTTCTCTTGCTGACTTCCATGGTGGAGTGGTTAGTGTAACATGCTTTGATGTCATGGTTCCCGGTTTCAAAACCTGGTATAGGAATGGGTGTTCTTTGTGATTGTACCTTCATCAATTTCATAATATTACCACTCATCTCCATTATTACACACTTAGCTAAAAGTCAAGTCGCACTAGTGATGTTAAATAACACAAATGAAGTTAAATCAAATTACTTTTTGTTTTTCCTGAGAAGATGAAGCAAGTATTCCTTGAGTTGGTTTCATGTTTATGAAAGGATTTCAACCGTGAACAAATTTGTGCAGAGATAAAGAAGGAAATCTTATTGGAGATAAAAAGAAAATAATAAGTAGATGGGCAGAATATTTTAAAGAATTATTAGGCTTCGATGAAAATGAAAATAGGATATTAGAAGTAAGAAATGACCAACAATGGGATGAAGAACAAGACTTGCCTGAACTAATGGATGTCACAAGAGCCATACAAAGCTTTAATAATAACAAAGCACCAGGAGAAGATCAAATTACTGCTGAAATGCTCAAATATGGAGGAGCAGAACTAAAGAAACAAATCTTTGAGCTGATCAAACAGATCTGGAAAAAAGCTGAAATGCCAAAGGAGTGGACGGTAGCAATAATATGTCCGATACACAAAAAGAATGACAAGACATGTTGTAAGAATTATAGGGGCATTTCTCTCCTTAACGTGACATACAAAATATTTACAAAAATTCTGGCAAAGAGACTAGAACCATACGTAGAAACACTGACAGGGGACTGCCAGTGCAGATTCAGAAGTAATAGATCAACAATAGACCAAATCTTTGTATTAAGAATGATATTAGAGAAAAGTTTTGAACACAATATTAACATACATCAATTATATGTTGACTTTCAACAAGTATTTGACTGTATACAAAGAGACAAACTCTATAAGATAATGAGAGATATGGATATCCCAGAAAAATTAGTAAAATTGACAGAAATGACCTTAAGAAATTCAAAATGCAAAATTAGAATCCAAAACCAACTATCCGAAGAAATTCAAATTGAAAAAGGACTACGACAAGGGGATAGCCTCTCCACACTGCTGTTTAACATAAGTTTGGAACATGTAATTAGAAAGATTGAAATAAATCCTGGAGGAACCATCTTAAATAGGACAATACAATACCTTGCATTTGCTGATGACGTTGCCTTACTAAGCAGATCATCAAAAGCACTAGAATGCCCTGAAACAATTACAACAAGATGGACATGAGATTGGACTGGAAATAAACCAGGATAAGACAAAATACATGATAACAACAAGAAACAAGATCAGATATCAAACTATAAATGAGTTCGAAACACACAGCCAAAAGTTTGAATGAGTTGGAAATTTCAAATATCTAGGTTCAACAATAACAGATGATAATAACATTGCCGAAGAGGTAAAAACAAGAATAACAGCAGGTAACAGATGCTACCATGCATTTGGAAATGTTTTAAAATCCTCACAAGTGAACCGAAAGCTGAAACTAAGAATGTATAGAACCATAATGAGACCAATAGTGATGTATGGGTCGGAAACCTGGTGTCTGACAAGAAAGGAAGAAGAAAGACTAGATATATGGGTTTTACGTAATATATATGGACCAATCAATGAACATGGCATCTGGAGAATTAGGACAAACGAAGAACTAGCAACACTTTACCACAACCCAAGTATAACAAGTGAAATAAGATCCAAACGCCTTAGCTGGCTGGGACACGTAGAAAGGATGCAACCAGACAGAGCGGTACATAAGATCTACCAAGGGAAACAGGAAGGCAAGAGAAGTGTTGGCAGACCCAGGAAGAGATAGCTCGACCAGGCAGAAGAAGACCTCAAACGAATGGGTATAAGAGGATTGAGAACTAGAGCGAAGAACCGAGATGAGTGGGCAGCTATCACCAAGGAGGCCAAGGCCCTGCATGGGCTGTAGAGCCGCGGAGTAAGTAAGTATTCACTATGTTCCAGATTCAATCTCTGTGGAGGGCTCAATTGTTTTAGTGTTGACCAAGCACTGGGAAAAGAATTGGGAAGTACAAAAACATCAAAGTTATAATGGTATAAGCACTTAAGTATCAAAATCTAAATGTTTTAGAACTTGTTTTTTGGGATATTGAGTTATAGCCACAAGAAGAAGTTCGATCACTGTTGTTATCTGGCTTTCTGAACTGAAGTCTACTACTACTTCCTTTCCAGTAGTTTCCTCATTGTATTTTGTACACTGAGATAATGTTGCTTCTAACAGGGATCAAACTTATAATAATAGCTCACATGAAAGGCGAAAGTGCTGACTATTTAGCTGAATAAGAGCTCTTGAAGAAAAATATGCTCTTTTTAACAGTACAGTTCTTTAAGTGAGAGAGAAGAACTTTGATATACTCCATTGTTTGATGTGATAAAATTTACTGTAGATTAAAACAATTTGATTGTTAATTAAACCTAGTGTTTGTTGTAGGGTGGCCAAATCTCCTGTTTTTTCCTGGATCCCTCGTGTTAGAGCTAACTTTTTTGATCATCCTGGCTCCTGCATTGACATTGTAATTCTTCTTTGTCTACATTACATAAATATTTGCTGAAGTGATGCTCTGCCACTAAAGATGGTCAAAATTTGTTGTGATAATATCTCACAGAATGTCCCATAAATTCAATGCTGAAAGTTGGAAATCTCCCTTAACTTCATGGCCGAAAGTTGGTCACCATAACTTGTTGGAACCAAAAATCCTATACAAATAAGTTCAAGCAATAACGACTTTTCCACTTTAAGAAACCTGCTGTTATGAAGACATTTCCTTAATAAATGTTTTCTGTAGATTTAGAAAAAATGTAGTTTTAAAAAGGATGTTTCAAGTAAATTTTATGCATGGATAAGATTATGCGGAATATATATGAAGTCTAAAGAGGAACAGAAATCACTCAGAATTGCCATCACTACGGGTAGGTTGTCAATGTCTGATCAATTTTTGGTCAGTGTCCATTAACCCTGCATTAGGTGTATCATTTTGTGCAACATGCTTAGGAACATGGGGTACACCTGTCACCCTAACCTTTATCTATATTTAAGGTACAAAATCTACTATGGATACACTGTGCTTGCATAGTAAATGTTCTTTCATTCTCTTACTTCTAAGATCAACTGCAATTTTCTCCTGCACTTTCAAGTGACATAATGATACAAAGTTAACATCAGTCACATGCTTGGAGGACAGTTGTCCACCATGTGCCTTAAATATGTAACAAACAAAGCAGTGTCATGTTTATTCATGTCAGCTTCAATTTTCATCACTAATGCATTCCTATGTGTCACAATTGTCAACCAAGCATGCAAATGACATTAGCTTTATAATGTTATGCTATCTAGAGGAGCAACAGGACATCACATCTGAGTTTAGAACAAAGACAAGGAAATAATATTCAGCTACACACAAGCACTCATGTACAGTAGAGTACACTATGTTGTAATTTCAAAATGAATATTCATGGGTGGCATTCATAACTCGCATACCTAATTGACAGTTACTTACCTGAGAAGGTTCTGAAGATTTCAGAGACCAATGAATTAAAACTGAAAGTAAAATATATTTAAAGTTTGTATTCTGCATGATGACATTAATTTGTGCTTTCTGTTATGTTTCTGCATCATTCCTTTCTTTGTTCTAGACTCTTCCATTGACATTGGAAGAGGTGGAAGAATCACCGTGCATCAAATCTTGGAGGAACTGAACAATTACCCTCCTTCCAGAGAGCCAAGATGAGAAGAAGAACACATTGAGATAAGTAATTTATTTACAATTTCCTTCCTAATTTGTTCTTTCTGTTTTCTTGGATGATACAGTTCTTTACATCTCCAACTCTTTCCCCATAGTAGATTTACTTCTTTCTCCTTGCAGGACTCTTTCATTCTGTTTCTCATTATTCTCTTGGTGGATTCCCTCCCTCCTTTCACCTTCCATACTCCTTGTAGAACTGTTTTTCTTTTACCTCTTCCTTATCGTTGGTGATTTATTTAATGCTATCTCCCTCCCTCCTACATATGAGCCTAATTTATTTTATTATCCCCATATCCCAGCAGTATATTCCATTCCTTCAATCTCTTTCATTCTCCTTGAAGGACTCAGTCATTCCTATAACTGTCTTTCATTTTCTGAGGAACTTTTCCATCTTAAGTCATCAAACCCAAGGTAAGTAAGTATATAAGCAAGCAAGCAGGGAATTAAGAAGCAGGACTTCTACTTAAGGAAGAGACATTCTCATATCTATAAAAGATGACCTTCACACAGATATTAATTGAAATATTATTTTCATTCATTCTTTTAATATTCATGTTTCGACAGAAATAAGGTTGTTTATTTGATACAGCTGACTTGTAAAACTTGTGCTTTGACTAGATTATATTGAAGCAGTGGGAGACACTAAACATGTCTTTGAGTTATGTTTCGTGTATTACAAGCTTTCCTTTACCTTTAAATATATCTAGTGTCAGCTGATTATTATTGTTGATTGGGTGATTTAATTATTATGTGTAATAAGGAGTTTGATTGTTGTAGATAATGGTACTATGGAGACAGCAGAGAAACCCAAATACCTGTACCTGAGAATTAATTGAGGTTGAGAAGGATGCAAACAACTTGACTCTAATGAAGAGAATTAATAATGTCATTGGAAGAATCACATGCATTTCTGAAGGTTGCTTTTTATGTGTTTAGAACTTTGCATCCATAGCAAGTGAAAGATTTGAGGTGTTGCCTGTAATTTAAAGATATATACTTCTTACAGCACTTTCTCTACATTCAGTAAAATACCAGGTGTGCCGTTTAATGATTCTTAATTGAACCGAAAGAAAACAAGTGTATCTGGGGAGAAAGGTAACAAATGCTTTATTCAAAGTATGCACCATCGCTAGCTATACATTGTGTCCATCTGTCCATCAAATTGTGGATGCCCCCAGAAAAATCTTTCACATTTTGAGGTGATCCAGTTCGCAAGCCATTGTTCGACATCTTCGTAATTGTTGAAGTGTTGCTGGGAAAGTGAGTGAGACTTGGATAAAAACAAGTGGTAGTCTGAAGGGGCTAACTCTGGTGAGTATGGCGGGTGGGGCAAGAATTCCCAGCCAAGTGCAGAAATGGTGTCTCTGATGCCTTTCGCTGTGTGTGATGAGGCATTGTCGTGCTGCAAAATTACTTTACCGTGTCTTGTCACATAATCTGGGCACTTTTCGATCAATGCATGGTTCAAATTGATGAGTTGTTGATGGTAGTGAATGGCATTCACTGTTTCACCTGGTTTTAGAAGCTCATGCACAGCATTGTCTTCCTTCCAAAGCGATTCGGTTTTGCAGTTGATGTTGAAGGTTGTCCTGGGTCAACCCATGACTTTTTGCATTTTGGGTTCTCGAAGTATATCCATTTTTTGTCCCAGTCACTATCTGATGCAAGAAAGACTTTCTTTCATGTCGAGAAAGCAACACTTCACACACCGTTTTTCGCTTTTCCATTTGTCTGTCATTCAGATGATGTGGGACCCATTTTCCTGCCTTCTGGATTTTTCCCATGGCATGAAGATGAGCAGATATGGTTTGGCGACCAACATTTAACTTCTCTGCCAGTTTCTGTTGCGTTTGCGTATCGTCTTCGTCCAACAATGCTTGCAATTCGGTATCTTGGAATTTTTTAGGCTGGCCCGGGCGATCTTTGTCTTTCAAGTTGAAATCACCATTTTTGAATCGTCGAAACCAACACACAGACACGTCTTGCGTTAGGACATTGTCACCATACGTTTCCACAAGGATACGAGTGCTTTCACTCGCGTTTTTCTTTTGATTGAAAAAGAAAAGCAGGATGTGCCGCAGATGTTCCTTATTTGGTTTGAAGGTCAACATGTTTCCCACACAAACCCAATATCACAATCACTCGCACTCGGTTGCACATCCACAGCATTTTGACAGGTACTGTCTTGGCAACACACTGACGTAACAGTTGATACTGTGCACCAACCCTTGCTTCCAGTGCCATCCAGCGACGAAATTAAGAATTATTAACAGGCACACCTGGTACACACTAGAACAGATAAATACAATACTTTTCAATTGGGAGAATAAGTATTTCAACCCCATAGAATATTTTCGGAGAATCTTTAATGATATCTCAGTTTTCATTGGATTAATTTTCATTCCTTGTTTAGTTGATCAAGATGATGCCATTACATACAGAATTTTTAATGCAAGTTGTTTTTCAAGATCACTTATCATAACAGAAGTGGTTTAAGTTTCTTGAGGCACTCCACAAGCATTTATCAGAATGTTCTAAAATGGACCTTTAATTAAACCACCATCTATCGCTCTGTATCTGAGAGATATCGTACATGTGACATGATTAGGAATGCGGGTTGAAGGATCTCAGTAGCTGCTTCCCTCGTTGTCTGCATACAGATGACCACAGTTTCCACCTGGCTTCCCATTCAGGGATTAGTAGGCTGATAGTATCTGTGAGATACGCAGCAACAGATCTCATTAGAGCCCATGGTAGCCCAGTCTGTTTATAGAATTTAGGGTTAAGATCTGTAAAAATCTTAATTCATTCCTTCTACACTCTTTAGCAGTGATAGTGGATGCAATGAAAATGATATCATCAGTCATAAGGGTCTGTTGGTGATTGTGATAATGCAAAGGTTAGATAAGTTGATTTTGAAACTGCACTGGAATGTGATAGTAATTGTGATGATCGGCAGACTGATAAGTAAACTTTGTTGTAAGGTGACAATGAGGCGAAAATTAAAAAGTTAAAATGAATATATTAGTAAAGCTGTACTAGTATATCACAGATACAGCATGACCAATCTTGGTATATTTTCAAGTGTGACCGATGGAGGGTTAAGAAAATGATTTGTGGAGTGCATTTTGTGGTGTGTATTGATGTATTGTTGATAAGAAACATGAGCAGTGAGGAGGATCAATATGGAAAGGTTAGATGTGTATTTAGTGGAGAATGGGAAGAATTCAGTGGATCAATAAGGTGCTAGATGAGGAAATACTTGAAGGAATTTAGGAGAAGGGATGGACTTTAAAAGTGATTTATAGAAGGAAAATAAACTGTATAGGACATAGTAGGCCAGCCAAAGTCCAGAATTGTGACTTTTACCTGCATGGAATACTAATGACAGGCATCCATGCTAAGTCAATCAGTCATAGGTCTGACAGAAAATCTAGGGTGCATGCCACCAAAAATTTGACTTTAAATGTCATTTCAAGTTTTCATCAAGTTTCATGTTGAAGTTTTGCTTCTGGAATGATTCTCAAACTTGTTCAATGATCCCATGTAACTGGAGGTGGATTCGCAGACCACACTGGTGCAAAATCAACCTAGAGACACAAAGATGACCTCAAGCTTAATTGTAATCATGAAGAAGTTGACACAAGGTTGACTCTTCATGCCTCTGAAGCATTGGGTATGGGCTTTCAACAAATTGTTGTGATGTGTAGAGATACAGATGTCATGCTGCTTGTTTTGCACTTAAGCGCCCCTAAAGCAAGTGAAGTGTGCGAGTGGTTTCCGGGACTGCAAAGAAGCAGAAGTGCATTCCCATTCGTCAAGTAGCAAAAAAAAAAACCTTCTTGATGCTGTGAGAAATAACCTATTAAGTTTCCACACAGTTATAGGTTGCAATTAAACCTCTTCATTCAGTGGTTTTGGAAAAAAGCCTGCTGAAAAATGTTCATTGAGAAACCCAAACCTGGTAGAAGTGATTGGACATGAAGGTGAGCTTAGGCCGGTTGAAGAGTTGATTTGCAACCTCTATGAAAGTCCAGGGGTGAAAACAGTTATCAATAAACATGTTCATGAAGGTCAAGACAGCCCTGGAACTGTTTCCTTCAACACATGATGCTCTGGAGTTTCATGTGCAAAGTGCAAACTACTAGGCATAGATTTGGCTTCAATCAGAGAGGAAAACTATTGTTTTGACATTGCCACCCAGATACTTGGAAATGGGAATTAGGTTGTCTCAAAACCTCAGTGGACAAGGCTACCTCCTATACCAGCGTCCTGCCTCGAACTTGTGACATACTCTTGCAAAATGAAGTCCAAGACTGTAAGATGAGCCTGCTTCAAAATCAATATGAAATGTATAAATGCTTGTGGCTGGGATCTATAGACTGTTGAAATCCATCCCATTGAACATTATTTGAGTCAAATACAGATTACATGGACAAATTGTATATTTAATTCTTGGTATTATAAATAAACACAACATAAAAATAGCTGTATTTTTCTCTGAGTAGCAGGTTATTTATTAAAAAAATAACCTGCATGAAATGTTAATCAAGTCTGTTAAGGTGAACTTTTACCTGACATCAATATTCTGAATATTCTGACCTAAAAATATCGCCAAACAGTTTGTCTTGTCTATACCTTTTGTTTGATATTACATTTAGACAATTTTGAAATTTAACCTTTTAGGGTCAGAATATGACCTTGAAATGACCTTTAAAGTAAAAAATTATGGTGGCATCCACCCTAGTTTTTCTGTCAGACCCACGACTTATTGATTTTGCGTGGATGCCTGATATTAACATTCCATACACTTAAATTTTTGAAAAGCTTTTCTTGCTTGTTGGATGGTTCACTATATAGAAGTCCAGTGTATACGAATTTAACGTGATTAACTTTGCACCACAAGAGCTACTTCTGACACCAATATTCTGACCTAAAAATATCACCAAACAGGTTCTTTATCCACAACTTTCGTTTGATATATTACGCGAACATATTTGGATAACTTTGAAATTTGACCTTTTAGGGTCAGAATATGACCTTGAAGTGACCTTTAAGGTAAAAATTTTGGTGGGCTTCACGCTAGGTTTTCTGTCAGACCTATGATTGATTGATTTAGCATAGATGCCTGTCATTAACATTCCATGAGGGTAAAAGGTTTTTTTAAAGCTTTGCATCTTGGCTGGTCTACTTACATGAAACGGTATAAAAGGAACAGAACAACACTTTGGAATGATTTGGCAGAAAGAAGGAGATACAGTAAATTGAAGAAAGAAGCTGTGGGTAGAATCTGGAGATTGCAAGAACCTGCATGTGAGTAGAATACCATATGATGGCTTTAAATTTGGAAGATTCCAAATATATGTAATCCATTCAGAGTTGAAGTACCCATTTCCCCAGGGAAAAAGAAATAATTGTGATAGATGTTCCAAAGAAAAATTCCAAAAAGAAAAGGAAATAAGTAATATGATTTTTCTGATGACCATATTAATGTAATTATGAGTATGCATTTGTCAATCCTTGCTGATAATTATACTAAAACATTTCCACACATCAGAAAGTAGTAAATAGTAGAGCAAAATATATTCAATTTTGGTTGACTGTTCTGTAAAAAAATAAGTAAAAACTGCAGGTTTGAGCAGGACTGAAATGTGAGTAAATGGCATGATATGTTGCAAAGCATGCTTATGTTAATGGATTCTTCATTTGTCACCTGGGATGGCAGAAAATAAAATTTGCAAGTGAAATTAACTTTTTCCATCTCTCCCTTTACCACTCTCTCTTTTTGTCTTCACCATTTCTCTCTCTCTCTCTCTCTCTCTCTCCATCTCTTGCTCTTTCTGTTTGTTTTCTTCTGAGCATATGTGTTTGTGCTCTGTCAATGGCAGTCCAAATTTTACATACAAAATATATATTTTCTAGAAGAATATACTTATATGATTAACTGATTATGATGAATAAGTGATATCAATAAATGCACTCTTTCACTGTTGGAGAGAATCTGTGATAACAGCTTAACATTAAAAAGTATGCTATGTTTACAATATGAATAATATACTTAAAGTGTGAAAATAATGCAATGGAACCTCAATATTATTTTCTCGGCATTTACATTCTCCCTCATTATACATTCAATTAGCATGATCTCAGAAGAGCAAAATGCTATAATGATCTTTCTTCTTCTTCTTTCCTGGCTACAGTCCATCACAGACCCTGGCATGCTTCAGAATCTTCCACCATCCATCTCTATTCACAACCTTCCTTATCCAGCTCCTAATTCCCAGCACACTCAGGTTCTCTTCCACTGAATCAACTCACCTTAAAGGTGGTCTTCCTACTTTTCTTCTCCCATCCATATTCATAAATGTGATCTTCTTACACACCATGTTGTCTGGCGTTCGGTATATATGTCCCTTAGCCATGTTAGTTTAATTTCCTTCACAATTTCTATATCCTGATAAAGCTAATAGAGTTCGATATAATATCTTCTCCATAATCCATTTTCATATATCGGCCCATAGATCCTCCTCAGAATTTTCCTTTCAAAGCTTCCGATCATTGACTCAGCCTTCTTGGTTATTATCCATGATTCACATCCATATAATTAAATAGGCCTTATTAACATTTTGTATAGTTTAACTTTAGTTTTCCTTCTGATGTACTGAGACTTCATATGTTTTCCGAGTCCAAAATAGCTCCAATTATCCTGTGTATAATCTCTGTCAGAAAATCTCCCTTCTTTGTTATATATGCACCAAGATATTTCAATTCCCGAGCTCTCAAAAGAGAGTTTGTTAACTTCAAAAGTTGCAGTATTAGTAGGCACTTTAGTTATTTCCATATATTTTGTTTTAGCTGTATTTACTGTGAGCCCCATTTTTGTGCTGCAGAGAGAAGGTTAGCTACAGCTTCACATAACGCTCTTGTTGTTCTGGCTATTATTACTATATCATCTGCATATGCCACAATTTGCACTGATTTGTTTGTTATGGTTCCACCAATTTCTATGCCTGCTTCCCTGACAGCCTTTTTTAATGCAACATTGAATAGCATGCATGACGAGGCATCCCCCTGATGAAATTCTTGTTTGGTTTCAAATTCTTCTGCCAGCTGGTTTCTTATTTGTACTCTACAACGTACTTTTCTTAAGGGTCTCTTCTACTAAGTTTGTTAGCTTCTTTGGGATGTCAAATTCCCTCATGGCTTCGATTAACTCTCTCCTTTTTATGGTATCATATGCAGATTTAAAGTTTATGTAAAGATGATATGTGTTTATTCCAAATTCCTTTGTCTTTGCCCATATTTGTCTCATTGTATGTATGTGATCTGAGGTTGATTTTCCCTTGCTAACGCCACATTGGTAGTCACCTATTATTTTATTTACATATGGGGAAAGTCTTTGGTACAGTATATTAGAAAACATTTTGTATCCAGTGTTAAGTTTGCTTATACCTCTACAGTTTCCTGTTTGTAGACGATCTCCTTTCTTGTGTATGGGATATATGATACCATCCTCCCATTGTGATGGGGTTTCTTTTTATCCTTCCATATTCTATCTAGTAGCTTTTGCGTGCTTCCCACAAACTCCCTTCCTAAAGGTTCATTATCTCAGCTGTTATTTTGTTGTATCCTCTGTTTTTGTTCAGGTTTGCAATGGCACTCCTAACATCTTCAAGGCTAGGCCCAACTTTTCCCCATTCATTCAATTGGAGGTTCCTGGTATTCTGATTTTCTTCCCTATCCTGTTTCTGTCCTTGCTCCCTTTCATTCTTATTCTGGTTCTAGTCATTCAGAAATTCATTAAAATGTTCCTGCCATCTGGTTAAAATATCCCGGTCATTGCTTAGCAGTCGTCCATCCTTATCTTTACATATATATGCTCCTGTTTGGAGTCCTACTCTCATTTCATTCTCGGCTATCTTATTCTCCCTCTTTATACATTCAATTAGCATGATTTCAGTAGAGCAAAATGCTATAAAGATCAGTGTTCATAAAGTTACTTTCAAAATGTAACTAAGTGTCATTTGCAGTTATTTGATTCAAAAAATTAGAGTTATTCATTTTGAAAGGTAACTCAGTTACAGTTACCTGCACTTCAAAATTAAAGTTACTTTCTACTCGAAATTTTCTTGCAAGCAAATCACACAATTGGTGATCATTAATTGTAATAAAATAAATATATGAAGAAATACATGTGCTTTATATGATGTAAGTGTTCAGATATTTATATCATTACAACAAATAAAAACTGATGGATGAAGGCAACAGCTTTTCTTGAATGTTTAATTTGAAGGATTGCTTGTATGCCATCCACAGTACTTTGTGAGTGTTGGAATCAATTCCACTTGCATCTGCTTCTATCTTCCACTCCAAGTTCAACAAGGCCCATTCTGTTCTAGCTTGACAACCATGCTCCAACTCAATGTAGCAATTCACCAAAAACACAGACGTTTTTCTGTGTAATAAGATACGATGAATAGAAGTAAAGTGTGGATGTTCTAAATGTTGGTATGCAATTAAGCCCATCATCCTTGTCATAGGCAATGTCATGAAAATCCTTTCACCTTCATATCCAGAGAAGACAAATAGTTGGTAACAGTGTTGCCAAATTGAACTCTTCCCCCAAATTTACAACTTAACAATTTAAGTGTTGCAAAGTAACTGTTGATAATGTTACTTCTATTGCAAAAAAGTAACTGGTTAGAGATAAAGCTAGTTACTTTTAAAAATACCTAGTTAAACATACAATTACTCAACTGTTACTTGCAACTGTATTACTTGAAACTAGTTACTTTTAAAATAACACTGATAGAATGTTCCTGGATTTCACACTTTCCAAAATTTTTAGTTCTTTCACATTAGTTCCTAGAAAAATGTAAATTTGAATTTGAACTGTAGCTATAGATTTGCCAATAACACACAGGGGTTGAAATTCATAATTTCTTCAATTATATTTCTTACAGAGGTAAACATTTTCTGCATCTTCAGTATTGTTCCAATTGAATTGCTTAAAAATTTCATTTTAGGATATCACCTTTCACTACAGCAATTATAATTGTTTGTGTAGCTTCAGGAGCTAAGGGTATTCGGTGGCCAAACTCTGATCTTACTGCTGAAATCTCTGGTGTGAGACCTGGGCTGGGCATGGGATATTCTTTGCGTCACTTCAGATACATCACTCAATCATCATTCATTGCCTAAAGGGCCAGAAAGGTAAATTTATAAATTAAATTATGAAACTATAAATTATCAATATTGATTTAATCTACATACATGATTCGCTATATCCTTTCTGCATTTGGGAGGAGGGCATGTAAGGTAATCTAGTAAATTCTGACATTTATAAAAATTTTGAGGGGACAATTCACAATAGATTTTATATTTATCAAAAAAGTTTCAAATTGTGCACATTTTCTTCAATCTCCCACCCCCATATTTTTAAGTGCACAAAATAATGCAAATACCACAAACTTTTGGTTTCATGATTTAACTAATTACACTCTTCTCATGCGTTTCATTTTATTTTATGTTGTATCGATTTTCCTTTCCATTGGCAAATTATCTAGGAGTTTTACAACTGAAACACTGGAGTGGCTTTATTTCTCTTAGATTTAAAAAGGGGGTGAAAAAATGACAACGAAGGGTGAGTGCCTGTGAAAACTAATCACTTATTCCCTCAGAGAGTAGCATTTAGAGATAAAGCTAGTTACTTTTAAAAATAGCTAGTTACACTTACAATTATTCAACGGTTACTTCCAACTTTATTACTTGAACCTAGTTACTTCTAAAATAACACTGATAGAATGTTCCTGGATTTCACACTTTCACTGGTTGTTGCTGATGGCTAGTAACGACCAGTGGCCTGTAGTGCTTTCATAGGAGACACTCAGCTGTAGAAACCATAGTGGATTTGGTTGTTCCTAGAGACCTGCAACTAACCTCTATGCAGAACTTGATATTCTAGGATACTTTCCTGAAGTAAAACTTAGACGTTTCATTTTTTTTTTTGGCAGAAGTTAATTTAGTATACTCTGAGAATGTAACATTAACCAAAATTTTGTAGGGACAATTCATGAGAGTTTTTCCTTCACAGAAGTTATTTAAATTGGACTTCAGTGCATCAAAATGACACTACCAGATATTTCTTCTTAAACAAGTGGTGTGTTTTTACAGTTGATCACATTACAATATATGTGTGGTGAAAGGAGCATGTCTTGTCCTCAAACCTTATTTCAAAAAAGTATTTACTTGCCCATAACAACCACAAACTGAAAGGTAATTTCTACAATGAAAGCAATATTTGCATTCAACAAAATAAAAAGTCAAATAATTACTTTTCCCTTTTACAATGATTTTGTACTACTCATGGCTCTCTGTTTTCTAATATTTAGCATAAGATAAGAAATTATTGAATGGTACATCTGATAATGCTCAATACAGTTAGCAATTCAATATTTTCCCTCAAATTGGATGTTTTTTAAACTTATTTCATGAGAAAAATGGCTGAAATGAGTTGATAGATACACATCAATCATATAATAATTTTTTTCATGATACCAGATCAGGGGATAGCTTTAAATCTTATTGCCTTTACAATACAATACATTAATTGTAACAACATATACAGGGCTTCAAGTAAACAAAAAGAACATGCTATAACTTTTGAACGAATTGATAGAAATGTACAAGCAAATACTCATTCGATAGGAAATATCTTCAAGAATTTATAGCCAACATGGCAACACTGCAACTGCCACGCTGTGGGCTGCATGATGGGAAATCGCAAAATCGTTAGGTATACAAATGAAAAGAGTAGAATTTCTTAAGCAACCATGTTATGAATGAAATGATTTTCACATTACAAGTTACAAATAACGAAAGGAAACTATGTATGAACTGTTCATAATTGTAGAAGAATAGCTGAAAGTGTTAATGTGTCAATAAATCTCAATATGAGCACCATATGTAGCTCTACAGATATCAAAACTATAATCTACCTCTTGCCACACATTGACAAGCATTTGGGGCATTATAAGATGAACTGCATTATTGATACGTTCTCTCAAATCTGCCTCATTTCGAATTTTTGTTTGGTACATAATGTCCTTAATGAACCACCAAGAAAAAATGTCTAATGGCGTCAAATCTGGGGAACCTGGGGGGCCAAGGTATCAGTCTACCTCGTCCAATCCACTGTTTCGGAAATGTCTGATTGAGCAATGCTGTGATGTCTCTGTGATAGTGAGGAGGGGCCCCATTCTGCTAGAACTGAAAATCAGGAGGTATCTGAGGAAGTACAAAGTTCTCCAACATGTCTAGGTAGACCTGTCGAGTCACTGTAGGCTCTAAAGAAAAAGAAAGGTCCTACCATGTCATTCTTATGCAGTCCTAACCAGACATTAATTTTCGGTGTATCAATTTCATATTCCATCAGCTGGTGAGGATTGTCACTACCCCACACATGAAAATTATACTGATTTACCTTACCACAAGACGTTGACTAAATGGACTCATGACTAAAAAACACCTTATCAAGAAAATTTTCATCTTCTTCAATCTGGGTCAGCATTGTCACCGCAAAGTATCTTTACTTCTGTGGATCGTCTGGCTTAAGGTGTTGAAGCAGTTGCACTTTGTATGCACGCAAACATAGACATTTATAATCCCTAGTTCTCTACTTGCCTGTCTTACTGACGTCTGTGGACTCATGCAGAACGAGTCCCCCACACATTCAACAGTCTCTTCAGTTATGTCCTTCTTCGGATACTTCCCTGCCTGAGACAGCAAACTCCCGGTTTCCTTTAGAGTCTTGTCCCCTTCATAAATGGTTTTGCGTGTGAGAGGATCTACATTCCATTTCATTCTGACACGCTGCTGAACACATGTAAAGGATTTTAATTCAGCTAGACAAAGCACACACTGCACTTTCCGCTGTGGGGTCGACATCATGAATAACAAAGCAAGCAAGCATGCTCCGATACCTAACGATTTTGCAATTTCCCATCATGCAGCGTGCAGTGTCGCAGTTGCAGTGTTCCGATGTTGGCTATAAAATCTTGAAGATATTTCCTATCGAATGAGTATTTGCTTCTACATTTCTATCAATTCGTTTGAAACTTATAGCATGTTCTTTTTGTTTACCTGAAGCCCGGACACCCTGTATTTCAAACAATACATTCTAGTATAGCTAGTGTATTTTACTTTATGTTTCCCATTCTGCTTCTGTATTATTTCAGATTATGTAGTAGAGAATCCGTTGGTCTCATAAAGAGAAGCATCTGTGAATGAGATCTTGAAGAAATTGAAAAATTACTTGCAACATCACAGCCACATAGAGAGAGACCATAGCAATAACAGATACCCTGCTTTGACTGGATCAGGAGGGGAAGAACAACCTTTGAGGTAAGTGATTCACTTTACATTTTCCTTTTAATTTCTCCCTTCCTTCTTAGTGGATTTGCTTTTTCTTACCTCTCTCCCTTCTCCTTTGTGAACTCAGTTCTTCCCCTCTCCCTCCCTTTCCTTGGTGGATTTTCTTCCTTAATTTTTCTCCCTTCTTTCTATCTCCTTACTCTTCCTTGGTGAATTGGTCTCCATCCTCTCTTTCGCTCCCTCTTCCTTCTAGAACTTGCTTCTTTCTGTATCCTTCCATCTGCTTGAAAATATTTTTCTTCAATTCTTGTTTCACATTTCAAGATTTGCATTTTCCTAGCTACTTATTTAACTGTCATCATATTCGGTCCCTCTTACTTTGAGTAATGGAATATTATTCTCCTTCTCCTCTCTTTGGACAACACATTTCTCATTACCCTCCCTTCTATATTAAGCCTACTCAATGACCAAGTTGATTAAGTGCTTCACTTTTTAACTTGCCACTGAAGTTTTCAATTTCACGTCTCAGCCTGCGTATGGGTGTTCCAAATGTGCACCATCATTTATTTCATCAAATTGCCGCTAATGGGTTAAAGACATGCATCTTCCTATCATCCTCTGTTCTCTTCTGAGGACTTGTTTTATTTTACCTTCATCCATTCTCCTTGTGGAACTTTACTTCTGCTCTCTTATTTTCTCCTCGGGGGAATTGCCACTTACTATATCCCTCTCTTCTTCAATATTCTCCACTGTTCCTTTGAGGATTTGCCTCCTCATATCTCCCTCCATTTACATTGGAGAACTTTATTCTCTTTATCTTCTTCCTTTCTACTAGTAGCAAATATTCCATATCCTTGTTTTATCCTGCAATAATTCTTGGAAGACTTGTCTAGATTCACTTGTTCCTCCCATCTTCCTTGAGGACTTCATTCTTCCTATTTTGCTAAGTTTTCCTGTTGTCTCTTCATGTCCTTATCCTCTGTCCTTTTGAAATTATCTTTCTCTTATTTCTCTGTAGGATTGCTATCTACTAATTTCATCGCCATTCTATTACTACTTATTTGTATTCTCCTTGTATGAGTGCTTTATCTAATTTGTTCTTTGTCCTTAGAGAACTGATATCCTTTCATTCTCTTCTTCCTTAAGTGGTGTTTCCTCCTCATCTTTCTGAAAGACTTGCATCCTCTTTATAGTTCCCTTCCTTCTGTTTTGAGGATATGTTTTCCCCTACCTCCTCCTCTTCTCAAAGTTCAAGAAAATCATAATCTCTCTCTCTCTCTCTCTCTCTCTCTCTCTCTCTCTCTCTCTCACACACACACACACACACACACACTTTCTAGGAGCAAGAGCTCCTTATTTATCATGAAACCTTTCTCTTTAAGCCATGTTCGTCTGCTATCAGACTCTTTGAGGAAAGTACTTCACCAAGTTGAACACAAAACATAAGAATGAGTCTACCATGGATAACGAAAGGTGAGAGGAGGAAAAGAAACCATCAAGTGGAAGAGAAATGTCAGAAGGAACAAACATCTCCTCCTCCTCTTTTGTAATCCCTAACTCCATCTCATCCCTCTTCCTTCTTATTGGAGGACTCAGTTTTTTCTGTCTTTTCTTTTCCCCTTGGTGGATTTTCTTCCTCCTCTCACTCCTCCTGCCACTCTACATGGAGAACGAAATTCTTCCTATCTCAACTCTTCCATTTCGGAATTTTGTTTTTTCTATCACCTGCCATTATCCCCCTTCAATTTGTAACATTATTTTGCTTCTATTACCTTCCATTCTCAATGAAGGACTCAGTTCTTCTTATCTCCTCCTTTGTACCTGGTGTATTCTCTTCTTCATCATATCTACCATTCCCTGTGGATGGCACAATATTTCCTATCTATCCCCTTACATTTGAATGAGAACTGAATGAAAGAAAGTGTTGTAGTGGGAAACTAGTTTTTCCACAATAAGAAACAATTCCTCTCCACATTTTGCTTCCTGTGAAGAGAATTTGAAACCTTGCAATTATTATTATTATTTATTATTGAAGAAGGGTTACACTAAAGCTTACAGTATTTTTACACAGATTAAGTTACTATACAAACAGCTTTTTGCCCTACATGAATTAATTTGTTAAGCTATACAACGGAAGCAAAAAGAGGAAGACAATTCACTTGGTGGAAGAGAGGAACAATTCGGCTCTCCAAGGAGAATTGTCAGATGTAGGAGGAAATGAGTCAAAGAAGATAAGGAGAGGGAGACAAGAAGAACTGATGCTTCCAAGGAGAAGAGAGAGAAATAAGAGGAAGATATTCAACCAAAGACAAGACAATGAGATAGTAAGAACATCCTTTAAAGAGAAGAAAAGGTGATGAGAATAATCAAATGGAAAAGGGTAGAAATGAAGAATTAAGGTATCCATTGAGAATGGAATTCGAAAGGGGGAAAGCCATCTACCAAATCAAAGAGAGGCTGTTGGAAAATTACTATTTTATGGAAAATCGAAGATGAGAAGATAATCTACCAGACAAAGTATGGGAGATACGAAGAATTGAATACTCGATTGGGAATGGAAGCTGAGAGTTGGAACAGAATCTATTAAGTGGAAGAGGGGATATAAGAAGAACTGAATTGTGTAATCATAATGGAAGGTGACAGGAGGAAAGGAATCCACCAAGTGGATAGGAGGAGCTGTGTCCTTGAAGGAAAAGATGACAGAATGCTGAGTCTTGCATGGAGAATATAATGTGATAGAATAAACTGAATCCAACTAGTGCAAATGGGTCTATAGGAAGAACTGAGTCATATCATACAGAGAGATTGGAAGGTTAATGAATTACAGGAATCCACCAAGTGGAAGAGGAGAGATAGGAAGAACTGAATCCTCCATGTGGTATGGAAGGTTAGAGAAGAAAGGAAATCTTGCAATTGGAAGAATGAGAAATAGGAGCACAAGGAGTACTCAAAGCAGAAGGGAAGGGGATTGGAAAAATGTAAGCCACCAAGAAGAAGAGGGGAAGATAGGATGAACGTAATCCTTCAAGAAGAAGAAAATTCCATCAAGGAGGGAAATCATGAGAAATTGAGAATGAAGTCCTGCAAAAGTACAGATGTTGGTCATTGAAACTGACAAAGCTGTAACGCAGACACAAGTCTTCATTAATATGGTGTTGGCAGTGACATGTCCCTCTAGAACAATCAGTGGTCCCAAAGACTGCCACGATATTGCACTCCATACCATCATAAATCAACCTCTCTACCATATCTTTCATTCTGGGCACTAAGCAGTGAGGCTGGTATGCTTCGGATGGACTTCTCTACATGTAAACTCTTCCAGATGTCAGAAGAACAGCGAACGTTGGCTCATCTGAGAACATGACACATTTCAGGTTGTCTGACGTCCACAATTTGTGTTGCTGGCACCAGTAAAATTGCTTTTTGACATTTTTGCTAGTGATCAAGAGTTTCAGTGTGGCAGCCCTGCCATGGATGTTTGCCCTATGAAGTTCTCGACAGTTGGTTTTGGTAACTTGCAGTGGTGGTTTTATGCTTTTTGGAGACAATACTCTCCAACACCCTCACATCCCTGTTAGACATCTTTCACTTCACCCGACAGCTACTCCTCCTGTGTGTGGTTCGCTCTTCATTCTGGTATGCTGCCATGAGCCATTATACTCTGGCTCTTGATGCTCTTCAAATGTTTAGAGTTTACAATATTGATGCAGCGGTGAGACAAGCACCAACAATTTTCCCTCTTTGGAATTATGATATGTCCTCCATTCTAATGTGCATAAACAAATATTCGACATACAGTCCAATTTTACTGTGCAAATGTAACTGGCAGGCACACTCCTATTTGCTCAAAAGATCACTACACTGTGCATGACAAACAGGTGGTGCAGGCAAGTCCTCCAGAGACGTATTTTATAAAGAGCGGTGTTTCAGTTTCAATGTCCATCACCTTTAGTAGACAGATGGAATGAAGTAAATCCACCAAGTAGAGGAGAGAGAGAGAGAGGAAGAACTGAGACTTCCAGGAGAATGAATGAGATGAAGCAACTCGATCATAGACAATGGGAATATATAGAAGGAACTGAGTAGTTTGTCTTTTACGTGAGCTGTTCTAGGCTCTATCTCTATTGGGCTCTACAGTATTCCAGTGTACAGAGATACTGTACAGCGTATGCTCTATTTCAGAAGACAAAGGAGATAATACTGGAAAGGAAGAACTTTTAGATTCCAGTCAAAAACACAGATAAAACCGTGATGGAGCTTGATATGCCTATAACTTATCACCAAATGAGAAACTGATCTTTTAACATTTAGGTTTTGATGTTCTTGTGATTAATATTTTTACCTATTCAATAAAGTTATTTTTCCAACAATTTTGCATTTCTTTCAAGTAGCTTCCCAATTGCCTTCTCAATGCTAGGTCAACACTGAAACTATTGAATCCCCTCAGGGATCAAATCAGCAATATAGCAAATAAATACATTGATATTAGAAACATAATGGATGCTTTTGGATCATCAAGGAAGATGTATCACACCAAGCCACACTTCCGATGATGATATTTAATCTTCAAAAAAATTTCTTGCATTCAGGTTGCATTGTTATTTGAAAAATATTTGTATTTGCACTCTTGACAATGCTATATGTGTACTCTTATTAAATTGAAACACTGTCTTAATTTACTAATTCATGTGAAAATTAATTACAACAGTTTTTGCAGTAATAATAATAATGTAATTCTAGAGCAGAATTCCCATTCATTGTATTCTACGTGAATATGAAGAGGAGAAGAGCATGTATTTATTTTTGTCTGTTTCTCATAAATTCTGATATGTGGCTAGTCACGAAATGGTTATATTATGGGCCAGGTTTCAATCTCAGTTCTTTGTTCATACATCTATTTGTTGATTCATCACACATCTATATCATTACAATTAACCAGTGCACAGAAGTAGACAAGGAACGTAAAGCAATAAAAGTAAAATAAAATAGCATTATGCAATTAATGTCTGCTCCTACACATTGGGCCTGACTCTGTGGCCAACTGCATTAAACAGTCGACCTTTAATCTCATTAGCAAAACTTTCCTGGTTTCAGTCCCAGTCTAGGCATGGATATGCCTTGTGAGTGTCCGTTCACATTTTTTTATATAATCATCAGTCATTCTGATATCTCAATTAGCCACAAGTTGCAGAAATATGACACACAATGACAAAATTACAATAAAATTACACATATTGGATTCAAAGATGCAGTATCACACTTACATACAAAGTTTGCCAATTTTCATGATTGTTGAAAAAGCAATGAAATATTCTAAAGTTGCTGTTGAAACCATATTTTCATTATCATTAGAATGGCAAAGGATCCAATATCTCCAGAACAGCAGAAAAGTGCATTTAAAAATTCTAAATTATTTTGAAATGGGAACATAATTTTATTTTATATAATTTTCAGTGCCTTATGTACTCCAATCAAAGTATTTAGGTGGTCTATGATACATTTTGATTAAAAATTAAAGTTATATACATCAACAACAGAACACTCCAGATACACAACATTTCATCACAAGAAACTGCTACTTGACATGACATGTTCGGAGGTGTCCTTCCTCCTTCCCAGTCCAATAACACTACCTAAATGATTACATGTATGTAAACTACGACAAGTGGGTATATGCTCAAGACAGGATGATACTGGAACCACAACTTTACAATGATATTGCAGCAAGTACAAATTAAACTTTACAGGGGTCAAATTTACCCCACCCACTGTTCTAGGGGTATAAGATGAAATTTCACAAAAATAAATTATAGGTATTTTGTAGATTCAATATACCATTCCAAAAAGGACAAATAATTACAAAAAGTCACAAATTTTTAGGAGGAAATAAGAAAAATAGGATAGATATTAAAGAAACAGTAAGGCTAAGGGTCATTTTGAACCCTCCCACTGTTCTAGTGTGAAAATATTCTCACACATCACATGTTCCAAACCTGTTCTCAATCTAATCCTGATAACGCTATTGTATAGCTTTGAAAATATTGAATTCAATTACATAAAAAACATATTGTGGATTTTTTTATATATCTGTTTGTGAATAACATATTATATCTAAATTCAAGAATATGTTTATGGAAAACTTCTTTATTGTGCTAGTTACTGTATAGGGAAATGCAAGTGCAGATATGTTGCAATGAAAATGTTGGTTCCCTTCTGATTCATTTATGTTATGTGTTTTCTTCTTTGGGAATGTAAATCGAAACTTGTCCATGATACTTTAGTTCATCTCTGTTTAAATTTTCATACAGGTGTGTTCTATCTGTCAGTTATATGTGATGATAAACAGGTATTGTTAAATTTTAATTAAACAAGGTGATTTTGAAAAAGAAAATAAAACTCTATTCAATGCACTGAATATATTGCAAAATTAAGAGATATGTGTACATAATTAGAAGCATATTTTATAACAATTCTCCAGTAGATTTTCTTGATCTTTCCGCCTATTAATATTGAAAGCAGGATTTCTGTTTGTATTTATATGAGAAGATTATTAATCAGTTAGTGAAAACTATGCAATAGCATTGTGATAGAACTTTCCAATGCAATCTGTATGTTCTGCTACTTACAGAAGACTATTTTATGATATTTAATAATAAATGATCCAATATCAGTATAACATTAAGCAGAAAATGTCAATTAACTTCTCATGCAAATTATATAGGCTGGCACAGAGCCGACTGTCACATTTGAAATGGTCATAGATAATATATGGAAAAGTCGAAATAAGCGAAACAATCTATTAATATGTCAAAGTATGCTATTTATTACTTACAGATTACAAGCTTATTTTGTTGAAAACCATATCAGACACATATCAAACAGATGACCATTGTTTACATTAATGCTGTTGCAAGCATGTCTGGAAGTTGCTGCACCTCATCAATAGCTACAACTTCATGAACAATGGCTTGTTTTAGTTTTTAATAGCCATGATAGGTTTATAAAATTTCTTCACCAAGGCAAATATGGCATTCCGAGACGGTACGTGACCATGCTGATCAACATTGAACTGCCGTCTAAAGATACTCTGCACTCCTGTCACAGACCTGGTTTCATAATAACTACAAACACAGGTACCATGTAGTTGCAATGTTCCATTGTAACTGACTATATGAAATGGCATCCTCTCCTCTACCATTACTGCCAACCATGACAAGCTACTGCACCAGTGCAGAATTCCAATTTGAAATGTGACAGTCAGCTTCACACCACCCTGAACTACTAAAATTGTAGTTTGTACTTTTTCTCAAAAATAATTTAAAAAATATTCTACTGTGAATATAGCTCCAGTATGTTCAATACATATGCTACGCCAACCTTTAAGTAATCAAGTACTGTCTGCATTCTACTTCTGATGACATTATGGGTTCCCCTCATAAGATGTACATTGTCTGCATTATTAGCACTTTCTTCATAACTGGTAAACAGTAAAACTCTAATGATTTCATTTATCTCATAAATATTCTTCTGGGAATTGTATCTCCATAGTATCCTCACCACCTATAACAATGAAACTTGCTCCTTTGATCAAAGAATGATATTTAACTAACATAAAGTCTAGCCAGTATTGTTGCTAAGGTTGTGCAATATGTGACACCATACAGTGCCTAGCAATCCAAAATATTTTTATAATATTATTTTATTTTTTATTCACATATATTTATTGTGAAAGAGCGTTCATATTAGAATAGAATAAAGAAAAGAAAAAACTATATTAGTGATACAGCTCTATTTGTAATCACAATATGTACTACAGATATTTTAAACACAAAAATGCTGTAATAATAATAATAATAATAATGGTAATAATAATAATAATGATTTCCACCATAAAACAGTTGAATTTCTATTTTGCAACCGTAATCTTCAACCGATTTCCTGTCATAAACTCTTTTTCAATAAAGCACAGGCACCATTCTGATTCTGTGTTCAATCTGAAAAAATGTTCTGGCACTTCAGGACCCAACGTTTTGTACATATCCAGAAAGTTATATTCTTTTATTTCGTTACCCTCTTACATCCATGATTGAAAAAGCACTGTTAAGTTTAAGTGACATTCTGGCACACTTACTTACTTACTTAAAGAAAAAAAAATTAAGGTTCTATTTCCTTACCTACTGCTTTTATGCATTATTTAAGATAAACATTGTTTAGAAGAAACAACATTCTGGCCCTGCAGGGCCCAAATTTTTGTATTTAACCAGCCTAACTTTTTATTTCTCTTCCCACTGCTTATGGCATTATTTTTTAAAAAATGCATTGTTAATCAAACAATGTCCAGGCACTGCATGACACCAATATTAGTACCTAACTAGAGAGTTATAACTTTTTACTTCATTACCTACTGCTTATATGGCATTATTTCAAAGGCATTGTTAATCTAAAATGATGATCAGGCATTGCAGGGCTCAAGTTTTCGTCTTAATCAGAACATTATAACGTTTTATTTCGTGTCCTTCTGCTTATATGCATAATTTTAAAAGCATTTTCAATCTTAAATGACATTCTAGCACTGCAGGGCCCTAAGTTTTGTACTTATTCAGAGAATGATAACGTTTAATCTCGATATTTTCTGCTAATATGCATTATTTCAAGGACATTGTTCATTGTAAGCAGCGTTCTGGTACTGCAGAGCCCAAAATGTTTGTACCTGATCAGAAAATGATAATGTTTTCTTTCGTTATCTCTTCTTGTAATTGATTAGTTAAAAGTCATGCTACTTTGATATCAAATGAGGATTCTGTGTATGTGTCTGTTCGGAGGAATGTACGTGTATGAAATACAATTTGGTGGTTGGCCGATTCTGTTGTGATATCGCAACTGAATGTTCCTCATTCAGTTTCACCACAAACTCGCATCTTTATTTGTGATCCCCCCTTCATTTGCATCACGTCGTCTTACATATACATGTATGGCATCTCTTCGGTAGAAGTATATCATAGTTACCATCTTAAAATGCTGGGTTGCACCATGAAGTTATTTGTCTCTGCATAAATCATTATCTCTTATTCAATTTTAGTAGATCTAGTCCCAATTTGTCTATATTGAATAAATTGGACCTAGACAATATTTTATACTGTATATTTTACACTGTTTATCAATTGTCAATTTCTTTTGATATGTATCAACAGCTGCAGGGCGATTCACAAAAATGACTACAAAATCGAGTCTACAACGAAGTAGTAGTTTTTAGTAGTAAAAGATGTAGTAAAGTGCGATTCATGAAACCGTCTACTAAGAATCGACTATATCTTTAATTGTCTACAGTGCACGGCTACAAGGAAAGTGGTGAACTTGGCGAAACTAAGCAATATCTATGGAAATAATCGATATTTTTATCGATTGTTGTGCTATTTCCTTGACATTATCGATGCATGTTGTACTTCGAGATTCCGTGAGTTGTTTGTTTATGCAGAATGCATAGAAAACTAGTTTAGTTTGTTAAAACTGCGAAGTAATCGTAATGTACGCATAACTGTAAAGTAATTTGAATAAAGTGAAAATACTCGTTGAATTAAAGCAATTGTGTGTAAATACACGAAATTTAATAACATATGCTATGTTTTACCTTACCTTCTACTGTATGTCACTGTTGAAACATATGTGGCAGAACTAAGGAATACTATTTTTGTTATGTTGCAATTGAATGATGCAAAATGTAAAGGCAGCTGATTTTTCATGCTTTGCCATTATTATCTATAATGTAGGGAGTAAGAAACCATTAAATTATCCACCCATTAAATATCTCGTGAAAACTCCATTTTCTTCTTTTTACGAATGTCAAATTTTTAGTTGTTTGGCATTACATTTTCTTAAGTTAGTCGTTCGTAGCAGAAACGTCTACGTTTTCTTAACCTGTTCAAACCCATTAAGATTAGCGTTGCCAGTTCCGTACGAACTGTTTCTCTTTACTCAACTTTATGCACAAATAGCCCTGCTGAGCAGCCATCATCTTATGCTAAGCACATTACATACACATTAAAAATAATACTAAAGAAATGATTTACACTTTTAGTGTCTCTTCTGTACTGTTTTCAGTGCATCAACAGGTGTTTTGAAACATCTACTGTGTTCAGATTTTCAAACAGATATGAAAACAAATCGTTTATCATGAGGAATGACAATTTATATTTACAGCCAATATGTTAAAGAAATTGTAGGCGAGTTGTCCATAACAGTTTTCATTTGGTCTGTTCTACACAATGTGAAATTTAAATGAAAAATGTAAAAAAAGTGGAGGACAATATGTGCTTCACTTCAACAGAATTCCATTCTTTAAAGCAACATATGATGTGGAATGAAAAAATGAAAAGATCAATGAACTATTTGCCTACTATTATTTTTTCTCTTGGCTGTACATTAGATCTACTGTAGGTGTTTGGTAGAAAACCATTCAGTTTCAGTAGATTTCCAAGAAAACAGTAGAGTACAATTGATAACAGTTGTAGATAGAAATTCCCAGCTAATCGAGCCAGTATGTACCTCCACTGAGTATCGAACCTAGTAAAGTAGAATCTGAACAATTGGAATCACTAGCGAAAATTAAGTTCAAGGTTCACGGATTACAAATGTCAGTAATTATTAGAACACACTTTTGAATGGTTTTGTGCTCAAAAATTGTTCATGCCTTGAACTTGGCCAAACTTTTAATTGATGAATAAAATATTGTCATGTTACATGCTACATTTGTACATATGAATTTGATTTCTGACTGAATGCACATACTACGGAAACATAAAAGATAGGCCTACATGTTACTTCTTTTTTCTTTAAGGACGATTTTCATGTCCCATGTTATACTGTATGGAATTCTCAGCAGACAGCCATTCATTGTTTGTTGCCAAGAAGATGGACTAGTACTGCCACAACCTGGCAAAAAAAAACAACATACATTTGCATTTTCTATAAGCAGCTAGTGACAGCAACTTGGAGTATGGTAAAAGCACCAAACCCTGACGTACCTAACCTACTCACACCTGCATCTGAGATCAGAAATAAATCAAACTTAACCAGCCTAACCTTTTCAGATGTTTGTTTTTGCTATCAGATACATATGCTAGTAGGTTTGGTGTTTTTAGCATGTTACACCAAGCTGCTATAGCTGCTGTTAGCTGCTCATGTATTATCTATGTATAAAACAACCACTCACATCACATTTGCTTACACCTCCAATGTGAAATACTACATTTCGCATGTAATCGTTATTTGTACCTTGAATCACTGCCACAAAAACTGTGAGTGCAATGCTTATGAAACGCGTTTCGAACACGTTCTGAAACGTTCGTGACGGGAAATGTTCGAAATTTCCCAAAGCTATGAAAATCTCGAATTCTACATGTTATTTTCAACCTAAGTGATTTTTTTTGCATTTCTGGAATAAAAACAAACAATTTTCGATAAGTTCCAGACACTTTCAGTGCATAAAACGTCGAGAATTAACGACTTTTTAAAATGACCATTCAGTATTTTCCGACTGTTCGAGATCCCGAAAAGTCGGGACGTTATTTCCCGAAGTCGGGATCGGGACGGATTTTTTTTTTCGCTCTCTTTCCCTTTCTGTTGACGCTGCAGACTGACGCCAGTATAACCCTCCCTCGGAAGTTATGTTGTGTTATGTTGGCTTAATATGGCACCACCAAAGTTTACATTACAACAAAGGATTTATCTTGTCGAGTGTTACTTCGGAAAGAGGAATTGTGGAGAAGTGCGACGAATTTTTGCAACGAAATTTCCTGGTGTTCCCGTTCCACATAGGGCCACTATATTAAACCTCGTAAAAAAGTTTAGAGTAACAGGGTCAGTTCTGAATAAAAGTGGAAAGAAAACCTACGTGTACTTACTGAGGAAAAACTCGATGAGATAGGTCAAAGGTTAGAACAGTCTTCTCGGAAATATATCCGCCGCCTCTCACAAGAAACGGGTGTTTCAAAAACCACAGCATTTAGAGCCGCTAAAATTCTTAAATTTATATATGTTGAAATATAAAAAATAAAGTATACAAAGACAAACCGCACACCATCCGTGAATTAAAAGACAGTATTGTACGAGAAATCGGGAGAATTACAGTAGACGAACTTGCACGTGTAAATGCCAATTTCCTTCGGAGATGCCAGGAATGTGTTGCAGCAGAGAGACATCATTTTCAACACCTTCTGTAGTCAAGGTTAGTTCAAAATATGAAAACTGTAATTTTAATAGCCGACTCTAGCGACTGTCGCGCACCCGGTTAACCGGGAAAGACAAGCGCTGACGCCGGGCCGCTTGCCGCCGAGTCTCGTAGCGAATGTCAGGGAATGCTCTGTAGAATTTGTAAGGGAGAGCTTTAGTTCGGTCGATCCTTTCGAATTTTGCTTTTTCACTTCACATTCACTCATACCATCACTCCCCCTCCCCTCCCAACAGGCCGAATATTTAAAAAAATATTGAAGTGATTCGCAAAAGGCAATGGACATTTCCACTTTGACATGAAAAACGTTTTAAATCCATTCTTTTTACAGATAATGACACAAACATGAGATGTGCAAAATATCTCGGCGATATTTGTTTTGGTTCTCGAGAAACACGGCTTCAAACACCGCTGAAATTCACCTCCTACGTCACGGATTTGAAAACGTCCTCACCACAGACACGAGGTCCTCTCACGTCATGGCTTAGAAATGCGTCTGCTCGTTCTGTCAACTTAGCATGAGTCGCGGAAGCGACAGCAAAGTAGTGATGGGTTCAAGCCGTTCATTTGTGTGAGTCGACTCATGAGCGCTCGCTCACTGAGAAGAGTCGTTCAAATGAGTCGTTCAAAAGAGTCGTCAAGCTTCTTTTTCTCGAAACACATGCCTGAAGAGGGGGAAGGGGGTAGGAGGTGTTGAAGCAGATGATTGTATTTAAATAAACGACACAACGGAACGTATCAGCCTCTGTCCTTCAAGATTAATAAATTGTATTGCATTTTTTGTGTGTGTGTGTGTGTGTGTGTGTGTGTGTGTGTGTGTGTGTGTGTGTGTGTGCGTGTAGCCGACTAGATGACCAAGATTCTGAAGTAATCGACATTTGATCTTGCCACAGAAGTTCCCGGGTTCTAGTCCCGGTCTGGGCAAGGATATTCTTTACGAGTGTCCCTTCATCTATATCATCACGCATCATCCTCATCGTCGCGATTGCTTAAAATTTGAAGAAAAGCGGCATAAAATAAGAAAAATACAAATACGAGTTTGTGTGTGTGTGGATATACATATATGTGTAAACAGTAAACACACACACACATACAAAATTTATTGCACATATTTGTTTTCATTACTCTGCCTCATGAGTGAGATTTTCTATATTTGTATCTTGTTTCAGTTTGCATTTCATGCTGCGGATAATGCAAATTATGCAGTACGATAGCATGCACAGAAATGCTATATAATTATATCAACCTTTTATTAGTAATAACGTGCATTTACATATTCTTCCTTTTTTGCATTCGATCACTGGTTTTAATATCGCAACAAATGTGAGAAAGCGAGTCAACAAAATGCACTCCAGATCTGCGCTGCGACACATGCTTGCCGACTCTTTAAACAGCACGAAGAGTCACAGCACAGTCCCACGACTCTTTCCCCATCATTCGTTCACGACTCGCGAGTCGGCACGAAGAGTCATGGAGCACCTTAACGACTCGCTCGCCTTAGCGACTCTTCTCCTCCCTCAGCGTTCACGACTCTCGAGACGGCATGAAGAGTCATGGAGCACCTTAACGACTCGCTCGCCTTAGCGACTCTTCTGCTCACACAAGGCGCGGCGGCGGCAGTCTCGCCAGCAGACTGGGTCTACAGTTTAAGACTGTATATCATGGAAAGGCCTTTTCCGAATTCGCCTTCCTTTTGCCGATAGAGCGCGCACAGCGTTTACACCACCAGATGTTTTGTCCAGGCCCGCTTCGCGAGGCTCCTCAAGAACACGCCTCCTCCGGTACACGGGCAGTTAGTGATTGACAGGTCGTAAAACCCTTGTCATTTCTTTCCTCAGACATGTCCTAGGTTTTGCTGTTCGGGTCTTCACTGCCAAAAGCTGATCTTACCATTTCGTGTCAAAATTCCAGACGATAATATAGTCCTGCAGCAACAATATGTGGCTTGTAACATACATAATTGTGAAAGCTTCTTCTCTTCAACGAATAAGGAGTCCCAGTAGTCTATTATTGACCTCCGGGGCGAGGTTGTTAGCGCAGCGCGCTTCGACAGCAGGAGTCCCGGGTTCGAATCCCGAGTAAGACATGGATGTTTATGTTCTGAATGTGAATGTGAAAAAATGTGGAACTGAGTAAAAACTGATATATGAGAAAAGCAGAGAAAATATGACATCGGACTGCCACGTAGTAAACCCAGGTTCGATTCTCAGTGTGAATGATTTCAAGCGGAAAATTTTCCAACATTATCCTTGCATAAAACCAACACTGTGAATGTATATGATCTATTTTTATAAAACTTTCACTGATACGCAATATATGCACTAATTTAATCAAACTTGCATATTTTAATTAATATTAGGTCTAAAGCAAAATATGGTTATTTAATACCATGTTTTCCAAAAAGATAATAATTAACAAAATGGTCAACTTTTTCTATTTATATATATTTTTGTTGTTGTAACCCCAATGCAACGGTAGTATTTTCCTAAACTTGATTTCGTTTAAAAACTGCAGTCATGTTTGACTTATGATTTGCGGCATTTTTAGCCTTTGTAGACAGTTGCGGTAATTATGATAACTCATCTAGCTTGGGTAAAGAAACATTGTTTTCAGTTCATTTCAAGCTACATTGCATGTTTCGTGTATTTTTTCAACATATTGATTTTGACCAAAATTCAAAGTTTAGGACCTTTCATTTAGGGAAGTTATGTAATATCAGAGTATTTCGACTGAATTACTGTTATAGCTCTTTGATCGTTTCTTGATTCTCTTTTTCAAAATTTTGAGCCCAGATGCCTCCGATGGGGGAGCTAAAAAAATTATATTTACAGCGTAAGGATTACTCTATGACAGGTACCTGTGAAACAAAATTTCCAGATTGATATTTCATGGATAACAAACCTACAACAGGGGAGGGATTGTTCAAAAACAGGCATTTTACATTATTATTTACAAAGAAATATTTGCTTTTTAATAATCATGTAATTAGACTTATTGTATTTATTAATTACATCATGCGAATGGCGTAATAAGTCCGTTAGTAGTGTTACGGATTAAATTTTCCTTTTTCTTTATCTCATTAGTTATGAAGAACTTCATCCAGGCTCGACAAATGTCACAAGGTCTTTCAAACTAAAAAAAATAGACTGCTTTATGCCAAATTTAAGTCAGATTACGTGCCAGTAAGCAGTTTTTACCTGTTTAGACCACTACTTCAACTGCGACATTTGTCCGAACGGGAAGTTCACCGATTGTGGCCTATGTTAACTTATTCTTTATAGAATTACAACAAAATGGGTTGCTTTGTTATTTTATTGTAATTTTGAAAAATTTAATTATGTATAAAAATATGTTTTGTTACTATAATTAGCTACTTGTATTTGAAAGATATTGGTAAAGCCACCCACCTGCATTATGCAATGTGTTTTGAAGGCATATTGGTGGGTGGGTGGTGGTGGCTCTTTACATATTCATAGTCTCGGTTATTTATAGAGGCGATGCAGATCGTCTCTATGCTCCCACGTAGTTATATAGAAGAGTCCCTTGTACGTAGATGCACCCCATGCAGTGGGAGAGCCCACTTTCCTCACCCTCTCCTCCGGGAATCGAACGGCAGTCACGCTCTCCTATCAACTGTCTTTATCCTCCCAAAAATAATTTCCGAAATAAATTATGACCGATTTTGAATCAGGTGCAGCACAAACAATATTGGAGATATTGAATCGGTAGAGAAAACCCGATTTGCAGGTTGTAAACTTATATTGGCTCCCGAGCGTTCGTGTATATAAATACAACCTCCCCCCCAATTTTTTATAATCCTCTAGGCATTGAATTAATAATGAAGGTTAGTACATTGAATCTTTCACCCGAAATTCATTATAAAATTTTAAAATTAATTCTTAATGATTTATTGATTTGGTGTTTTAAGTCCACTTTATGCACAGTAAGGCTAATCGGGACTGGGCCAGGCATGGAACCCGGGATCCCTTGATTACAAGGCGACGACGCTACCACTTCGCCATCGAGGATGCTCAGTTTTAATGGGGATGTAATTTAAATTACTAATATTACAAAAGCCTCCCCGCTATTTATTTCATCCTGTTTAATGATTACGGAAGACTGTTGTTTCAATTTAGCATGTAGAAGGATTCGAACAGGTGTACCAGCCAGATTATATCGGCGTTATCTTCCAACGTTTCGAGCACATCCATAGCAACAACATCTCATCCCTCAAGATGAGAGCAATGTATACGATGGAAGCTAACGCTGATTTGACCTCCCCTGTTCCATTGACGCCGCCAGATAAGCTACAACTCCTATGTAGAAGGGTGGAAATGCAAACGAGTTGGATGAGATAATTGAAGAAATTAATGAATGATAGCCTAAGTCTGATGAGATGGAGGCCAAAAAAAATGTACATATGAAGATAAAGTGCCTACTGGCAAGAGCTAAATAGAATAAGATATTAGATGGAAAATACAAAAATTGATTTAGTAATAATTAGAGGTTATTGTAAGCGTAAAAAATTGATGAATGAAAAAATATGTTTTGATATGTTTAATAAGTTTTGATTAGGGTGCGGATTTATAGGCAATTTTCTCTCTCTCTCTCTCTCTCTCTCTCTCTCTCTCTCTCTATATATATATATATATATATATATATATATATATATATATATATATATCATTACATATGTTTTGTGACTGCTGTTTGTCTACTAACTATTCATACTGTGCTTCAAAAGCTGCTTACTTTTAGGGATACTTCATATCGAAGCAACACGTGTCTCTTGGTAACTGGCTCTCAGTAATAAACGCAATCAACCATTCAGTTTGTGTTGTCTGTTGCTTGTGTGTCCCTCGGACTGAGTTCTTTTTCATAACGTGCATCGTGTCGCCCTGGCCTGTTGTTCGCGCATGCACAGTGAATATATTGCTTTAGACGGTGTGAAATATCCGTATCGCTTGATTGAACGCAGGTTTGTGTGACATGTTATCCTACAATTGTGTGAAACGTGACAGGAACTGTTAATTTAAAGGAATGACATTTCTCTTTGTACATTGCATGAAATGAAACTAATATATTTCAGATTCTTGAAATTACTAAAGGACAGGGGTTCGAGGCTGAGAGCTTGAGTATAAATTCCTCGTAAGTTGGGGTAGTTGAAGTGTTTGTTTAATAGGGTTGGCATGGATCTCAGGATACCAAGAATATAATTTTGAGAATAGCCCGCACTGCCCTAAGTCCTTACCTTAGTGATATTAGACGAACGTTGATTGGATTGTTCTCTAGACGAACGAGTATCTTTTTATCTTCGTATATTAAAAACAACTATATTCAAGGTCTGGTGCTCAAATTTGCTGCAGATCGGAAGTATTCTTGTGGGAAATAAATATTTACAGTCTAACTCATAAACAGTGGGTGGATTTTCTTTACACCTACCATGAGATGGGTATGATGCCCCGACTACTGGAGAGGAATAGAGTAGTTTCTAGGAACGCAAACCCTTTCCGAAAATAAAATTGTCGCTACGCTGCGCCGCTGTTATTGTTGTTACTTTTATGACAGTTTTGCCATTTGCCGGCTTTACTGATCTTCAAATTTAACAAGTATTATTTATATATTTTATTCAATTTCTGTTATTTAGCGTCATTTTTTAGCCAACATCGGCTAATCGCGATGATGATGAAGGGACGCCACCAAGGTCTAGTATATTATTGTTGTTGTTGTTTCATTACTGAGTTTTAATTGTTTCATCATTTCACAATTTGTAATATGTAAATATCAAAAACCATTGCATAAGAAGAAAGTATAAAATGTCGGTGCTTAGTAGTGCGGGGAAAGGGAGGCATCAAACCCCAATCCTGCCCAGGGACTGATCTATGGGGCTGGCGTCTTGTTTCAACTCTTAGAACCTCGGAAAACTGAATTCGCCTGAATATGTGAAATGAATGCGCACAGGTTCACAGTTGACACTTACGATTTATCTTCATGATTGTAATTTCGATTATGATAATCTGTAAATAATGAAGTTGATAAATAACGTTCAGGTATGTTTGAAGTAGTCGAGACCGAGAGTATGAGCATTGAAACCTACAGAAATGAGGTAACGGCGAGGAAGAAGAAAGATCATCCGTGTTAGATGTAGTGAAACAGCAGTATTTGTTGGTGTTTACCATAAATGTGGAAGTACTGCGCAATTAACATAAAATTTCTTGCCCGATCATTTAGCCGTACCATAGAAGTGTACCATTAAAATTCCTTTGAATTATTATTACTTTTCAAACAATGTATCTATATTTATTTATTTATTTATTTCGTCTTCTTTTACATGGCGAAGTTAAGACTGTGGAGCCTTTTCTTCCACTTGACCATGTTTACAAAAAAAAATGAATGTGAAATAATTAAAATATTTAAAAATAAAAATATATATATTAAAATTACAGAGAAATAAGAAATACAAAGAAAAAATACATACAAGAATGGTAATCTAACCTATAGATACGGGCACACACACTCACACTCACACATACAGTGCTGTGCAAATTAATGCGGACAAAGAGAGAAAAATCACCCTTCCACAGTCCTCCACTCTTTATGGGAGATAATTGAATAAATACGTAACATACACTTATACTAGTAGTATCAGCTAACTGTTTGATGCGTACTTCATACTGTTTACAACAATTGCAACAATTGGAAGGTTTGAAGCATTTTTGTTGTTTCATTATTGTCGTTGTGGTGCAATGCCAATTATTAACCAACAGACTTCTGTGAGTGCTTGGCTGTAGTAAACACGCTTTTGTTGTGCTCCGTGTTCCTACGTGTCTTCAGTATGCATATAACACCCAGAAAACGTTCTAGAATTATTACATTGAGTGAGAACACATACATGACTGTGCGGCAAATCGCTGAAGTGGCTGGTGTTGGGAAATCAGCGGTGTCAAAAATTATTAGAAACTACAGGGCAACTGGTAGTTTTTCTCCAAAACGAAAAGGAAAGTGTGGTAGAAAACGTATTTCACAACTATATACATAGCTACAGCTCGTCGGCTCACACATGAGAAGGAATAAATATCCTACCTCCAATTCTGGTTTGGCTCTATTTTAGAGACGGAGTCTCATACTCGATCTCGTGTCCCTAGGCCACGCAGGATCTGATCTCGTTCTTCAATGTAAATTAATATATTTCTGATAAACTATGGTAGGTGTGGTGAATACAAACATATAGTGACATTAGAAAATCATGCGCTTATTCATACCTGTATGCTACACTGGTTGTTCTCTGAATTAATTCATGTTAAAATGGCATTTGAAAATGATTAACTAATAGTTATTGTCAGCTTAAGAGCATATGTGCTAAAAAGGCTACACAAGTGGCTGCAAGTGTAGGGACCCTCTTAGTATCGATCACGTAAAATTTGAATATCAAAATATATTTATGTGAAGATGTGGTCCACCCAAATCTTTGACAGGTATCCAGTAGTTCTCCCACGTAAGTAAGTCTGGCGCTGTCACTGCTGTTTACCTATTAACTATTCAAAAGCTGCTTACTTTTAGGGATACTTCATATCGAAGCAACACGCGACAAGCGACACGTGTCTCTTGGTAACTGGCTCTCAGTAATAAATGCTACCAACCATTCAGCTTGTGTTGTCTGTTGCTTGTGTGTCCCTCGGACTAAGTTCTTTTTCATACCGTGCATCGTGTCGCCCTGGCCTGTTGTTCGCGCATGCACAGTGAATATTTTGCTTTAGACGGCATGAAATATCCGTGTCGCTTGAGGATTTCACCAATTGAACGCAGGCTTGTATGACATGTTATTCTACAGCTGTGTGAAACGTTGCTGTTGATTGGATTGTTCTCTGGAGGTATGTGTCGCTTGTCACTTCGGTCTGCAGCTACATTGAGAAACGTTGCTGTTGAGTGGCTCGTTCCCAAGCGACACGGGACATTCACATCAAGCAACAAGAGCCTATTCAGTTTAAAGCAAAACATGCACGAAGAACAAACCGAGTCGACATGATACACGATATTGAGAGAAAGTCCCAATCCGAGCGACATGCGACACGAGTAGCTTCTTTCAGTCACGAACAAGCTATGAAGATGTAATTGAATTCATTGTCACTCGCCCTCTTAGGGAGAACTCACACCGAAGCGACAAGCAACACATGTCGCTTGGGAACGAGCCAATCAGCAGCAACGTTTCACACCGTAGCGGCATGACAGGCAGCACATTCCTACGCTCGATTGGTGAAATTCTCAAGCGACACGTGTCGCCGCTCACTTGTCGTTCCGGTGTGTTTTCTCCCTCCATCACGATTAATGTATTCACATAATATCCAAAGTAAAATATCAATGAAACTAGAATTAAAAAATTTGCAAGATGTGAGTTCCATTATTATAACATAACATTACATATAGTATAATTGAATGTGCAGTGAATTATATTTAAAATTTAAATATCTACCTTCAGCATAGTTGTCTTACCTCTTTATGAAATAGATCGCTGTTCTCTAAATGTGAATGTATTGCCCAAGCGTGTTCTTTGTATAGACACAAATTGTATTTTTAAAATGCGTTGAAGTTAATGTGACTATAATTGAAATTATATTCAGAGATCGAGACGAAAACGAGAGAGCGTTTACATAACTTGGGAAAAGAACAAGATTTAGAGTTTGAAAGACTACCCGACTGTCTCACTTCCTTTCGCTGTAATTTCTGTAGGGCCTCCCAAGGCACGTTTCTAGAAATACACCGAACCAATTGTGTCAGGAATAATAATAATAATATGATGTTTAAGTTAAAATTATATTATTACCACATAAATAGGTAAAAAGATCGGATAACAGCAAGTATTCATTATCTAGCTTACCTGTAGTTAAGATCGGCATAATTTGCATAAAAAACAAGTGCCTTGACATAGAAATTCATTTCAAATTGATGAAGAATTGAATATTTATTGAATAAAAGAGAATGTGAGATCCGGTTAGCGAAAAATAAAGTTCCTGATTAATATTTTATGTATATTGTTATAAATAGTAGCGTGCAATCATAAATCTCTGGTAATTGGTACTGTCCTTCTAAGCCCCCTAATTCCAATCTTTCTTCCAATAAGTTCAAAGAGTGGGCCTCCTCGATGGCGCAGTGGTATCGTCGATGCCTTGTAATCAAGGGATCCCGGGTTGGATACCCGGTGGATGCAAGTAGTGGTTCGAATCTTACTTTAAACTGTAAGTCCAGTCCCGATTAGCCTTTCTGTGCAAAAAGTGGACTTTGAAACTACAAATCAATCAATAAGTTCAAAGGAAATTATAACCATCGATTATGTAATAAATGAATGCTACACAAATATATTTTCATTATTTAATTTTTGCACTTGGAAAGTCTTTCTTGGGGAGGGGTCCGGACCCCTCTCCAAATAAGTCATTGAGTTTCCTCGATGAAATTAGTAGTAATTATCTCGACTTGTATTCAAGGGGTCTCACGTTCGATCCCCGGTAGAACTACACAGTGGTATGGATCCTACTGTATCCTGTAGCCCCAGTCCCGATTACCCTATTTGAGCATGTAATTGACTTAAAACAAATTTAATTTTGCTATAATTTATGTAAGATTCAATTGGGACAGTCTCTGTATTAATGTATTTATCCTTTTGGAAAATAGAAATAAGACAAATGGAACACAATGAAAAAACAGCCGGGTGAAGGAAATCAACTTTGGATTTTCCGAAATGGTCGGAGCACGGTCAAAAGCCGCCCCCAAGGGAAAAGACAATACCAAGGGTAGAAGAAGAAGTAAGCGAAGCCACGCCCACTATTGTAAAACCTGGTCAGAGTCATCTATCGGCAGACGGCTGAACTTGTAGGACTTGAACATAACCCCGCCAGCCGATGGCCAGCCCCGCTATGGCTCGAATAAAGCCATTCTCAAAGCTGTTTGAAAATGCATATCAATGTTTGCAAATGGCGTATTGTCACAATGGGCCTCTCAATTTGAAAAAAACAAAAAATCAGTTTACTCAGGAAGGATGCAAGAAAGCCTTGCAAGGTTTAATTTTTACAGTAACTTAGAATCGGGCTCTATACGCCGATCCAAAAAGTGAGATATTTGACAGCTAATATCTTTTAAAATATGGAAGTGATAAAAAAATTTCAATATTCACTGTTAAGATTCATCCTTTCTAATCAATTCACCACAAAGCTCATTCAAATGTCTCAAATAGTTTTCGAGTAAAAGTGTTCTGAATGAAGGTCTGTTTTTCCGCTGCCCATGATATGGCCTCTTAAAGTGGGATCCACCCGCTCGCTCTCCGCGGATGGCTAACAGCTGTGTTTAAGAAATTTATATCGCTCTTGAACATTGTCCATGCCCATCCCAGATAGCTGTTTGTTGTTCTACAGTCATTCAATATAAGTTTCTGCCAATATCATAATGTATGATAGAATTTCTATAAAGCGGGCCAAATTATACGTATGTATTTTTTTTAATGTTGCTTTCTACTAGTAAAACACCTTAACACGTAGGCTCACCGCAGATGGCCAACAGTTGTTTATATCACTCGTGAACATGACCCATGTCCATCTTACGTAGTTGTTCCTAATTCTGCAGTCATTCAATAAAAGCTTTTTGCAGTATCATGTACGATCAAATTTATGATTAAACTTCTATATTTATTTTTTAATGCTGTTTTCATTAGTAAAATATTTACACGTTTACATTGTCAGACAATGTTTAAAGTTCACTTTATGCTCAGATAGTCTAATCGGGATTGAAGCTACATTTTATAATGGGGTCTAAATCACTGGGCAAGGTGCCTCCACCGAGGATCGAATCCGAGACAGGAAGCGATTTCATTACCAGGATTTAACAAGCAATGAAAGGATGGCTGAATAACATAAATAAAACAAACTCCATGGTGCATGATCTTTGTTTTTTGGTTTCTGTGTTGGCCAGCTTGAAATAATATTGGAGTGACAGATAAGTGGTGTCGCCCTCCTCAAAGTAAGCCTATTGACACCGAAAGTTCCGGGTTCGAACCCCTGCCCAGAGATGAGTGGTAATCTGTATTTAACCTCCTGTTAATTACTCTAATCCTCCGTCGTTGCCTTGTAACGATACCTGGTGGATCCAACTTTAAACTGTAGATCCAGTCCCGATTAGCCTATCTGTACGTAAAATTAAGTCATCCTCGCTGTCAATACTAAGTAATTAGGTATAAAAGATGCATAAAATACAACAAAGCGTGTTAGGCAGTTAAAATATTAAAATTGAATTAATAAATTATAAAACATAATTACTGCATGCTAATTTATAAGAAATTATAGCATTTTGAAAAATGTTTGTTCCTTAATGGGAAAATAACTAGTAGCTTATTTCTTCTGTTCATTCTCATGTTAACAGATTTGTTTTCTTGGATAAATAAAATTGAATGTGTAAATTAAAAGGTTTACATGTGCACGAAGCGGAAGAGCAACTCGATCGGGTATCGTGGTGAGACAAGATGACTTGGCACATCGTTTCAACTCGTGAATGAGAATGCATATCTTGTTCGCGATTTGGTTTCAAGTTAAAAACACCTGTCTGGTCTTGTTCGCTTATAGATTTCTAAAGCATAAATCGGTATCGTTACTCCAATGAGACGAGATTCTCGGACAGTAGATTTTACACAGAGTGTCTCTCATCATCTCACCAACTTTGGAAGGGTTGGCCCTGTTTTCATTGCGATTTTGTAATGTCCTGCTACTTGTGAAACTGATTCACTTCCCACAATTTCAGTCGCCTCTGTGGAGGAGTGGTTAGAACAGTGCGCTAAGAGGAATCCCGGAATTGAGTGTCACTTCAACAATTGTTTTCTGATTCACCCTAATAGCATAGTGGTTAACGCTGTCATATATTAAAATGGTTTGCGTGGCAAAAAATGTTATAAGTCCACTTTTATGCTCCAATAGGCTAATCGGGTCTCCCCGATGGCGTAGTGATAACGTCGCCGGTAATCAAGGGGTACCGTGTTCAATACAAAGTGGAGGTTCGGATCCCACTTTAAACTGTAGGTCCAGTCCCGACTATCCTATCTGCACATAAAGTGGACTTAAACAATAACAACTCAAAATAGGCTAATCGGAATATTGTAATCAAGAGGTCTCTGCCTAACGCCTTCCAAAAATTTCGCAAGACTCCCCTAATATTTTTTACTAACATTTAATTTCTTGTAATTTTAGCGCTAATTTTGTCTGGACATCATAACTGGGTATAGGCTTCCAGGGGCTTGACTTCCGGCGAAGAAACGCAATGGTTTGACCGAGTTTGAAACTACAGGACAAATTTGTTTGCTGTTCTTCGTTGCCCGTCATGGCTTGGGGTTGCGAGCTCTCTCTCTATGCAAACAACACTCGCGAGCTCGCGAGTCGACTCTTTCCTTCGTTCAAAGAGTCGACTCCTTCCCCTCTCATCGTACACAGCACGTTTCAGCCAGCTTCACTCAACTAGGGGTAGGGAAAAGGAACAGAGAGGACCCCCCTCCCTCTCCTCTCCAGTCCCCATTTGCTGCCCGCAGAATCGACTTGCTTTCTTTCAAAAATTCCGGCCGCCAGGCGAGTATACACTTGCGCATGCGCCTTCCTCGCAAAATTTGTGGAAAGGAGAGGGAATAATAGTTGCTTGGCGGGCGGAGGAGTCGTGGCACACATACGACTCTTTGAACGTGTCGTTCAATTCTGGTGAACGAGTCGTTCACCGCTCACAAGAGAGAGTCGTTACTTTTGAACGACTCGTTCACGAACGACCCATCACTACAGCAAAGTCACTTGTTACTGTGTAAAACAAGCATCTTGTAACTTCCAGTGGAAAAATCTCTGCTCCATTTCTTGGAGATGAATTATGTTCTAGCAGTATAGCAGTGTTTACTAAAAAAAAAATGGCGTCAAGTTGAGTTATACGTGCTGCTGTGCTCGTCGGAAAATACTTGTAGATAATTGGAAAAAACTTCTGAAAACCTGCCACACAGACGATACGAACATCGTAAGTATCTCAGGACATAGTGTAGTGATAAACAGGTGAAAATTAGATATAACTTAAGGAAAAATCATAAAAATGCCAGGCTTTTGTAATTGTAACAAAGCAAAGCTGGAAATAGAAAAGCTGCAACGTGAACTATCTACAAGAAATGAGATCATCAAAATTCTCGAATCAGACAAATTAGAACTGTTAAACCGGAAAAGAGAAGAGAAGATGGAACATGGTACATGGTCAGATGTGGTCAAACGAAACATAAACAAGAAGTCCGCGATAAACTTGTCCAACAACAACTATGCAGCCAATCACAGTGTATCAAATACAGTTGTGCATCCTAACCCGTTTGAAGTGCTAAACAATGCAGAAGTTAGCTCCATAACAACTGCATCGGCTCACACATCAAGTGCAAATGCTTTCCCATTGAAACACATCAGCAAAATGAGAAATCGACACAAAACAAGTAAACGTCGTGACACAAATAAATACGACCAAAACACTCTAGTCAATAAAAGATACAAAGGTAATGTCTTAATTTTGGGTGATAGCCATAGTCGTGGTATTGCTTCTAAGTTGGGCGAGAAGTGTAGTGAATACAATGTATCTGGATTTACTTAACCTGGCGCCCCATTGACAGAAGTTGTTAAATCATTACCTGACATGTGCAAGGACTATGGAAAAAACGACCATGTGATCATAATGGGTGGTTCCAATGATATATCAAGAAATGAAGGAAAATTGGTAATCTCAGTACTTAAAAACTGCCTTGAAACAACAAAACATACCAAAGTCGTCATTACTGCCATTCCACACAGATACGACCTAATACCAACTTCCTGTGTAAATTTAGAAATTAACAGTGTGAACTCTAAAATTTACAAAGTGTGTAAATCCTCTCCCACAGCAAAAATGCTAAGCGTTAGTGAAATTGGAAGAGATGGCCACACAAACCATGGCCAACATCTGAACGGAAAAGGGAAAACACTTCTGTGTGACAATCTCTATGCACTATTTACTAATACACCACCCTCGCAGAAATCAGTGTACCCTCTTAAGGAAAAACCGGAAAGTGAAGTGTGTGAAGTGCAGTGTGATACTAACCTCGTAACTCCAAACAAAAATAATGATACGGTAAAAGGTGAAGAAAAAATTAGTGTCAGTGTCACGGACAGGCCTTTGAAAAGGAATATAAAAACAAACTAAGGGACTCTTTTTTATGGTAAGTGAGAGTAAAAAAATGAGCAAAAATAACACTTCCTTAAAAATTATGCATAACAATGTTCAATCCATTACCAACAAATTAGATCAGATAATCATATCTCTAGAAGAATTACAACCAGATGTATTTACTGTAACTGAATATGGACTCAATGAAGAACAAACAGAATTCTGTAGGCTAAAAGGGTACAAATTGATCTCATTCTTTACAAGAAAAGAGTTCAAAAGTGGTGGTATAGGCATATTCATTAAAGAAAAACTAATTGGATGGAAACAAATACACTGGTTAGAATCACTATGCATCGAAAAGGTCTTTGAAGTAGCAGGTATGGAAATTGATATGGGAAATTTATCTGTGAAGATAATAACCCTATACCGTTCTCCAAATAGTGACTTAAGACTCTTTTATCAAAAGCTAGAAACCATGTTAACAAAAATAACAAGATCAAATTGCAAAATCATTATCCTGGGAGATATTAACGACCTCCTCAAGAGCAATAATAAAAACACAGAATACATTGATCTCCTTAGGTCCTATGGACTCTCACAGATAATCACAGATCCAACTAGAATAACATGTAACTCCGAAAGTCTAATAGATCATGTTATCACCAATCTCCCCTCTGACACAATACAAGCAGAAGTGATACACAACTTAATATCTGATCACACAGCACAATTTGTTGAAGTTAGTATAATCAAACCACATTACAATGCAAAAAAAACCTATACGAATAGAAAGCCGAAACATGCGGGAAGACAACGTAAACTATTTGTTACACCTGTTAGGTAAAGAGAATTGGGCTCTAGTATTTCAAGAAAGTGAAACCGAAAACATATGGTAGAAGTTCATGACCATACTAACTTACTTCATAAATCTTGCATGCCCCTTAAAAATAAAGCATGTTCAACCAAACAAAAAAACAAAAACCTGGGTCACAAATGAAATAATACACAAAAAGAATGATCTCAAAGATATCTATGACAAAATGTGCATAACTAAGGAAAACAAACTTTGTGAGTCATATAGAATAAAGAAAAATGAATATAAAAAACTAATAAGATATGAAAAATCCAAACACCTCAAAGATAATATCAGAAATCATAGTAATACATCAAAGGCAATTTGGAATATCATAAATGAGCAACGAGGCAAAAAACCCAATAAGTGTAATGAAAATACCACATTATTTGAAAATGTAGTAGAAATAACTAACCCTAAACACATTGCGGATACATTCAATAAGTTTTTCTCAAACTCCTATGTAAACTGTCCCATTGACCCCACAATTGCCCAAACAACTAAAATTGAATCAAATACTGTACTGAACTCCATTTATTTAGATGAAATAACCTTAAATGAACTAGAAACTACGATAAAAAAATTTAAATAATAAGAAATCAGCAGGTCCAGATGGTTGGTCAAATCATCTAATTAAAAAATGTTCTCAATACATAACATTACCACTACAGTATGCTATAAATGCCTCTATCAATAGTGGAATTTTCCCAAAAGTACTGAAGAAAAGTATAATTAAACCAATACTCAAAAAAGGAATGGAGACAGAAATAAAAAACTATAGACCAATAACGATCACATCATCTTTCTCAAAACTGTTAGAGAAAATCATTTGTAACAAAATATACGAATTCTGTGCCAAATATAACGTAATTAGTCCACTACAACATGGTTTCCAAAAGGGTAAATCGACAAGTACAGCTACTTCTCAATTTATTGAGATAATTATAGATGCATTAGAAGATAATGAGATACCCTGTGCTATTTTCCTGGATCTGTCCAAAGCCTTTGACTGCTTAGACCACTCTATGCTCATTCAAAAAATACACAATCTTGGCATTAGAGGAAATACATACAAACTGATAAAATCTTTTCTCACGGATAGACCACAGTACACCCAGATACTACATACTGAAAACTCCGTGGTTCACAAAATTACATCTGACACTGAATATGCAAAAACAGGAGTCCCTCAAGGCTCTATACTAGGCCCGCTACTGTTCATACTATATACCAACGACTTACCCGCTCCAGACAATACAAATATTTTAACATACGCAGATGACACAACCATAACATGCAGTGCAAATACACAAGAACAATTAGAAATACAAACCTACATATCAGTAAATATAATAACTCAGCACTTAAATTCGTATAACTTGAATGTAAACTATCAAAAAACAATGTATGGCTTTCAATCCTGGAAATAAACCCAATTTTGATAATATAAACTTACAAATAGATTGTAATCAAATCAATTATGAAAATCCAGTTACATTTTTAGGTTTAGTTATTGATGACAAATTAAGATGGACATATCATATTGACCATGTATGCAAAAAAGTAGGGAAAAACTTATATCTCCTAAAACTCCTAACACAATATAATGTGTCTGAAATAAACAAATCTATACTATGGACTTGTATATCCATACCTAGAATATTGCATAATAGCATGGGGAGGAGCTGCGCAGGAATACACTCAAAGATTGCTTACTCTACAGAAAAGAGCAATAAGGTATATGTTCAAAATACCAATTAGAAACTCATGTAGAGATTTATTTAGAGAAAATAAAATTATGACCATATATTCCTTATATATTTACAAAGTAATTGAAAATGTACTAAAACACCGTAAATTAGATAAGAATTCGACCGTCCATCAGCACAACACACGTCAAAAAGAGAACTTCCACATGCAAGCACACAGACTTGTTCTCTCAGACAAATCACCTCATGTTGCAGGAATAAAATACCATAACAAACTTCCCACATACATCAAAGAAATTACAGAAACTCACAAGAAACTGAAATCAATTAAACAGTATTTAACAGATATACCCCTATATAATCTCAATGAATTTCAATAGTTAAACTGGATTAGTAAATTGAAGCATTTAAATTCTTTTGATATTGTATGTCTCCTATATTTGGATTATCTGTTTTACAAGTTTAGTATGTAACACTTATAACTGTTTATGTTTAACACATATGATTGATTTATTTGTATTTTTGTGTTTGCATTTTGTTCTTTTTATTGTAATTTTACTCCATTTGTAATATTTAGTATTGTATGACGTTTTCCACACCCATGGATATGGGTCTACGGAAATAAAGAATTTATTATTATTATTATTATTATTATTATTATTATTATTATTATTATTATTATTATTATTAGGGTGAAAAAGCAAAACTTGTAACAGTCAATGGCTGGACACGTGGTTGGTTCTGACTGGCAAGAATGTTATAGGAATGCCTTTTCGCAAATTTTAAGATATTACATTTAGAATACTCTGGTTTACACGTCAATTTCTGCAATATAAGAGGTGATACGGTATAAAAATGTACGGGGAGTTTTTAAATTTCCTGCAGTAAATGACAGTTTTCTTCAGTTAATATATATATTGCAAATTTTTGTATTTAGCCTACTTTTACGTTGCTTTTCCGTCACTTTGTTTAACCGCAACGATGAGAAAGCATGGTTAATTTAGTATGTATCTTCTTTAACATGTCATTTCTTCAGACTTTTGGCTAATCGCTACAATGAAGATGAATGACTACAAGCAGTATTCGAAGTCGGGGTGCAGAAAGACCCCCCCCCACACACACACACACTACCTCCACCACTAACAAGCACAATCTAAGTATCACCCAACCTATCACGATACTAGACGAGACGTCCCATCTCATTTCGAAAACATTCACTTGTCCCATCTCCTTTTATGAGACGAGACGGAAAATGCCTCGTCTCGTGAGCAACACTAACATTAATAATAGAAGCATCCCCCTAGCTGTCCCCAAAGTCTCGAGCAAACATCCTCCCATGTAACAATTTCCAGTTCAATGAAATGTCACTCACAAGGAAACAGTCATGCCCAGGTCGAGAGTCAAACCTGGAATAAATCATGAATTTTGTGTATAATAATTACAACGCCAGTTCATTCCAGGTAATTCTGAATCTGCGGTTTGGCTTGCATATATAAGCAGGATAATATTCAGTTTCGAGGGCTCGTACCGTCGAAACAAGGAGTAAAAAAAATGTTAAGAAAGTTTTTTTTGTATTTATAATGATAAGCCTTTGCATACGTTGTTAATTCTATATTTTTCGACACTTGAGACGAGAACGAGAATTGCCCTCCCAAACCGAGACGGATGTTTATAAATAGAGACGAGACTGTCAATGAGACATTTACAAATAAACACGAGACAGACATTTACAACTCTCAACGAGAACGAGACCAAGGCTGCCATGTCTCGTCTCGATAGGATCCTTAGTGGTGAAGTTGTAAATCAACCAATGGACTTTTTTAAAAGCAATTTTAAAAACTACACCCTTGGAAAATGACCCCTACAATTTTTCACGTTTCTCTGCGTTCAGTTTAAGGGGAAAACCAGACTTCCAAAGTTGCGAGGTTAGCGTTGCGCTGCTGAAAAACACGCCCCGCCATGTTAATACGTCACTACTCAGAGAGAGCTTGTTTGTCGTCTGCTCCGAGAGTCCAGTTTACGGGAGGGTAGCCCACGCAGAGCCAACGTGTACAGCAGTTTTGCAAATCTGTGTAGAGTTAAATAATGGAAGAAGGATCGGTAATGGAAGGGGAAGCTATGCTTTATAATGGTCATTCTTCTATTAAATATCCCTGCTGCTCACATGAAAGATAAACGAAAGAGTTCTGCTGCTTGCGTGTTTTCATCAAGACACGAGAAAACTATTGCTTGTAAAATTGGTTACTGACCATGTTTTCACAAATATATTTTAAACTTATATTTATCGAAATTTACCATAAACCATGTAGTGCAAAATAAGAATTTTCACAATCTTCACTTTACTTTACTTACAACGCCTATTTTTACTATCTTTTCCATAAAGCAATTTCAGTTTTGTGTTTCATTTCTGTTACGCAAATTATGATAAAATATTTTTTGCAGATAAGAGAAAACTTTCTTTCTTTCTTTCCTTCTTTTAAAATACACTGAGAAGATTACATCAGTTGCACAGTACATTTCAAAGCTTAGTTTATGTGTAATTATTGCAAGGAAATAATGTATAGAACATTACGTATATCACATACTGAAATATATTTTGAATTTTGTACTGCGAAAAAAGCTGCCTCATCTCGTTCCCCGAACGCATTAATTAATTGGTTCACAACCTCCTCACTAGGGATCCTATCGAGACGAGACATGGCAGTCTTGGTTTCGTTCTCGTTGAGAGTTGTAAATGTCTGTCTCGTGTTTATTTGTAAATGCCTCGTTGACAGTCTCGTCTGGGTTTCGGAGGGCAATTCTCGTTCTTGTCTCAAGTCTCGAAAAATATAGAATTAAGAACTTATGCAATGGCTTATCGTACAAATTTTCACAGTGCATAGAGATCATAAAGACAAAACAACTTTTCTTAATTATTTTTTGTTTGTTTGACTCCTCGTTTCAACGATACGAGCCTTCTTAAACTGGATATTGTTCTGCTTATAAGGATATACTAACCATTAAACAATATGACGGAAAGCGACGTCAAAGTAGGATCAATACATAAATTTGCCACATATATATTAACTAAAGAAAACTGTCGTTTACTGCAGGAAATTTAAAAACTCCGCGTACCTTTTTTTTTACCTTATCACCTCTTATATTGAAGAAATTGGAGTGTAAACCCGAGTGTTCTAAACGCAGGGTGCGAAATCCAGGGAGGAGGGGGAATTTCACCCCACCAATGATCTTGTCCTGAAATTTCCCCCCACCAATCTCTTCCGGGGAGGAGAATTTTGGTTTTAACAAGAAACATAAATAATTAATTTGCGATTCGAATATATTTGACTGGAATAATATCGAAAACGTACAAAAAGAACGGACAACAAAGAGCCTCGTCTCTAAGGACACTGAACACAGCTATCCCCAGAACACAGAAATAAAACCGACTTGTTATTTCTTCTCCTTTTCTCATCGACTTTCGTTTGCAACCGCGAAGTATATAAATATATTAATAAAACATGTATTAGCATTTATATGTGAATTTTATACAGGAAACTATCATCTTACATTAATGTCTCTTATTTTTTGTCCCTCCCTTCTTAGGCAAATCATGGTTCATATCAGTAGTAGCTACTTTAAAATCTTAAATTTGCAATTACATTTTGAATGAAGGAGTGTCAATATAATATATTGTATATTTTATAATTTAATTTTATTATTTAATAATTGACACATATTTAATGACATTATATATACGTATTTGTATATATATATATATATCCCTAGGTATATATATAGTGTGTGTGTGTGACTGTCTGCTGCTTCCCCCACCAATCTGCAGTGATTTCGCACCCTGTCTAAACGTATTGTTATTTTAAAAATTGCGAAGAAAATATGACGAAAATAATTGTAATTCCATAAAAGACATTTTTTTGTAACAAGAATTTCTTGCCAGACAGAACCTATGTATTGGCAATGAACAAGGCTACCGAGTGGCTGAATTATAGTAAATACTGATACACTGTTAGGGTATAATTCATATCCAAGAAATGGAGCACACAATATTTTTGCAATGGAAGTTATAACAAGATACTTGTTATGACTGTCGCTTGCACGGCCCATGCTAGTTTACGGGACGAGCAGAAGCCATACCTGCACGCATTTCTAAACAATGACGTCAAGCCTGTCTAGTCTGTAGAGGACGTTTTCAAATCTCAAATCTGTGACATAGGAGGTGAATTTCAGCAGTGTTTGAAGGCGTGTATCTCGAGAACCAAAACAAATATCTCCGAGATATTTTGCACATTTCAGTTTGGTGTCATTATCAGTAAAATGAATAGATTTAAAACGTTTTTCATGCCATAGTGGAAATGTCCATTAATGCGTTCGGGGTAACGAAGTCATGCTAGTATTGATACTTTTCTGTTCATCCTGTGTCACTGCGTTTTTAAAAACCAAATATCTTTAAGATGACTCGAGGGGGTAAACATAACTGATTTGACAGTCTCAATGCAATTTCTTATCGCAGAAATTCCGAAACTATCAGCTATCAGGAAATTGCAGACATTTGGTCTGCAGTCCCATCTGGTGTGTGGAATTACGTAATTTCCTTCACATCCGTATCCCGTCCTACGTCTCTAATTTAAGAGAATAAAATAAGTCCGAATAAATTTTTATGAACAAACGTATGAACAGGTAACTCTGGTAATTTTACTGAACCAAAGGGGAGTGGACCCGTTGAACCACCCCTTAAATACGCCCTTGGTTATACATATTATTTCCTTGTATTAATTATACATAAACTAAGTATTAATATGTACTGTGCAACTTCTCAGTGTATTTTCTCTTAATTGCCCAAAAATATTTGTTCATAACCTGCGCAACAGAAATGAAACACAAACTGAAATTGCTTTATGGAAAATAAAGTAACATAGGCTTTATAAATAAAGTGAAGAATACAAAAATTCTTATTTTGCACTACATAGGTTACGGTAAATTTCGATAAATATAAGTTTAAAATATATATATTTTTGAAAGTTTGGTCAGCAACCAATTTTACAAGCAATATTTTTCTCATGACCTGAAAACACGCACGCAGCAAAGCCCTTTCATTTATCTTGCACGTGAGCAGCACGGATATTTCATGGAAGAATGATCATTACAAAGCATACGTTTCCTTTCCACTATCGCTCCTTCTTCCATTATTTAAATCTGTACAGATTTGTAAAACTGCTGCACATGTTCGCTCACTGTGGGCTACCCCATGGTGCTACCCGCAGTAAACTGGATGCTCGAAGCAGACGACAAACGAGCACTCTCTAAGTCGTGACGTATTAATATGGCGGGGCGTGTTTTCAGCGCAACGCTAGCCTCGCAACTTTGGAAGTTTCGTTTCTGCCTTAAACTGGACGCAGAGAAACGCGAGAACTTGCAGGCGTCATTTTTACAGGGTGTAGTTTTTAAAATTGTTGTAAAAAAAATTGAGTGGAAATGTCCATTCATTGTCTGAAACAGTGTCGTTCAGCCAGGTATCCGTAAACACCAAGCAATCACAGTTCAACAGCTCTGTCAAATGAGTAGTACAGTCGGTGCGTTTATTCTTTATGCTCTTCACTATATCACTTACATAAACAAATTTTAAAAGTAAGCAAACCAGATTATCTATTCAGAAAACTTAAACTAGGCACTCCAATACACTCACACTCCACACGAGGGCATAACAAACTTTTTACATGTCATTGCAGTACCGCCTCCTTCAAATAATCATTCTAGCGAAATATAGTTTCAACCTGGAATAAATTGCCCATAACAAAAACTAACCAATCAACACCGCATGTTCTTAAATCCAAAGCAAATGACTATCTACTATGTAAACAGTTAGAATCTAGAAGCACACATGGATAAATATACATCCCACAATGGATTAATGTGAATGTAAGAACTTGGTATTACATCATGTCAAATATTTATCTTCCTGCACCATTAATCATTCACAAAGGGTGCGTTCCGAAAGTCTTAACAAAACGAACGCATTCAAAGAAAATAACTGGGCTCGTGAATCTGCTGAAACCAGTTATCTTACAGACTTATGGTACACTCTAGGCGAAAGCGCAGGCGCAACGTTTTGTTTGGAGAAAGTTTCCACATTGCGTCCAGCGGAAGGAATGTCCATATCACAGATCCTTATGGCAAGAATGAACTCTACTGTGGACACTGTTACTCATTTTAATCACATTCGAAGAATAGTTAAGGCATACTCATCTTGTGCATGTTGCTCCATATCGCTCTCTGTTAAGATTATAATACATTTTGCGAACTAGTGCAGTTTGAATCCATCGGCACGTGCGGTTGTCTGGAAGCAGCAGACGATTCTCACCGAACAAACCAGCCTCCTGGCCCGTGCGTTTGGTGAATCTCGTTCTTGCACGAAAGGCACGGAATGCGACTTTTGGAACAGCATAATGAAACTCACGAAACGCACGAAAGCACTTACGAGACTTCAAGTTACCATAACTCGTTTAAGGCGTTAACTCGTGCGACTTTCGGAATGGGCCTGTATTTAATGAGTGTATTTAAAATTTAGTTTTATGTAGTTTTATGTGTATAGGCTACATATACTCATTAATGGTATCTTTACAGTTCTTATTTGTTTTAAAATTGCCCATATGTTTTCTTCATCTTTCTTACTTATTTACTATTATTATTTGTCTTGTTTCTTTTTTCTTCTTATTGGATATATATACCGTTTGTAACTGTAGACTGTATTCAGACAAGGGTTAGGTGGGAGAACAGCATAGGCTGAACCTCGCCCGCTCAATATAGATATATTATTATTATTTTGGTAATAAACTGAGAGCGAGGTAGCGTTCCGTTGGAGGGGCACGGGATTCAGATGAACGTCACCACACAGGAGCGCAAGGCACAGGAAGTGACGGTAGCTGGCGAGGGTTGTTGACTTACCTTGAGGGTGCGGGTCCCGTTGTACCGGCCGCTGAGACATGGCTGCGGAGAGCTCGGTAACAATTTGAATAGCTGGAACAAAGTAACTTCTGTAACGAAGTACCCAATTGGTGAACACAGGATCCCTAGCCCACAATGACGAGCCAGGGTGTAACTTCACAGTTTCATGAAGTTGGAAAACACAAATGGCACAAAACACCAGGTGCCTGCAGTCTCGTATCACTCTTTGCTTTCGTTTTGAAGCCAGTGGGCGGAGCTTAAGTTTGACGGAGTAAGATGGCCGTATCTACTTCAACCAATGACTTCACAGACAGAAGAACATCGCATCGGCTGCTGCAAGTGCACGCGGGTTGGAAGAAGCATGGTTATAGGCTCCAACTACAACTCGAGTTTAAAGCCCCTATCACACGGAAATGGATTTCTAGTAGGAATGCCCTAGTTGGCGCTGAACTAACTTTCTAGGTAGCAATCATGGCCGCCTGGCTGACTGCTTGACTGGTTTGGAGGAATAGGACATGTTCTAATTGCTACTTGCTTACCTCGACTGAATTCTGTGGAACAGCCAATCAGAGCAAAGTTTCGCCATGTGAAGATAATCTTTGAGTGTTCAAAGGAGCGTTTTTGTCTGTGGTTTCCTAGTGTTACTCGAGCAATGTATAACATATACAGTATGAAAGGCGCGTTGAGTTACACCATCTATGCTGAGTGCATGGTGTTTACATTAGAAACAACTAAAATATTCTTCCATACGTGTATAGCAAATGTTGTATAGTAAACGTTTAAGTGGCGCCATTGTTTTGTACCTAATAACGTTTTATACGAAACGTTATTCCTCTCAGTTGAATAGTTATCGGCTTTTAAAAATGTGAAGTGATACATTGTTAATGTTTACATCTCCCGCGCCCGCCTTTACAACTTACCTCGCAAGGGAACAAAAGTCTATCGACAAGTATGCTGATAAGTAGGGCTATCGTGTGAGGCGAAAACTAGCAAAATGGTAGCCTGGCAGGGATGGGCAAGTGCCCACCCAAAAATTCCTGTGCCCACCTGATTGCCCTCCCAATCAAATTCAACAAGTACATATACTTGGGGATATATGAATGATTCAATAAATGAGTGTATTTTGGTGTTCATAACATGTATATTTTACTTGTGAATATTATCTATGCTGAAACGTTCACATATTATCAACCTATAAAAAGCCAATTTTATCATTAAAGAGTCAAAGTAATTACTAGAGCTATTGAAACAAAAACTGTGATCAAATGAATACTTCCATGATTAAAAGCCGCTAGAAGGCTTAGGAGGCTTAAAATTATGCAGGGTATGATCAAAATTAGATCAGAATTTAGGGTGAACTTGAGGACTGCAGCTCCGGGCCTCCACATGCGTATATAAATTCCAGCCTGGGTATGGTTAATAAATCTCCAAGTAAACAAATAAAAACATCATCTTAGCGCTACTTCCTTCAGCAACACAATAAATTATTTCGACTTTTTAATTGTTATTAGAATAATTTAATCAAGAAGACTTAGATGGGCAGGCCATGTGATGTGAATGGCAGAGGAAAGTATAGTTTACAGGATTCTTGTTGGGAAACCTGATGGTAAGAGACCAGTAGGAAGGCCAAGACGAGGATTAAGGGATAACGTTGAGATGGACCTGAAAGAAATCGGTAAGGATGGGAAAGATTAGATTGATCTTGCCTCGGATAGGGACAGATGGAAGGCTTGTGTTGCTGCAGCCATAAAGCTTCGTGTTTAAGTATGCTATAGAGTATAATAAAAAAGTAAAGTAAAGTGCTCCCCTGTGCTCTGCATCATACCATGAAGGTGTATAGGGGGTGTGGAGTAAGAGTCCCATACTTTCTTGTTCTCGGCCGAATCTGGAGGTGATGTGATCAGAGTATAATATAGTTTTAATTAGCTTTGCATTTAAATTCCAGAAATGTCCCTTTTTTATTTCATTACAATTTTTATATATCTGTCATCTTCATATATCAATATGGTATGCGAAACATCAACTTTATATTCGTTCTACTAATAAGTAGGAATCACAATAATCACTACAATACCTAAGTAAATAAATTTTAATAAACCAGTTATGTGTGGAAAAAGCTACAGAATTATTCAGTTGCTAATGAGTGGCTTATCTTATTTAGAAATCCTCGTTCCACACATAAATTTTGCCATATGAATGAGCCGAAAATGTCGACAGAATCTGTATATGCAGCTGAAGTAAAGAAAAAAGTTATGTCACGAAGTATCCAGAAGACGTTTTTGTGAGTTTGTTTTTAAGCCCACTTTTATGCTGAGATAGGCTAATCGGGACTAAGCCTACAGTTTAACGTGTAGCCCGAACCAGTGTGCACTTCCACCAGAGGAGGGCGAGTTGAACACAGGACCTCTCTACTATAACGACAGCGTTATGCCATTGTGAAAAATAATATATACAGAAAGAACTCACACCAAACGTGTCATTTTATCACCACAGAAGATGTGTCCATTTTATGAGGGTGATTGCCTGAGACAAATATTTGAGACTTTCGGAAAACAATGTAATTGTTCACGTAATTAGCTGCCTTGATCCACTAATGAAACGCTGTGCAATTGAAACTACCACCTCAACTTTTTAAGAGCTATGGACTAATGAAACTCAATTTTTGGAAGAGTAAGTTGTGGTTGATTTGTTTTATTTTAAGTCATTTTTCTGCTAATTTTGATAATGACGACGGTAAGGTTCAATGGTGATTAGATGAAAGTAACGAAGGGGCAAAAACAAACACATGCTGACTCTCAAAATACAAACCCTCATAAATTATTACTTTGACAGTGGTTCCAGGTGCCAGGGACTCGTTGCCCTGAAAGAATAAAGTTTCCAGGGTATGCTGCACAGGATAGAGGTTGACATTCTAGTGGGTTCAAAATGGTCTTGCCATACAACTCAAGACATCTATGAAAAATAGATGAATTGTTACTGGTACGGTGATCAACTTCAATGTGATTCAATGTGTCCTAAATCATTTTGTTACCTCAAAAAATATGTTCATTTAACCATACGTGTATTGTTTCACCCACATTAGTAACATGACTGTTCAGAAAACGAATAGCAACTTAGCTAATAATCTTTCAATTCTGAACAGATTTTTCAACCTTACTTGTTTATTACTTATGAGTGATATTTTGTCAAAATAGCCTTTCATTAGCCTAGGAATACTTCATGGACAATGAACAAAGAATTGGTTTTCCGTGTGTGCTTTAAATCATTCCTAATAAAACGTTCATTTTAATCCAAACATTAAGTGGCGGCGATTAGAAGGACCGAGAAGTGGGGAATGCAGTTCCTTAGCCACATTTTGCCACTTTTTGCCCCCGCACTATGACCTCTTTATGCTAAGCCTTTTCTACCAAGAAAAAGTATATTGTCCCTGCCCCGCAAATGTTGGCACCCAATCGCCGCTACTACAAACATTCAGATAGATTTGTCAGTTGTACAAACCTTGTATGCTAAGAAAAGTGACCCCCAAAGAGTAAGAAAACTCTTTCAGTCAAAAACTCATAAGAAGAAAATACTATGCTCTGGAACATGCATTTAAATTACGAGAAACTTCACGATTGTCTATCATCGCACTTTCTATCACTTTCGCCGAATACATAAAATCAACTATGTGCCTTGTATTTGCAACACAAGCTTAAACCTAATTCACATTTATTTCACTGTATTAACATCCATGAAGGAATGTGATTAGAATTTATGGCTGCGCATGGGTAAACACTTCCTTGAAATAATTGTGTCCATCAGAGAGAAAGCGAAAGGAAATGGAACAAGATGAGAGAATAGATTAGAAAATAATAAATAGGAAAACAAGAAAAGGAAAGGCAAAAGAAGTAAGAGGAAAATCGGGAGTGTAAGAGAGAGGAGATACATACGTCTTACATACACATGCGTATATACTATATATGGTCATACATTTATACTGCCCACCCTAATTTATCAATGTGGAGCTTCTGCCCACCCGGTCGAAAATTTCTGGTGCCGTACCCTGTAGCCAGTCCAGCTCCAACTAGGGCATACCTACTGGAAATCAAGTTCCGTGAGATGCAGGCTTTACTTTACACTTATATACTAGAAAACAAAGTATAACTTTATTTGATTATGGAATTTTATTCCTTAAGGTTTCCTGTCGCTTCTGTTTGTTCAGCCGTGTGTTGAGCAGGCACCATTGCTTCCTAAATCTTATTCAAAAGTACACAAAATTGCATGCTTTCTTACGGCGTCTTTGAATGTTTTGGTCCGACTTCTCCGGTTCTGTCACGTGACCCGGCTTCAGAAAAATCGCGCGGGGCTTCCTCCTCCCTTTTCTTACCTCCATGCAAAAAACACTACAACAACACAGGCTAAACTTGAGGAGCGAAGAAACGTACTCCGTCAACCATCCGCCATCTTGACTTTCAAAGTTGGAGTATCAATTTCAGTGAATCAGTGTTTGGAATCTGCTGTACGAAACCATGTTTATGTGTAAAATAGTCTCTGAGAACACAACCTTGTAATTATCAATTATTTAGTTCATATTCTTTTCTGTCAAGAAAATTTGTTGATTTAACCTCTACCAGGTAAATGGAGTGATATGAATGCTGTTATTTTAACGAATGTGGTTACAGTGACGTCATTGTCAATAGGGGAAACAGTGGAATATTCGCTTGCACCTGATACTTTAATTGAGGAAATATTTCATTAATTAAACAGTTTCTATTTATTTGTCAAGTGCTGAACAAACTATTTTCGCCAATAGAAAAATTAAAAAATATGTGATTGTCATGCAGACATTGCGATTGTTCAGACGAATTGTAATTCTCAATAAGCTTGTTACCATGCAGTGTGAGTCTGAGTTGAATCGTGACACGACGTGCGTGTGTTGTACGCCTTCTCATATTCGTGTACATTTGTGAGGAACTCTTCATTATATTTAGTGTTATTTTACATGCTTCAGGTTATTAAAGTATAATTAAGTCTCCATATATGTTTCATTTGTTTCAGAGTGAAACTGACATACGCGAAGCCACACACCCAGGAACTAGGAAGCCTATTTATGGTTCTCCTGTGCCCGGATAAATGGTTGATTCGATTCGTTACGGCCCGGTCATCAATTGGCTTCCCGCTAAGAAATTGAGCCTTATTAACGGCTTTGTGTTTGAGCTTCGAGAGACAGTGTTTTTGTGCTTACCAGCAATTCATTGCACCGTATTCCTTGCCGGGTGTGTCTGTGATCTTCGTCTATGTACTTTACGTGTTTTGAGACTTAAATATGGAGCAAATACTTTCAAACAAACGTCTTCTCAAACGTGACATCACACGTTTGGAGAAGAAAGTGGCGGCAGATGATCTCAACAAAGGTAATATTTTAGTGTAGATAGACAAAGCTTTACAATTGACCGAAGACACTGAAAAACTGATCCGTGAAATCTCAGAAAAGTGCATCGACGAACAGTTTGATCAATATGATGAAGAACTTGGTTCAGTGCAGGACAGGCTCGACGAAGCATTGGCCAAGTTATACATCGCGAAAAAAACAGCAAAATACCGCGACAGCAACCAAGATAAAGACAGTGAGTGATGTGCGTCTATCGAGGTTAGATTTGCCTAGTTTTACAGAAAATCTGCAGCTTTCTTTTAGAGACTTGTTCGTGGCGTCAGTACACAACAACGCGTCACTTTCGCCCGCGCAAAAACTGCAGTATATGAAATCGAACGTTCGTGGTGAACCCGCGTTATTGTTACAGTAGTAGATGTAATTGGCCGGTTGACAAAGCTCTTTTTGCGCACAGTGGGCTCGCAGTGTTGCCAACCCACCCCACAAAAATTTCACCATATGATATTTTGCAGGCGAAGCTAATCTACAAATAGGAGTTGGCAGCACTGACTAGTACCAAAAAGTCGCTTCACAAACCTTTTGTTTTTAATTTTGCTATATGATATTTCACAGGCGAGGCTAACCTACAAATAGGAGTTGACAGCGCTGACTAGAATCTATGCTGTAATATTTTGTAGCCTTCTAAGATAATAAGTATGCAGTAAGATGGAGAGTTGCATGCTAACAAAAAAAAAAAAAAACCTTTAAGCAAGCTCTTCTCTCGTAATACCATGGACGGAAACATGCATACTTTTGTCCCCCACATGTATGTAATGCGATTTGGGGGGAAGAGGGGGCCTATTTTAACTTTACAGCCAGTGGCGTAGCGTTATAGTATGCCCGTACGCCCGGCGTTCCCAGATTTAAAAATTCAAAAATGTTGTGAATGTAAAGTAAAACTTGACTAATTCCATATATGTTTGACCTTCATGGCATTATAATAGCTATTTTTCGCGATCCGCTTGCAACGCTCCACTCTCAACACTCGTTCTAGCATCTATTTTCAATGCCTTTCCCGGCCGGACGCCGAGCAGGTCCGGCGTACAAGACTCTATATTCCTTTCTGCCTTTCTGGAGGGAAAGCGTCGATGTCTACAGCACGCGCGTAAATGCTCTCTCATACGCCAGCGTACAGAGCAGCAGAGGTCTACCGTGATTCGTTCATGTGACCCTTCCTGCCTTCTGAAGCAGACGACAGCGGTAGAATTCCTACCTGGTTCTTCGCGCTCATGCAACTCGTGCTATGTGATGCTACAATACGCAATATTGACTGACGTACTTTACCAATCTCAAATATACCGCTTCTTAATGACCACTGCATTGTGTAATTTATCACATGAACAGCGATGTGCATTAGAAACTAAAAGATCAACACAGTTTTTGTCAAATAATTTGGTGAAGTCCTCGTGGTAGAAATTCAGCCTGTGGCTGCTCTACAAACTTAACCCGCAAAACTATTATTTTTTATTGTATTTTTTCGTTATTATCTAATTACTTAACATTGTGTCAATGGAAATGTTTAGCATTCATTTTAAAACTCTTAACATCGAATTGTCTCTGGACAAAATTATTTTTAAATGTTTATCAGCATTCTCAAGATGTAATAAACAGTGGTCTGAATTACTAATCGGCACTGTTGTCAGTAGAGTGTACGATATTTGGATCATCCACCCACCTCCGTGTCAGAGTGCTTTGCACAGTGCGCCAAGACGACAGAGGTCCCTGGTTCGAATCCTGGCGTGAGTACGGGTGTTCTTTGTCAGTGTCCCTTCATCAATATTATCACTCATATTCATATTCGCAATTAACCAAAAGTGGCAGAAAAGCGAAGTAAAATAAACCAAATCAATCAGTAGTTGGATCATCCACAAGAATGACGTCTACTGTTGTGCAGAGGCGCTTGTGATTCAGGTAGGTTTTTAATGACTTGCGTCATGCAGAAAAATATAAAAAAAGGTATAAAACACCAGAGTTCAAAACATTTGTGACATAGTGAGGCATTTCTATTTTCTAGCTAAAACATGCATGGATGATGTTTTATTGAAAACCCAGCTGACTTCAGGCAAATAAACAATACCTGTGGCGACTAATACATAAGTAAATTATTAAGCAAAAAGGACCGACCCTTCCTTTGGACTTGGCGTTCCCACCCGAAATGTCCATGCTACGCCACTGCTTACAGCTTAATTAATCTGCATGCATGCTTAATGTTTGACTTCTTTATTTCTAGTTCGACATGAGATACACACAATTTTACTTTTTGAAGTACAGTTAATAATTCTGATTAATTTTACTGTCCAAAAGTGAGCAAATTCAAAGTGTGATCTATCGTGAATTAAACTAACCTCACTCACCCACCCACACATAGCCTTACAGAGTACAGCAGATGTGACTCAAAGTGGTGCATAGCTTTGATTGGTCGTGACAGGTCGATCTATCGTGAACTAAACTAACCTTACCGGCTCACCCACACAGACACACACACTATGCCTTACAGAGTAAGGCTGCTATATCACTTGTAAGGGCTGACAGTTGCCAACACACAAGATCTATTGCAAACTAAATTAACCTACGACATAAGCCATGGACACACACACCAAGCCTTCCAGATAGGGTATAAGCAACTCACCTCTTGCAATTGTTTCTTTTTTTATATTTTATGACGGTGAAAATTAACCTACAGCTAGCAACACTGTTTGAGCTGCTTTCGACGAGCAGTGTTACCAAACTTTAACTTTGCAAATATTTGTTTCTATAGGCTAAAGCTAATGCTCTACAGCTAGAAGCTTGAAATATATACACACAAAACACCCTAGCAGAGTATGCTAACTTTCCTCATGTAAAAATATTACCTAGTACGGTTTTTCACGGGTTCAGCTGTGACATACAACTAGCGATGGACACGACCACCTGACGAAAATAAGACACACAGACAGAGAGAGTGAGACAGCTTATACACAGTTTTTCCTACACATGTACTGGGTTTAAAAGGTAACTTGCAACAACTATTTCAATCACCTCCTATCAATATCGCCTAACATATAATAAAATAACCACAGGTTTTTGATACTTGGTGCCAGAACATAGTGGATTTAGACTGTAAATTCAGTCCGATTATTCTATTTGTGCATAAAGTGAACTTAAAAAAGTAAAATGATGCCTGCATTTGGAATATATAATTCTTCTCTCTTGGCTTACGGTATTTTGCGTGCCCCAGTAAAATTGCGTTCAATTCAGGGAAGCTATGACGTGTATTTCCTGTTTCGCGAACATCCGAGAACCTTTCACAACTGTTTTTATTGTTGCATCAGATAATATATTGCAAGAGTGAGTTGGTTGTGTATATAAATCTAGTCTTGGAAATGGACATGAATATAATGTCAAAATTATTGCATAACTTAAAACATTGATAAAAAGGACATTTATTGCACTGCGCTTTCTAGCAAAGGTATTATTGTATGTAAATGTGGAATGCAAAAAGCTCAGTCCCAGGCCTTTCAGAGATTCGAATCCTGTTAGGTTAACAGCATAAAAATTTCATCTCTGACAGCAAGCATTGTCAAATGGACTGACGATTATTAAAAAACAAAACAAAAAAAAACAGACCTAGTAATGAATTATAACTTGTGCTGTCTTGCAAGTCACTCAAGTTTGATATCTGGTGAAGGAATATGATGCCACTATAAACTGTACACAAAATATGCAGTCCCTGGCATGAGATGGACGAGGATTATGAACCTCGACATATACAGTTGTACATTCTGGCAATGAATGGATGTTGTTTTTTTTTTAAGCATAGCGGTGTGTTTTCGCTTATTATTTCAATGTCAGCGAGCGTGCATGCAAAGACAGGAGGGAGACCATAACCTATAATTCTTATTTCGATTTCAATACTTTTTGCTAGTCACAATTCACCTGCTATCTAGAAGGACACTGAACGATGGCTGAAAGGAAGGAGAGAAATGTTACCTTTTACCCCTTTGCCTGGGTGTGATGAAATAGATTTACATGCAGCGAGGCTGAAAGCAATTTCAAAAGCAGTCTCGGGCATCTTCGCTTTCAGCCAACAAGAAAAAAAAAAAACTTTGCACATGGAGGGGTGCAACAGCCACAGTACGGTATTGTCCATGGATGTTAAAACTTTTGGGTTTTTCTGAATAGACATACATATCAGTTTTGCAGTCTCCAGATGGGACCTTAGCATTCGTTTTTTGGACAAGTGGGGTTCAGATCAATGCATGGACTAAAAACTTTCGTTCATATTAAAATAAAAGAAAGAATTTTACTCCACTGCTCACTTGTTCAATTTTTTTTTTGTATTGAAAAGAATGAGGCGCCGTGTCTTATTGTATAGTTTTCCAACAGCACACCTCGGGGCGTACATTTCTACTTCTGCATGTATGCAAAATATAGTTAACCCTCTAGTGCTCGCGCGGCTTCCCGTAACACGGATACTCGCGCGGGTGACAGTTGTGATCCATAAGGTACTTTATTTATTTCGAAAAGACTAATTATAATATGGTGGATTTCTTTTGTTTTGTTACATTTACAATCTATTCTAGTAAGACTTAAAGTATTTTTTTGAATTATTTTTGTATCAAACAGGTGTTGTAAAGAAAAAGATACCAAATCGTTCTTTAACAAAATTTTGCATGGGAACAATATCCTAAAGTTAAGGCTACCATAACTTTTTTAATGCAGGGTAACATTGTAAAACACCTTGCTCATCTGAAAGACAGCTTTATTGAGAATCCATAAACATATATATTAACATATTTTCGCCTTTATTACAATGCAAAGAAATCTCTAAAACGTACCCTGCATTTTACATATGGAAAGAGTATAGTCACAACAATGTTTGTTACTCGTCATATTTTTTTACGCATATTGTAGGTTGAAAATTTCAATGTAATAACTAGGCCTATAATGTCCTTATTTTGTTTCACATTTTTTTCATATCAAGAATGAAATGGATGTTAAACTACAGAAATACATATGTACATAAGAAGTCAGCAATATTTTACAGTTGCAATGGTTGTGTTACCTTAGTCCCATTCCAGGCATTCAGTACAAACAATTGATGAACGGTCACTACAGATATGACATCCACATTTTTCACAATGTTTTCTGGTTGTATTGTCTCTCGCCCTCCCACACACATAGCAGCGACCTCTACTGTTACCTTGTTGTCTGCGCTCAGGCTGAAGAAGAGTTTCTTCGATTACAAGAATGGCCTTTCCTCTTCTCTTCAGATGTACAGGGATGAAAGAAAGCTGGATTACGCTCTCAATCAGAGGTTTTATGAGTTCCAACGCCAAACTTTATAGGAATTGTTGTCTTGCAGGTGTTTTAGCTACATCATTGTTGAACTTGTAAATGATTGAGACGTTGACCACAAGTTTTGCACCACAAGTTCTAGGACTTTTCTGATATGCGCAAGCCCAACAATTTCTCTTCGCTGCTGACGATCTCTGATGTCATCAAAACGAAGACATCGCATGATAAAATGAAATCTATTCTCACTCATGGCAAGATAACAGACTTCCACACCAGTCCCTGCAGAGTTGTCCCGCAAATGCTTAGTTTTTTTTTCCTGTTACTGCCCAAACAGCCGGGTAGTAGCAAAATGCCTATGAAAGCACGAATTTCAACAACATTCGTGTGTTTGGTGTCCCTGTCTCGGCTAAAATGCTCCTTTATATGGTCAATATAAATGTTGGTTGATGTAACTATAGTTCCAATAACGTTAAAAAGTACAAAGCAATCAAGTGCACTGCGTGCTTCCCTACCATGTCCAGTTGGTCCTGGGAGCCGCAAAATAATGTTGTCAGCTCTGGTTTGTATATTTCTGGGCTGAGGGGATAGTTTTTCCACTTCATTACATTTTTAAACTGGTCTCTTACAATGCATAAATTTGCAAATGGGATGTTCTCTTCATCACTGGATTCTTTTTCCGCATTTGGCGCCAGGTCATTTTCGGCATTTTTCACTTGGTCCTTTTGTGGCTTATCTGCTTCTTCGGTGTAAAAGAGATCGTCCTGGACATCTAAATGGTCATCTCCACCATCGTCACTATCATTCTCCACAACATCGTCCTCATCGGAACTCTCACCAAGCAATACGTCCAAAATAAGAGAGTTATTACAGAGTCGTGGATGCTTCGGTGCATTCATAACGCCGTTAATCGCGCGGGTGAACTGACTTTCAAGCGCAATAACATGGGCTACTCCTCACTACAACATACAAACGCACATTAGTCAGGTAGCTGGAAATGCAGGCGGAAGGTACTGAACCCATTACCACTCCCCTCCACCACACACACAGCTTGGCGGTAACGAAAACAAAGGGGCTGGGTGACAATGGTCACCCGTGCGAGTACTGGAGGGTTAACTTCTTTTGTCGAGCGAATGGAGATAAAAAAAGAAGAAGCGAAGCTATTTTGGTTAATGGAAACGTTGAGGATGAATAATTGTTATTTTGATGAAATTGAGGAAGTGGAGCACTTAGAAAACACACGTCTGCTTCGAAGTGCATTACACCAACAACTACAATTGTCCCTCCTAACCCACACGAGGCGGTTAACAGAGGTGTACTTTTGTCGGTCTACGATTCTGAGGGCTTAAGTTACTATGTTTACCTATAGCTGTACATATTGAAAAGAAAATGACCTCAGCAATAAAATGTAACAATACCGATCCTGACCTTTGTCGGATGTAACGTTGTTGCAATCCCACCCCCGATGATGTATAGACTTAAATGTTTGCATAACATGAAATACTGTTAATGGAATTGTGTTGTTTCTAATGTTCAATATAGAAATCAGATAATAAGAAGAAAAGAAGAAAAGAAATGTTGCGGGCAGATACGGAGCCTCAACTCAAACAGATACATGATCAGACAGGATGTCAACAATGCGTTCATAACTAACATGTGATTGTTCAAAATTCAAATAGTGCAGTGAGAAACAACCAAGTAACTAACTCTCTAACCTTCTTAAACCCGAAGAGGACAAATACAAGCCCATCCTGATCTGAGAAAGATCTATCTATTCACTCTTTTTCCATCCTAACCGATTTTGCTCTTAGGTCCATTCAACCCTCATGGTATACTGTTTTTTTTTGACGAGCTCCCACTGCCCATCCTCCTGATGGTGGAGGAAGCGAATCTATTTATCCTTGCCAAGTTGGACATGAAAGAGCATGATGTGTGGGAGACTATAATTTATACATGTGGTTGCTTGGCTCACTTTCTTGATGCTTACAGAGGATGACAAGATACACAAGGATGCCATAGCTCGTGAGATTGAGGCATTTTCTTAAGCACATATTTTGATGAGCGTAAATAATTAAGTAAATCACAAGTGACTGAGGCATGGTTTGAATCTCTCGGTGTAGGTATGGATGCAGACAGGCACGAAGTTCTGTGTGTAGAAACAATTGATAATGAGAAAATGTTCTTCACCCCGATAGCATAGTGGTAATGTTGTTGTTGCCTTGCTCCCATCGATAACATAGTGGTTACACCAAAAGAAAATCACACTGTCCCCCCCTATTAAGAAGTTCTTCTCAAAATTATTCAACCACTCTCTCTCTTCTCCTTATTGAAAACACATTATTTCCAGTGAAATATCGACTCAACTACCTTTCTAAGATGCTAGAATGGCTACCACGAGCTTGGTGACTGAACATTAAAAACCACCGAGCGACTTACTTCACAGCAGTGTTACTTAGTTTCAACAAGAACAGTTCAAGGCTTCCCGTTGTCCTGCAAGGTTCGGCATTTTTTTTAATAGCAAGCAAATGAACTCGCTTTACAATATGAAGAACCCTCTCACTGTGTCGGTTGCAGTTATTCTCTGATAATTATGCCTTGCCAATGGCGAAGTCGTAGCGTTTTCGCCTTGTAATAAAAAGGTGCCAGGTTTTGATTGATACCTGTTGGAGGCGCATGGTGGTTTGAACCCCCTTTTAATTTACAGGTCCAATCCCGATTTGCCTTTCCGTGCACAAAGTAGACTTAAAACTACAATTCAATCAATTATTCTCTGGTAATTATATTCTTGTGTCAAGTACATCTCTCTCTAGGAACTTTTAACGTATATGCTACTTGTTAAATAACATTGATTTTCTGATTCTTTCATCCTCATAGTCATGAATGATCCAAGAGAAAAATATATTGTGCTGACATGGGAAACATGCAATAATAATGCATGATCAATGGTCAAGGATACTCAGTACCATAGAGGGTTTGGTGAGTCTCAGAGCTCCAGGAAAAATAAACTCCTGTAGGATTTTCTGAGTAGCAGTGAGACGCATTAGCACTGTAAATTGAAATGCACATAATTTAGATTTTATTGAAAAGCAAGCAGAAGCTGTGTTGGGAACAGTTTGAAGACTGGAACGGCTATGCAAGGACACTTATTGTAATGTAAACATTTCAGTATAATGTTTTCGAGAATTGCTTTTCGATAATGTTCAGTACTTAATTTAATCAATTGTTAGACAAAACACAAAATTTTGAAATGAGAATTACGGTTTTCGTTTTTTTAGGTACTTGAGAAACTATTGTAACACACTTCGTAAAGCTGTATATACTATTTCCAATTTTTCGTTCGTTTTGAGCCTGAAATTGTGGTGAATCTCTTTTCTGTTCCTACAATAGTTAGCCAAGTTTTTAACAGTACATCTACAGATTCCATGGAAGTGTACCAGTTATCAGTAGTTACATTTCTGTTGGTATCAAAATTAGGTTTACACAATCTTACTACAGCCTGCCTATGTATAGAAAGCTTTTTCTTGTTTTCACATAACTCTAGCCCATCTGTTCCTTTATCGCAATAGAGATAAGTATTGTAAATGTAATGTGTTCTGATTATTAGTTCTAGTTATATTAGCACCAAGCGAATAGCAAGCTTGAGAATTGACATTAAATTCACTCAGAACTTGCAAAATTGCTTTCAGGGTTGACAAATCTCTAGAAGTACGGCAAATCTAGCTGATGACATGGTTACTCGAAATATGTCTCGACCTGTTCCATCCGTAGCAAAAAGAGATCGAAAGTTTTTGTTGTTCTATTTAAAATTACACTGTAAATGAGGAGGCCAAGGAAGCTTTTCAGTTCTGTAAGGGTACAATATTTGAGCACAAATCTATCAGAATTAATGTATTTCTTTCTCACATTTTCAATTTTCTTTTGTTTGTCCATTTTAGCACGTTCTCCAGCATAGTGTCTGTGATAATGTAGCCCCATGCATCAACTGGATCTATTATGTTTCTTCTTTGTAGTTCGAGATGAAACAAAAGAATTTTAATTTTATTATATTCCGGGACTCTGGTATGTTTAGTAGTCTCCACTGAAGATCTCTTGAATCTATTTTTTAACATAAAAATATTTGTCACTTACTGTATCAGGTTCACTGATTTGGTTGTCTTCATCGCCGTCAACTGACACATATGAATCGGTATCGTGATTGCTTTGAATATATTCTTCTCCTCTGTATTGGAGAAATTCAATATCTGACACATCACATCAAATCTCGGCAAGCATATTTGCAAGTTTCTGTTCAAAGTTCGGAACACGAAAGAAGAGGTTGCATTGCCTGATATATTCCATATTTTTTTTTATTTAACTCACAGTACAGACACAAACACAGTCGTGACGTTCGCCAAAACCGACACAGTGAGAGGGGTCTTCATATTGTAAAGCCAGTTCATCTGCTTGCTATTAAAAAATAAATGCCGAATCTTGCAGGACACCCGGGAAGCCTTGAACTGTTCTTGTTGAAACTAAGTGACACTGCTGTGAAGTAAGTCGCTCGGTGGTTTTAAGTGTTCAGTCACCAAGCCCGTGGTAGCCATTCTAGCATCTTAGAAAGGTAGTTGAGTAGATATTTCACTGGAAATAACGTGATTTCCATTGTTGAGAGGAAAGCAAGCTTCCAGTTTGTATGAATAATCTATTTCGTCCACTCCTGTTGGCCCACCCAGCAAAAAGTTGAAAAAAAACACCCTTGAAGAGTAAAAAAAAAAACATACTGTTTCTTGTCACATTGCTAGCAAGCTTTAAACACACGTACGTACATGAAGAATATGCATGAGTTGATTTATTTATTTATTCTTCTCTCTTTCTGAAGGCATAGGCGCTTCTTATTCAAGAACAGGAATATTTGTGCCTAAGTTAGTGTCTTGTACTCAGTGGCGGCTCATGGTGATCCTAAGTGGAGGGTCGATAGCTCACAAATTTGCTCTATTGATTTGATTTATTTTACTTCGCCTTTTGTGCCACATTTGGCTAATTTGCGAAGATGGGGATGAGTGATATGATGACATTGAGGAATGGACACTCACAAAATCCATGCCAGGCAAGTATTCGAACACAGGACCCCTGGCGTCGGCACAAATTTCCTCTACTAGTAATATGCGTTTAAATTATGAATTTCGTATAACAGCCAACATGATAAGAAATTGATACGTTCGTGTTTACCGAATATCATGTTTTACACGTTTTTTAAATTAATAATCATTTAACAGTAATGCGAAGAAGATGGAAGATGAAATAGAATTCTAACAGATTTAGTCGTTTAACAGAGAGGAAGATTCAGAAGAAAGGATATTAATTGTTACACAACTTGATAAGCACAATGACGAATATTTACGTGCATTGATCGTGAACATTTCTAGTAAAAAGATTACACAGAAAATGTCTCCCGTCCAACATGACTAATTGATATGTGAAATAGGCCAACAAAATAAATAACTCATTGGAAAGGTGATATCTGCGTTACCAGAAGCTCTAGTAAAAACTTCAAACTTACCAGAAATCTTCAGGCATGCTTGTAACTGAAATTCATCCTTCTGTCCTTCAACGCGAAATTTGCGAGTGAACTCACGACCTCTCTTCTTTGACACTTGTTCTATATTCAAATTCGGACTAGATTTTTTATGTTTATTTTTTCATCCAGACTTTAGACTTCTGGTAGAAAAACTTCGCACCAACAATTTCTCCACACTGTTCATCCCGACAATGCACAACTACAGCACACAACTACCGAAGAAGCTTCACTTTTCCAAAAACGAAGGAACAACAAGTGTCAATTCTATCGTCTTCCCATCCGGTCGTTTTATTGCTTGGGGTTGCCAGACAATTTTGCCAAATTTTAAGAAATTTGTAGTTTACAGGTTCCTGTAGCGGCTCTTGGTGACTTTAGATGACGAATTTCTAATTTAGTTAACATCCGCCTAGAAAAGAAATTGGAGAACTTTGTCACATTATCAGCAATTTTTTCAAACGTGCTAATCAAAACATGTATTTAAATCTACATGATGTACTCCACATCATTGTAATCCAAATGTACTTTTCACTAACTTAAGAAAAAATACAACGCATATAACAGGGAGTCCATAAAGTCCTGCAAGAAACTAAAACTCTATAACTTTTTAGCTGTTAATGGTAATCACGTGATCATGTGACTTAAGATGGCGTCCATCCAGGAAAAGGCACAGTGTGTTCTGTGGTTTGCAGAGTTAAAATCTTGTGTTTCAGTGAAGAGAAAGTTCCAGACAACATATGGGAAACCACCCCAGCAAATTCAAGTATCAAGATATGGTATGGAAAGTTCAAGGCAACGGGAAGTGTGTCAGATTTGCCACGCAGTGGAAGGCCAGGATCGATTGACGATGTGATTCAGTCAGTGCAGGACAGCGTGCATCGGAGTCCAATGAAATCGCTGAAACGAAGATCACTGGAACTGGGAATACCGAAGTCAACATTACACAAGATCGTACGCAAGAAGGTGAAGGCCCGGCCCTACAAGTTAAAATTTGTACACGATCTGAAAGACGAAGATGGATTGGCCGAAGAGGGCCCACACCTTGGCCTGCAAGATCACCAGACTTGTAAAACCTTGCGATTATAAGTTGTAAAGACCGAGGTGTATTCACAGAAAACAGCTAGCCTGGATGACCTAAAAGAAAAAATAAGAGATGTGATTCTGAATATCCCAGGAGAGCACCGTCAGAACGCAATTCTCGGTTTCACAAAAAGACTGCAACAGTGTTTGGACATTAATGGTGCACAATTAGAGGTTTGGCGATGAACCTAACAAGCAGGAAATAAACTTTGAACCTTGCTGTAAGTACACACAAAATATTTTGTTAATAAACTTAATAGTTTTCAAGTTATAGAATTTTAGTTTCTTGCAGGACTTTATGGACTCCCTGTATAAGATAATTTTGCGTGTAACAAGAATCTATAGCCGACTTTCGTGGCTAGCATACCGCATTACAAAGCCAGGGCTCCTGGGTTCGAATCCCGGCATGGGTATGTGTGTTCCTTGTGAGTGCCCCTCCATCAATTTCATTATATCATCACTCATCCTCATCGTCGTGATTACCGAAAAGTAGCAGAAAGCGACGGTAAATAACAAAAATCATGCAAGAGTCTGTACTTTTTCAGTTATCGACATTTTCTTTCCTCGTTGGAAATTGCGTAATTTATTGCTCTACTCTTATGTCATAAATGAATAAGATTATGGAATACAGAATAATTTTTTTCAATGGTTGGTAATTTTCTTTCTTATGTTAACTTCATTGCTTCTGGCAACTCTTCATTATTTAGCGTTCCCCTGAGAGAGGGCAAGTTTCGCCTGGGGGGTGGGTTTCGGACGACAAAACCCTCCGTCCTCCCAGCCAGAGATCCCGCGCGTGTTATTCCCACAGTTCCCTCGCCTCTTACCCCTCGCGACCGCGATAGAGAATGCTCCACGTCTCGTAAAGTGGGAGGACGGCGCCCCGCCACATTTCTCTCCAAGTTGCATATTCCCCCGCACGGTGGCGTGCAAACTTTGCAATTGTCGCGGAAGAATGAATACAGAACCGACTAACCAACGATCTAAAAGCAATGGAATATTTGCAATTCAGACAATGTAAAAGCTAATATATAAATGTTAATGTAATGTTAGTTCACTTGTGGTTGCACACGGCAGTGCGGCATCCGTATCGTCCTTATGACCGGCCGCCCCTGCTTGTACTTGTGTTTTCGGTTTCCAATGTGGACAGGTTAGAAACGAGTGTAGTAAATAAAATACTGAAATAAGAATTCCTTGGGCCTAATCCTTAATATACGTTGATAAGCATATTGTTATTATTATCCTGCTGAAAATGATGTTATGATAGCCTAGGTGTTCTCCGTCGCCATTCCAGACTGGCAAATGTTTAACTCTATTAATAACATTAATTGTTGAATTTTATTTTAGGCTAGAGAGAGAACTGTTCTGCATATTCAACGAATTCATTTGATTACAATGCAACAATGTTTCATCATTACTTCATACATTTCAACGTTTTCGTAGTCGTCTAAACTATTGACAAAACCTTTTTTTGGTTACGAAGATAGGAGGAGAAGAGAGAGAGTGGTTGAATAATTTTGAGAAGAACTTTTTAATAGGGGACAGTGTGTGTTTTTTTTGTGTAACCACTATGTTATCGATGGGAACAAGGCAAGAACAACATTACCACTATGCTATCGGGGTGAAGAACATTTTTTTCATTATCAATTATGTCTACACACAAAACTTCGTGCCTGTCTGCATCCATACCTACACCGAGAGATTCAAACCATGCCTCAGTCACTTGTGACTTACTTAATTATTTACGCTCATCAAAATATGTGCTTAAGAAAATGCCTCTCAATCTCACGAGCTATGGCATCCTTGAGTATCTTGTCATCCTCTGTAAGCATCAAGAAAGTGAACCAAGCAACCACATGTATAAATTATAGTCTCCCACACATCATGCTCTTTCATGTCCAACTTGGCAAGGATAAATAGATTCGCTTCCTCCACCATCAGGAGGATGGGCAGTGGGAGCTCGTCAAAAAAAATCAGTATACCATGAGGGGTTGAATGGACCTAAGAGCAAAATCGGTTAGGATGGAAAAAGAGTGAATAGATAGATCTTTCTCAGATCAGGATGGGCTTGTATTTGTCCTCTTCGGGTTTAAGAAGGTTAGAGAGTTAGTTACTTGGTTGTTTCTCACTGCACTATTTGAATTTTGAACAATCACATGTTAGTTATGAACGCATTGTTGACATCCTGTCTGATCATGTATCTGTTTGAATTGAGGCTCCGTATCTGCCCGCAACATTTCTTTTCTTCTTTTCTTCTTATTATTTGATTTCTATATTGAACATTAGAAACAACACAATTCCATTAACAGTATTTCATGTTATGCAAACATTTAAGTCTATACATCATCGGGGGTGGGATTGCAACAACGTTACATCCGACAAAGGTCAGGATCGGTATTGTTACATTTTATTGCTGAGGTCATTTTCTTTTCAATATGTACAGCTATAGGTAAACATAGTAACTTAAGCCCTCAGAATCGTAGACCGACAAAAGTACACCTCTGTTAACCGCCTCGTGTGGGTTAGGAGGGACAATTGTAGTTGTTGGTGTAATGCACTTCGAAGCAGACGTGTGTTTTCTAAGTGCTCCACTTCCTCAATTTCATCAAAATAACAATTATTCATCCTCAACGTTTCCATTAACCAAAATAGCTTCGCTTCTTCTTTTTTATCTCCATTTCACCCAGCCCCTTTGTTTTCGTTACCGCCAAGCCGTGTGGTGGAGGGGAGTGGTAGGGGCTTCAGTACCTTCCGCCTGCATTTCCAAGGTACCTGACTAATGTGCGTTTGTATGTTGTAGTGAGGAGTAGCCTTGTTATTGCGCTTGAAAGTCAGTTCACCCGCGCGATTAACGGCGTTATGAATGCACCGAAGCATCCACGACTCTGTAATAACTCTCTTATTTTGGACGTATTGCTTGGTGAGAGTTCCGATGAGGACGATGTTGTGGAGAATGATAGTGACGATGGTGGAGATGACCATTTAGATGTCCAGGACGATCTCTTTTACACCGAAGAAGCAGATAAGCCACAAAAGGACCAAGTGAAAAATGCCGAAAATGACCTGGCGCCAAATGCGGAAAAAGAATCCAGTGATGAAGAGAACATCCCATTTGCAAATTTATGCATTGTAAGAGACCAGTTTAAAAATGTAATGAAGTGGAAAAACTATCCCCTCAGCCCAGAAATATACAAACCAGAGCTGACAACATTATTTTGCGGCTCCCAGGACCAACTGGACATGGTAGGGAAGCACGCAGTGCACTTGATTGCTTTGTACTTTTTAACGTTATTGGAACTATAGTTACATCAACCAACATTTATATTGACCATATAAAGGAGCATTTTAGCCGAGACAGGGACACCAAACACACGAATGTTGTTGAAATTCGTGCTTTCATAGGCATTTTGCTACTACCCGGCTGTTTGGGCAGTAACAGGAAAAAAAAACTAAGCATTTGCGGGACAACTCTGCAGGGACTGGTGTGGAAGTCTGTTATCTTGCCATGAGTGAGAATAGATTTCATTTTCTCATGCGATGTCTTCGTTTTGATGACATCAGAGATCGTCAGCAGCGAAGAGAAATTGTTGGGCTTGCGCATATCAGAAAAGTCCTAGAACTTGTGGTGCAAAACTTGTGGTCAACGTCTCAATCATTTACAAGTTCAACAATGATGTAGCTAAAACACCTGCAAGACAACAATTCCTATAAAGTTTGGCGTTGGAACTCATAAAACCTCTGATTGAGAGCGTAATCCAGCTTTCTTTCATCCCTGTACATCTGAAGAGAAGAGGAAAGGCCATTCTTGTAATCGAAGAAACTCTTCTTCAGCCTGAGCGCAGACAACAAGGTAACAGTAGAGGTCGCTGCTATGTGTGTGGGAGGGCGAGAGACAATACAACCAGAAAACATTGTGAAAAATGTGGATGTCATATCTGTAGTGACCGTTCATCAATTGTTTGTACTGAATGCCTGGAATGGGACTAAGGTAACACAACCATTGCAACTGTAAAATATTGCTGACTTCTTATGTACATATGTATTTCTGTAGTTTAACATCCATTTCATTCTTGATATGAAAAAAATGTGAAACAAAATAAGGACATTATAGGCCTAGTTATTACATTGAAATTTTCAACCTACAATATGCGTAAAAAAATATGACGAGTAACAAACATTGTTGTGACTATACTCTTTCCATATGTAAAATGCAGGGTACGTTTTAGAGATTTCTTTGCATTGTAATAAAGGCGAAAATATGTTAATATATATGTTTATGGATTCTCAATAAAGCTGTCTTTCAGATGAGCAAGGTGTTTTACAATGTTACCCTGCATTAAAAAAGTTATGGTAGCCTTAACTTTAGGATATTGTTCCCATGCAAAATTTTGTTAAAGAACGATTTGGTATCTTTTTCTTTACAACACCTGTTTGATACAAAAATAATTCAAAAAAATACTTTAAGTCTTACTAGAATAGATTGTAAATGTAACAAAACAAAAGAAATCCACCATATTATAATTAGTCTTTTCGAAATAAATAAAGTACCTTATGGATCACAACTGTCACCCGCGCGAGTATCCGTGTTACGGGAAGCCGCGCGAGCACTAGAGGGTTAACTATATTTTGCATACATGCAGAAGTAGAAATGTACGCCCCGAGGTGTGCTGTTGGAAAACTATACAATAAGACACGGCGCCTCATTCTTTTCAATACAAAAAAAAAATTGAACAAGTGAGCAGTGGAGTAAAATTCTTTCTTTTATTTTAATATGAACGAAAGTTTTTAGTCCAGGCATTGATCTGAACCCCACTTGTCCAAAAAACGAATGCTAAGGTCCCATCTGGAGACTGCAAAACTGATATGTATGTCTATTCAGAAAAACCCAAAAGTTTTAACATCCATGGACAATACCGTACTGTGGCTGTTGCACCCCTCCATGTGCAAAGTTTTTTTTTTTTCTTGTTGGCTGAAAGCGAAGATGCCCGAGACTGCTTTTGAAATTGCTTTCAGCCTCGCTGCATGTAAATCTATTTCATCACACCCAGGCAAAGGGGTAAAAGGTAACATTTCTCTCCTTCCTTTCAGCCATCGTTCAGTGTCCTTCTAGATAGCAGGTGAATTGTGACTAGCAAAAAGTATTGAAATCGAAATAAGAATTATAGGTTATGGTCTCCCTCCTGTCTTTGCATGCACGCTCGCTGACATTGAAATAATAAGCGAAAACACACCGCTATGCTTAAAAAAAAAACAACATCCATTCATTGCCAGAATGTACAACTGTATATGTCGAGGTTCATAATCCTCGTCCATCTCATGCCAGGGACTGCATATTTTGTGTACAGTTTATAGTGGCATCATATTCCTTCACCAGATATCAAACTTGAGTGACTTGCAAGACAGCACAAGTTATAATTCATTACTAGGTCTGTTTTTTTTTGTTTTGTTTTTTAATAATCGTCAGTCCATTTGACAATGCTTGCTGTCAGAGATGAAATTTTTATGCTGTTAACCTAACAGGATTCGAATCTCTGAAAGGCCTGGGACTGAGCTTTTTGCATTCCACATTTACATACAATAATACCTTTGCTAGAAAGCGCAGTGCAATAAATGTCCTTTTTATCAATGTTTTAAGTTATGCAATAATTTTGACATTATATTCATGTCCATTTCCAAGACTAGATTTATATACACAACCAACTCACTCTTGCAATATATTATCTGATGCAACAATAAAAACAGTTGTGAAAGGTTCTCGGATGTTCGCGAAACAGGAAATACACGTCATAGCTTCCCTGAATTGAACGCAATTTTACTGGGGCACGCAAAATACCGTAAGCCAAGAGAGAAGAATTATATATTCCAAATGCAGGCATCATTTTACTTTTTTAAGTTCACTTTATGCACAAATAGAATAATCGGACTGAATTTACAGTCTAAATCCACTATGTTCTGGCACCAAGTATCAAAAACCTGTGGTTATTTTATTATATGTTAGGCGATATTGATAGGAGGTGATTGAAATAGTTGTTGCAAGTTACCTTTTAAACCCAGTACATGTGTAGGAAAAACTGCGTATAACCTGTCTCACTCTCTCTGTCTCTGTGTCTTATTTTCGCCAGGTGGTCGTGTCCATCGCTAGTTGTATGTCACAGCTGAACCCGTGAAAAACCATACTAGGTAATATTTTTATACGAGGTAAGTTAGCATACTCTGCTAGGGTGTTTTGTGTGTATATGTTTCAAGCTTCTAGCTGTAGAGCATTAGCTTTAGCCTATAGAATGTTAAAGTTAAAGTTTAGTAACACTGCTCGTCGAAAGCAGCTCAAATAGTGTTGCTAGCTGTAGGTTAATTTTCCCCGTCATAAAATATAAAAAAAGGAACAATTGCAAGAGGTGAGTTGCTTATACCCTATCTGGAAGGCTTGGTGTGTGTGTCCATGGCTTATGTCGTAGGTTAATTTAGTTTGCAATAGATCTTGTGGGTTGCCAACCGTCAGCCCTGACAAGTGATATAGCAGCCTTACTCTGTAAGGCATAGTGTGTGTGTGTGTGGGTGAGGTTAGTTTAATTCACGATAGATCACATTTTGAAATTGCTCACTTTTGGACAGTAAAATTAATCAGAAATATTAACTGTACTTCAAAAAGTAAAATTGTGTGTATCTCATGTCGAACTAGAAATAAAGAAGTCAAACATTAAGCATGCATGCAGATTAATTAAGCTGTAAGGTTAAAATTGGCCCCCCCTTCCCCCCAAATCGCATTACATACATGTGGGGGACAAAAGTATGCATGTTTCCGTCCATGGCATTACGAGAGAAGAGCCTGCTTAAAGTTGTTTTTTTTTGTTAGCATGCAATAGATCAGTATGCTAGAAAAGACAGAAAAAATGGGGGTTAACAAGAGCATCAACACTGCACCACTACTATTGCCAGTTAGCATGTGTTAGATCGTAGTGATTGTCACCAACTCTCCAGCTTACTGCATACTTATTATCTTAGAAGACTACAAAATATTACAGCATGGATCGTAGTCAGCGCTGTCAACTCCTATTTGTAGGTTAGCCTCGCCTGTGAAATATCATATAGCAAAATTAAAAACAAAGGTTTGTGAAGCGACTTTTTGGTACTAGTCAGTGTTGCCAACTCCTATTTGTAGATTAGCTTCGCCTGCAAAATATCATATGGTGAAATTTTTGTGGGGTGGGTTGACAACACTGCGAGCCCATTGTGCCCAAAAAGAGCTTTGTCAACCGGCCAATTACATCTACTTACAGTCTATAACGATAACTGATTCGAATTACAAAGAAGCATGGAACATTCTGACTGACACATATGAACAGAAACAGCTTGTGTCTCAACCCTCATTACAAACTGAGTCTGCTGTCGGCTTACGCAAGCTTGTGGACGTGACGACAGAATGTGTTCGAGTTTTACGTGTGTTGGACATTCCAGTGCAGCATTGTAACGCTATCCTAGTGTTTCATACAGTGGAGAAATTGGACAGTACTTAGAGGCAACAATGGGAGCTGAGCGTGTCGTCCGAGCAATTTCCTACTTTCGAACAGCTGAGCGTCTTCCTGGATAACAGAGCGAGAGCGCTCGCAGCATCTGCATCTTCCAAGGACCCGAAACCAGGATCCAAAAGGAAACCCCGCAACCCCCACAATGAATACAGTGCTAGAAGAAGTGCTATTTCATTTCACGTGTCGTCCTCTTGCCCTGTGTGTCGAGAATCACATTTTTTGAGTAAATGTAAAGAATACATGAGCTTGTCTGTCCCAGAGAGGGAAGTGTTTGTGAAATCAAGGGTCCTGTGTTTCAACTGTCTAGATAATTCCCATTTTTGAATAAATGTACATCAGGCTCGTGTAAGTCTTGTGGTAAGTTTCACCACACGTCTATTCATCGTGAAACTTCGCAAAGAGCTAAGGTAAGTGAAAATGTGGCAACACCGCAAGTGGTATCGGACATAACATCTGATTCGCAGTGTGACGCAACGCGTGTCTTGTTACCGACTGTTTGTGAGAGAAAAGGATAATCAAAATCAGCTTCACTCCCTGCGAGCACTTTTGTATAGTGCTAGTGAAAATCCTTTTTGTGCGAGAACGCAGCCCATTTATTAGGCTTGACACAAAAAGGTGTTCGTCTCGGTTACTGGAATTTCGGGTGTAAACGCCGGCAATTCACACTCTACTGTTGATTTGAATATACTCTCTAAAAACGGGGACAGATCCTATCATTGTTCGCCTTTAGTTGTGAAGAAAATATCCAACTCTCTTCCACAAGCATTTTTACCTAACACCCTAAGTTTTAAACATTTACGTAACATTGAACTTGCCGATCCTTCATATCACAAACCTGACATTATTCAGTTGTTTATCGGGGCTGATCTTTTCCCATTGTTACTAATTAGTGGAAGAAGAGAGAGGAGAATGAATGAACCCGTGGGTATTCATACCCGCTTGGGATGGGTTGTTTGTGGCAAAGCTCCTCAACAAAGACCTCAACAATATCTGTCTTCTTATTACATTGTTGTACAAGAAAATGATCTGAACGAAACTCTGAATAAGTTTTTTGAATCGGAGGAGATTACTAACTTACGAGTGCCGAGTCAAGGAGAACAATTGTGTGAGGAACATTTCGTACGAACACATTATCGCGAGGATGATGGTCGGTATGTCATCCGCTTACCATTTAAGGTCAACCGCGACGACTTAGGATATTCAAAGGATAAGGCGATGAAATGTTTGCTTAGTCAAGAGCGTAGGCTTCGAGTTGATAGCCAGAGACTAGAACAATACAAGTTATTCATGCAGGAGTATATTGCTTTGAATCATATGACACCAGTGGCGGACTGTGAACCACCCAGAACCCCCGCTGATTCTTATTTCATTCGGCATCATTCTATAACAAAAGAGACAAGCACAAGTACGAAACTGAGGGTAGTTTTTAATGCATCGAGTAAAACTAGCTCAAACGTGTCCTTGTATGACGTGTTAATGAATGGAGGTAAACAACAGCCAGAGTTACTATCCATTTTGTTACGTTTTCGTGGTCATCTTATTGCATTGACGAGTGATGTTTGGATGATGTATCGCCAGATAGAAGTGAATCCTCAGGACAGAGACTACCAATTAATTTTGTGGAGAGAGTCTCCCAGTCAATCTGTGATTGTTTATCGTTTAAATACGCTCACGTATGGCACGGCACCAGCTGCTTTTCTTGCTACGAGAGTGTTGCGTCAGTTAGCAGACGATGAAGGTGAAATTATCCGATTACAACAGAAGTCTTAAAGCAACAGTTTTATATGCACGATGTATGCAGTGGAGCTGACAGTGTTCCTGGAGCAATAGAGATGCAGCAACAAAAGGTGGATTTGAGTTGCATAAGTGAACCTCGAATAATTCTGACGTGTTGAACAGTATTCCTGAATATTTGCGAGAGAAACCTACAATATCTTCTATCCATAACAGTGAATTCATAATAACACTAGGGCTTCTGTGGCACCCGGGTACTGATAATTTGAGTTTCATCATTATTCCACCTAGTGAACACCCTGTATTAACCAAAAGGTTGTTGTTGTCTGAGGTAGCTCGTATATTTGATCCACTCAGATTACTAGCCCCAGTCACAATGTTAGCTAAAATATTGATTCAATCACTGTGGAAGGGACAGTTAAATTTGGATGAACCTATTCCTAGTGACACAAGAGAAATATGGGAAATACATGGTGCTGAATTACATGTGTTACAGAGCATACAGTTTCCGCGATGCTTAAAATGTAGAGAACCAACTTTGTGTCAACTGATTGGTTTTTGTGATGCCCGTGAGGAAGGTACATGTGCTATTGTGTATCAACGAACAGTATATGATGACAACACTGTTACAGTCAGATTATTAGTTTCGAAAACAAAGCTTGTACCCATAAAACCTGTAACATTGCCACGTTCAGAGTTACGTGCTATTGTGTTGTTAGCCAAATTGATTAGTGTTGTGCAGTCATCATTGTCATTGCGTATAGACGATATTTTCCTTTGGTCTGATTCACAGATCACCTAATGGGGCCTCCCCCATGGCGCAGTGGTAGCGTCATTGCCTTGTAATCAAGGGGTCCCGGGTTCGATACCCGGTGGAGGCACAAGTGGTTCGGATCCCACTTTAAACTGTAGGTCCAGTCCCGATTAGCCTTACTGTGCATAAAGTGAACTTAAAACACCAACCCACCTCACCACAGATCACCTAATGTTCGATTAAATCAGATCCATCAAGATGGAGTACCTTTGTTTCAAACAGAGTTTCACTCATTCACGAACTGACGAATCCTCAACAGTGGTTTCATGTGCGTTCGAAAGAAAACCCTATGTATTCAAGTGTAATATGTTATATTGCAAAGGGTAATAATTATTGTGTATGCTAATTTTGGAAGCTGATCTTCCAAGAGAGCCGTGATGTTCAGACGAATTGTCATTCTCATTAAGCTTGTTGCCATGCAGTGTGCGCATCCGCAGTGTGAGTCTGAGTTTAGTCGTGACACGACGTACGTGTGTTGTACGCCTCGTCATATTCGTGTACATTTGTGAGGAACTCTTCATTATATTTAGTGTTATTTTACATGCTTCAGGTTATTAAAGTATATATAAGTCTCCATATACATACAACCTCTGACAATAAAGTTCGATGAATGATCCTGAATATCGAAAGTAGACGAATTCTTAATGAAACCTACCTTACGGTCCTTCGAAGTAGTCCCCTCCCATGGTTATGCACCGTTGAGAACGGCTGTACATGTCCTGGAAACTTTTAGAAAAGTCTTCTTTCGGGATGGTGTTCAAGACCTTCGTCACGTTCCGTTGGATGTCCGGAATATCCTCAAATCTCTGACCTTTCAAAGCGATTTTGAGGCGTGGGAAGAGAAAGAAATCTGGAGGATTCAGATCCCAATTTCTTTCAATGCATTGCTACAGAGGATGAGAGCTGGTGTGTGATGTACGACCCTGAAACAAAACGCCAAAGCATGGAATGGCGTTCTCCTGCATCACCCCGTCGGAAGAAGGTCAAGGCGTAAAAATCACTCATCAAGACGATGCTTATCACTTTCTTTGACAGTGATGGCATTATCCACAAGGAATTCTTGCCGGAGGGAACAACAAATTTTCCTACTTCGGAGGACAGTGAGGTAGGTTTCATTAAGAATTCGTCTACTTTCGATATTCAGGATCATTCACCGAACTTTATTGTCAGAGGTTGTATATTTCATTTGTACCAGAGTGAAACTGACATACGCGAAATCACACACCCAGGAACTAGGAAGCATATTCAGCGATGTTTGGTTTCACAATATCGAAAGCATTGGCAGACTATTTTTAGATTTCTATCTTAGAATATTCATCACGTCAATCAACAACTTCTAATATTTTTACGCTTACCAGCATGCCGTAGGCAGGAACAATTTTCGGGGGGTTCATTCATAATTATAGCCATGGGCGTCGCCAGAAATTTGAATTTCAATAATGATACAATAATAATTAAAATTTAATAATAATAAAGCAATCTTATTCCATAATAATAATAATAATTATTATTATTATTTATAATATAATTATTATATCCTTGAGGGGGCTTACTCAATCCACCAGACGGGCCTCCCCGATGGCGCAGTGGTGGCGTCGTCGCCTTGTAATCAAGGGGTCCCGGGTTCGATACCCGGTGGAGGCACAAGTGGTTCGGATCCCACTTTAAACTGTAGGTCCAGCCCCGATTAGCCTTACTGTGCATAAAGTGGACATAAAACAACAAATCAATCAATCAATAAATCCACTAGATGAGTGAATATGCAGCACAAGTTTTCTTTTTGTTTTCTTCTTTACATTTCATACGTTCTCTAATGTTGCCTTATGTTGAGCAAAATCTTGCCGTGCAGATATGGTGATATTTAAGACTCTTGTACTATCAACTGAAAGAAGGCCACACTGTAGTGTAGGATATTTTTGTTAGATTGCATTACTTCATTCTAATGTTGGACCAACAGTGTTTCATATGCTATCCAATATTTGTCTGTGTAAATATACGCACCTTTAATTTGCAAGCGTGGTGAATTTAGTTTAGAATCGGCTCTCCATTAAAATTACACTAGACCTAATAAGATTTTCTGTGGATACGGACACATACGCCCCTGTTTCGTACCTATCGTACCTATTCAACAAAACAATGATAGAATGAGGTTCTCCTTTCCATAACTTTCATCAATGACCCCATCCCACCCCCAATCAGAGGGTTTGCGCATGTCACTTTAACTGACGATTCCCTGCCCATAATTTTCGAAAGGGATTTTTTTTTTTTTATGGAGTCAGTTCTTATTTTGCCATCTCTTCCTGCCTTTGATGTTCTTTTTTTAAAAATCCTAGGGAAAAGGTATTGGGGGGGTACTCACGGACACGCCACTGATTAATGTACTTAGGACTGTCTTATCCTTTCATAATTTGAAACACATGATACATCCACAGACAACCACATTTCTTTCACAGGAACAATAAAGGAAATGAGTAATGCTTGACTCCTACAAGCTTTAGGCAGCAAAAAGAAAGGGTGAGTTGGCGTCCTTATGTCCTAGCATGAGTCAGTGGCGGCTCAAGGGGTAGAGCCGCCGTGCCATGGCACTACCCTCAGAAGAAACGCATACCTCGCCAAGTATTTTTAAATGAATACATTGATAGTCTGCAGACAAGGAGATTCGAATCTTGCAATCGGTCAAGCTGACGTGACGACCCCCCCCCCCCAACCTCCTCACTGCATCGCCAGCTGTTTCGTTCATACCCTCGCGATGCAACAGTCCGTGCCGACCAAGAGCTGGCCCAACCAAGTTGACACACGTGCAGAGGGTTGAAGAAGTCTCAGCGAGGAACATTTCCACCATGAGCCGAGAACAAAGTGGCAGGGGGCGGGGTTACCCCATAAGAAACAGTGCCCGTCTTGGCCTCGCACGGCGGGGGAACTTTAGCAGTGTTGACACAGTTGCCACCTTCAGAGAAAAGTCGCTAAATACGACTGATTTGTAAGACCCGTTGGGGAAGGGAAGTAATTGCTGCCTACTTTTGGAGAAATGAACCTAGTACTTTTCCAAAGCTAAGTGAACATTTTTGATAAAAGATAGATGCACCAAGAGGGCCATTCAGACTTTTTTAAAAATATAAAAGTAAAAAATCCTATGATGATGCGAGTTTCCTTTGGCATTTCGACAATTTATTTTCATAATAAAGATAGTTTTGACATCCAGTTAGAATACGTGTGTATGGAGGAGGAGAAGGTGATAGGATTTGTTTTTGCTTTCCTCTTGTAATTGTTATATTTTTAGGGAAGTGTCCTGTAGTGTATAAAGATAGGTTAGTGAGTGAAGATTAATCGGATTAGTACTTATTACTTAAACACACATTGTTTACCACGTTACCAAACGAGGATAAACATCTTGCCCAGTGACGAAACCGCAAGGAGAGGGGGTGGCATTGCGGAGGGTTTTTTTTTCGATTTCTTGATCACGTTGGCACTACCCATCATAGTTGCTGCCGGCCGCCACTGGCATGAGTCAAAAATCAGTTGTACAGTTTGGATTTTCCAAAGATCTGGCGTACCATTCCACCTTCAACTGGAATACCAGGCGCGTAAAAACACCTCAAGTAAACAGAACTTGCAAGGTAGACATTTTAGGTACGATTAAGCGAAATAAGCACTAGCCTTCAAAATAGACATTTACACTATAAAAATGCGTTTTCGGCTAGAAATACCATGAAACAGTGTTGCACAGTGTTCAGCTTTGCAAGGATCAAATCCTTAATTCCATTTACAACATACCATTTATATACTTCTACTTGGCGAGTTGTTAGTATCAGAGATGGTCATATTCGTTCAACCTCCCTCACCCTCACGGCTCACCCTCACATGACCTGACGACTTCCCATTCACCCTCACGGCTCGCCGTCACCCTCAGACGACCTCGGGACTCGTCATTCACCTCATGGATTGACTTCGCCGTCACCCTAACGACTCGCGTTTCGCCCTCACCCTCACACATCCTCACGACTTGCCGCTTGCCCTCACCCTCACGACTTGCGTTTCGTCCTCACCCATCACGACGACTCGCCCTTTTGCCTTCACCCTCACGACTCGACTTCGCCCTTACCCTCACACACCCTCACGGATCGACTTCACCCTCACACACCCCCAGCCCTCACGACTCGCCTTTCGCCCACACCCTCACAAGACTTCGGAGGGTGAGGTCTGCTCTCATGAGGGTCGCAGATGCGTGCAGTAAGGAAAGGCGGGGCAAGCGCCGCTTGCGTTGTTTTTTAAAACACTTTTGCTATATTTAATTCATGTTTTTCAATGCCTTTATACACATTAGATTCGAATTTTTTTACTATAAGAGATTTACATTGCAGAATTTTCATTTCCCCTATTTTCTGTTCTTTTGGCTTGAAACATAAACCGGCTACACCCTTAACGACGCTGGGCGATGCGGCACGACTGACCGCATTAGAAGAAGAGGACTGCTTGCCTTTCTCCCTGCTTTTCGAGTGACTTATGCAGTTCTTGCATGGACACTGTCCATCCCCGTTTACGAAGAAAAAAGACCGAGGGCAAGCAACACTAAGACCGCATCTGTCTTTGGCAAGGGTGTTGGAAAGAATTCGTCCACACTGGCCACAAGTGTTGCTAACTTCCAGAATTTTCTGTGCATCCGTAGCACCACCTAACGCGGTACGATTTTCATGTTTGAAACTCTATAGTAATCAACAAATTACATTATGAAGTTAGCCAGTGATCACCAGTCGTATGCTATTTATAAGAAATGAAATCACAGCCGGTACTTGAACATATTCGTCATGTGGTCAGTTACTCGGAAATATGGAGGGTATGTAACACTGCAGGTAGGGTGAAAAGAAAGGTTAATTTAGAAGCGTGGGTGCTGTGATATTGTGCTGCTTTTTCTGTTCTTTGTGTCGTGTTTTTGTACCTGGTGTAAAAGCATGATTCTACATTGAAAATTTCCACTAGACGAGCCATCAATTTGCAGTACTGCAGGTAAGGACTTGATTAGGGACCTTCTTTCAAAACCATTCAGTTCGAGAATATATGGTGGAAAGTTGGAGCTTGTGATTGTGAATCATGAGCGACCGTGTCCTGAGGCCTAAGTCTTGAACTGTCAACACGTTAAGGTCTAACGAGTTCGTGACGTTTTTGTCAAGAAAGGCTAACGAATGCCATTTAGTGTAGTCTCCACTCTTCGTTAACGAATACGGATACGGACGCACTAACAGAAAACGAGTGGAACCTACTCACAAGCCAGGCACCTACCGAGTTCGTTCACAGTTGCAGATTTTCAAGATGGACACTATCAGCTGTTGCGGATGATGGTTTTGAAGAAAGAAGAATTGCAAGCCCACTTCGTTTCAGTCGTATTTCGAGTAAGTTCGTCATGTTAGTATGTTATTAATATTATTGGGTATGAACATAAGGGCAATTGGAACAAATCTGGGGGAGAGTGAAATACGTATGTATTGTGAATTGTTGCTACGATGTACCTAAAGAATTAAATACTTCGTGCCATTTTCCTTCTTATTGTTAATTACATTGTTCCACGTACTTTGTAAGAATTAGAGCTGATATTTTTGCAACATTCCTTAAGCTTAGCAATCGCAAAATAAAATACTACTGCAAAATATATTTTGATACACCTGGGAAATGTATGCCAACATTCCACCCACGTCACATCAAAATGTAAAATAACGATGCCGCACAAAATAAGAACAATTAATTTTCTGCAACATATTGTCCTGTTGCAAACAGTAAATGAAATTACGGTACTATAAAATACTTCAATTAGGCACCACTACCATATGTTATATATAGGGGGGAAAAATAGTACGCATGATTTATACAGTACGTGAACTGATGATAAAGATTTTAAAGGAAATTTTGACACTATGTTTTAAGTTGTATTAATTGCAGGTCGAGTGTACTAAATTACGTACTCCCTCGAATTTCCAGGAAAAATTCCCCATGGAAAGATTAACTGTTGTTAAGATTATATCAGCAGCTTGGGGGTATAGAAACGTATATTTACAGAGTTATGGACATTAGAATTTATCCAAAATCTATTTTTTTATCACGATGTAAAATTCTTTTTTTTTTATAGTAATCACAAAATCTAACCTAAACGCCTAAGCACCAGTAAAAGTGAAAGTACTCCATTCGGTTGCCCCGACACTGGTGAGAGAGAACCTTTTTTTGTGACAAAAATTTCATTAGTAATGTATATATGTGTGTGTGTGTGTGTGCATGGTATACTGTATCCATAACCATCAATTGAAAAGGGGAAAATATTTTTTTCTATATGAAACCATCAACAGAATGCACTCAGTTTAACTACCTTATGTCATGTGTTGATAGTGGGTAGCATGAATTTATTTTAAACATGAAAATCTTTGAGTCAGTGGGAACTGTTTGATAGAAGTTTCCTTGTAAGAGAATTTATATTTATTTTTTCTGAAATAATTTTATAGGTGCTAGAAGCTCTCATTTTCACAACATGGAGGTACCAGCCAGATGGTTATAGGTCATCAGCCAGTGTATAGAGCAAGTGTGCAGTGCTATCGTGGTTATTGCTCCTCACAATGGATGAAGTTCCCAATGATACAAGCAGATCAGCTGGATGTTAAAAGGAGGTAAGATAGTGTACGTTATTTTTGTTTCATTATAATAACACCTATTGACATCCATCGTGTGGTGGGTTTTAGACAGCTTCTACAATAAAATGTAATAAAACATAAATACTGAAATGAGTGGCTGACTGGCCATGTAGGTAGGTATATTGTGCAAGTGACCATGCTAGTTTATTTTCAATACTATCCATATAGTTCTGGATTAGCAAACAAATTTGTATCACTTTTTATCTCGTATTCCTATTTGCATGGACAAAACAATACAATTATAATTGTTAAGACAAACCAAATCAAAGGTGCTCATGGCAATAACAGTTCCAGAGTGATATTCTTTTAATATTTTATTATTTTTTATTGGAACACAGTAAAAGGTGAATTTGTGGGGTTTTCAAAACAGTTGCTATTTTCAAATAAATCAGAAGTAAACAACTGAGTAATGTGTAACATCAGATGTATTTCTCATTCAGAATAACATGAATATATATATATTTTTTTAAAAAAATCATTAACTTTGTGCAGTATCTTATTATGATCAATAACTCAACTTGTTAACCCAATTATTTGTGCAAAAGTTACAGTACTTTTCCTCTTTTGCAGATAGCCGATTAAAATGAAAATATTGTGACTACTCTCGGTATCCAGGGTGGACACATGAGGAATTCCAACATCAGATACTTTTGTCAATATAAGAATAAGGTAGGTACAAGAAACGCTTGGCTGTTAGGTATGTAGATGTTCTAAGTCTGGAATAATTATTGTTAATAATTTTTCCATGAAGTATTTAAATTGCACTCATCTCATATATGAACTGCATTATTAAAGATGTGAAGTACTATGTTTATTACCATTACTGTATTATGAATACATGTGCAGTGTTGTTTCATAATTATCTATATTCTACAATAAGTCTAGTATTCTCTTCTCTCACCTTTTTGTTATTACAAAATGTGCATTATCCACAAATTTTAAACTTAAACATTTCTGAGTTCTTCAAATGTTATCAAAACGTTTTATTCTTAGATACAAGTAGTAATAATAATAAGAAGAAGAAACCCTACCAGTATACAACAAGACCATGCTAGGGACAATTTTATGTGGAAGCATTTTTATTAATAGAAATGTTACATGAATGTTTCATAAAATCATACAACTATTTTTATTCCAGACAATACTTTACATGGAAGCCTTCACATAACATTCACAGTTAGCATAATCTGTAATGTTTGCCACACAATGAGCATGTGATTAAATATGAACATGTTTAATTTGGATATGAATAACAAGAGTATTGAAATGTAATAGAATTTGTAGAATGTAAATTGAGGATGATAAATTTATCTAACCTCGTTTGTTGTAGGCAAGTTTATAAAACACCTTGGAGTCATAACACATTAGCCCCATCTAGTTGAATGCACTTTTTGACTCTCTTTGCACTGAAGCGTCCAGTTGGTTGCACGGTGCAACACTGAGTTGTCTAGTTTGTTGATTTGGAGTCAAGTAGTGTATTTGGTGTCTGCACCATCTGCACTACCTTTCGGACTGGTGTATGGCCACGTGGTGTGTGCTAACTAATCAAATGACCGTTCAAAGCAGCAGACAGGCATTTGATGAATCTTCTTAACTGGAACACTGCTTTCCGTCTAGTTGGTTGAACGTGATTTCCTTGCACTACTCTTGACACTGGATACACCTGCACTGCACAGAGTGGAAAAAAGTGCAGCAACTAGATGGGGCTATTACATGTTCATTTGTTCAACATTCCATTTGCTATGGAAATAAAGCTTTTGTGGAACACTTGCATATTTTTAGAAGTCAAACATTGACATTGCGATTTGAACAAAAGTACTCAAAATTTCTATAAATGTGGCACTTTAGAGGATTGCCAAATTTAACATACAGTTTCTTCATAAGAGACTGGTGGAACCATCACCGGATATGTGCACTTTAGATGTTTTGAAGTAAAAGAATAGATTATAGAAATGCTCATAAGTTAATACTTGAATTCCTGCTGATCCTTTAAAATCTTTTAAGTGAAGTTACTTTTAATTGTTATTGGGATATTTATTATCTACAGTGGAAACTCAGGACAGGCCTTTCTTTATCTTTGCAGGTAACAGTGGGTATCCAGAGGACCATGGGTCATGACACCAATAGATGGTGCTGGTGAAAACACTCCTGAGGTGCATAGCTGTTTAATTTAATGGACCATTGGCATCCTAAAACAAAGATGGAGGTGTCTTTTAAAGAACATGGTGCTTCACTATCGCCATCCTATGGCAAAAAAAATCAAAGATGGAGGGATGGAAGAAAATTCAATTTTCCCATCCACTGTCAACTCTGCATGTGTGTGTGTGTGAAACTTCAGATGTGCTTTAATGTTATTAAGTTTGTGTGAAATAGGTTTTCTGTGACATTCTTTTTGAAATATTACATTGTAACGGTACACCAGAACTTTATTTCAATATTGTTAGCAGTGCCAATTCCTCACTTCTTTCATTTAATTATTGAATACTTTAAATGGTTCACTTATTTATTTTTACTACCTGCTGGAACAGTAGCGTACGCAGGATTTCATCAAGGGGGGTGTTATTTCGAAAACTTTCTACAAATCACATTACCATTGTTTTATTATACTTTAAATAATAATAATAATAATAAATTAATTAATAATTCTTATAATTAATTAGTTTAATTACTACTAATGCAGCTGCTATTTATGAAAAAATAGAACAAAATTACATTTCTTTTGTTTCTTTGTTACAAAATAATTGTCTAGTCAACGGTTATTTGTATATGATAAGTGAGACATTTTAAGTGTGAAGAAAATCCATAAAAACAAGCAAATATATTAAATTTATTGAAATAATCGAAATATGAAACTCATTCAAGGAGCCGCGCTGGTCTAGTCTGACAACTTCGTGGGATATTCGGGTTCGATTCTCGGAATTGGTTGGAATTTATCCAGCCTTGTCTCCGCACCCAGCCTCATAGCAATGGGTACCTGAGAGCAACCCTGGGGGATGAAGGCTGCCGGAGCATGGTGCTGATCACATCACCTGCAAAATAGTTCGAGATCGAGAATCTTTGGGGCCCACCACACCACTTCGTGTGCCTTCATGGCACGGTGCTATATGCACGGGGGAATTTACATTACCTTTACCTATAGAACTCGCCCAGGATGATGATGAAGCGCGAGAATACATGTTGCTAAATTCCACTGAGTCTATATTTTCATTGAAAAGTAAGTTTATAGACATTCCAACACATTTATCACTTCTAGGTGATTCACAAAGTAATTCTTCAACATTATTTAATGATGTGGATGTAGACTTGGCATCACTTGAGAGTTCACAAGGGGATGTGAAATCAGTACCGGGAAGAATGTTTGCAATAAGGTCGGCACACTGCGACGAAGAAAGGAATTTTCACAATTCTCGCGAGAGTCACTGCGCGAGTTTTTGCAAAAAAAAAAAAATGCAAAATTGAACTTTGCGGTCGCTTAGAATGTGTTTGGAATGTTGTTTTTCTTCATGCTGCCGCAGATCTTTGACTGTGATAAATTAGCCATTTTTATTTTTTTTCTACAGCATTTTCCATAATAATTCAAGAGCTCAAGGGGGGGGGGTTAAACCCGGTAACCCCCCCTTGCGTACGCCACTGTGCTGGAAAGTTTTTTTGAAGATTGGGACTCAACCAACAGAAAACTAAATATCTGCTTGAGCCAGAATTTTCAGATAATTTTTCATTAAAATGCACATCAGCCATTTCATATGGCTTGGATGGCTGTTACCTTAAAATATATTTCTTTGAAGAAAGGAGATTTATATTTTCATATGCAAGATGAAACGTGAAAAGGTTTATTTTATTTTGTTTAAAGCTTCCCCTTTGCAACAGTTTTTAAGTCTTGTTTGTCGTTGTGAAATATCAATGTACTTCATTGCCTTAGTTACTTTTGCCATCAAGTAGTGTGTTGTTGTAGGAGATTGTTATTGCAAGAGCTGTAACAGAACACACAAAAGGGTTTTCCTAAAGTTTTAAAAAGCTGATATTACATGCAAAGTTCCTATGTAGTCAAGTTTTCTTTTTTTTTAACTATGCATTTTCTGTGTACAAAAGGTCTGCATCAGTGTGTATCTGATTTCATGAATACATGTTTCATAATGTACACAATCACCTCCCACTTGATTTAGAAAAGTTTCATTGCAAATATTTTTTTCAATGCTGTTCTATCTGAAATTGGTTTACTTTACTCATTTGCTCACTGACAGTTCAAGCCTCTTCATTGGTGTATTGGAAATGTTTAATGTTGCCATCTTGTAATCATCTTGGGATTCCATGTTCAATACTCAGCAGAGGCACTTAATGGTTCAGATACCAATTTAAACTGTAGCTTCTTTGTGCATAAAGACGACCTCATGTCATATGTTGCCGTGTGAGAACCAGAGGAACGTAACTCTAAAAAAGCTGTGTTTGGAGTCAGATTCACCCATGTCCAGCTTTTCTCATTAGTGGTAAAGAGGATTTAAGTATCTTCAAATTACTGACTTTTTTATATTCAGACATAATCACTCGTGAAAATTACATAAATTTAAGTTAGGTCCATCTGGTTCTCGTACAACAATATTGCAATAGTCATTAATGGGAGGACTTCTTTGAACAGTCTCCCCATTAATAGATTAGTCAAATCTTAATTACCTCAACATCAAGGGGACTCCAGATTTCATTTTCAATCTCTTGAGAGACTTTTTTTTTATTATTATTTTTACCTTTTGATGCTATATTTCCATTTGCATACGGCATCCACAATAATTTTTGTTACATCATCTACTTCAAATGGTAGGGGTGCTTCCCCGAGGCATAGTTGTAACATATTTGCTTTGCAATCAAGGGGTTCCAAGTTTGAGAACTGGTGAGGCATAGTGGTTTGGATCCTACTTTGAACTGTAGGTCCAGTCCAAATTAGCCTATCTGTGCACAAAAGTGGACTTAAAACTCCACTCCACTCAAAGAGTAAGGGAAATCCTACACTAAGATTGTCATTATAATTCATAAATCTTTTCACATCACTGTCTCGGTACTATAACGACTGAAAATTACACTTCACTGAATAAATAGTTTTGAGGAATTATAGTTGTTGTACCAATAATTAAATAGCATCTAGGAATGCAAAATTTACATGTTAGAGACATTATAATTGACTGAAAATTTATGAAATGGAAAAACATGTCTTTGGTATTATGTGCCAATGCTCACAGAGTTTCCAAAAAAAAAAAAAAACCTCTGTATTGCACTCCCATAATTTCCACAACTTGGATCTCTGTGTAAATTTACAATGCCAGTTCTGTAACTTCTTGGTTCTGTTAGGCATTAATAAGTTGCAGCATACAATTTGTCATGCAATTGCTGTGTTCTTCCTGCAATGGAGGTGCCATCTAGTTAAGCATATTCACAACTTGCCATAAGCTATTGCATATAACTAGCTAAGGATATTCACACCTCCAGAAATGTTAACTTGAATGGTAAGTAGATAGGTTGAGGTACACAATGAAGATTGTGTGGCTGTCATAAACTTCCAGAAGTAACAATTTTCATTTTTGACAAAGCACCTTTATGAAATCAGTAAGTATATGTTCAGATTTTTTTCTCCTTACAGACCTCAGATTTTTGTCATGTTTTTATCCTAGCTTATTTCTCCACACCAAATTAAATTTCCTATCTTCTGTGAATGCTATGATGATGCTGTCATTTGTCATGTAAATGCATAAAAAACCTAAGGCATATTTTTTAGCAAATTCATTGTATGACAGCATATTTTTGTCATTTTTGAGGTATGTTTTCTGTACATTTCACTGGGGAAAATCACACTTGTATTGGTAATGCAAAGATATTCTGTATACTTCCATCTCCATTCAATAAATTATGAATTAGTGAGGGGAGGAACCTGGATTTACCAGGAATGTGCCATAAAAGAATTACATCAAAAGGTTGCTTTTGCACTTTAATGTTATGTCAACAATGGATAACTCTTGTATTTCCCAATGTTTGATGTGTTCGTTCGATTTTTCAATATTTTTTTTTTGTAAATAAAAGTAGTATAGTGGCACCGGTTCGGCAACCGAAAATGAGGCTCGGTGAGGCTCGCCTTAATGGATTTCTCTCGTAAGGCGAGCCTCATTTTCTTGCAGTGTTGCCAACTCCTCACTCGAAAAAATCACCAAGGTTTTTTTGGGTCTAACCTAACCTAAAGCAAGAAGCTGGCAACACTGCTTGAGGTCTGCCTTGCAGCGTTGCCAACATCTTACTCGATAAAATCACCAAGGTTTTTATTTTGGTCTAACCTAACCTAAAGCAAGGAGCTGGCAATACTGCTTGAGGTTTGTTTTGCAGTATTGCCAACATCTTACTCGAAAAGTCACCAAGGTTTTTATTTTGGTCTAACCTAACCTAAAGCAAGGAGCTGGCAATACTGCTTGAGGCCTTACAGTGCATAAAGCAATTTGCCAACCTTCTGGTATTTTTGCCATAGCTTTTTACAAAAAAAAAGAGAGAGAGGAGAAAAAGAGAGAGAGGGAAGAGTTAAACAACCGACAATGCTGCCAACACCTACCTACAGCTTTTTTTACTTGGCAAGGGTTTAGCCAATTTAGCAAGGAGTGCCGGCAACAAATATATACTGCCGTAAAAGAGAGAGATGGATGGATGGATGGATGGCAACACAGTATGTGTGTGCGTGTGTGTATAATATGTAGCATTATTAACTAGAGTGTGTTGGCAACCCATCTGCAACTATAAAAAAAAGATAGAGATACCAACATTGCTGTAAGATAAAGAAAGAGAGACCTATTGCGACTTTTGTAAACCTCTCTCGGGGTGAAACATGATGTGCTATACACACGTGCGCGCTGGTGCTTCTTATTATTTTTCGTATTGTGAGGCAAACAAACAAATAAATAATTGTTGTTTTTTAGGATGCCTGGCCCCTAACCTCGCCAGGGTGCGTGGTGCCCAACCCAAAAAGGTTCTAACGGCTGCGGCTCTAGATAACCGCACCTCTGTAGGGTTTCACGTGTTTTTTTTTTTTCCCCAAACTTCCATGAAACCCTACAGAGGACCTCCGTAATGCATGCAATGTGTACTAACGACTCTAGTGTTATTTGATGTTGTAATATTTTGGATATAGAGTTTTATTGTGTGATAGATAAAAATAATTATGTTTATTATAATATTTTCTTGATGAAGATGGAGAATGTATGTGTGTGTGTTACAAATAAAGTTGCATGCTTATTTTTTTAGTGTGTTTGTATGTGTATGTGTTTTTGATGTTCGACAGCATCTGAAACGATAAAAAAAAAGAATTTTATTGTTAATTTTCTCATGTAAAAAAAACAACAACAAATTTTTTTTGTGCAAATTTTCTGATTGTCTCGTGCTATAGTGCAAAAAAAACGATATTGTAACTGATAACTGATGAAATTGATATTGTAACTGATCTTGAACTAGTGAAATTTTCGTATTGTGCTATTGAAACTGATTGTGCTAGTACAAAAATTTCTTATTGTGCAAGAAAAAATGTTAAAAACTTGTTAAAACTGCTCTGTGACCCTCTCGTTCTTCACGTCGTGGACGAAGGACTTCTCTGCGATCAGGATGACGCTGCACACGGTGTCCTCGGGCAAGGCTTCGTGGAACTCGCAGACGACCTTGATGTTGGTTCGATCGTTGACCACCACCTGCTTTCTCTTAGATGTGTTGATGACGAACATGGGTCTACGGGTTTTGAATTCGCTGGGCGTGTAGTACATGTCCATGCTTCCCTCGGTCACACGTTTGAAAGAAGTGTAAGCTTCGTAAAGTTTGAGATAATCATCTTTGGTCATGTCGAGGTTGTAATTCTCGCGCGGGAACACTTCGTTGCGTCCATTCTTCAGATAAACGTTTTTGATCTTGCAGTCGTCGAACTTGCTGGAATCTTTTTCCTGGTTGTTATCGCGCCCGGTCTGAAAGAGCACTACGACGAAATCTGGCATGTCGAACTGTATGTTGTTGAACTGTGTCGTCACGTCGAATTCCATGTGACTTCCCGACGCCATCTTCTGCACGCACTGGTAACCGTGAAAGTGAATCGGTACCTGCGGACTCTTCAAGATCTCCGCTTTGTACTTGAGGGCGTAGTTTGTTTCGTATTCCACGATCGGCATTCTCAATTCCATGCTCCGGATGATGCACTTGGCTGCTTCGGGTAATGTGTTGGCTATCGGCGTGCCGTCGGCGTTTAAGTTGGTGTATCGCATCAGTGCGTCGTTGTCGTTAGCCGCTCTTCGAAATGTGATCCTCAGTCCTCCCTTCCACACGATCTTCTTGTAGTCCGAGAAGAATCCCGGCAGCAGACGCATGGGAAAGAGCACCGTGTGATTTCTAGTCGATATTTTGGTCCCTGCTTCGAATCCTCCCGCCTGGTAGTATGCTGCGTCCGTTTTGGATAATTTCAAAGTTCCCACTGCCGTCGACGTGATGCCTGGATAGTCTATTCTGTCTATGACGGTGTTGTGTTTCCTCACCTCCACCTGCGAAAACAGGTGAGGCACGAAGTTGTCCACGAGTATTAAATTTGCATTGGGCGGAAACGCTTCTCCGCTTTCCTTCTTCACCACGTCGAATTGAAGGTAGAGGTCCGCTCTGTGAGGATGAACGAACCCGTCGCCTACGTCCACGTCGTATTCGATCTCCCTGTTCGCTTCGTTGAGATTGGCGAACGTGCGACGGTTGGGAGGGAAAGATTGCAATTCGTAACTTTCGATTTGCTCCATTTTCACTATGCATGTTATTTATTATACGTTGATCTCCACGATGGCCGTCGTAGTGGCACCTGCGAAATCCACCACGTCTCCTTTCTCGTTTGTCACTACCAACTCTATGTCGTCTATGCGGTTGCGGCATACTGGAAAATAGATCGGCGAAGAGGGTGTGTAGATGATCGGTTCCATGAATTCGGAACTGGGTTTGAACGTGGCTATGATTCCCGTCTGCTTGTGACTTCCTAACAATCCGTCCGAGGATTTCGTGATCATGCCTTCCGCCACGTTGCAGTGAACGTTCAGAGTCTCTATGGCTAGAAATTTAGGAATATTGACTGCCGTGTGCTTGATGCCAGCTTCGAGTTTGGTGTTGTTCTCGAAACCTAGAAGTTCTCCTATGGTGCCCAGGTCCACGGTCTCCGTCGCCGACACGATTTCCACTCTGTGCGTGACCGAATTTTGAGAAAGGTACGTGCCTTTGGGTAACTGAGCTTGCAAAGTGGAAAGATTGTATTGACCTGGCGTGACGACGATGTGTTCGCTTCCGACGCTAATTTTGTTGTTGTGCTGCGTGACGTTAGGTATGAGGTACATGCTGTAGAATGCACGCAGAGCCACGGATTTAGGATAGACGATGTCGTCGTGCAGCGTGAGTTTCAAGATTGAAGATTCGCTCGTGAGATGGAACACGCCCATCGTGTTTAAGGTTCCACAATGCTTTCTGAAAATGTTCCACCGACGGGTTATTTATTTTAGACATGTATGCGAGAACGGAAAGGCATAGGTGGCCGCAGTTAACATCGGTGAAACCCTGGATGCGTTTGTCATTGTAGTAGAGGTTGGCAACACTGAGATACTTTACCAACCTGGCAGGTGGTGTGCCACCGAACGAATCGAAAACAAATGCATTGTTATCGTCAATTTTGAGGTAGCATATCCAATGTGTACCAGGATTTTTGTAACTGTCCAGGTTGACCACGCCATACTCCTTTTTCTTCACAGCAGAGGGTAGAGAATCGGACATGAAAACACCCCTGAAGTTTTTTATTCCCAACAGTTCGATCAGAGATTCAATATCGAAGTTGGACAGGGCTTCTTCTTTTTTTTATATTTCTTCAAAGCATCGAGGTTGCTTTTTTGTTTTTTGGTTATACCTTTCCCCTTCTTCTCCAAAGCCAGGTTGTGACGTTTCTGTTCTTCCAATTCTGCCTTGTTCTTCTTCGAGTCGATGACGGTTTTCGCGATGGCGGCGCTACCGCCGGCCAAACTTCCAACGGCCCCCAATGCTGCCAGGATGGCTGGGATGCTGAATATGAAACCTCCGATTTTTTGCTGTTTCCGCGAACGCTGCAAGCGTCTCAATTGAGGTGTGCTGAGAAGTAATTTCATTCCGTGTCCTTTCGTCAAGCAAGAACGTTTCTTCTCGCGTTGTTTCTTGGTGAGTAACCCATCGAGGGCACCTAGATTTTTCAGATTGGAGTATGGTATCTGGTACACGACACCTTTGGGCTTCATGTTGATGCTCTATATGTTATCTTCACGGTATGTTATTTATATATATGTTCTGAGATTTTTTTTGTTTTGTGTAATTTTTTTCGGTATGTTATTTATATATAAATGTTCTGAGATTTTTTTTTGTTCCGTGTAATTTTTTTTTCAAGAATATACTCCGCGCAGAGCCGTTACACAAATTCTATTACATGCTTTGTTTTCTTACCAAGAAGTTCCTTTGTACCCTTGTACACGATTTGAGTTTTGTTCTCGATTAAAATAGCTAGCTTTTCGTCGGATAACATGTTAGCGTATCGATCTGGTAAAAATAGACTGTATTGTGCGTTGAGCAACAGACGCGCCTTGGGACCATACTGGGTAGAAACAATTGAACCGGAAGTTATCGTGTAAGGTTTGTCCACTTCCAATTCCTGAATTTTTACATATTCGACTGATGAATTTAGCATTTGTTTTAATGCTTGGGCGTCTAGTGATTGTTTACTCATTTTTTATAAGATGGCAAACACAACTGGAGTTTTTTTTTTTTACGTAGTGTTATTTATATACCGAAGAAATTTTTTTCATGGTTCGAGAATTTTTTTTATTTCTACACACCCCATCCAAATTTTTGTTTCGTGTTCATGGCGATGGTGGTGCCCAGTGCTGCAACTCTTTCTCCCAGCGAAGCGTCTCTGCTAACAAATCTTTCGAAAGCTGCATGCTCTAATTTTCTGTCTGCTTCGTGACGCGCATCCAGATCGGTGCGAGTGGTGTTGTAGGCGATGTCGTGATCTTTGCATGCGGCGTCCAATGGATTCACACCCTTGTCTCCTCTCTCCAATCTTTTCTCGAGTTTGGTACCCGGTCCGCAGTACTGGTAGCCAGGTAAATGCATCTCGAAAGGTAACTTGTTGATGATGTCGTTCACTAGTCCTTTTCCTTCGGCCACGTTCCAGAATCTCGGAGGCAGCGTGTTGATAATTTTAATGAGGTAACCTATGCCCTTGTCGTCGTTCACGATGAAGTTGGAAAGTTTTGTGCTGATCATGTCCACAATTCCCACCTTCTCGTTGTAGAAATTACGATTGCCTGCATTCTCCTCTCCTGCAATAACCAACAATCGGTCTATGAGCTTGCGCACGTCGTCCACCCACACAAACTCTTTGGGCAGGGTGTTGTAGAGTTTGACGCCGCTGCCTGTTTTCACCTGGTTCCAAATCGGTTTGATGAGATTTCTGTACTTCTCGCCGCTGCTCGATTTCACCCTATTCTGCGAGGCGTCGTTGTTCTGGTACAAGGCATCCGTCATGATCAAAATTTCCTTGTAACTCTGGTAATCTTCGTCGGTGTAATCTTTCGGCTGCTTTTTGGCAACGAGTTCCCACAGTCCCACCGTGCCCGGATACCTGTTCCAACTATCCTTCTCGCCTAAATTAACTTTAATGTCGTTGCCTTCGAAGGTGACTTTCGATTTTCCAATCTTCCAAACCACACCGCCGCCTTCGTTGCTCTCCATGCTCGGATACAATCCGAACACTTCATCTTTGTCGAATTTTCCCGTGCTCAGGTAGTCTCGTGCCAAAGGTCCCAACTCGATCTTATCCAAAGACGACGGCGTGCTACCTATGGCTCGACGTCGTGCCGGTACGTCCTTCAGTTCGAACGGCGTCGAAGGAATGCTCGAAATAGGCGTGGGTACGGTGTAACTTTTAGCTGCAAGTGGTACGAGTTCGTTGATCAAATTTTTATTTTGTTCCGTGACGCCTTTAATTTCTTTACCTAGATCGCTGATGGCGTCGATCACAGGTTGATCTTGACGGTTCTTCTCTTCGTAGAATCCGCGATTCTCGGATTTCCAACCTTTGAAACGTTTCGCGAGGTAATCGCGAAGCTTGAGATTTTCGTCTTCGATTTTTCGTTTCGTCATAGCGTTATTTATACACGTCGTTTCTCACAACGTTGCAACGTTTAGAAAGTCGTTGATTTTGTTTCTGTATTTTCCGTCGTTGGGTTTCCTCGTCATGTCGATCGTCGCGAATCCGAAATCGTCACTGTTCCAACAGTGGGAGCAGCAGCGTTCCGAAAATTGATTGTAGTTCATGTCTCCGCCTACGTAGTCATCGTACGCGTGCTTGAGGTTGGTGTGATCTTGACGAAACAAACATATGAAATTAGCGTTGTCGCGTACTAACTGTTTTGGAATTTTGGAAAACGTTTGAGCTAAGAAGAAGCAATCTATTCCTTTGTGACGACCTTGCGTGAAAAAATTGCGAATTTCATTTTGATTTTCCAGGATGACATCGTCGAACACAACGACTGAATTTTCACGACAATCGTCGAGTGGCTTTATTTCCGAAGAGAACGTTGCAATGTCCAGACCATCGTACAGTTTCATCAGTTGCTGGTATTTGGATTGCTCCAAACTTTTCGAGAACATGTACAGGTGCCTGTTCTTCCAATCTAACCAATTCGGTGCGAGGAGAAAATTGTCCACGAGCAGTGTTGTTTTCCCACACCCCGAAGGACCTACGATCAGACAGCGGATGCTGTCGGGAAGCAACTCGCCGTTCTTTTTTTTTTGTTTGACTTTCCGAATCCGGTAGACGCTTCACCACGTTCCACGTACTCACAAGATCATTTCGTTCGCGTCGATCCAACTCTTTTCCGGAAGTCCCAGCCATTTGACAAACAGTTTGTTGCCTTTCCTACGTAATACTTTCTCGATGAGGTACGTGTTGGGATGTTTTGTTTTAGAGAGTTCCTCTTCGTAAAATCTTCCTTTCAAAATCTCGCCGCTACTATCTTTTATTATATACGTGTGTCGGTTTCCGGGTAAAACTCGAACCACCGTAAAAAGTTCCGTGCTCCAATTTTTTGTGAATCCCTTCTCGAAGGTGCGTTTGAATTTGCTGATCCTCACCTGGTCTCCAATTTTGAATTTTGATTTCTTGGTAGTCGTGGGAGTGTACTTTGGACAGTAAACTGTAGAAATTAAACGCTGCTCGTCAGATTTCGTAACGTCAGCTGGCTTCATGCCTATCGTTCTGTGTACCGTATCATTATAGGTGTCGACGAGTTCCGGCAGTATGTCGACCCATTTGTAATTTCCTCGAAGCGTGAATCGTTTCCACATGTGTGTTTTCAAGGTTCGATTAAATCTTTCCACGATGCTGGCTTTGATGTGACTGAAGGTTGAATAATGTCGAATGTCGTGTTTCCGAATAAACGTTTGGAATACGGCATTGTAAAATTCCTTCCCCTTGTCTGTTTGCAAAAACCGTGGTCGTCTGTCGCTTTCGCGAAAAATTGTCTTGAATGCTTCCGTGACGCATGTCCCTGTTTTGGCTTTCAAAGGTAGAGCCCATGCGAATTTCGAAAATGTGTCTATGACGGTGAGGAGGAACTTGTTGCCCTTGTTCAATTTATGCACATTTTTTAGATTGCCGCTACTCATCTCCACAAGGTCACTTTGCCAGAGGTCATCGATTCCCTTGGTTACCACCGCCAAACGTTTGTAGTTGCGGCGTGCAGGTTTATGCAATTCTTCGACGATGGCTTGCCTAGACATTTTTTTAGAGATTACGTTTGAAGAGAAGCACCAGCGTGATGGGATTCAAAGAGGGTGGCACTTCGCTCGTGTTTTGAATGATCAGCTTATCGCCGGCACTCACGTCAAAAACGGTAAGATCTTCGTCTTCGTGTATTTCATATATGTTGCGCGTTTCGTTCCAACGTGCCAGAGGAATGTTTCCTGCTTTCTGGACACCACGATTCGATATCAAGGTCATGGTGGGAACGCTAGCTTTTCTGCCGTGAGACCAGTACGAAAATTCATTTATCTGAATCGTGCCATCGAGGAGAAACTTGTAGTACGGATGATAAGGATGTAACATGTACAGTTTGTTACCTTCGACGAACGTGGAGATTCTCTGTTGATTGGGTACGCTGTTGATTTCGATGGCTTGCAGAGAATGTAGTTTAGCGAATTTAGTATCGACGCTAACGAGGTTGCTGTGAAGCTGTCCCAGTGTATTTTGTACGGGCAACAAATGTTCGACGATGGTATCCGTTACTGAAGAAAATGACGGTTTGATTTTCACTTCCACGTTCAACTGCTTGAAGTTTTCGTTGAGTTCTTGTAATTTGGCACCGAAAGAGGCCAGCGTCGATTCCTGCGTGGATTCCAGCACTCCAACTTGATCTCTGATGTTGACGACGATACTCTAAAGGTTCTCGACTTGATTCAATTTCGAACTTTTCTCGGTAAGATCGTTCACGATGCTTCGCATCTCGGTAAACTGCATGTGAAGGTCGGCGACGCTCTGCGAAGTGGGCAGCGTCGACACCAGCGAAGCAAGTTCGTCTCGAATCTGTTCCACGTTCGCCGTTTCCGTTTCTAGTCGTTTCAGCATACGTGATATGCTCCTTTTCAAAGCGTGTAATTCTTTTGAGGTGGGGAGATTGGCCACCCTACTCTCGAGATCGCTCAGTGAACTTTTGACGTCGCTCGAATCGGATAGTGCCGTCACAGCCGTTTTCAATTTTTCCAAATCTTCGCTCGAAGGTACGCTCGTCCGTAACGATTCCAAGTCACCCTGTATGTTGTCCAGTACGTGATGAAAATGAGCAAGGTTCGATTCGACGTTCAAATTTTCTAAATATTCGATCTTCTGCTGAACCGTGCTCAACGTGTCTTGTATGCTCGTCAACGCACTTGCTTCAGCGTGAATATTTTTTAATTTCTTCGTTGATCAACTCCAGAGACGCCTGAAGCGTAGCGATGGTGGTTTGAATGTGTTCGAAATCTTGATAAGCCTCCAATTGAATTTTTATGTTCGCGACGCTTTTGCCGATGACCTGCAGTTCGTCTGACGATGGTAGGTTCGTCATGGTATCTTCCAAAGTCTGTAACTTGGATTTAATTTCTTCCAACGTGCCGGCGAATTCTTCTTGTAATTTGGAAACAACAACATGCAAGCGTTCTACATCAATATCCTTCACGATGGTTTGAAGTTCAGAGAAATTCTTTTCGATTGCCGAAGTTCGTTCTTCGATTTCGAGTTTCAATTTTTCCAAATCTTCATTTTTCGATTGAAATTGCTGCAATTTGAGCAAATCATTTTGAAGCTTATCCACGCTCAACTGTATATTTTGAACGTTGTCGTAAGAAGGTACGTCGACATAATTTTTTATGAGCGTTTTCAGTTCGGAATCGATTTTCAGAATAGGGTCGAGACATTGCGTTTGGAGCGTAGCGATCTCCGACTCTGAACTTTTGTTTAAGGTCTCCTGCAAAGCGATCAAATCGCTCCTCAACTTTTTAATTCGGACGTCCAACATGAGAATCTCTTCTGCGTGGTCTACACGCTTAGTGTTGCCGAAAATATCGTTAGGCATTTTGGTTAACGGTTATTTATAATAGGATAGACGATTCGTAATTCTACGAAGAGAGGAATGAGTTTGTCGTAATCTCCTAGGAGTTCCACGTATAAACAATCTCCTGCAGAAACATCGTACGTAATGTTAGAAAGCATCTTGTCGTGCTTGATTCGAAAAATGTTCTTGCCGGTAGATATTTTGATTTCGCCTACGTTTTCCGGATTCACGGTGATTTGAAGTTTTCCATCGATCGGAATTTTGTAAAAATGTAAATTGTTGTTGAAGACGTAAAACATCTTGCCTACATCGTCATCCAATTTCGTCCAAATACTGTTAAGGTGAACAATCAGTAGACCGTTGAGTTTAGTTAACATGGAAGGTAGAAATTCATGATCTGTCGTCGCACGGTGTACAGTCTCCATGTTGGTTTGTTTTCGGAAACCAAAGAGATTCATAGGTATGCTGGTTATTTAAGAATACGGTCAAAGTTTTTTTGTAATGACAGTCAGTGTTTTTTTTTGTAATGACTAACAAAATAATTTTTTTGTTTTTTTTTTTGTTTTGTTTTATGAATCTTCTGTTGAAGATGGGCATACGTTGCAGGTTTTGCTTTCTGCTAAGCGATAGTGCCCCCACGGCAGTGTGTGGATTCCACATTGGAGAACGCACCTCTTGTCGTCGTTGGGATCCAGGGCAATCTTCCTCACTTTGTTGGTGGTCAACACATGGTCGACGCTCTGGATGCGCTGTTCTGCTCTTAGAACCGACGACCTGGTCTTGAGGCAATCCACGAAGTCCTCGAATGTGAGATGCTCCCGAACCACCTGTCTGCCGACACCCTTGGCCTTCTTGGTAACGCTACCCTCAGCTTTGATGGTATAGGCCTTGGCGCGAAGACCTGCAAACTCAAGAATCACATCTCCGTCCTTCTCATCTTTGAGTTTGCCAGGCACCTTCTTGTTGCGGGCCAGGATATCGTACTGGTTCGGCTGGGGATAGCCCGAGGTGTCGAAGAGGTTAACCAAAGATGGAACTGTGGCTATATCCCCGTATGCGTCGGCTGAGCGAACGTGGTACACCAAGCTGTCCGTGTCCGTGTAGAGAAGCGAGATGTTGTGGCCGTAGTGTGAACATAATATGTCGTAGTACGTCTCGAACATGTGGAGCTTGCTCAGATCCAGAACCGTGGCTCCGACGTAGATGGGCTTGGTGAGTTTCACCACACCTTGCTTCATGTGAATCAGAGCCAGCTGCTCGTTATAGATTGTTCGAGACTTGAACAGTGGACTCGCGACAAGCTGACGACATCGCTCTTTCCTCGTCACCAATTTTATGTCCACGCGATTCCGTACATTCTCCATGGTCTTGCCAAACACCGCATTATTCATGAGCTTGAAGAAATCCTTATCAAACTCGGACGTGGCTGCTGTACGATGTTCGGTGTTAACTTCAATATATGGACGCAACCATGGAGAATGCTCGAACTTGAGGATGCGGTGAACTGCGTGGACTGTAACCCCTTGCTGCATCAACCACCGGAGATTCTGGTAGTGCAGGACGTAATTCTTCTTGGGTTCGAAATCCATGACGAGCTTCGTCTGGTTGGAATCGGGTGGACACTTGAACTCGGGTGCAGGGGGAAGATCGCAGAACAAATCCTGCAGCTTCTCGGAGAACTCAAGGTCCACCTCGGCGAAAAATCCACATTCCGAATCGTCGAAACCTTCAACGTCAAATTTGGAAGAATCAGCCCACTCGAACCCTCTAAAAGGGAGTGGCTGCATCATGGAGTGCCCATACAAGTTATTCACGTCCGTGTGCATGATGTAGCTCGACGGTTGTGAGGGGTCGTAGCCAGTAGCCATGTGGTGATTGTTGGCGCGCGCATGCCGTTGCGACACCTGGACCATTCCACCCCGCACGGCACGTTCCACAAACAGCATCATGTCCACGTCCGAAAGAAGCTCCAGCTTGATTTTTGTCACCAGAAACATGGCTGACCACGCCAGTCCGGGGAGACTATAGAAGTAGGCGGGATCCAGGTGGTAGATGTTCATTGCGGTCGCCCGGAACGTCTGGAACACGTCGCCGAGGAGCGTCACATCAAGTCTGAGGTAGGCGTCGTGGTAGTCTCCGAGAGTTCGACAACCTAGCTCGCGCCACATGGACTGGGCGTGATGATATTCTTCGTCGGTGATGTTCGAGCCTCGTAGCTGACTGTAGAACTTCGCCTGGGGAGGTAGCGACGTCTCCGCAAACTTGGTACGGTCTGTGATGTATTCGTAGGGGTAGACCCCCTTACGCCTGAAGAGACCGGCGTCCAAGTTTGGAAAATTTGCAGAGGTAATAAGCATTTGTTCGTTGCTCAGCTTCCCTGCAAGAGCATCGAGGCTGGCTGGGAGGAACCTCAGGGAGTCGAGGAAGCGAAGCTCGACGGTAGAGTCTGCTCCCGGGATTCGAACCCATTTGCTCACACTGATGTAACGCTCCTCGTTCTTGGCGAGAACGTTGATTTGCATGTTGTCGTACCCAAGATGCTTGATCAGGTGGTGAAAGTCGTACCCCGAGCCGTTGTGAAAAAACACAGGGATGAAGCGTGGGTCCCGGGCCATACGGTTGCAATCGTTGCACCAAGGGCCAACGTACCTACCGTTAAAGTGATCGTGGTGACGGACTTTATAGTTGTTGGCGGTGTACTCCTCGACGCAGACAGGGCAAGCGATGGCCTCGTCGTGTCTACGTTGATCGTCGGGGGACAGTGGGAGCATAGGCTTGGGGGTCAACAGCACCTTCCCTATCTCGATGGCCTCGACAACCATCCTCTCGAGGAAGTGTTTGGCTGCGTCGGGACCACGGTACACGTAGGGCTCGGGGGCGATGAGCTGGTCCCGACGCACCACAACGTATGCGAAACTGGATGCCTCGTGGAGTTGGTAAGGGGTGGTGGAGGAAACTTCGGGATCGGGATCGCAAGTGGACAGGGGTTTGAGGAAGGCCTCGAAATCCGCGATGATGATAGCGGGGTGCTCCACCATGGCACCGTGCATGTGGAAACGCTCCACGGTGCCAGGTTTGGGCAAGTCTGCCACCCCCGGTTCGTTGGCATTGCAGTAGAGCTTGTGGTTAGCGAGCTTCTCGGCAGCGATGTTGGGACCTCTGATGCGTTGATAATCCTGCCGTTTTTGATTACGAAATATAGACAAGCACCTGCGACAAACTTCTATGTGGTGACTATCACTGCTCCGTTGGCTCGAAACAAGTCGAGAGAGCGAGCGAATGAGGGTGTAGTGGTGATGGGTCTCGTCCTTGATGAGTAGGAGATGGATTTCTCGAGCATCATTGTCGTCTACGTCACTCACCCGGATAGGGTACACCACATTTTCGTCAGTGAGGCCATAAACGTTGATGGCCAACCGCGGGTTGTGTGTGCGGGCCTCAAACTTGCGAATGTCCGAGACCTCCACCGGGTAGTCGATCCCAGCCATCTCATCTTCTAGCTCTGGCTCGTAGGGTAGGTAGTGGTTAACTCGGTGTGGTTGTTTTTTCCGGTCGACAGGGTGCAACGCTGCAAGCACCGACCAAACGAAGCACTTGGCGTCACTGTTCTGAATGTTCAGGACGGCCATCTTTGTCGCAATGGCAGGTGGTAAGGGAACGTAGCTGGACGCGGAGAGAGGCACAAACTTGGAAAGTTTGACGCGCAGTTCGTGAGGCTTGCCACACAGCGAACCCCACGAGCCCTTAGCTTCATGTTCTTCTTGCTTTGCCAGCAGCTCCTCGACAAACTTGTTGTAGATGACCTCGAGGTTGTCGACATCCGCCAGATGCAGCGTCTTCGCCTTGGTGTTGTGGCAGAAGCTGTAAATTTCATCAGACGGCTTCTTGTACCAGCAACGAAGCGATGCGTAGAATTTGGTGGAGTGCGTTGCAAGCGTATCGCCGAGGATGGAAATAATTTGGGCTTGCACGTTCTCCAAAAAGCTACGCACGTCGCATGAGTCCTCCGAAGTAAGGGGAAAGTCCTCTAACAAACGCTGGAAAGCAGTCTGGTTCGCTTTTATCGCAGGCTTGATGTATTTGGCGGGTGGTGTATTGATGGAGGCTGCTTCTGCCTTCCTCTTGGTGGAGGTCGAAGGCTGGGACCCAGATGTATTTTTGCTTAGACAAATAAGCTTATGGTTTTTGACATACGCAATTGTAATGTGTTTATTGCATCCGGAACACAGTTCGGTGGCAGCCAAATGCTTGCCTGGCACGCAGGTGCGACAATGTCTTGCAAAATTTTTGCTTGATATAGTTTTTTTACACACAGGGCAACTTTTCATAGAGCGCATTTTTTCGGGGTATGTTTATTTATATATGGGTGGTGTTGCCTTCCTCAAATATGTGCTTTAATCAACTCTATAAAAAAAATAAAAAAAATATATAAGAAAAATATAATTGTAGATAGAAAAAAACACAATAAATATTGTATGCATGTGTAATTTTATTTAGTTTATTTTTGTTAGACACAAATTTTCTTCAGATTTTATTGCCTATTAGTATATTTTTCCACCAATCTAGTAGAGGTATGAAACTATGAAAATGTACTTGTTTATATATATTCTATTATTTTGGCTGATATAATAGCAAATATATATATATATAGCTATTTTGAAATTCTAAAACTTTCAGGTATACTTATTTTTACATGCAAACATACATCATAAAAAAATTACACAATCGTATTTTTTTTTTCCATACACACATTTTTTTTTTATTTTCAGAAAACAAAATTATTTTCGATCTTTATTTTTTTAAATCAAGCAATAAACATTATTTGTGTTTATAGTATTTGTCGGGCAATAGCAGATAAAACAAGAATGGGTTTTCTACAACCCATACTTTACGAGTTACAAAACAACTTAGAAATTACATCTTGAAATTTAAATTTAAAATAACTCGAAAACAGTAAGCACTAATCATTATGTTTCCAATAGGTTGCAGAGTACATTCAATTTTTTATCAAATATCATTAAAATTTTCGAAATAGGGTAAAAACTAAGCCGGCAAATCAAGTTTCTCAAAAATAAAAAAATTGTCTATATTTTCGAAACTTGAGGGGGTGGAATCGATTTTATTTGCTAGTCGAATAGTTTTCGTCGAATCCTATCCAACAAACCTAAAATCATCATCCTAGGTCAATTAGGAGCCGAGAAAATCAATGTCTTGGAAAACATCTTAAGACAAATGTCTTAAGAAAATTTTCTTGACAGACCGGAAGTAACATCTTGACAGACCGGAAGTCGACTTTCTTAAAGATTAAGATATTTGTCTTAAGACATTTTCCAAGACATTGATTTTCTCGAGTCCTATGGGGCCTAGAACCATGTAACTTTGGTCTATGTATATACCAATACTTGCCCAACCCTGTGGCCGAGTGGTTAGTACATCGCACTACGACGCCAAGGGTCCCGGGTTCAAATCCCGGTCGGGTATGGTTGTTTGTGAATATCCATTTTTATTAATTTCATCACTCATCCCCATCTTCGCAAATTAGCCAAGAGGCACAAAACGCAAAGTTAAAATAAACTAAATCAATCAATCAATCAATCATTAAGTTCCGTGTTGCAATCATGAAATTAAATTTTAATTAATTTTTTTTTCTATCCATCTCTCAAATCTATATAGCCTGTTCATATTTGGCATGTCGACTATTTTGTTTACGTAGCAAAAAAAAATCTCAAACCATTTTTTTTGCGAATGCTCGTTGTAGTCATAAGTATATTTGGATATAATTACCGGATTTTATTTAACTTTAGGTTTAAAAATCAATAAGCGTGCATAAAAAAAAACTAAATATTTTAAATAAATAAGATTCGAATAACTATGTACTTCCACTAGCCTTTGCGATGGCGCAGCGACCCCGCACAAATGGTTCTTGAAACTGTAGGTCCAGTCCCGATTAGCCTTACTGTGCATAAAATAGACTTAAAACATCAAATCAATCAGTACTTCCACTAGCCTCTGCGATGGCGCAGCAATAGCCTTGTAATTAAAGGTTCGATACCCGCACAAGTGGTTCTTGAAACTGTAGGTCCAGTCCCGATTGGCCTTACTGTGCATAAAGTGGACTTAAAACATCAAATCAATCAGTACTTCCACCAGCTTCTGCGATGGCGCAGCGATAACGTTGTTGTCTTGTAATCAAGAGTTCGATACCCGGTGGAGGTATAAGTGGTTCTTGAAACTGTAGGTCCAGTCCCGATTAACCATACGTGCATAAAATAGACTTAAAAACAACAAAATCCAATCCAGAGTATCAACAAATTCAAAACAAAAATAAAGTTTCCCCCTGTACATTTGTATAATTTTAAACTCCAAGTTCGATACCCGACAGAGGTGGTTCGGATCCCGCTGTAGGCCCAGTTTCGATTAGCCTTACTATACATAAAATAGACTTAAAACAACAAAATCTAATCGAGAGTATCAACAAATTCAAAAAAAATAAAGTTTCCCCTGTACACTTGTATAATTGTAAACTCCAAGTTCGATACCCGGCAGAGGTGGTTCGGATCCCGCTGTAGGCCCAGTTTCGATTAGCCTTACTATGCATAAAATAGACTTTAAAAAAAACAAATCCAACCCAGTGTACACGCGTCAATACTATCCACTATAAGTAAACTAACATGATCATAATCATTGCCCCCTCTCCCTCCGATTGTTACCTCGCTTTTATGTTATTTGCGATGAAGAATAGTTTTTTTCAAGCACATGTTATATATACTCATATTTTTTTTTGTTTAGCGTAATTTCGTTGTTTAATCAAAACAACACTTTCTGTTCACTAACGCCGCTCGCAATTATTATTAACACACACACATGCAAAAAAATAACAAAAAAAAACAAAACTTACCTACAAAAAGCTGCTAGCAATTTAACACACACAAAACAGTAGTATAATTGCGTAAATTTTAGTTTTATAGCTGGTCAAGCAACTTGTGTGCATATAACTTATGCTGATATGGTACTCATCTGACAGACCAAACTAATTCGGTTTCTATTACACTTGATATTACACTTGGTATAGCGTACACTTTTATGCGACTACCCAGTAGCAATACTCGACTGCAACTGATGTGCGCGGAGTTTCTAATAGAAACTTATACCTGTCGGTAGCTAAAATTCCAAGGTTGGTTCGAGTTACGTGTGCATGGCCTTTGACGATAAATAATAACAAAAAAAACAACACACCCGTCCATCATGATTTGGATCGTAGCTTTTGGAGCTTTCTGCATCACTGGTATGCCCGGCAGCGGAACCAACACAATACCGCCGAGGTCACCCGTACAAAAACCGACCGGAACTCAGCCGGGAGGACCTTCGGGTGGGAACAATAACGCGGGAGACAATCAGACGCCACCGCCTCACGTTCCCACGCTTTCGCCGGATGTCGATCAATACCCGAGCATTCCTGGCGTGCCCGGCGGCGGAACCAACGTAATACCGACGAGGCCACCCGTACAAAAACCGACCGGAACTCAGCCGGGAGGACCTTCGGGTGGGAACAATAGCGGGGGAGACAATCAGACGCCACAGCCTCACGTTCCCACGCTTTCGCCGGATGTCGATCAATACCCGAGCATTCCTGGCGTGCCCGGCAGCGGAACCAACACAATACCGCCGAGGCCACCCGTACAAAGACCGACCGGAACTCAGCCGGGAGGACCTTCGGGTGGGAACAATAACGCGGGAGACAATCAGACGCCACCGCCTCACGTTCCCACGCTAACTCCTCCAGTTACCAGCAGCACTCTGCCAAATAACCAAAATACTACAACAACAATTAACCCATCCACTATTGCCGGCACCACCTATACCATACAAAAAAAACACGTGAAACTCTACAGAAGTGCGGTTATCTAGAGCCGCAGCCGTTAGAACCTTTTTGGGTTGGGCACCACGCACCCTGGCGAGGTTAGGGGCCAGGCATCCTAAAAAACAACAATTATTTATTTGTTTGTTTGCCTCACAATACGAAAAATAATAAGAGGCACCAGCGCGCACATGTGTATAGCACATCGTGTTTCCCCCCGAGAGAGGTTTACAAAAGTCGCAATAGGTCTCTCTTTCTTTATCTTACAGCAATATTGGTATCTCTATCTTTTTTTTTAGTTGCAGATGGGTTGCCAACACACTCTAGTTAATAATGCTACATATTATACACACACGCACACACATACTGTGTTGCCATCCATCCATCCATCCATCTCTCTCTTTTACGGCAGTATATATTTGTTGCCGGCACTCCTTGCTAAATTGGCTAAACCCTTGATAAAGTAAAAAAAGCTGTAGGTAGGTGTTGGCAGCATTGTCGGTTGTTTAACTCTTCCCTCTCTCTCTTTTTCTCCTCTCTCTCTTTTGTAAAAAGCTATGGCAAAAGTACCAGTAGGTTGGCAAATTGCTTTATGCACTGTAAGGCCTCAAGCAAAGTTGCCAGCTCCTTGCTTTAGGTTAGGTTAGACCAAAATAAAAAACCTTGGTGACTTTTCGAGTAAGATGTTGGCAATACTGCAAAACAAACCTCAAGCAGTATTGCCAGCTCCTTGCTTTGGGTTAGGTTAGACCAAAATAAAAACCTTGGTGATTTTATCGAGTAAGATGTTGGCAACGCTGCAAGGCAGACCTCAAGCAGTGTTGCCAGCTCCTTGCTTTAGGCTAGGTTAGACCCAAAAAAAACCTTGGTGATTTTTTCGAGTGAGGAGTTGGCAACACTGCAAGAAAATGAGGCTCGCCTTACGAGAGAAATCCATTAAGGCGAGCCTCACCGAGCCTCATTTTCGGTTGCCGAACCGGTGCCACTATACTACTAATAAAATTTGGAAAATTTAGGATAAAATGCATACATATTCCTACAATGCTCATAGAAAATCAGCCCTCATTCACAAACTCCCACAATTACCTACCGAAAATCAATATTCTGCCATTAATAGAGAAGTTGGCAATGGTTCCGAATGTTGAATGATATTCTTTTCTTTTTTCTTTCTTTTTCTTTTTGCAAATTTTATAGATGTATTAGAAAGTAGTTTGAAATACTGGAAACAATATGTGAAGGTAAGTTTGAAGCTTGGAGAAATGAATTAGCACTGTTAAATTCTACACAAAGTATTATTTACCCGAGATACTACAATTTTAAAGGAGCTTACACGAGTAGCTGTGATTTGCAGCAAATAACAATTCTTGGTTTCCGGTTATGTAAGACGTGGAGTTTTAGCAGATTTTCATCAACCCTAAACCTGACTAACCCAACCTTACAACGAAAGTATTTAGGAATGTTTTATTAATTCTAAGAGCCTTAAATCTAACCTGCTTAACCTAAAACGTAAGATAGGTACCAATCAGCTATTTGTATCAAAGACAAGCAAAACATTCATTTTAGGAATATGTGTGTATTTTTGCCCTTAAAATTACGTAAAATATTATTTACCAAGAAAAACCTAACCTTCAATATGTTGCAATATATATATACTCCCCAAACAATCATGTAGGTATGTGTGGAAGGGAAAAATCGTTCTTCACACGAGATGCAGCAAGAAATCACTAAAACTATAAAGAATGTGTGGTAACGATGTGTTAATACAGATAAAAAATCGAGCCGTGTAAAAAATACCATTGCACCATTAATTTTGAATTAAACTATCTGAACGTGGACCGAGAAGTTACCACATATTTGAAACACCTCTTCTCATAATAAATTTGAAAGAAATCACCCTCCCTCTCCCTGCCTTCTATGCAGTTAAGAAAACTACTATTACATCTTTAAAAAATATTAAGCTGGACATTCATAACATTGTACAACTTTTTTCTTTCTTTTTTAAGTCTTGACGTTATTAGCTAATTTGGTAAGTGCATAGATTTGTTTCATTTTTTCTTCCGAAAAATCCTCATGGAGTGCCACTCACATACATGAATATTATCTATTCGAATAAACTCACTATTTATTTTTCCGTGCAGTTTTACATTTAAGATCAATTTCGACATTTGGGCAACTTCATAAGACAGTAAACAAACCACAATCGATTTTTAGGAAGATCGATCGATTCTTCACGACTCTCGATTTTAATTCTCGCCATCTGATTGGTTCTTTGGGTGTAGCCTCTACAACAAACTTGTTTTGAGTGCATCACAGACTATATTCTCAGTCGTTAGCGAGAACTCGTAAGCCATCGAAGTCGGCACTCGTTAACGACCAGTCAGGACTACGATTTACTCTCCGATCACGAGTTGGGGTGATAACGAAATGGCCAATTATGGCCGAGTCTGCTGCCACGCGCGTGGCAGCAGCAAGTATGAGGCTCAAATTTGCTGCTGCCACGTAATTTGTCTGCTAACCAATGACAGAGGATGTTACAAATCTTAAGAACAAATGAAGACGAGTGACCGAACTGTCACAAATTGACGATACAATACAAACCTGTGCCCAAAATGAGTTTCAGTTAATGCGTGTACCAATATTTTTGTTTTCTTACATTAATTGAAGTGAAAATTTTGCCTCCAAAAATGCAAGTTTATTATGTATTTAGAACACGGAGTATCGTAGACAAGTTGGAATGAATGTACAGGTAATTTAGAATTTTTTTTTAGAAAGCATTTAGCGATATTACTTTAGGTAATTCTAACAGATCGTAACCTACTAGGGACCTAAACCTACTAGGGACGTAACAGAACTACTAGATTTTGAACAAAATCTTAAAACTTTTTTGTCTAAGTAATCGCTAAAATTTCACAGTATGTGTTACAGACGTAATTGCATACATAGCATGATGAAATCGTTATAAAACAAAGATAAATTGGTTTGTAAAAAACGTTGTATGCACACTAGAGTAGTGAAAGAAGACGTCGACAAATGCTAGCAACTCCAAACTTAATGATGTTTATGGTACTATTATCGTAAAAATTATAGTTGCTGTTGTAGAATATCATGTTTGGTGCTATATTCCCTTTCG